>NW_027116814.1:2400000-3145000 GCF_024137725.1 Prorops nasuta
ACGAACTCTGGCACTTAGATGTGGGGAATACCCTTGGCCATAATTTGCATAGCTTACAATCCCTGGATTTGTCAAATTGCAACCTTCAGGATAGGCTGACCGAGGAAGCCTTTAGGAATGCTAGCAAACTTCGTGTTCTAAACCTGAGTGGCAATCCTATGTTCGCGGCAGATCTCACTGCTGTACTGCGTCATTTGCCAAAGTTGCATAAGTTGTCCTTAAGTAGATGTAGTTTAAGAAAATTGCCAAATGCCTTCGACGTCCTTGACCACCTGGAAGAGCTGGATATCTCCCATAATCCTTTGTCAGATGCATTTGTTAGCATTCTGAACCCTTTGAAGTCTCTGGAATATTTAGACATGTCTTATTGTGACCTTGGATACGTTGGTAATAAAACTTTTGCTCAGATGACCTCACTGAAGAAACTCATTCTATCAGGAAACAAGCTACACACCCTTGAGGAAGGACTATTCGCCAATCTCACCAGAATGGAGAGTCTCGAGCTGAACAATTGTGATCTTAAAATCCCAGTTGATCCTAGAGTATTTGGTAATCGAGAAATCACTAACGTGGTGGAGTTGAAGTTGAGTGGAAATCCATTAGTGGTACCAAACGAAGGACCTCTTCTGCCAAACCAGTTGAGCAATTTGGAGATTCTAGATTTGAGTAATTGCAACCTGAGGCACCTGAACGAGAACCTATTTGAGAACACAAGAAAGATCACTCAGTTAAATTTATCGAACAACAATATAGCTGGGAAGGAGAACTTAGCCTGTCTGAAGAAGCTGAGGATGTTGGAACATTTGGATGCTAGTAACAACAGTTTAGGCACCATTAATCCAAAGGTTCTTAGATCAAACATTAGACTTCTCTCCTTGAACTTGTTAGGAAATCCATTCCTGTGCAATTGCTCGTTAGTTGAGATGTGGGATTGGGCTCTCCACGTTAAAAACGATCTTAACGTACTCATTGGAAGTCAGCCATCTAACTTTGAGACAGGTGGAACCAAATTGAGGAAGAGTCTGACTTGTGCTTATGACGAGCAGACTTATCGAACCCTCTTGTCTCAGAATCGTTCAGTCTCGGATCGTCGACCTTCCCTACGCAGAGGTGACCCAACACCCACTCGTACCTGGGCGAAATATATTCGAGAATCAAACTGCGAACGCCGATCCTGATATCAGGCTGAGACAGCCAAGCTCTCTCATCCGATTCTTCATGCTTACGATAAGCATGGACACGAAGAGGAGCTGTAAAAGTATTTGGCTATGAATTCCATCTTTCAATTTTAAATGCAATAATACTCATTGAAAATATTCAACTTCCATAGTACGCTTGATATTATATTTTTAGCTTAGTTTAATCAATTATAATATACTTGTCTAATGGATATAGTCGTTTTTTAATATCGAGAAAGCTGGCTGTCACTTTCTCAAATTACGTTAGATTTTTGAAAATTATTTGAAAGGAAGTCAAAGCGGGTACGCAAACTGGTCAGTTATTTCAAGTGGTTGGGACAATTGATCATTTTAGGTCGGATCAGAAAATTTGTGTAACTTTAAATATGAGAAAAAATTGTTAGTCATAATTTGAATTTCAATAAGCAGTTTTTAAATTTTTTTAAAGCGACTGCCGCATTGAGATTAGACAAGTGGTTTCAGAATGTATAATAATAGTAATGTACTATATGTTTGTTGTTATTATTGCGACTAGCTGCATTCAGCAGAACCTATTATTGTGTGAACGATGTATATGATTAGCTATTACCTCTAGATCCTACAATTCCAGGTGAAGCTACCACCTAGAATCATGAACAATTGCATTTCCTTTAGGAATTGTTATTTATAAAAAATAATTACTTTTGAAAATATATTTCAGTACATTTAATGATTCGATCAATTGAGAGTACATATCAATTTTTTATTTCTATTAGAGAATCCAAAATGATATCAGCATTTCACGTTACACAGTCGTGTACTATACTGGTCTGAGCGGAGCGTTTTGCAACTTGTCAATTCACTTGAAATAAAATGGTGAAATATTATTAAACTTAACTAAATTTAGGGAGGGCTAATAATTTTTAAAATTTTCAAACACATCTAAAGGTCAAAATGGCAGTTATTTCAATTTAAAAAAATATATATTTTATTTACTAGATTTTTTATTTCGTATACAGTTGCCAGTTTGACATTTAGAAGTTTTTCACAAATCAAGATACCATAAAACTCCCCAGATATAGTAAAATTTAATAATAAATTTCTATATTTTTTCATGTGAGCTAGCAAAGCTGTAGTATGTCCTGCTCAAATTAGTCGATGACTTTATTTAACAAGAGCTGGTGCCACCATATTTAGGATTTTCTTATATCAATAAAATTGGTATATACTCTCCGGTGATAGAAAAAAAAATATACTGAAACTTATTCTTAAAATAATTATTTTATACACAAAAACAATTTCCAACGTTTTATATAAATTTTGCAAGCCTCTCGATGGTAACCTCCTCTTAAGTTAATGGTAATTCGAGTTTAGCCAGAAATACCCAACATCTCCACAATTATTATTTCTGCTGATTGCAACTCCAGCAAATGTGAATACATCGTGACGGTGAAGAGCGGATGGCGCTAATTACCAAAGATTCCATTGGTCAATTTGAAACATTATCCAGTGGATTATTTTTGCTTATGCCTATTTCTTGTATTTAGTTACAAAATAGTACGTTTCTCCGAGAACACCCTGTACATGTCTAAATTAAGGGTCAGGGTGAAGTGGAGTTAGGAAGTTAATTGGAGATCGAAACTGGCTGATCGAAATACATGGCAAATTGGTAAGGTGTCATGGGGAAGGGACAAAGCTTGTAGTCTGTGTAAGAGCTCGTTGCTGTCAATGGGCACAATTTAGGACCGCCTATTGGTGGTTCATGTTTGAGACTCATTGTCCGATTGTCACATTGTCGACAAACGTAATGCCTCCATGGCTTTATCCAGCCAATGTCTCCGGAAACCCCAAGGAACCTCTACTCTGCTTAACCCGAAACAACCCCTACCTTTATCTTATCCCTCACGCTCTATTCTGAAAGAAAACAAAACCCTGATCGAAATAATTCTTTCCCCAAAAACGTGAAATAATTTAATCGAATAATTATTTATGATTCGTATAATTTGATAAGTATACTTTTATATAGAATTTCTACTTATCAGTCAAAAATTGTCGGGACCAGTTAAGATTTCATGTTCGCAAAATGTATAAGACTGTGTTTAATAAAGGTTACACAATTTACAACTTGACTCTACCTTCTCTAGCATTCATCAAGGTCAACAGAATTTGCTTCTAATATTCTTAATCCAATTTGTTATGTTAAACAATCAGTGGAATGCCTTATAATATATTGATCGGTTAAATCATACTCCTAATGATCAGAGCATTCAGGAATGGCCCTTTGTCACTGGGTAAGACAGATTCGATTTATGAGCTCAGGAGATGATGATAAACTGCGTTGGTGTCTGCAGTCTTATAGTATGGACCATTGTGTTGTTTGAAGCTCGCTAACAGCTGCTTTTTTCATCTCTATTGTCTTTGATGGCTTTGTAAAATAGGTAACGCACATTTTTTATCCCGAAGTGAATATAAATTCAGATTTTTTTATATACGACTTGCTGATCGTGAGTTCCGACCACCCTAGTGATGCTTGTACACATGCATACCTAACAGATGAATTTTCGAGGCCAGAATCCATTCGGGGCATATTTCTTTTATGGTCCTGCAAAGATACCTAACTTCCATAATTCAAACTCACAGCTTTGGAAATAAAATCTCCAAATATTTAGTTAAAGTTCTGATCAATACTTATTTTTTAATTATTGTCTTTTAAAGGATATTCAGTTTCTTTTTAGGTGGACTTATTTCAAACTTGGACAACTTCATTTTTTTATATGAAAATACTTAATGAAATTTACTTTAAGACAAAGCCATTTTTTTAAAAATATTCTATGAATTAATATTGTATATAATTTTTTAAATATCAAATGAAACAGTCTAATTTGCAAATTTTTCTCCAAAGTTGTTATTTATGTTTTCATTAACACGTTTTTGCATAAAAATAAGTACATCAAAGGGGATATGAAATAGAATTACAATAAACAAAATATCAGTTTCTTGTGTTAGAGAAAACTATTCGTCCCACTGACAAAAGATGGCCATTTGCACTGTAAAAAAATTTTATGTGCAATTATATTTACCAAAATAAGCAACTGTATCATTAACGTCTATTGTTGTAAAAGAATCCCGCAAATTCCTTAAATGTAAAATGATACTCAGTCAATTTGCTCGAAGCTGAAGAATGTTTCTGCTCAAGGTCTACTGATTAAATGTTTCCATGGGCGCAACTACAAATTATGGACTAGTTTCGAGTTAGAGAGTGTTGACATTGTCAATAAATACAATACTACAAGGATATGTTTAATAATTTATAATAAACATGCAATTCGTGTATATTTATCTATGCATCTATTATCAAGTTCTCGAGTGCCAAACGATTAAAGTTCAAATCTTTTCTTGCTAAAAGATAACACTTCGTACATTTAAGAATATTTTTATTTGTCAAATCATTAGCTTCTAATGATATATAATATAAGAATTTATCCCTTTTTTCCCAATATTAGTATTAACCAGAATCAACTATGACGACATTTTGAGAATATGATCCCTCTGGGATGCTTAATTATAAGGTAATTCCCCTTGTCTCTTATCATAGGTGTACTTATATTAACTTTGTTAGTCAACGATTTAAGTAGCTTACTTAAATCAGATAACGATCTTTTAGTAACGTCAAGTATTTCAAATAATAGTGATATATTGGGATATTGGACATGTTTATGATGCCTTGCAAAACTAAGGTACAATAAATACTAACTATATATATATTAGCACACGTACTTAAAGTTCTCGCTCCTGATATGAACGTGCAATAATAACCCAAAATGAAATTATCATCTCCTGTAATATAAGCTGTTCATTGTTGATGCATAGTGTTTTTGTTAAACTGGAATATTATAAAAATCTTACAAAACAGGTTCATTGCATACAGGTCAACCTGAAAAACGTTTTTCTCTTTAAGCAACGTATCTCGAATAGTATCCAATAATTGTTAGTACATTTCTAAAATTAGATTTAAATGCTCAATAGAAAGCTCAAAAAAATCTATAAGTTGGTTCTGATCAAGGCGAATCCATTCAGCCCTTGTCCGAACCTGTAAACTATCTGCTTCCACCCTCATCTGTATTATATGTATTTACCTCTTGTGATCTCGTTAATATTGTTGAAACCATCTCCCCCATTTCCCTCCATTTGTAAAGACTTATGATATTAATTTAAAATATCATCTGCTCTGCAATAGAAATCACTTATTGAGGGGGAGGGGGGGGGGGGGGGGGGGACAGGATTCTAATCTCCATAAAAAATGGAAAATACTTTTAATATTATCGTTTCGAGTTTCCATAATAACCCATTTAGTTTTGATCCTAATCTGGACGAATTTGTTTGCACTGTCGTTAATTGACGTTGTCCTCTATCTACTATATAGTTTCGACATATGATAATGTATATCCAATTGATTCAATAATTCAACCGAAACATGATATCCCTGATCAACGATCAAAACATCGTTTACCTAAAACCGTTCTCTCTCATCCCATTAACATCTCTCTTGAACTGATCTCGTAACAGCGCAGCAACATTATTTTAATAATCAGAAAAATAAAAGCCTTGAATATTGAAGATATAGCCATCTGTTACCATTACCAATAGTACTTTTATGAAATGACGACCTTTCCCAAGTCGAAAAATTTGTCTTGATTTTGAAATAAATGCAGGTTTAAATCAGGAGAAGCTTGTATTCTTTTTTATGACCTGATTTGAATCTACTGTCGGTAAAGTCAAATAAAAAATAAATCAGCAAAAGATAAAAAATAAATCATATAACCTACTTTTATTCTAAATTGTGTGGTAAATATTACTACCCAAGAGGATATCGATTAACAACCTTTATTTTTTGGCGACTGGAGTCCAATTGAAATTGAGTCTGTTACAATTTAATTAGGCTATACAGAGCTCGCCAGGTGAGGCGGTTACAATAAAAAAAAATTTATCTAGCGAATACTACGATAGTAGATCGAAAAAGTTTTGAATACACGAAGTGTCACAATGAGTTTAGGAAATACTTTAATGTCTAGTCAGAGAGGGCTAATATAGGGGAAACCCTTGTACCTCTGGACAGTTTTTTTCATTTTGCTATAATTCAGTGTAAAATAATTATTTGGACTATTTTATTTATTTTTTTTATTGCATACATTGGATATTTACCTTTGAAATTATATTGACAAAATTTAGATGTGTTCTCGATTGATTAAAAGATTTAATTAAATTAAATAAAATTAACAGATGTCCAAAGGTACGAATGAGGTTTGTATACCTCTGGACAGAGAGTTTATACCTTTGAACAGCTAGTGAAAATCATTAAGAAATACACGCAGCTATTTATAAATGAATTTTTTATTTTACAAATTACTATTTAATACATTTTACGTTTATGCTCATATCATTCCATATGTTTCACATGTATTTTCAAATGTAGTGCAGGTTTCGTGAAAACAAAATCCACAAATTATACATTGTATCCAATCTGCTCTAGATTTTGTTGCATAATAACATTCACCACAATTTAAACAAATGTTAGCAATTTTCTTAGAACGTTTTTCCATCATTTCCGCTTTTTCACTATCATCTTTAACAATTTTCCTTTATATACCTTTCTTCTCCATTGGTCTTATGTTATTTCTTTTTTTTATTTCAGTAATTTTTTGACTATTTTTAATCTCTTCCGTTTCAGGTGTATCCGTCAATATTCTTGCTCTTCTTTTGCGCCTTTTAATAGTTTTCTTTTTTTCAGCAGCTTTGGGGTATGGCCGTATGGTGGACGGTGACAAAAATTTTTCCTCAGATTTGGATAAATCTGGTTCGACTACATTTAATATTTCTGATGTGGAAGGTTTCGAAGTCATAACAGCTTCTACACTTTGAAGAGTTCTATCAGAAACAAATGCACTTAAAAAGTCCTCTTTTTTTTAAATATTTTCAATTAATGGCCATAATCCGCTGGCTCTAAACCCCCCTCGAATATTTAATGGAGTAAAGACTAAAGGATATGCTTTTCCTAATCATTCAGAAACTTCATAAATTGTCATTGGTTTTCCTGGGTGGCTCTATAGCCACTCTGAGCAAGCAGTATTATAATATTTTTTAAGTGGACCAAAAACTCCTCGATCGAGGGTTGTAATTTACGTGTCGTATGTGGTGGAAAAGTAAGCATTATTATTCCATGGTTTTTAGCAAAATCAATCATTTTAATAGACAAATGACTACTGTGATTATCAAGGAGAAAGAGTACTTTATTATTCCTACTGGGGTTTGCATGTTTAACGAAATGAAACATATATTCTTCAAATTTTTTTGCATCTGACCATCCACTTGGTGTAGCAAGTCCTAATGACTGTGCTCTGGTGCACCAGTTAACGTGCAATCTTTAAAATGAACTCTTGGAAAAATTAAACAAGGTGGAACAGAATTGCCTAAAGTATTTACACAACCTATTATTGTGACATTGACGCCTCTCTCACGGCTCACCCGAAGTAAGGCTACCCACTTGTTTCTGGCCTTTTACTGCTAAAATCTTAGGAGGCATATGAACCGTAGAAAGTCCACTTTCATCGACATTGTAAATTCTATCTGCCGTAAATTTATATTGAGATAGCAATTCTTTAAATTTTGCAAAAAATGAGGCAATGTTTGTTACATTAAAAACTGTTGCACGAGCGATGCTGGTAGCTTCTGGCTTTCTAAGACTTAATAACGGGTGTCGTTTTTTAAAGTAAGCGTAAAATGTATTTCCAGCTCTTTTATCTCTATCCCATGAGCTGGGGTAAGTTTTGTCAAGTTTTCTGGCATATTCACACGTAAGTTTCATAAATTCAATTTTTGAAATGCCATAATGAATTTGACTTGCCTTTATGCAGTACTTTCCCAACTCCTTTTTCTGTTCATCTGAAAATATACGTCTTACATCGTTATAAGGCTCATATATGATGATTTTGTTCAAAGAATCTTTATATTTTTTAACGTAATTAGCAAGAGAACTTTTAGACAAAGAGAAATGTTTTGCTGCTTGTCTACATGACATGCGACTGTCTATAATTTCTTTCATTACAGCTTCAAGAATTTCTTTTCCTGGTTTGACACGTTTTATATTATTTTTACTTCTTGGCATCTTAGATACACTATTAAATAAACTATATGAAAGAATAATGTAATTATCTTAGTTGCATCGTTTTAATCACAAGGAACGACTGATTCCTTTTAGTACTCGAGTATCCGTATATACAATTTTTTGTATACAAATGCATTGTCTAAACGCACTATACGTTGTTTACATTTCTGCAGACTGTCCAAAGGTACAAATGTAGACATGTCCGAAGGTACAAGCCAGAGCATATTATAATATAAATATACATAAAAATTGCACTTGTTAAGATTAAAATTTACAATAAATACCAGCTTGTAGCGAACTAAAAATACTAATAAAAAACAAATCAAAACCAAATTTATCTTGCCGTATACAATAATTATAACTAAATATATTAACTCGTAGAATTTTACTTTTCATGCGAAATCGAGCACTGTTGTAAAAAAAAGACACTTTAAAGTGAGGTGGTTAATAGCCAACCAAAAATATAATAGTTTTACGTTTTTTGACAATAAATTTTGGTCGATCGATAAATTTTGTTATTCTTTAAATAATATTAACCTGTCCAGAGGTACAAGAATCTCCCCTATATACTAAAATCCCCATACAATTTTATATTTGCAATTATTTTTTGCAAATTAATATTTCCAAAATTATTATATTGTAAAGTACTTTGTGTGTGCCATTTTTTGTATGTATATTTTAGCCATTATATCTCTATTATACCACATATTAAAGTACTTTATGGGTTCATTGTGTGGCAGGTTTTATGTTATTTTCTACTTTAAAGCTAAGTCAAACTTTTCTCCAATTTGGATACATTCTTATTTCATATACTTTAAATCATCTTATAACTTTATACCATGGTAATATTATATTGATAGAAGTTTGTACCATTTTAACTACGGTTTAACTTACCTAGAAGAGTTTCTATCGAACCCTTATTCTGTTTTCTTAACCTTTTCTCAATTTGCATGGCCAGATGGAATATTTCTTGCAAATATTTAACTTTTAATGTTGTAATCTTTCTAATTAGAATATAAAAATTATCTCTCTAAACGATTTAATAAAAGTAAATATCATTATTGTCTAGAGAAAATGCAAGTATATTTATTCTCTATATTCATATGAATTTGATGAAATGTTATATGGCGGAATTACAAGCTAAAGTAAATTTCTCACTTGACTGTAAAAGTTTTGTATTGACGGGAATCCGTATACCGACATTACAGGGCAAAAACTATTTCGCATGCAGCGTTGTCATTTGTTGGCGGATTGTAAAGTTATTATAGGTTTTTGGAAATGCCAGAAGATTATCTACTGAAGTACGTTGGGCAAATTAACAAAAAATGAAAAAAAATTATGCTTAAATAAATATATTAACATTATTGAGAAACAACAATTCAATCGCAAAATCCCCCAACGTACTTTACTAGATAATGTTCATACGTTTCCAAAAAGTCCACATAAATGCAAATCCGGCAAAAAATGACGATGCTGCATGCGAAATAAATAATGGAAGAATTTCGTGTTCGGGAAGTCGCCAACACGAAATTCTTTCATTATTTATTTCCCATGCAGCATCGTCATTTTTTGCCGGATTTGCATTTATGTGGACTTTTTGGAAACGTATGAACATTATCTAGTAAAGTACATTGGGGGATTTTGCGATTTAATTGTTGTTTCTCAATAATGTTAATATATTTATTTAAGCATAATTTTTTTTTCATTTTTTGTTAATTTGCCCAACTTACTTCAGTAGATAATCTTCTGGCATTTCCAAAAACCTATAATAACTTTACAATCCGCCAACAAATGACAACGCTGCATACGAAGCAGTTTTCGCCCTGTAATGTCGGTATACGGATTCCCGTTAAAAAATAAAAATATATTAAAGTTTGCGTTCTCGCAAGAATAATATTCATTCTAAAGAAAGTAATTATGTTTATTTTAATATATAATTGTTATTGGATTACTCGATATTAATTAATCTGATAATTATGTATAATCACAAAATATAACTGTTTCTGTATTTTTAGATTTTAACATTTGTATTGTATTGTGAAATAGAGGAGAAAACTCTAACTCCTAAAATATCTTGTTTTATATTAGTTTCGTTTCAAAGAAAATTTTATTTTATGTTTATATTTGTTTTGATTTATATTAGTTATGTTCAATTTTATATTATGTAATAGTTTAAATTTATAAAAATTAAACATTTTGAAAGAATAAAAATCTAAATTTTTATAACATATATACATTTTTCATAATATATTTTTAGTTAGGTATCAAAAAAGTTCATGCTAAACTGTGCTGTTTCTTATATATTTATTATAATTACATAAAGACATAAATTTACGTCTAATTTTGGAAAAATTAAAGAATATTTTATTTTTAAATATAAATTGAGACCCACTTATTCAGCTTCAGTCCCGCAAGTAAATCATTTTTGTCCCGCAAGTTAGGTTTTTCTAATTGGCTACCTAAACTTATACGGTAGCGCTCTGCGGTATGTACTTGTCGTCGAGATACTACGGTGTCTCTTGGTACCGAAAGAAATGCAATAAAAGACACCGAATAGTGATTATTATAAATTCCTACGTTATCGACTCGTGAGATAGGCTCACGAATGGACTGTGGATTATAGGTAATGTCTAGGACAAACTACCTTGCACTACCTTGACTAACAGAATTCCACTTGAAAAAACCAACGCTACACGAGGAAAGGTCCAGGTTGCCTTAAAAAGCGAGACAAGGGCCAAGGCCATGCCGAACAACCTAGATAACCTGAGATAAGGAGAAGCAACTTCGGGGAATCCTAACATAAGGTCGTTTCTATGAATCCCCGCGAGGAAAGGAAGATAAAACATCGGATCGACCTTAAGCACTAAAGACGCGCTTCAAGCCGGATGCACAGTATATACCTATTCTTGCAAATAACTAATAAATAAATTGAAACAAAATGCAGTAAAATGCAAAAGTTACAAGAAAAAATATTTTCTAATTATTTGAAAAAATATATAGGTGATATTTCTTTACCGATTCATATATAACAAAGCACAATACACATCTTAGTAGCGAGATAGCTCCCAACAGTAGCCATCTAGCGTTAGCGTCACGTACTTCACCGCCGCTAAGTGGCTACCAGTGGTCATTCAACGTCGATGAATATTCGAATTGCCAGATATAATTATTGGTTGCTTTCCAATTAACCTGAAAATCGACGTAATCAGACACAATCAGGTATAAATGGTACATTGCATGTCATGCAGGGAGCTTTCCAATTAGCCTAAAAATCGACACAATCAGATACAAATATATAGTTAGTGTGACATATGGAGTATATATACCAATTGTATTTGATTGTGTCTGATTGCGTCGATGTTCAAGCTAACTGGAGAGCAATCTGTATGTATGCTCCGGGAAAATGAATCCTTTACCATTTGCCTAACTTCACTCTGTATTTTAACATGAAAATTGATATACTATATATAATATAGCTGAACTACAAACGCGAATTAATTTCTTACTCTATACTTGCTGTTAAAATACTATCGTGTCTCTTGATGAATTAAAATAAAAATTGAAAACTTAGATTTTAGATAAAACCGTTCTTTAATATCGGTATACGTTTCTCCGTGAAAATAAAATTTTTATTATAATATACTATAGGAAGGCAGCAATATATACTTGCCATTTTATTACATGTATATAATTCACTATAAATATGTCAGAAAAATTTGTTCATCGAAAATTAATAATTTGGATATTTTATGCAATGTCATAAAGCAAGAGACCGATAAGCTTTCTTTTAGTTTAAAATTTAGTTTTTATAAAAATAGTTTAAAATGCTTTTCTATTTAAAAATATGTGCAATTATCACAAAGATTTCTTGTCATAAATATCTTGAAGTTTTAATTTTGAATAATAATTTATTCAGTTATTATAAGCTCGTGAAAATTTTCAGATATATAATAAATTTATGGCGCATGGTTTACTTTTAATATTTCGCCTAATTTTTTTTTTTTATTAACATAATGCTAATTTTGCTAAGATTAAAAGAACTTCCTTCAGTTTTTGATTCAACATTTTATAGGGTGAAATTTTGTTATTTGAAGTACTGTTTTCTGGATTTTTTATAGATGAGCTGTTTTGGTACCCATTGTATGTTTTGGAGGAGAGTTCATTTTTTAAAGCTATGTATGGCTAGAATACTGTTTCAACTTGAACATATTTGTATTTTTCATCATTGTTTTACAGGCGACGCCTGTTTTTTGGGAGCTTAACTTTATAGAGAAACACATTCATCAAAACTCATTCATAAATAGTATTAATTAGGGCAGCTCGGAGCTTTAATGATGATACATTCAATGAGTGAAACATGATAGCAAATATTGCAGCTACACGCGACGTTACATTTGCAAGGTCATGGAATGCGTAATCGACTTAACCAACGTTGCCATTCTCTGACTCTGCTAATTCTTTATCGCCACTTAATCACTAACTCTTCTACTATCATTTAAAAATTTGTTTCTTCCTTTTTCTGTAGTTTTCTTACCAATTCTATTTTTTTTTCTTGTCTAAAAATAAAGCTACATATCGTCATAATCAGCTTTGTGACAGTCACGTGTAATGGGAGTAATTGTTAAACTATTTATTGTAATATGCAATAAACTCGTTTTGGGTTTTCAATATTTTGATATGGTCTGATTGAAAACATTAATTCATATAAGGAAAAATCATATTTTTATGACATGTTTTTTTTTCAGGAAAAGTTTTAGTTTAAAAATGATCCAAAATAGTGCTCATTTGTGAGAAGAAAGTGCGTTCAACTGTGTGTGACAGAACAGCAAAAATTTTACTCGTTTTAATCATTTCCATGGAAAGGCGTGCACTCATTTTTTGATCAAAAATATTAATAATTTTTGTGTGAGTAGTAAATTAATAAAAAACAAAATACTTGTTTTCAATCTGTGATTTTTTTAACACATAGGAGTTTTCATATAAGCTTGAAATGTTTAAAATCTAATAAAAAATGAAATGATTTAGAAAATATTGATATAGAATTACTATAAAATATTTTTAAAAATCAATCGGATGGCTATATTGGTTTAACAGTGAGAGACATGTTAAAGGATATATGAAGATTATATTGAGTTTTTCAAATGGAATCTCCTATTTTTTATTGCAAACTCTTGTAGCTTATTTCAAAGAATTTTCAAATCCCTATTTTTAATTTTTTCTTTGCATCCAGTAGTTCATGAAATATTTCTATTTGAAATTACAGGCACTTGTTAATTTGGCTAAAGTAGTGGTTATAACTGCTACACATACACCCGCATAATTACTGACATATAAATACTTACAAATCAAACTACTTCCTCAGAAGCTGAATGAAATTAAAAAATGAAAAAGTAATTTTAGGAAGCTTCTGAGATAGGCTATATGGACATGCAATATAAAATAACAGTTCCTATATATTTAACAAGCGCCTAAAAGGACCTTCATATTTTCTCCAGCAAGTCTATGAAGGTTAAACCAATATATCAACACTACAGATTTTTAAAAATAGTAAAAATATCCGGATAATTTTTTTTTCTCAAAATGCGGAAAATAGGGAGATGTTGTATTTTAGAAATTTTAGACACCTTCTGTAAATAAACTAAGAAGACTACGATATCATACATATTATCATCATGTATATTTGTATGTATGTAGAATATTATTATAGATATCTGCAAATTAATAAAAAAATTAATTTATTTTAGAAAAGAGAACAGCGAAAAAAAATGGAGTTCAGTATATGAAATGTTTTTGAATTGGTAACCAAACGACAAAACCTGGAACAAAGGGCCAATTATGGAAATAAGACTCTTACACAATTCTTTAACATCGTTAATATTTAACAAGTTACATAATAATATATTTTGACGAAGGCTGCATAAACTTCTATGTAACTCAGTCAATATTAATAATTTCAAAAGAATTTATAAGATATTTTTGTAGATACATTAATAATTATAACAAAAAGTTAATCACTTTTTTTATATTATTAATATCTTAGAAGTTTATTTAAAATCTGAATATGCATAATGTCGTTAATATGTTAGTAGCTTACCGCGAAAATATCATATAAATAGTGAAATATGAACAATAATAATAATAATATAGAAACCATTTTTTTTATATAAGAATAGACACTAAAAAAGTCCAATAAACTTAATTTAACATTATTGACGTTTGAGTTATTCATTACACAAATTGACTAACTCTATATAACAAAAAATTAGGAAAACGACCAAATCATGTACATTCGTTTAAAAATTCCGTATATAATAAAAAATCAACTAAATATTTTGAAAACATAAATACAAATGCAATTTTCATCTAATGATATATAAAATTAATAAGAAAGAATAGCCAAAAAATAATCATCGAATTTATTAAAATTTTTATGTAATTAGGGGAGTTAATCAAGTTTTGCAGTAATCGGCTCATTTATTGAGTTACATGACAATGTAGTTGAAATATTTTATTATATACCCCGATAAATATCAATAATAAAAAAAAAACTCATTAAAGTTTACTATTGCTTATTACCATACCTAAACAAAAATTATTTTGTTACTATTTTAAAGAATGCTCATATCTAAGCGGTCACATAATTTTTTCCGTAAGATATCGGCCCAACGAAATTATAAATAAAGTCAGACATTAATGTAACCCCAAAAATATTAGCAATCTAAAATAATGATAAAATTGTTTTTATCATTATTATTAAATTTATAAAAAAAACTCTTATTAATCTTTTATATACTACTAATATTTACCAAGCTACACAACAATTTATGCAGAATCTTAGTCTTAACATATTGCTATATAAGTTGTAAAATATTAAAAAATGATGTAAAAGTTTTTTTTGTGTAAATCACCCTTTATTCCTAGGGGTTTTGCCTGACAATTCTATATAAAACACTTTGTAAAATAATAATATTTTTGCACAACGAATAAATCTATAGATCAACTCATATAACTTCCATTATTGATTAAAATTTTGTTGCACACTTATAACAAACAAAAAATATTTTGAAAAAATTTTTTTTTTTCAAAAATCCAATTCATTATATTAATACAATACACAATCTACTATAAATTTACTACCCAAAAAACTAAATACTCAACACACTTTTAACACAACCAGGTTATCGTACGATGATAAGGAAGAAATCATCCGCAATGATCTTAAAATGGAGTTTTTGCACGCCTCGATCGGTTCCAGGGTACTACGCAACTGAGGAGAGGAAGGGGGACGTATGGATTTCCCGCAGAAAAATCTAACGCTGAAAATCGCTGCTCTGGAGCAACGTTGGGGGACTTGTCGTATTAAGGAGGGGGGAGAGATAGTAGAGGGAAAGCGGGAGAGGCAGGCATTGATTCTACTGTTATGGAATGACACACGAACGAGAGTCGAGACACAGTGAGCAACGCTGAAAGACACGAGGGCCTTGTGTGTTCGCCAGTGATAGCGCGCAACAAAAACAGCTTAACCATCCAGCTTAGCCCTGTTACCTTCGTTTCCCTCCCCCCTCCTCAGCAGCAACAACATCAGCACAGATATGTCCAACTTTATCGAAGCTATCCTTGAACTTCCCAAGCTCTACTATGGAGCATTACTGGGCATTGGCTTTTTCGTTTATTACCTTTCCCAAGTCGTCAAGGTGAGTACAGTCATAATTTAAACCCTGTCCTGCATCGAAACAATTTCGAACTCTGAAAACGCTCGTTACATTTTATCATCGACAGAAATGTACAAAACTCAAAACGAACTTGCACTTTGTTCTAAAATTGTATACAGACACTCGAAGTGATAATTAGTTTATTTTTCATTTATTTTTTCTAATTCATTCGATAGAATAAAAAAAGAGTAGTTGATCAAATTACAGTAATATGATACAGTTTCGATGCAAGCCTTACAAGATTTAAATTTAAGTCGTTCTAACTTTGCAGTACGAAGTTTCTAATTTCTAATCAATAACGTTACATATAAGTGTGTATCGGTTCAAGGCTAAAATAGTATCTTTGGTAGCACAGTATTTGAATTTTAATTGTTTGTTGGAATATATTATGTAATAATTGAGCTTGAAACTGATCCTTGCATAATTAGACCCTTGGTCATTATTACGAGTGCAGTCGTTCCGTTTGGTATCCTATTTTGTACTAAAATATCGATAAGGATTTTATCTTTTTGTACGTAGATACCAGAATCAACGTTTTTTGATAAATTTCCAGTTCCCAGAACATTCAAAACTTATACTCGTTTTTATTCGCTCATCGCTTACAGCTTTATTGTTATCGATGATTGAATTCGTCTTGTTTTAGATGTATAAGTTCCACTAGTAGGGAATGGCATGTGTGTATGCATGTCGTGATCGGATACCGGTTTCGTGACAGTGGGATTACGTAA
Source organism: Prorops nasuta (assembly GCF_024137725.1). NCBI lineage: Eukaryota > Metazoa > Arthropoda > Insecta > Hymenoptera > Bethylidae > Prorops > Prorops nasuta. The sequence continues at coordinate 2,416,760 of NW_027116814.1, forward strand.
CTAATCAGTGCATAAATGCAATACGAAATGGTAGCTTCTCGGTTTGTAGTGTACTATTAAGGGAACAAACTATATGATATTTTGAGTTTCACGCGTTGAGTTCGAGAACTATGAATCAGGATCTATGAATCTCTTCAAAAGGAAATGGCAAATTGCTTTATGAATATTCTTTCTTTATTTCTTTTATGCTCTCATTTTTATTTCTACAGCTGTCTATCTTTATTTATTTTTTCATTTTTTCTTTTTTAATAGAAAATTTCTATGGAATAACATAGTGCAAAACAAAATTAGGTTTCCTTATTAAAACCTTCCATAAAGAACATGGAACAAAGTATATGATATTTTGAGTTTCACGAATTGAGTTCGAAACTATGAATATCAGGATCGATGAATCTCTTCAAAAGGAAATGACATAAATTGCTTTATGAATATTCTTTCTTTATTTATTCCATGCTCTTATTTTTATTGCTATAACTATCTATCTTTATTTATTTTTTCATTTTTTTTATAATAAAAAATTTCTATAGAATAACATAGTGCAAAACAAAATTAAGTTTTCTTATTAAAACCTTTCATAAAGTACACAATAGCATGAATTAATTGTGATGGAAAATATATATTTACCTGTCTAATTATTGATATTGCTCACTAGAAATATTTATATTCGTTTATATTTGATATGGAAAAAACAAGTAGCACAAATTTTATCATCAAAAAAGTACAAAACTCCTTCAATCGTGAGATGTCAATTATTACTAGTTTTAAAGACAATATTTAAACATTACAATGTAGATTCACTAAATTTACTATTTTTACTTTCTATTGTTTATAATTTTTTTAACATTGTATATATGACAGTGTGAAATCAATAGATTTAAAAACTTTATTTTAATTTTGAAAAGTTGCCTTAAAAACTCGTAAAAATTGCTCTCTGACGATTAAGGGGATTTGGTACAGTGCTATTCATGCAATTTTTCTGTTTACTTTTCTATGCAACACGTTGATTTAAATTATTCTACTTTTTTCAATACAGTATATTTAGCCTGTTTTGCTCCATATTCTCCTATTTCAAGGCATCAATTAGAAATATATACTACTGTGTTAAGGATGGAAGTCGTAAGTCTACTTTTAGCTTGCTGCAAAGTATTATTTACTCATACAAAATATCTACGTTAGTACCTTCCAGATTTTAACGCAAATAACACATTTTCATTACCAATTCGTAGATTTTGCATATATATATATATATATATATATATATATATATATTTATTTGAAAGCGCAAAAAAGTTTTGCAAACGTTCGATTCTCATGTATTATCATAATAATTACTTATGATTTTTATTTTTAACACAGTGGTATATAGATTACTTCATCGACACTTTGTACAGGGTGATTCATAAATCAAGAGACTATTCATGCGGTTGCGTTTTCAATTAATAAATGGAATGACTTCGAATTAAATGTTTAAGGAAATTAAACTCCGGACTTGTAGACTTTAAATTACATTAGAAACTTGTGCAATAGTTAATATTATTCCCTTTTTTTATGGGACACCCTGTATAGGCTTAGCTGTGGCTTCTATTAATTTGACCTTAAATTTGCTCTGTACAATTTGCTCATGAATCTAATGGAACTATATATATCTATATATTTTAGAGCAGCCTAATTTTTAACAAAGAAGTTATTTACTACTGTAGAAAAAAGCACATAATGGGAGGAAATATATTTATGAGATTAGAAGTGTTATTTTCAAAATCAATTGTAGATTTAATTTTAATTAATCTAACTCGTAAGTCATTAATTCATTATATAATTATAGAAAAATTAGTTATTGAATTTGATTATTTTACTAAAATGTTTAAAAAGGGTTAACAATGCTTCTGCTTTTCAATAATAAGTTAAAATGTAAACGAAGAAATAAAGAGCAAATATACATTTGGCAAAACCATAAAAAACGAAGAGTGAACTATATGAATAATTATTGTGAATTTTTTAAGAATATGATGTTTTTATTATGCAAATTTAAAGGTAATAAATAATTACATGAAATTTAAAACTGGTCAACCAAACAATGAAAGAAGCACGTAAATTGACCCCAATATGTTATCCCTAGGAATTTATATATATTTTACCTTTAATTTGTCTGTAATTAGAAATAATACAACAGTTACATTTAGAAAAAATTGTTGGATTTTTTCATGTTCAAATTTTAATTTTACTTGTAATTACTAGAAACTAAGTTATGAGAGAAATTTTCTAAGAAAACATGTGAAACGTTATCAATATTTTTACAAAATGATTATATTTATTATTCAAGAAATTTTGTGACTAATCATAATTAAAAATCCCCTTTTGTCGGAAAAAAAATTAAAATTAAAATTAAAAGAATAAATTTAGCACAAGCGAGCACAAAAAAAATCATACATTTAAGTAGAATTTACATATATCTTTAGTTTTATTTATAAAAATTTAACAATGTCACGTAAATAAAACTAGTAAAATTAAAAATTTCCTATGTTCATTATTAACCTTTAGACTGGTGGTGTTTATTTGGAATGAATTTTTAAATATCATGTATGATAATTTGCACTATTAGTAGTAATTTTATAATAAAAGGTTGAGGCAAAATGCTAAATGCCACATAAGTAGAATCCAGCTGTGTAAAGATTCAATTTTGTAACTATATGTATAGTTCCTCGAGTTTTGTAAATTGTTGATAACTGTTAATTAATTTTTTAAAGCAAAAACAATACGATTAAACATCTATCAATAGAATTTGCGTATTAAAGAAAAAAATTCTGTTTAGAAACCTTTGCTGGTATGTGCACAAGGACCATTTCGTAATTTTTTGGAAGAGCAAGTACCATTGGTGAAAAATAAGCATTGGCCTACTTTATGGTGCTTCGAGTCGAGGGCACAAACGATCATAGCTAGTTTATTGAGGGCTCGGCTCTTACCTATCATCAAGTATCGCAGGTCGGTGAATATCTTTTAATTATTTTATTAAAATTCAGAAAAATTATTCAATCTCGATAAACATGTTTTAGCAGATATATTTAAAAATTGTTATTACAATGGAAAAAACTTTTCCATTCAGATGCTAGGTGTCCCAGAAGATACCTGCTATAATTTTTAATTTAAGGGAACATTACATTTTCTTAGTTGAAAATTTTCATTTTCATTTAATTAATAATTTCATATAAAAAATAAACATTTGGAAATCGTAGTTTTTCTTGCGTATATTTTAAATCTTTCAAAGCAAGAAAAAACAATTTTTTTAATAATTTTTATAGTAGCTTCTCATAGACTCATGAAAAACATTATTGTCTACTCGTATAGGCGGTTATGACTTCTTAGAATAGTTGATCAAAATATACACTACCGTCCAAAAGTTTGGAAACACTCCAGTGAAAAGTGACCTAAATTCAATCATTGTGTCTCTAATTCAGAAAATGGTAGAAAGGTCTGAATGGGCTCAATAGAAAAGTTATTTCAAGACCTTTCGAATTGTATGTATTGATTATAATATTACATCCTTTTTCACAATTGAAATGAGAAAAAGCTTAAAATAAAAATTTAAATATTCATCTATTTTAAAATTGCATACATAAATAAAAGAAAAAATTGTGTAAGTATTTAGAATTACGAATATTGACAATTTTTTCAATCCCTTTAAATTGAAACTTGGTAGAAATATTTATCTTCGTTATTAGTAAAGTGTGATGGTGGTTTTAATGTATTTTACTTTTCATAATTTTGGAAACACCAAAATGAGTGTCGATCGAAGATGTAAATTTAATCAAAAATGGTACAAAAGAAAATGGTGTGCTTTATTCTCTCATAAAAAGTATCAATTTTATTTAATTAAAATTATTGTCTAATATACGAAAGTACAAAGTTATTTCAAAGCAATAAAAAATACCATTTTTAAATTCAACAGCTATAACTTTATTAATAGTAAAAGTTGAGATTTCTTCCAAGTTTCCATCGAAAAGTATTGAAAAAGTGTTTTAAATTAATAAATTTAAATATTCATATTGATTATTTCCAATCCTGCTCTCAATTGTAAAATACGTAAACATTTGAAGTATTTAATGTAAGTTTTTCATAATTTTTCAAAAATGACAAAAATGTAAAGTTTGATCAAATACATAATGTTCGAAAGATCTTGATAAGACGTTTCAAATAAGGCCAACTACACCTTTTATCAATTTTTGAGCTACAGATATACATTTTTGAATTTAAATCTATCTTAGGTATTTCCAAACTTTTGGACGATAGTGTATATTCTTAGAAATAGTATGACTATAGATCTAGTATAGTTTAAAATCAATAAGATTAGTTATCTTCTTATCCTGTCCTCCATTTTTAACGTTTATTTTAGGAAAAAAAACTGCTATTTTGAGACAATTTCTCAATGTGAATATTTAAAATAACTATCAACATAATTACCCTCTTAACATTTGTTTTTTTTTTAAATCTATTATAAATAATATTAAAAATTTCGGTCCAGAGTATACATATATCAGGTATTCACGACTCAACTTTCCAGCTGATTATTATAAATCAAATAGATTTTGCAATAAAATTTTAATACAAAAGTTTTATAGCTTAAAGAATATCAGATAAAATCATTGGTTTAACTTTGGGAAGTTATTTGAAGGTCACACGAAGATTATCTTAATTTTTTTTACAATCAAATACCCTGTATAATTTTACGTAATATTGCAGTTTATCTTAAGAGTTTTTTCCAAAACCCTATACGAAAATATATTTTCACCAATCCGTTCTTTAAATATTTAGGCTTGAAATTGTAAATAGGTGTGGTTTTAGCAGAAGTAGTGTACGTAACCATTGAACTACATATGCGTGGTCGTTCACTTGTATTTTCAAACCAAGATGTCTAGTGAACACTTTAATTAAATGATATGTTTTCACATAGTGTTTTAGGAAGCTTTTGAAATATATAAGTTTCAAGAATATATAAATATATTTAGTGTTCCATTTAAAAAATTTAGATGACCTTTATGTGACCTTCAAATTATATCTCAAAGTCCAATCAATGATATCTTCTAATTAATGTTCTTCTCTGAGTCATCAAGCTTTTGTTTGAAATTTTTTTTTTTAATCCATTTCGTTTCAAAATAATGAAGTTCAAAATTGAGACATGAACACATGTTGTAATGTCCATTAAAAAAATATTTGTAAAAGTAAACAATAGTACTTACAAAAGTACATAAACGAATTTTAACAATATCATTTATTGCTATAATAGTTATGGTTGAAATTATTAAAGAAAGAAAGTTTGATTATATTTTCTGGTATAATATAAAAACTATATTTTCCTTTCGAATTTCACCATTTAATTGATTAGTTAACATGATTATACATAGAAAGCAGTTAAAATATTATAGTAGTTATAAAATTATATAAAATAACGTATATAAAGCAAAAAGTTTCCATACAGTCGTATATCTGCACATTTCTTTTATGGAAAATATAATTATTAACTACAATGTCAATTTCATGTTAACAAATACAAAATTATAAAAATTATGTTTCCATACAATGCATAAATAGATCTCATATTTATAATATGATTATTATCACCTATTATAGCTAAAAACTACTATTTTTGTTATGTGAAATATTTATTAGTTTTAAAGTAATGACGGGGGAGAGTGAATACTAAAAAAATGTACAATGTAGTGTGGAAGTCGATATATAGATTTATTTATAATAGAAATACCAAGAAAATTTCATTAATTTATGCAAATATCATTTCTAGAAAGTTAAAAAAAAAATTTCCCGAATTTGGCAGAATATCCAACGTTACTAAAAATTTAATCAATTTTGTTATATTATTTATGGTTAATAGCTTTTTATAGCTGTAAAAAATATTCAATACAAAAAACAAGCTTTGCCTGTAAACAAATTTGTGCGAACGCTAATTAAGTAAGGAACACTCACTCAAAATTACAGTGAAATCAATTGAATAGTTTTTGTGTCAATGTGCACAGCGCGTAAAAATTGGTGTTTCGGGAAAATCGTATTTAAAGTTGTCAGTAGCATGCATTTTAATTAAATTCACATAATAGTTACGTTTACAGACTATAACTTCAAAAGAGTTTCAAATTTTATTTTAAAATTTTAACAGCATAATCTTAACACATGTTATACTATATAAAAGTAAAAAAATTACTTTTCTTATTAATTTGAGTTTTCCCCTTTAAGTAATTTCGTGAAAAACGCGTTTCCTTACTTTTCTCAGACTGATTATATTCTCTGATAACTTCAAATCTCTATTATAAATTTGATGATGTAGTTCATAAATACAAGCTTAAACGATAATATCTGTTAAGGACAATTTTACTACTGATTCTTTTTATTTATATGGTAAAAACAGGAAATGCTCGTAAAGCTCTGTTATTCAGTCTTTCAAATATAAATTATTTTTCTGTTAAGAGGAACCAGTTGAAAATTATTACTCTATTATTTTTTAAGTAATTGATTGTGAATGTAAAGTTAAAAGATCCTGCACTAAAAATGTAGAATTGAGCAATTTCATTGGTAAAGCTGGTTAAATTGTTAATATTTTACTTATTTGGAGTCACTGTACAATCAATTCCTCCAGCAAAGTGTCAAAGTATGGATTGACTCGACGTATCATATCTCTAAAAATGAGTGAACATGAGTTAGTTAATTCTGATGTCTCGATCGCTGATATCTAATAAGAAACTATAGAAAATATAAATTATCTGCAGTTTCAGGCAAAAGTTATGTGGCTATGTACGACAGATAAGATGATGGCACTAAGTTGTTTGAACATTTGTCTGAAGGTCACGTAACGTTTATCTTTTAATTTTTTACACAGAAACACACACACAATTTTCAATTCATCACTTTTTAGAGCTCACTTCAAGAACTTTCCAAAACGTTGCATTGATATAAAATAGAATTTCTGTAAAAACAAAAAAAAATAGTTTATTAATTTCTTCAGAAAAATTTGGTGAACTATGATTCACCTTATATCTGCAGTGGATAATGCAACACACTGTCCAGTATAATAGACAGGATGTTTCAATACTCATGTACCTCAGAAAAAAGGATACATTCCTAAGCTTTTTTCAGAAATATCCTCACGAAGAGGCACTTTTTCAGGAATTTGTAATTTTTCATTTCATATTTTCAATTTTCCAGTTCGTGTGACGTAAAATAATGCGTTTGAAGTCACGCTGAATGGTTGACTTTAATAACTTAGTGTCATCATAATGAAAAAAGTACAAGTAAATTTTTAATGTTTCACTTTAAAATCATCGAAAAAATTTTCACTTTTCAATTATTTACTCTTCCTCGTTTCTGTATTACTTTCTACTATAGGAATTATATTTTTAATGCTTTTCAGAATATGCTATAAATTTGTAATCTTTCATGAACGTCACAATTTTTTTTTCACATTCCACTGCACTCTCTCACTTTATTATTAAGAATAATCAGTTTTATTAGCACACTTTTATATCGCATTCTGCCAGAAATTAGTAACAAAGAACTATTATCTTTTTACGAATTAAACACTCAAACAGGAAATATTTGTTGAATAACGATGAAACTATTTGCTGAATGTGTTCATGATATTAACAACTTGATTAACCAATTGACTAACTGGATGTTTCAGTTTTTATCTGCAGTAGGAAAATAATAAAAAAAAAATTAAAATCAAAAACAAAAATTGACCATTTTTTTTCACTCCTAAGTGAAAGACTTGAAGATATTTGTTAATTAATTAACAATTTAAATACTTTAAAAATATATATTAAATATGTTTATAGTAACTGAATAATTGTCTGCAGTATATGTTTCAAGTAGGAAAATAATTGTTAATTTTTACTAAATTCAACACAGTGCAGTCATAAACATACCAATACAATTGTTTAATTTTAGTGAGGAAAGAATGTAGAATGTTCATGAATCATATAAGAAGAAAAAAGTGCATTACTTGTAATCAATGAGATTTGTTGAATGTATATATGTTGTTAAAAAATTAAATTTAAATACTACATTTTAAGAAACTAGCAGAAAAACGAGTTAGACCTTCCAAATGAACTCTGAATGATTTATTTGCTGATTTTAAATTCGAAATTTTTAGTGACCACTTATTGTATTTTGTGGTCACGAGGACACTAAGCTATCAATGCCATGCGTCATTTTACGTGGCAAGCACTAATAAGGAAACCTGTCGTGTTATCCTTCTCCAATTTTAACATTAAATGCACACATCCTTTTTAGCCACAAATAAACAATACGTATTTTTATCATCTGAAAATCTTATTAAATAACAATAGTTTTACCCTTTGAAAATTGTTCATTTGTTTCATTTTTATTTCAATATCTTTTAAATCATACAAGCTACAGGGGGATAAAATTATAATTAAAAATATATTTTTTATTCTTTATATAGGGTGTCCTATCTAAAATAGTACGTCAAGTACTTTGAATAAAAACTACCAATGAAAACATGTCTTAAGAAAAGCTCCTTGATCTTGAGAGTGACATAAGATGTTGACATTGCTTTGACTTTGAAAAGTAATTTTTACAGCTACCTGAAAGTGACTTTAAGTTTTTTAAACGGAACACCCTGTATATATCATTACATCCTTATATCTGACCTCAAGAGCTTTCGAAAATCCTCTTGACATTTTTTCATTTCATGCAATCTTATAACAGTATTCGGAGTTAATTGCAACTTTTCATCGATTTTCGAAGCATAACGCTCACCAATTATTATCTGACTTCACATGACTCTTTGGTAAGAAGTGTAGTGGATATTGAAGTCATATAATAATTGCTGAAGGTTACGCTTCAGAACTTTATATGACTGTTTAATAAGAAGTGTAGTGGATATTGAAGTCGTATAATAATTGGTGAAGGTTATACTTCAAAAATCGATGAAAAGCTGCACTTAGATCTGAAGCGTTGATTTATCAAGATACTCAGTTTTAGAAGTTGTAGTAACGTCACACACACTACTTCAGTCAAACCCACAAATGTGTGCAGTTTCTAATAAAAATATCTCGTGAATTATTGGATTAAATGAAAAAATTATAACAGAGATTTAAAAAACTCTTGAGATAAACTATATAAGGAATATGATAGAAGAAATTAGAGATTCCATTTGTAAGACTCAAGGTGACCCTCATATTTTTCCAGCAGGCTTTCCAAAATTATTCCAGTGCTGCCATTTTTTGGCACTTTCAAGATGGATAACTTTTTTTTAACTATTATTCAGTATTTTTTTGGTATTCCAAATGATTTCTTAGGGCACTTAAAATGTGGGACACCCTGTATATTTATACTAAATTTATATTAAAACCGAACATACAAGTATGCTATGTTTTCAAAAACTAAGCAGTGTTCCAAATATAAATAATCTATCAATATGACTACAAAAAATTCTTAGAATAGATAATACACATAAAGCAAAATCCTATTACCACGTCTAATAGTATGTGCTTTTTTCGAAAGTCTTTTAAAAGTGATATCATCATCGTCTGAAGAACATGACAAATTAAATTACTATTCATTGAAACATTTAATTGCATTAATTAATTTCCATTATAAAATTTACTAGTAAAAAAAACACATCCTAATAAGGAAAATTTATTAAAGACTATGATCCACACAAACAAAAACCAAATTTATAAAAAAAAAAGATAAGAATGATGAAATAGCAGAGGTAATAAGAGATCTTAACTTGGAAAGTGAAGATCATTTACAATTCAATGATATTATCTTTTGGAAAAAAATTTATCTGAAAAATATACACAGACATAATTTATTCTGCCACAGCATGTTTTTAATGCATTAATCCATTTTATACTCCATCCATAACAGCTTTTATTTTAATTTTACCATAATATTATTTTTTTTCAAACGTAATGAATGTTATATTTAAATATGACAAAATATATATTAGTTATAGAATTGCATAAAGAGAGTTCAATGACATAAAATATTTTCTGTTAAAAAATAATTATAAACCCATGTGAGTAAATAAATGTTTAAATTTATATTTAAAATTATTTACAGATAGAATAAAACTGTGGCAATGTCAAATGATAAAGAAAAGCACAAATTAATTCAGTTTTTGCATATTTAAATCTACAATAAATTTTACAACCACAAAACAATCAATATATACTTTCCAACGTTGATGAAATAAAAAATATTAAAAGAAGATTAACTGAACTCGAAAATATCGAAAAATGGGATAATTTAACTGGTGTTGAAGCAAATTTAAAAATAAAAACTTTAAACGAGAAAAGTGAAGACTTCGAAATTGATTCTTTATTGGCAACTGATAGTTCTCATAATTTATTATATAATAAAAATTGAAGAAACAAAAATTAAACAAAACAAATTAAAAAATTATATTTACAAAAACCACCGGATTTAAACAATATAATAAACAAAACAAAAATATAATTCAAGTTAGTGTTCCGCAAAATGCAAACCTTTGGTCATTATAGCTTCTTGTTTTATAAATATACACATCATTTTTTCTGCCATTCAGATGAAAGGATTTTCCAAATTTGAAGGCTAAAACAGTTGAAGCAAAAGTCTTTAAGCAAAGCAATGAACTAAATTCCTGGTCTTAAAATAATATGTGGGAGGCATGATTCTACATCTTTGCCAAAAACACATGTCTTGCACAGTTCATTCACTTTTGAACATAAAAATAATTGACGTGTCTAATACGTAGTTTTCTTTTTTAGGCTAAAGATATAGAATTACGTCTCCCCCACAATGTTTTAACACAAGGGATTGATTGTTCATTGCTGTGCTTACAAAAAGACTTCTATGCTTAAACTGTTTTAAGCCCCAAAATATGGGAAAACCTTACATTGAAATAACACAAAAAACCATCTGTAAATTTATAAGGCAAGGGGTTAAAAATGTGTGAACTGTGTGTATCCCTGGCTTTGTCGTATGCAATCGTGGACTTTTCACCCTTGTGGTGCAATATACTATTTTGGTCCGTTAATTAGGTAGTTGAAAATAGCAACTTCTCATGCACTTGTAACAAAAAGTATCGTGTATTATACAGAGCGTAATAATTAACATTTGCAATTCTGTGAATGCAATACCCTCCCCCCTTCACTTGAACTACCAACTTCACACTCTTTTAGAATAGTCAATTTTTGACCCTTGTAATGCAATATGCTATCGTTACTCACAAAAACTATGTAACTCCAAAAGAAAAATTTTTGTATGCAGTAAAGTTACCAGAATAAAAATATTTTCCCAACATTTTTTTTATTCTGATTGTAACAAAAACAGTTTTTTTTATTATAACAATTTTTTTCTAAAATTGATTAAGAGCAAAAAATTGATATAAAATATACAAAATTCAGATGCAAAATTCGTGTTGAATATTATTATCAGTGAAGTATTTTATATAATAAGTATATCTCTTCACGTATCGATTTTGGAAATTCTTTAAGAAATATAATTAAGACTATAATAACTTACATAATTAAAAACTAAGCATTTGAAAAATGTATTTTTTTTCTAATTGAATTTTTACGAATTAGTTATATATGTTTTATTGAAATAAAGGACTGTACGGATTCTTTCTGTTCTTATAATACGCCGAATGCCAAGGTTTTCACTGGGGATTAAAAAGAAGACAATTAAATGAGAATATGCTTGTTCGTTTTAGTGCAAAGTCACTACACTTTTTGCACTTTATGCACTTTTTATGGTGTCAACTTATACAATGTATAAAAATAGAAATACGAAAAGTGTAAAAATGTATAGCTAAAACGAACAAACCTAACGTAGAATAGTGAAATTTCATACTATCTATAATATCTATCATTAAGTTTTTGTCAATTTTCCTGAATTTTTAAACATTTTTATTTCATTGTCCTTATTTTGGTATGAAAATACATTAATTGAATAAAACTACTAACTAGAAACTCCACAATTATGTTTAACACTATATTTATTTACTAAAACTCTAATTAAGAAATATTTTTTATTTTTTAGGGAAATGTTCACATTAGCAGATGGAGGAGAGATAGCTTTAGATTGGGCTGAACAAAATTGTTCAACAACTTCTCCAATAGTTGTAATACTGCCTGGATTAACAGGGGCTAGCCAGTCAGAATACGTAAAATGTTTAGTCCTAGCAGCAAAAACTGCTGGCATTAGATGTATTATTTCTAACTACAGAGGATTGGGTGGTGTTCGTCTAAAGGTAATCATATAGTAATCATAATAAAAAGACGTAGGAAATATGATATTTCGTACCACTGAGTTTCTATTGTATAAAAAATCATATTTAAAAAAAATATATAAATAATAAAATTGATAATTTACTATTAAATTGCAATTTATAGACATCAAGAACCTATTGTGCATCAAACAGTGACGACTTGGCTGAGGTCATTGAGCATGTAAAGAAACTCAATCCACATGTGCCAATGGGAGTCACTGGAATCTCGCTTGGAGGGTAAATATAATATGATAAGATTCTTAAACATAATTATCATAGCTATCGTATAGCTGTAGATAGGAAGCTTTATATGTGTATTTACTAAAATGTTAAAGGTCATTGTCTGTGACATTTCTCCTAAGTTACAGATATCAGTATTTTTTTAGTTTAAATATTTTACAGTTTTTTTTATTTTTTAAAAGACAATTCTAATTATTTTAATATTATGTATTTATATTAAAATTGTTTATGGTTTCTGAGATAAAAAAATTTAAAGGACTCTAGGGAATTTTAGGTATAATATTGAATATTTAAAAAAACTTTACTTTGTAATTATAGGTGCCACAAAGTTGTGGTAAATTTTGCTTTGACAAATAATTAACTTTATTTTTCATAAAATAGATAAATTTCAATCATATAATTAAAGTCATGAACGTGTAATATAACTTTTATATACAGGAACTCTGTCATTTAAAACGACCCAAGCAAATATCTCAAAGAATATACAAAATGTGGAAAATTTCTTCAAATGAAAGTTGATGGACTCTGGAGACAACACAAAATTGTATTCTTGATTTGACTTTAAAAAAGTCATTTGAGAGCTATTTGACTTTCGATTTTTGAATTGAACGCCCTACATTGTATTCTATATTATCGTAGCTTATCTTAAGAGCTTTTGGGAACTCTATATTGATTTATCTTTTAATCCAGTGGTTCAGTAAATACTTCGATTTGATATTTATCTAATATAGGTATGGGTTGATAGTGTTACGAAACCACTATGTATAATCATGGTTAGGCACTCACTAACTTATAAATTAGTGTCAACGAATCTAATGAATGACAGGATCAAAAGATAAGTCAATGTTACATTTTGGAAAGCTCTTAATACCGGTTACAAAAATATATATAAAAATATATAGTGTTCCATTTAAGCATTTCAAGGTTATCTTCATGTAGTTTCTTAATGACGTTTAAAGACCAAACCAAAGGTATCTTATGTTTCCCTTAAAAAATTATATAAATATATTTTATTTGAATTTTATTCTATACTTTGTATATATTTTTTTAATTACTTGCCTGTGACTAATTAATCGATGAATCCTATAAAAATGTTATACTAGTTTTGAGAAGGCTCAAGGGATAAAAATTTTAAACTAACATTTTCTTAAAGCTTTACCTTTTCGTAAAACTTATTGTTCTTAAATATAAATCAACGAAAACAAAATTAAATTTATATAAACTAGTAAATTTAACGTTATTAAATCAGTTTTTCCAAATGTGGTATAAGTTCTATTTAACTTTGAGACTGGCGAAATATCTTTACTTAACGAACTACAGTTGGATAGAGAGCATTCGTACACCCCATTATTTCAAAGAACTTATTCAACCCTTAATTTCTAGTAGGATATCGTAATTTTCTCAAAATACCAATTCGATACAACATTTTTTTAGAACTGTCGGAATCAACGTTTAAGGAGTTTCTATCACGTAGAATCATACCGTACTAGTCAGACAATCTTCAAATTTGAATAAAAACAGAGTTCTGATAAAAATTTAAATAATTAATAATAAAATATTTACAAAAATAGTTGACAAAAATAAAGAAAAACACATATAGATATTTAACCCACTAATCATGCAATCTTCTTTAGCAGTATGGCTAATGATTTGTAAATTCTAGTAATTTATTTGTTATTATACTCAAACAACTAATCGTTCCTTTTCAGCATTAAAATCTTTCGTAAATCATTTCTTTACAAGTGTATAAAATTTAATTCAAAACTCAGTTGAATATTTTTTAATTTCTCGATAAAACGTGATTTCCCATAAGTCCACTGTGTTAAATAAACATGATTGATAATCCTTATAATTTTTCTTATAAGCAATTAACATTCACGAAATTTTAACCGAGTATATCATGGGATAAAAAAACATCTGTAAAATAAATTTCATGAACATCTGAATTATAAATCCACTATATCGATAGTATCTCCTTAACATACAGAATTTGTTCACCCAGAAGGCTTAGTTTACAGAAACACGTTTTATTACTTTTTTTTAGAAATAAATATTTAGAAAGAAGGGTAATTGAAATTTTCACGTTTCTGAGAATAAAACTGATATATTGAAGCTTATATACTACAATTAATTTATTTATGATGAAAGGTTTGGATACAGCAGATTGAAAGCTATCGAAAACTATTTGATCCTACATATTTGTTTATCTTTATTTATGAAAAACAACAGCATAAAAATTACCACAAATTTGTATCTAGTTTATCATTAATGTTTTAATTACTATATGAGAAATTTTTCTGGTCATTTTATCTCTAGAAAGACATAAAATTGGAAAAATATCCTGCAGTTATCAATTTAACATTTATCACTTGTAAATAAATATTTTTTTATATTTTATTACTTATATATTAAAGACTATTTTACGAAGTGGATTTATTCCATATGATTCCTCTAAAAAATTTTTTAATTATTTGAAGAGTCGAAATTCCTAATGTTCTATGTGCATACTGCAACTTTTCTCGAGAAAACAATGAAGCTGTAGAAGTCAAATGGCAACTAAAAAACTTTATCGTTTCTATTACCAATGTCACAAGCAAAATATAATTAAGTTTAGCACTTACAACGTTCTCATGGCAATTGACCATAACATATACGGGTATTCATAAAGAGCGGATCTCCTATCTTACTCAATAAACGATTTATTTAGAACAATTAGTGTTCTCACTTTTGCTAAACTATATTGTATCGTAGTAGTATTTATTTATCCTTGAAAGATCAAACAAAGGTAATACGATGGTTAAACTGATTTTTTTAAATTTAATCCCTCATTTTTTATTTCATATTTTTTTTGGCATATGCTGAGATCTTTCCCAAAATCTTTTTTGAATTTATTATTCTATTCAGGTTTTTACGAGATATTTCGATTTTAAGTTATAAGGAGTGAACAGGTACTATACACGTAACTGTCACAAAAAATGCTTCAGCCAAACCCACACACATGTACAATATTAAATCAAAACACTTCATAAACGACAGGAGAAAATGAAAAAATTACAAGAAATTTTTTGTACTTTCTTATTAAAAAAAAAACTTCAAAACTGCAATAAAAACTACAGAGTAGTATTTTGCATAAATCAGTTTAAAATTTGTATGATCCCCTTTCTAAAATAAATAAGCACCACCATAATATAATTTAAGAAAAATAAAAAAGAATACTATATTTTGAAAATAACAAAATACAGAGGAACTTTTGGAATTTCCACTCTTTGTTTATTTCCTTTATTTCTGTATTGGTCCAACCGTTTAATTTACATTTTCTTTTAAACTTTTATTTAATTTTTTATGATGGTTCAAAATTATTCTAAATAGATTGATTCTGGGGAATTATTTGGCTCACCAGGGCTTGGCTGCAAAGGATAAATTGAAGGGATGTTTTATCATTTCGGTGCCTTGGAATGTATTCGAAGCCACGAGAAGCACAGAAGAGAACTACTTGAATTTAATGCTAAACAAGCATTTAACCTCCAGTTTACGGCGATACTTGAGAAGTAACACGAGCAACATTACGCACGAGCTGTACAAATTACACGAGAGGGATATCGACATAGATATCGTTTACAAAGTAAGTCAGCGCTTCTTGGCAAATAATCAAATGTAAAAGAATAGTCCTATCAAATCCCTGTCACGTTTACATGACTTATTCGTAGTATTTGTGATGCATGTCGACACAGTCAAATTTATCCTAAAATGAAGCTTCGTAAAGTATCTTCAAAGTATGAAATTTAGTGGTATGGGTGATATGAATAACCCTTGAAACAAATCTGTTACCATCTCAAAATACTTTTTCAAAATTATAACTTCTTTATAATTTACTTTACTTTTTTCTTTCAATTTTTACGTTGGTTTTAATTGAAATTTAATTTTACAACATTATTACATTCATTTTTAAAGTGTTTTCAAAATATATTAGTCAATTATAGCTATAGACAACTTATTAATATTTTATTAAAGGTTTAATGTTATAAATAATTTCTTATCATTTAGAGCCAGACTGTACGAGAATTTGACTCGAATTTCACTGCAAAGGCCTTTGGATATAAAAATGTTGAAGAATATTACACAAATGCTTCAATACATGATAAACTGCACAGTATCGAAGTGCCATTGTTGTGCCTTAGTGCTGCTGATGATCCATTTCAGCCTTTAGAAGGTAATATTAAAAATATTCGTTTTATTTTTATAAATTTCTTCACTTTTCTTTTTGATCTCTATTTTTTTTTTATTGTTCAATTATATATCACTATTTTGTAGAATATATGAGGTAGAAAGCTGGATTTTTTTTTCAATTCGTAATAATAAAAAATATTCTTGTTTAACAACTACAGTTTCGCAAATGTGAAGCAAAAATGGTAAATTATAGGGTAAAATATCTTATATTTTACAACAATCATTCATTATTGTCTTGATATATCAGTACTACTATTTGAAAATGTTATAAAATTATTTGTTTTTTAATTATAAAAGAACATGTATATGCAATATAGAGCAAATAGTATTATCGAGATATTGACTATATTCGAAAATTGGGCGTATTATTGTGTTCGTAAGAAAAGTACGTGAGCCCCCTAGTTTGGTGCTTGCCACATATCTTTATAGTCATTAACCCTTAACTATATGTATACTATCGTTTTAATTTACTAGTGTAATTACAGATAAGTGTGATGTGCAATACAAGATAAAACAATACTATAATTACAATTGCTCTTCATAATTTAATTATAAAATACTGTACATAATAATTTATATATTATACAATAAAGTTTTTAAAATAAAACTTATAGCAAAAAATAAGTGAAAAGTGCATCATAAGCAAAATAACAATATGATGTTTTTAAAATCAAATAACGAATCGAAAAGTTGGGTCTAAATGGATCAACCATAGCATCTTTGTTTCTCTCATGATTAGTTTTATTTTATATTTGCATTGTAATGGTCATTCGGTAAAGCAATTTGTTTATATTTTCGAATATATTTTAGAACGAAAAAAATTCTTCAGCTTTCTATCTCTTATATCTAAATCAATTAAAATTTCAGCAAAGATATAACTGAACTATTATTCTTTAATCCATATACTATATAAGCCTTCTAATGCTATTATAAAATGTGTATACAGTCTGAGTTTTATTAATGCATCTACTTTTAATATTTTGCTAGTGATATAATTTTTAGTTTTTTCTGATTTAGATTCAGAAAGACATGATACACTATTCAAAAATTGAATCGTGTTTGTGTACAGTTTCTGCTTTCCTATTCTACCCTATAGCAAAAACTCTTCTCGCAAAATAGATTTATTTCCATTTTTCAAATGGAAACAAAAACTGTACAAGTACATGATTCAATTTTGAACAGTGTAATAGATTAATAGCTATAGATACTTCATATGACTATTTATTTTTGTATTTTTCAAAACAAGACTTTGTATTAACCATGTCTTTTTGTTTATTTTTACTGCAAATTCTAGGTTCTATCGTGAAACTATTATCATTTTTTGTTTAAATTTTCACAATTTTTCCATATTTTTAAAACGAGACAATTTTGGTCTGAGTCTGTAATAGCGGGCAACTGTAAAATTTGCCTAAATACGGGATATATGATTAAATTAGTTCTATTATAAGTGGTGATATGATGGAGATTTAAAGTTAAAGTTAATTTTTCTTAATAGAATTTTATAATTATTATCGTATAATATTATAGCTATTTTTGGAGCTGTTCAAAAGACTACATAAAATAAATAATTAAATCTTGGAGTTTACGAAATATGTCTAGTTTAAATTATATATAAAAATAAACTTTTTAAAGGGTGTTCGCACAAATGTCATTCATATAATCACATATATACTCACTCAACGTTAATCTCAAAACTAAATATCCCGTAAACGCAATTTTAACTTGTACAGTAAATTATTTATCATTGTGAAAAGCTCTTAAAAGCAGCTACAAGAATATACAATAAAATTTACAGGATCCCATTTAAACCAAGGATGTTTAACTTTAAATGTTCTTTATATCTCTACATTTAAATAAACTTAGTTTCGTTATTTCATTTCTCCAGGAAAAATAAAAATACTATAAAAAAGAAAGTAAAAACTTGATCACCACATTAGAATATGTAAAGCGGATGTCCTTAAAAAAACTCATCTTGTGTATTACAAAATTCTTATAATTATTTGTTTCATTAATTGACCTTGCTCCATAATGAGAAAATAAAACTTTAATTTTAGCAATTCCACTTGGAGAAATTAACAAGAGCAAAAATGTGGCAGTAGTGGTAACCTCGCGAGGTGGTCATATAGCATTCCTGGAAGGTGTTTGGCCTGTAAAAGGGGAAGAGTACATGGCCAGGCTATTTTCGCAATTTTTTACAGCACTTTTCACCACTGGCTTCTGACCACCGAATTAGATATACAAACAAATTTACTTGTCTTCCCTGCAATTACTTAGGCTCTCTTATACCTGCCTAATGTATATGTATATATTTATAAGGAAAAGTTCCTGTACCATTTTTAAATCTAGTCCTATAATAAAAATAATCTTAAGGATTAAGAAATGCTTTCGGGTTTTACACTGGTGAAACAACCTGATTTTATTCTCTTATTGATCCAGGCATTCTTAGAACAGATAGGCGACTAACAGAGAAAACCTAAAATTTATCAATTTTGAAGCTTTAATAATTCTTAATTAAGGACTAAAGTTAAAAACGTTACAGAAGCTTCTTTTTACAATTTTCGAAAACATCTGAAATGTTCCAATTGGCAGCAATCATTATTGAACAGCCACATTGTACACATTAATTTTGGGCTAACCATTGTTAGATTAGCATTACACAGGATTTTTATATATATAATCATATTTTACAAATAGGGCAAATTCACAATTAAAATATTACATTCCATCCTAAAATTTGCGTAGTTATAATTTTTCCATTATTATATGTATATTATTATTAATAATTAGTTTTGAAAGTAATAAGGATGTCATAAAAATGTTGATGATGTTGACTAAAATCATTAAGTTCGGAAGTGAAAAATGAACTAGTAATTAAATTATTTTAATAATCGAAATAAAATTTGTTAAAATATTATTGCAATTATCTTAAATACTATAATTATTTATAAATATTGTATACATAGTTTATATCTCAAAACATTGATTCAACCGCTGAATGGTAGCTTTAGTGTTAATTGGCGACTCTTAGGAATATAATAAAATAATTGATTTTACAGTCTATCTAGCAAGAATTGACCATCACCAGGCAACAGTTAGTAATGATTGCTATTGGTAGTATTTGCCACTACCTAAGTTTACAGTTGTCCATATAGATACCCAAAATCCCCAAATGCATCTTAGGCTACATTCGTTTTTGTACTAACTGTACTGCAAGTATTACTCATTGTTTAATACTCAATGATTGACAAAAATAAAATGATACTCAAAGTGCTGACAGCACAAAAACGAACATAGTCTTACATATTTAGTACCAACCATTAGTCTAGTTGAGATATAAGGTGCCTAATTAATTAGATTTTTTTATTTATTCTTATCAAACAAAAAAGTAAATATAATGTTTAGTAAATTTTATTATGTTTTATAAATTACTAAGTATTTTTTTCCTTCCATTCTTTTGTATCCTTTTAAAAATAAGCATTGTTTCATTATCAATGTTCAGAAATTTTATATTATTTAACTATAGAAGAAACACTTTTTTATTTTCAACGCCATACATGGTCGTATTGTTTTATACAATTATCACTTTTGTAGTGCAGCAGGGAAATTCAATATTTTCTTATACAATTAAAATTTAATATTAAACTTACGTACCGATGAATTTTTTATGTACGAATGCTGACATTTAAAGAAATTATTTGATCCTAAGAAGCTGCTTTATTATTAAAAAAATATTTTCTAATAGTTGAAAGTTTTAAAATTGATTTAACGGGAATCCGTATACTGACATTACAGAGCGAAAACTATTTCGCATGCAGCGTCGTCATTTGTTAACGGATTGTAAAGTTATTACAGGTTTTTGGAAATGCCAGAAGCTTATCTACTAAGTTACGTTAGGAAAATTAACAAAAAATGAAAAAAAATTTTTGTTTAAATAAATATATTAACATTATTGAGAAACAACAATTAAATCGCAAACTCCTCCAACGTACTTTACTAGATAATGCTCATACGTTTCCAAAAAGTCCACAAAAATGCAAATCTGAAAAGAAATGACGATGCTGCATGCGAAATAAATAATGGAAGAATTTCGTGTTCGGGAAGTCGCCAACACGAAATTCTTCCATTATTTATTTCGTATGCAGCATCGTCATTTCTTTTCAGATTTGCATTTTTGTGGACTTTTTGGAAACGTATGAGCATTATCTAGTAAAGTACGTTGGAGGAGTTTGCGATTTAATTGTTGTTTCTCAATAATGTTAATATATTTATTTAAACAAAAATTTTTTTTCATTTTTTGTTAATTTTCCTAACGTAACTTAGTAGATAAGCTTCTGGCATTTCCAAAAACCTGTAATAACTTTACAATCCGTCAACAAATGACGACACTGCATGCGAAATAGTTTTCGCCCTGTAATGTCGGAATACGGATTCCCGTTAAAAGGATTGAAAAAAGATATGATCGAGTCATCCTTTTCAAAAGATAATCGACATTTTTTGTTTATTGTAATTTCTGTTTTAAATATTTTTTAGTGCAAATCATTAAGAATGGTCTTATTTAACTTACTATTTTAAAATTTTAATACTTCTCGATGAATCTTAAATTAAAAAATTGATTTTTAATGATATTCTATAATCTAATTAAATTAATTTATGCAGCAGCATATCTTTTTAATAAATTGGTCATAAAAATCTCTGTATCATACTGTACTTTATTTGTTAAATTACAATGTTATTAAAAAAATTTAATGATGATTAAAATATTAAAAGGCAAAATTTATACAATAGAAAGAGTAAAACTGCTGGAATCAATAAAAATTTGACAATAATCAGTATCACAGTAGAGTTATGTTGATTTAAACTCCAACTTCAATGATTGAGCGATGAAACATAAAATATCAGTGCTTTCCTCAATCTGTTAATAATTTATAATTATTGAAATATATTATGTTATTTTAAAACTAAATATATATTATAACTTACCAATTTTGCTGTAGGTTTTCCTGCACCATGACCAGCTTTCGTTTCCACTCTAACAAGAAGTGGATTGGTTTGATTGGGCAATTGTCCTAATTTATGCTGCAATGTTGCAATTAGTTTAAGACTGTGTAGGGCAACTACTCGATCATCATGGTCAGCTGTTGTTAACAAAGTTGCTGGATATTGACCACCGTTTTCTGGTACTTTGACATTGTGCAATGACGAATATTTCATGATATTCTCAAAATGCTTGGGATCATCAGAGCTTCCATAGTCTGATACCCAAGCATATCCAACTGTGAATTTATGGAAACGTAGCATATCGGACAATCTAGAAAAGATAAAAAAAAGTAAGATTATAAATCTCACACATTATTTTTTTTAAAGCATATCAAATTAAAATTTACCGACCCACATTGCGAAATGATAGCACCAAATAGGTCTGGTCTCTGATTCATGCAAGTGGTGACTAACAAACCACCATTGCTACCACCCTGGATAGTTAGCTTGGAGGAGGTAGTGTATTTTTTTTCTATAAGATATTCTGCCGCAGCTTGAAAATCATCATAAGATTTTTGCTTGTTAAATAAACGACCTGCATTATGCCACTTTTCCCCATACTCTCTGATAAAAAACAAAAATACTTGTGTCAACAAAAATTTATTTTTGCTGAATAAATTTAGCATTTTTCTTACCCTCCACCACGAATATTAGCAATAGCAAGAACTCCATTAAAATGTTGAACAAAAACTAATCGCGTCACACTGAATGTTGGTTGTTGGCTCACGTTGAATCCTCCATATCCATATAATAAGGCTGGCATAGAGCCGTCGAAAACTGCATTCTAAAAAGTAATTTCTTAAGTCTGCTTCTTAATAATCAATATGGTTACTTACCGCTTTCATGACAATGAACATCGGTATTTTCGTTCCATCTTTACTCTCATAAAAAATCTGTACAGTTTTATATAAATTTGGATCAAAATCCTTTACTTTAATTTCCCGTAATATCTGTAAGTGAACATGTACAATGTGATAATATTGAATTTGATTGTTACACGTACGAAAAATGAAATAATTTTTTGAAATCTGTCTTTAATTTCAGTCATATTTGCAGCTACCAAATGTAAAAACTTTCATTACCTGTTAATGCACATTTAAATTTTAACTTTCGTTAACAAAAAGGTTTCCTAGAGTACTTCACTATTTTATTTGATAAAACCATCTGCCAATAAGTTATAGTAATTGCTTTTTGATTTAATAAGTAGTAGTTTTAAAAGCTGAGCTAAGAGGCTTTTCTTGCTAATTAAAGTTAATGCTCAAATATGCATTAATAGATAACAAAGGT
Source organism: Prorops nasuta (assembly GCF_024137725.1). Lineage (NCBI taxonomy): Eukaryota > Metazoa > Arthropoda > Insecta > Hymenoptera > Bethylidae > Prorops > Prorops nasuta. The sequence goes on from NW_027116814.1 coordinate 2,439,831, forward strand.
TTTTCTAAACAACAATCTGCTGCTTTTGGCTAAAAATTTACCTGAAATCAAAGTCTTTAAGCAGTTATTAGAGTATTACATCTGAGAAAAATAGATGATGTTAATTATACTGTTCCATCAAGAGTATTTCATGTGCAACGCTACAAATTTTTCCTATAAAAAATACACTCCTGCAGAATAGTAAGAGTATTTACTTCTTCAACAGTGAATCAAAAAATATATAATATATTTATTTTTGGTGTACATAATAACAAAGCCCTAAGTTCTTATATATCAATATTTCTAAGTGATTCTTCATTTATAGAAGCCTTATTATCACCTAAGTCAAAATTATTACAAAATTTCTTCTAATCTATTTTTAGTGGGAATATGACGAAAACAAAAAAATATCTTTTTCGAATAGTTTTGCTTGAAACGACGCCATTTTGTTATTTTAAAATATAAATTAAAAATACAGGTTCGGCTGATAACCACTGTCAAGAATTAAGAATCATTTTTAACTTTAGTTTTAGACCATCTTAAGAACTCAAATCTACACCAACAACATAAATATTTTTGTATCGCCTTCATTTTCTATTTACTGTTAAATAAATATACTTTTTCATAAGAAATAATTTTCCATTCTTTAACAATGTAGATTTCACATAAAAAAAATCTTTAAATGGACACATGCAATACTTTGTCAATCAAAAATGATTAAATATACCTTATTTTTTCAGCTATCATGCTAAAATAACCCTTTAAAAATTATTCTATTTTTCGCTAATGTAGCGTCTAGTCTAAACATGTTGTATTAATCTTGCTTTCATGCTGACCTTAGGTTCTTTATCTTTCTTTAAATCCATGGTATAAATTATTCCTGGTGTCAAAAATGAGGTGAAATGGTAAAATATCTCTGAATATTTCTTATCACCAGAAAATCCTATAATAGTGCCTACATCTAGTGGAAAAGTTCTTAACAATTGACCAGTTTTTAAGCAGTGAAGTTGTAAAACATTCTAAAAATTACATAAGTTAGATTAGAATTTTGGTTTACCATACATACTTATGCAAACACTTACTTTAACATCGAGCATATAACAAGCTACAAATTTATCTCCATCAACTGCTGCTGCCCAGTCCAAAACATTATAAGGATGTTCAGGCAATAATTCTACCCATTTTTCTTCAGCATAATCTTCAAGGTCAATGGCTATTAATTTAAAATTTGACGCATTTTTATTCGTCATAAATATCGCTTTTGTTCCATCATTTGTCACATACTTGAAATATAAAAAAAAGTATCATTGAAATAAAATATAGAAATATATTTAATTAAATTCAAAATAATATGTTCACATCATGATCGGCTTCCAGTTTTGAAACAACTTGAGTTAATGGCAGTTTTCCTCTAATATCGACACCTTCTAATTTTGTAAAGTACACTAAGTTGTCCCTGCAATCCTTCATTGGCAGTACTATGAGATATTTTCCACAGTCTGACACCACAGCACCTCTAGAAAAATAATAGTATTTAGTACTGTATAAACAAAACTATTGAAATTTGAATTGCTTACATCCTCCACAAAGGCTCCTCAGGAAAATCAACTACTAAGATATCCTCTGACTGTGGAGTGCCAACACGGTGGTATCTCAACTTATGATTTCTATTTCCTGAAGTTTCTGAACCATCAGTTTTTCCTGCCTGATCTGGATATCCACCATAAAAAACTCCTTTGTTATCATGAGTCCAGGTTAATGGAGAAAATTTTACTTGTTCTAAAACTTCTGGATATTTTTCTCCTGTTTTTGCATTAATAAAGTGGATTGTACTCCAGTCAGTCCCACTACTCGATAATCCATAAGCAAAGATGCTTCCATCTTCGCTAAACTGACTACTAGTAATTGCAACAGTGCCATCTTCTGATAAAGTATTTGGATCAAAGAAAACTCTAGGCTCATCCTCCAACGTATCTTGCACATAGTAGACACTACAATAGAAGAACCATAAATAAATAATAAATAACAATGCAATCATAAAAGAAATTTTACCTCTGATTTTGCAAACCAGTATTCATGTAAAAATAATATTTATCTCCATGCTTGCGTGGGCAGGAATATTTGGGAAAATCCCATAATTGTTTTAACCTGTTATGAATATCTTGTCGATATTTGCAAGATGTTAGAAATGAGTTTGTAACAACATTTTGTGCATCAACGAAAGCTCTAGTCTCATCAGAATCAGGATCTTCTAGCCACCTATAGGGATCTTTAACCTATAAACGATTGTTGTCAAATCATTACAGTATATGGTATGGCGTATAACCTTAAAAATGCAGAAAAACACGTAGCAACTAACCTCAGTACCATGATAATTATCAGCAACTTTCTCATCTCTCCTAGCATCAGGATATTGTAAATTTACCATTTTTCTCTTTTCCTTAATATTCTAAAAGTAAAACGGAACGAAAATTCCCGCCTTAGGTTAACAATGAGGTTTAAGCAGAATGTAATCAAATTTATATATTAAAAAGGAGCGCTTTATCTTACCTTATTCGATATAGAATGGTGAAAAGACAAACGTGTTTGGATATTATTAATATAGTTTTGCTTTATTTTGCTGTTACGAGTGATGTGGATTGTGCGAGAAAAATGTGCAAGGTGTCTGATACAAACTACTTGTGGCAGTCGAAATACAGCTAAAACAGCCGCCATAGTACAATCAAGCAATCATGCGCGAAACTTGACAAATACAAAACTACTTGTTTTCCTTTTTTATGTTTTTTCAACTAGACATCTGGTTCGTTTTGCCAATCTTGCCATGCAATTTTGCGTGTAGTGACTGCTGTCATTGTATCTCTTCTTTCTCATTTCTTTTTATAAACAGATGCAACTTTGAAAAGACAAGATAGGAATTGCATACAGGTACTCTATTACACTAGCTTATATTAAAGCTGTCAATTTCGTTGACAGACATTTCTGATATCAGCTATATTTTATTTGATTATATAAGCGCGTGATTAGTATTTAACAGGCGTAACATATTTGTAAAATACAGGTCAATTCGTGTCCATACGATCGAAAGATAAATTAATACGACAAGGCTGACGATTAATCGTTATGTATAGATAAGGACGAGTTATCTTTCTACGCACTACGCAGGTAGATTATATTTATCGTTTTATCTACCGAACATTCGGTAAGTATATAGATGTAACTGAAATTTATACCCTTTTATCTGGGGTTTTTCTTATACTTTTATTAATCATTATATATAATATAAGCAGAAAAAAGTTATTTTACTGATTTTTCTTTATTGTCTGATATCATGTGAGTTTGATAATTTTATCAAAAGATTGAAATAATGTCTGGCTTTACAAATTCTAACCTAAAATTCAAGTCGAAATAGTATACCTTGCAAAGGTTTATTATTTTAATTTGAACATTCTCTGGTATTTTCAGTATTCAGTATGTCAAATTATAATTAGTATACCGTACGTAAATAAAAAATTTAGCAAAGTTGAATAAATTATTTTCAAAATGTCTTAAATCGAAAATTGTGTACTCTTAGAAGTTTTTTATCATTTTGGTATCTATAATTCTTATAAGGAATCAGTACGTCAACTACCAACTTTTTACGATATTCTGCGCAGTCATATATTTCTGGACAGTATATCGTGCATGGATAAAATGTGAAATGTTTATAAATAATGAAGTAAACTGAAGTATTATGAATATAAAAATTGGTAGATAAGAGACGTTTTATAAATAAGCTCTTCAATTTCTGTTGAATATACATTATATAACCAAAACTATATGAGGTACTTATGATATATACCCGAGAACGTTTACATATATCCGTAACTATATACCCTAATAGTACAAATATCCTTAGAAGCTCCGAGTATATCCACGATATCTACACGTGCAGTAGATATGCTGAAGAGAAATTCCCTGAGTATCGAATGTTTTATCAGGGATAATAAATATATATTGCTATTTTATCTATAGAATCTTGTGTAAACCGTTTTTTATTTCAATTCAGAAAAATGTTATAAAATAAGATATTTCTTATAGTTAGGAGATAAATGAATTTGTATACTTTAACTCTGCGGCGTTCCTGAGTGCCTCGTGTGACTAGATCCGCGATAATAACAGTTATATTTATTAATGAAACAAAATGTTTACCCAATAATTTAATGGCTTTGAGGACTAATTATATACGGCTCATATTTTTTTTAAAAATGACGGTGTTTCGGAGGTTTCAGCATCAATTTTTGTTGTTCTCAGTAGAAATCTAGATTTTTATTGAATATTTTGATAGCTAACCTCGAAAGCTCACCAAAAACCTTTATTCCACTCTTTCATTTTATTCAGTCGTTTAAGATATTTTGGTTTGAATGTAAACGTAGGTGAGTGTTTATGTGTATAAACGCGCGTGCGGTCCACGTACACTATTTCCGTCAAACCTACAACTACATTTATTTTCAAGTCGAAATATCTCGTAAACGATTGGATGAAATGATAAATGAATGTAGTATTTTGGAAAACTCTTGAAACGAGCAACAACGATATACAATAAAAAACAAATGAAAAATTCCGCTTAAAAAAAACAACATTGTCCTTGAAATGTTTGTAACGTCTCTCTACCTACTAAAATAATCTATACACTACTTAATTCACCATTCCAAGCCTTGCAATTTTGAATAAATATTTTTTCATCGATGCATAATTTCAAATTTATTTTCGTTGCAATGATTATATGACGCGTACCGCTCTGTAAATAACAAAAAGTTAATTAGTATCAAAGAACAAATAGATAAGAAAAAAAAAATTCTTAAAAACTTACCTCCCTCAACTGGTTTCAAAATTCAGTAATAAGGAAATAAATTTTATCATCATAACGAGTGATATCGGTGTAATTTTAAAAATGCGTAGAAGAAAGAGAAGTGACAGTGTTAAATATTTGTATTCGATTGGAGTGTGTTAGTCGTGGTTAGTCGACAGCTAGTTTAAGCGGTTAGAAAAAAAACGTTAGCAGGTCTCGTTGAAATATTGCAAAAGGACAAATGATTATCGGAAGAAATATGAGGAAGGAGAAAAAATGGGAAAGATGGGGGAAAATCGTAGCTTGAAGAATTGGCTTATCGACGCGACAGAGGGAGCACGAAAATCTTCATTATTGCTGACGTTCCAAGAATGGGAGAGGGGGGAGCTGTGTTATCAGTGGCCTTAATTGACTCTTTCTCTCTCCCTCCAACGTAGATTATGATAATAATTGACACGTAAAAGTCTACACTGAACACGAGACGCTCACCATCCAAGTTAGAAACTGCGCATCGAGAATCGTGTAATTTTCGGTGCAGCTTGAGTTTATTTAAAAATTTGGTGCATTCGAAGAAAGATAGCGGGCAATCTTCCCGATTTGTTTAGAGTTCACCCGAGCCGCTGATAAAATGTCCATCTTTGATACCGCTAAAGTTTCAGAAATAATCTAATGCCAAGAGTTGCATTAAATACATGAAATGTTTATAAATAATATTCCCTTCTGCACGTTTCTTTACATCGCAGCTCTAAATACAATTTGCGATTCATAAATTATTTATATCAATTATTAACCACACTGCATATCACGTTAAACTTTATAAGTGTCAGCGTGACGAATTGAAAAATTACTTATTCGAATAATGTTATGCAATTTATTAAACCCTCAATTCTACTCGAATGCAATATTTTTATATATTTATACTAAATTCATTAATATTAATTAGCGAAATGAAAATTATTGTTTAAACTAAACTGAAACAAATGATTAAAAATATGATTGACAAATAGTTGCCCTCTATATAAAATATATACTTATGATCGTTTTTATCATTCGTGCTGACGAGTAATCATAAATAATTATTTTCGTTTGGAAAATATTATAATTAGGATGAAATGAAATAGCATTAATTAGTTTTTCGATTGTTTCTTTTATGTTATTGCGGGGAGGAAGTTTGGTTTAGCAGCATGAGAGTAGGCGCAGTAAGCACCAGCAGCTGAGAGAGAAAAAAAGAGATAGTGAGGTTGATAACACGCGCAGATCAGCTGTACTTTGTGCTGCGATCCCAGATAACCTCTCCCATATGTTGAGCCCCCCAGCTTTATCCGAACTCGCCCATATAACGGCAAACCTAAAGGCTTAAGCCATTCGTAACGAATCCACTAGCCGGTTCGATTGGTGCTCTCAGTCTTTGGTTGTTCTCAGTAGTGATCGGAGGTTTAAGGGTATAACGTTTATACCTGCTATTCAACGCGATTCTCTAAGTTTAGTGTCGTCGCTTTTTCGATTGTTATATTTTCAATTTCAACTCTCAACCTGGCAGCACGTGGAGGAATGCAAAAAGTTTGCCGGGACTGTCTGGGTATCCGATACCGCATCAACACTCTGGATCAAACGTGGAAGTGGCTCCATCAAACAATCGCCCTTCACGACTACCTCATCTCTATCACCGCTAGCCAATCCAATCTCTCCAACTTTCACTGTGAATAAAAGCTCGGGGTAATCGCGACGTTTGAATCTACCCTAAGCAAGAATATTCTTCGAGTCAGCCTCGTACACGGTGTAAAAGCTGATTTATTTTCAGCTGAAAAAGAACGACAAACTCGTCAGTTTTGTGTTGTAAACTCTAGTCGCCCTAGTGACACCTAGCGAAACTAAACTGAACTCGATTAATAATATTTGTGAAAGACTGAACTAGGTCGGTAAGGAAGCGTGCGATAGTTAACTGCTTTATTCGCAGGTCGAGTGTTTAAAACCAATTTCTCCAAAGAAGGTTAGGAATTAACCTCGAAACCAGTCAAAGATGTCTCTAATAGGCAGAAATACCCTGAGGAGGAGCTTTTTTGCAAACTTTAAGATCGCATCTGCCCTGAGAGTCAGAAACGAGTCAACGGGAACGAACGAAAGCGAACCGATCAGAAAATCAGTATTTATCTCACAATCCACAGATGTGTTCACGAACCTCGCATTGGAGGACTGGTTCTATCGGAACTTTGACTTGAGCAAACACCATGTTTTGATGCTGTGGAGAAACGATCCCTGTGTGGTTATCGGACGCCATCAGAATCCATGGTTGGAGTCGAATGTGCAGGAAGTGGAGAATCGCGGAATTTCGTTAGCACGACGCAACAGTGGTGGCGGCACTGTTTATCACGACGCGGGAAATTTGAATCTATCTTTCTTCACTCCCCGCGATCGCTATAATCGGCGATACAATTTAGACATAATCTGCAGAGCATTGTACAGGGAGTACGGCCTGACGACTACCGTCAACAAACGCGAGGATATCGTCGTCGAAGGAGACTACAAAGTATCCTTTAATGTAATGTATTTTCATTTAATTTTTTATTTTCAAAATGTATTCTCTTGTTCTTTTTTTTTAATTCTTCCTTCATCAGGTTGACACTCTCTACAAAATTCTATTTTACCTTAACTTTCGTTTAATTCCAAAGGTTTCCGGCACAGCTGCTAAATTGGGCCGCCCAAATGCCTATCACCATTGCACATTGCTGGTCGATGTCAACAAATCCGATTTAAGCACAGCGCTCAGCAGAAAGGACGTAAGTTTATTCAGGCGTTCGTTTCACCCTTCCCCTCCCCCTTCTCCATCATCACCATCCTCCTCGCTCACTTATCTTCAGTGCCAATGCGCCTGGTGATTTATTGCGAGTCTAGACATATGATAAGAAACTGTTTGGAAATAAAGAAGTTGTTATCCGATTGTTCGCGTTCAGAAATAAAATAGCCTAACTGCTTATCATCATAAATTGCTCTTATTAGTCAATTGAAAGCTATTCCTTTTAATTAATTTTCTTTTTAACTGTACAGTGCATTATTTCATCAATTTTTTTGGAAGTTATATGCATTACTTTTAAAAAAAATGAGATTTATTGATAAATAGCACACCAAATTCATGTACTAATTTAAACGCTCTTATTTTAAGAGAAATAAATATCTCTTGTGCTTCTTGCTTTTGTAACGATGATTAATTCTTTATTGCTCGTTGTTGCATATATGCATTGTTTTTTTCTTTGTGATTTTTTTTTATATTTCCGCTTCACTTATAAGATTTATTTGTTTACATTTCATAGTTCAATATATTATGACCTTATAAAACGGAAATGTAAACAAATTAATCTTAAAATTGATAATGGAATATAAAAATAGTATTAAGGAAAGGTGTTGCTTATATGCAAAACAACGTAGTAAAAAATTCAATTGGACAAGCAAGCTAATTACTACAAAGCACGCTTCTTGGCTGAGAGCTTGTACAAATATTTAGTAGTCGTTAAAATGTAATTTATAAATACCAAGATAAAGCTCATTCTACATTTCGCATCTAAGGAACCGTAGTTGAACTGCGCATTAAGTTAAATCTCTTTTGCATGTGCATAATATTATAAAAACAATATTCTATTTTAAAGTAGTTTTAACGTTAAATGTCTATGATATTGGCCAGATATGTTTTAAATTTAAAATTATTAAAATCCTGCTTCCTACTTGAATGAATACTTATGAAGTACTAAATATTGCACGAATCACAATGTAAAAAAAGTATTCGTTTTTGGATTCGCATCGGATGCCATTTTATTACCTCTATTTCCTCGATTTGCTTTTTTATTTCAGTCTTCATAATAAGAGCTTTTTATTTTTCGTTAGACTTTAATTTTTAAAGAGAGGGTCAATTTAATCGTTATAATGTACTCTACAAACTCATATTTAAAACTTTTTAAATTATTTACAGGAGATAAAACATTATTATATTTATATCATTTTATCAATAATCTTTTGATTAAATAAAACAGATTTATAAGTATGCTAACAATTGTTTGTAAAAGTTGAGACGATGATTTCGTACAGTATACTTTAACGATTAAAATGATTTCTTAAAAGATAATATGAGATGAAAAATATAATTTTCTTCATAGAAAAATTAAATTCGGAAAGAAATGGCATCCAATGAAAATTTAAAAGTAAAATCTTTTGTCCTATATCGTCTTTTAACTACATTATTTAATATTTTATCCTAATTATATATTTATAATAAATAATTTCGTTTTCTCAGTGTATTATTGAAGCTAGTGTTGTCATTTGACATCCGGGGACCAAGGGGGTTAAAACCCTATCTTTTTTATTAATTTCAAAATCAAAATAGCGACCACCCATTTAATACTGGAGTTAATATCAATATCACCAAAATAAAACATTTATCCGAATTATTCAGTACAAATTGTTAGAACAACATCAATTAATCATTTATATTGATGAATTTAATAATTCTAATTAGCGTACACTTAATTAAATATAACATTACAAAATTACGAACTATATACGGTGTTCAAAAGGTTTTAGTACCCCTAGGTTATTTCGACAACTGAGTTTTAGAAAAAAATTGTGCAATATAAATATTTTATTTGATCTTGAACAGTACGTTGAACGAAACCTGACGGCTAACTCGAGCCTCTTAAATCGAACGCATTATTTTTTATTATTCATTATTGTGTGTGTGTATCTATAGTCTATCTAAAATTATCTAAAATCAATTTATCACTTATTCATTGCATCCAGTCATTTATAAGGTATTTTGATTTAAGATTGCACGTAGGTGAGCAAATGTGCAGGTGTACGCGTAGTGGTCACGCACACAGCTTCAGCCAAACCTACAAGTAGACGCAATTACAAATCGACACATTACTTAAACAATTAGATGAAATAAAAAATCAAAAATAAGTTATAAAAACTCTATATAGATAAGCTATACTAATATGTTATAAAATGTGGAGGGTTCCATTTTGAAAAATCCAAGAAGATGACTTCCATATACCCCGTACAGTAATCAATTGACTTAAAGATATCTTTTACACTTCTTTCAGTCAATTGAATAAGTAAACAATAATTGTAAGACAACTTTTAGTCAAGTGTGTTCTATCGGATATGTTATTTAGCACGTTTCCTAAGGTCAAACGAATATAACCACGTAATAAAGTGGAAGATTAACTTTATATACTGGATAGTTTTTTTTCTCTAAAATCCTTAGTTTAACCCAAAGGTACTAAGGTTTCTAGAATAACTTGTACAGTTTGTCAATTTTGAAATTGGAATGTTCAATTGAAAGTATTAAATCCCTTATTTTGAATGATTAAAAAGTGCTGGTCGAAATATTATAATTAATAATTAGGAAAAGTATGTATTATTTTCGTACTATCACCTTTCAGCCGTCATTGTGTGGCAGTTATCTTGATTCTGAAAAAAAATACTATTGTAATTTCTCTCTTTAAAGCAGAGCTCGGATTTTTTTAACTACTTCCTATAGAGTCACTAATAAGAACTCCCTAATATCGACTCTATCAAGTAGTTGAAAAGTGCCAAATTTGCGAGTTCTGCTTTAGAAGGTCAGAAAAGCTAAAAATGGACGATAAAAAATTGTTTTTAAATAGAAATACCGAAGATTTATTGGGTACTTTCGGGTAATTCTGAATACTTGTTTTGGTAACCTGAATAACCGATCCTCTAAATGATAAAGCATGACATTTCGTTCACTTATAATTCTAATTCGAACTGAGTATTTTATTCCTTTGAAAGTAAAAAAAATATATATTCATAAAAGTGTCATTTGTTTTTGCTTATTTTTGAGTAGGTATAAAAGAGTCGCTAAACTTTCATTCTGAGTAGAAAAAACTCCATTTTTTCGATGGACTCTAAATGAAAAAAATTGAAATAGTAAGAATTATCATTTTAATATAAATTCCTCTTGAATTGGTACAACATGAGAAAGAAGCTCAAAAACAAATACAAATTTGTGTTCGTATGGAAGTTAACAGAATTTATTAATTTAACCACCTATGAAGAATGTGATTTTAGGAAATTTTTGTATTAGAAACTAATATGTGAAATCATTTCAAATTTTAGGGATTTATTTATTCTTTTTGAATTAAATTATATACATATTGTTGTTAAAAATTATTCATTCTACGAGAGTTATGAGTTGACTCCTAGCTAAAAATAAACCTTTTTGATGTAGTGATTTCAACTTTATAATTACTCAAATTAAAACAATAGTTTACGTAAAACTATAAGATATTTTATCTTTGAAGAACTTCGAATTTGGAAAGTATTGAAAATCCAAAAAATGTCAGAATATTAAATACGATTATCACTATTTCATCGGAAAATTTGGCAACCCTATTAATGCTAAAATCACAGTTTTCAACTAATTCAAAAAGTAAAGTTTCGTAGTTTGAGAAAATATACTGAACTTGTTAATAAAGTTTTAAATTGATCGGATATTTAAAAGTTAAAACTACAGCGAATTGGAAAATTTTGTTTCGAGAAACACAATTTTAAAGTTTAACCCTTTCGCTGCTAAGTGCTCAAAAAGTAAAATAATCGAGGCAAGACGCAATTTATGAACAATTTATTAGCTTATGTGAAAAAATCTCTGCACGAAAAACGTATGTATGCTACACTGTGGGAAATTAATTCGTCAGCCTTTTAGTTAACTTCACTCCATACATTCTCTGTGAAATTCCTATACTATACTATAGCTGACAAAGCTACAATTTAATTTCCTACAGTGTACTAGCGCATCGAAAACAAACGAATAAAATGCCATCATTTTTGCAGTTATTGATAGCAAATAAACGACTCATAGAGACACTTCACTCAGAGGAAGCATCCATAGTTAATCATCTGTGAGCGCTCTTCGTAACGAAAGGGTTAAAGTACTGACTTCACTGTTGTAAAATAATATTTATCATACTTGCCATAATATTTCAAAGATTTTCTCAGTATTTACTTACATTTGCTGCGATTTTTCTCAACTACAATCACTTCTCTTCTGGTATCTATAAAGTTCAAGCACTGGTGAAGTAGATATCCTTCTAAGCGCTTGACTTTATCGCGTTTCTCACCTAGGTGAAGCAATTCTCAAAATTTGTCATTGAAAATATATTTGAGGATCATCGTTCAATCTTCACTATGTTATTTTAGAGTCTATAAACTATTAAATATTACATAAAACTAATGGACTTTCTTAATGAGTTAATTCAAAAGATGTCTGACTAATACAGTATCAACTATTAAATATCTAACACAACAAATACCTTAAATTAGTTTTGATGTAACACATTCAAAGAGTAGAATATAACCATCACAAACCTTAGAAAAAATATTGTAATTTTAATTATAAAATTCTTTAGAGACAGCAATGTCTATTTCACAATGCATTTAAGATGTTAAAAAGAAATCTGTTGTAATATCAATTTTCCTTTTAGGAAAACATAAGTACGAAAGCCACGGCATCGATCCGTTCTCCGATTAAAAATTTGCGGGACATCAATTCGCAAATAAACGTGAATGGTCTTTTGAATGCCCTTGGCTGGGAGTTCTTGAGGACCAAAGCTTTGGTTCTGGAAGATGGAGGACACGAGCTCATTCAACAACAAAAAGGTTTCCAGATGATTTCTCCCTCGGAGGACTGGTTCCCAGGTAAGGATTAACGCAATAACAATAAGTAGGATTAACACGGAATATATAAAAAAAATAAAAATACGATAAATATAATTTTAGGAATCGAAAAAATAAAACAGGAATTACGTTCTTGGGACTGGACTTTCGGCAAAACTCCAGAATTTACTGTTACGAGATTATTGAACGTACCAGCCATTAATGGAGTAATTTATCAGCTGAATTTGACCTTGGAGGTAGTAAACGGAGTGGTTAAGGAAATAAAGATGAGCTTGCCAGCTGGATTGGCACCATCGGACTTCAAACAAGATGCCAGTGTTATTACGAATCTTCAAGGAAGACGCTATGATCATGAAATTACGGAAAACATTGTAGCAGCCATCGGTTGTAAAACTGTAGCTATTAATTCCACTCCTAGCAAAGCCAATATGGTCGCGACTCAATAACATAGCTTAAAAAAATCACCGCAACTTACGTGAGTCCTTCGAAAAACATCAAGACGCAGTCAAGAAAGTATCAGCATATGATGCGAGTTTCTAAAATGTGTGATCGTCTAATCCATAGACTTATTATTCTTATTGTTATAATAAATTTTTTATGACTTTAATATAAATCTTGTAGACAACTGTGTAACGTTAATCATAAAGCGTTATAAGGCAAATGTATCATGCGCGTTATAGCGCAATTGTAAGCGTTTGATTAAATTTACTCTTTATACAAAATAATGTGTGGATTATGGTATATATATATATGCAATTGGTTTATTAAAATTGAAAATTATCTATAATTTTATCGCTAAAAATGATACAGGAGATATCACATGAAGAGTGCGTTGCACTTGATAGAAACGTTCACCAGCCAAAACACTGCAAGGTGTGATGAGTAATGTAAAAGTTGTGCAACGTTTTTATTGCGAGTGTATTGAACAGTAGAGAAACTGCTGCAAGAGTTTTTTTAGGTATCTGATAAACTTATGATACTTGGTGGACTTCTGTAGTATTGAGGATGCAGCATGACATCTCTGTAAGGTGGTGGTGGTGTTCCAGGACAGGATGTAGTACGATCCTCATTAGGGATGTAAGGTGTATCAAAATTGTCTAGTAAGGAAACCCTCTGTGGATCGTTCCTAGAATTGTTGCAGCAAGAGATTTTAGTCGTTAGCCAAAGATAAGTGAAGACTAGAGTCGTTGCACTTCCCAAAATAAGACCAGCCAACAGAAACCAAATCTCATTGATCACATTTTTTTCAGAGTTGCAGACTCGAGGCTCTGATGTGTTTTTTTGTTCAATACTCGTGTTTTTCTTCGGCTGGCTCCAACTTGTTGATTGATTTGTCTTACTCTTTATTATCACAGGTGGTTTCATTATCATCTTCTCAAACATTTTTGGCATTGTGGACGAACAAATTCTATCGTGTTCGATTCTTCTACTTTTTAAATATACTTGAAGGTCTCGCATGACGTTGTTGCACGACCAAGAATTCCTAAAAATTAATTATATTTTGAGGGAAGTGAAAATTAAATGTTTTACTGCTAAAAATAGAATCATCGATATCTTTAACGACTAATCTCATAATTTACCCTGCTAATGACAGTTTTCTAAGCTGTGGCATAGGTCGAAAGATAGCAGTACCTAACTGAATCATCATGTTATTTGAAATGTCCAAATTTCGAAGATGACGTAGTCCTGTAAATGTGTCAGGCGGTATGTGTCTGATTTTACAAGAATCCATGCTCAATTCCTGTGAAATAAAGAAGAAAGACCAGTTGTTTGTAAATTAAAATAAATATGATAAGCGTTAGGTAAAATAAATACCGTTAGCCCATTGCAATTTAGTTTAGGCACATGATCTTTAAAACTGTTTTTCGATAATCGTAGCAATCTTAAATTGTAGTTTTTGGCGAAAGTTTCGGGAAGAAGGAAGTACAGATGATTTCTCGATAGATCCAGGATCGTCAAATTTGTTAAACCATCAAAGGCAAATAACCCAACGTCGTTGATGCCATTGGTGGAAAGATTTAAATATTTTAATTTGGTTAAACCGGCTTTCTGAAAATACACAGTACAAGAATAGTACATATATTTATCCTGAAATAAAAAGCTTTAAATTTAAAATTTTGAAAAAAAAAGAATCATTAATTTTAAAATGATGATAATTCCCATAAAAAATGGAGATAGAAAGTTTTTCGAAAAATATTTTTAAATCTCTATTTATTGATGTACCATTTTTTAATGAGATGTATTTAAATTTATTAACCTGCTAATAGGCGCATGTTTTCCTTTAACGTAGATAGGCGCGCAAGTGGGATGCTACGGACACCCCATTTGTTTATTGTTACTTGACGTAAAATATTTACGAATTCAGATTTATTTTTCAATAAATATCATTTATGCGATATTCCCTCTGGTATACAATAGCAGTTGCATTTCTTTAAGTTAGTTCTATTAATTAAACCTTAATACTTGTAAGTGTCTGCACAACTTTTTCGCTAAGTTACCGATAGATTTCTATTCTTGGGGTGCTTTGGACACCCCGTACGCCCATCAAGAGGTTAAATACGACTGATACCTAAACAAAGGTATGCAAAATTGAAAACTATTGTTTCGAGTTTGTCAGAGTAAATGGTAAAACTTGAATGTTGAAACCGAATGAGATAAACAGTCTGTCATTATATAGAATTTCCTCTTCAAAAAATTTTTCTAAAAGTTCCAATTTGATGATATTTTACCAAGATATTCGCATTATTAAAACAAAAATGTGACTTTCTTCTTGAAATGTAAATAACACGAGGAAAAATGGACATATTGAAACTTTTAAAAGAATATCTTTAATTTAAAAGATACATATAAACCAGAAGAATTATCTACTTATTTTTACTCTTAATTTACAATAAAAGATTAAAATTATCCTGTCTAAATTTTACAGTAAAATTCGAAACTCTTTTGAAGCAACGATCTATAAACGTAACTAGCACGCATTAAATTATATTGCTACTCAAAACTATATAAATACATTTTTCTCGAAGCGCTCAATTTGTCCTACTGTGAAGGATAAGTAAAAAACTGCTTAACCGATTTTTCTTAAACTGTGACGGGATGTTGCTTAACTTATCGGCCCTTGCAGAAAGTTGTCTGATATATTGTATTACAGATTCAGAAAATTTATACAAACTATAATTTATAAAGAATACATGGAATTATTGAAAAAAATTGTATTTTATTCAAATCTCAGAAATTGAAACTTTTTTCAACTTTGTGCATATAATGTTTACAAAAATGAATGAAATTTTCCTAGTATTTTTTCTACAGATGATTCTAGCGGTCTCCATATTGCACAGCAATTTTATTTAGTACCTATAGTTTCAGCGATCACTGTTCTAAAATAAAATAATAAAAATAGTACTTTATTGCCATTGTAAACGAAAATAATTATATAAATTGTAGATTAGTCCATCCAGTAGTTTTTGAGGTTATAATTCATATAAAACAAACTTTTTATATGTATCCCCCCCCTTTCTTGCCTAAAAAGAAACTGTACTATGACAGTCATTTTATCCCAGTTATAGTTTCGAAATTTAACTTTCGCTTAATTTCATCTTAAAGAGAAATGATTATTTTCTAAATTTGTGTACCCAAAAAGCACCAAGTTGCTTAAATACATCTTGTAGTTAATTAGATAAGTAAAAGATGTCTATGAAACGACTTTTAGTCAAGTGTATTATTTTCAATTGGTCAACCGCCACTAAGAAGAAAAAAATATCGGAGATAATTAGAATACAAAATTTCGAAACAAACACACACATACACATAGAAAAACAACGTTTAAAAAATTTTATTTATGATCTGTGTAGCTATTTCAATTTCGGAGATATACAATTAAAAGTTTTTATAATTAATGGAAATGCTTATACCGACATTACAAATTGGTTTTATTTGAAATTTAAATTAAACAAAAACCAAAGTTATTAAAAAATTTGTTCTTCTAATTAAAAATGGTTCTTTTTTAAGTTTCCGAAAATCGTTGTCGAAATTAAAAAGGGTCTTCAAATAACATTACTTTTTGATAACTAAGATTTCTGATGGGGCTGCTCTATAATATCAGCATCTACGTTGTTATAAAGCCAAATAGGAAGAATACACAATTCCGCTGTTCATTAATATCGCGGTAACTTCAGACTTCCATTTGTTTCGTGTTGGGATGCGTACGTCTATATGTGAGTGTATGTGTGTATATGTGTGTGCAGGAGAGAGAACAATTTTAGTGTAATATATGTTTCATAGTATTTCAAATCTTTAAACTATCTTGGAATTTTGTATTCTTACTATTTAACTTTGTTCAGGATTCGTATTTGAATGTCTTAGAAACTAAACAACTAGAAAATCGTACAAAGAAACATTTTTCCCGTTGGTATTTTCCCACTTTCAAATTTTATATTCCAATCATGCGTGACACAATTTTTTTTAAAGCAGATAATGAAGCGACAATAAGCTAATTTAAAAAATAATTGGCCTTGTTTAACCCTTTGCCGCCCAAATGTACACATTTTAAACATATCAGTTTCACAATATTTCTAATTAAGAAATAACAGACAAAATTCCTGAAGTATCATTTTCTATTCTTATTTTGTGTATTACTCATTTAAATTACACATTACAAGTTACTCAAAAATGTGTTGCAAAGTGAAATATAATTATATCTTTGTTTTTAGAGTTCATAGCATTTTGTCAATTTCAAAAAATTGATTTTTCCCGAATTTTGAATTTGTAGGATTTTGAAAATAATGTTTGTAATTTTCATAAAGATCTCAGCAGTCTAAATATATATTTTTCAATTCTATTTGACCGTGGTCCCAGTTATATGTATACACAAGTATTTTAAACGCGTTTTCCTTAAAACCACTTTTTTTCTCGTGTCGTTAAAGCGTTCTCTGAAAGTATTCGATTGATCGTACGTAATTTTAGGCACATATTTGTCATATATAGGGGAGACCAAGGCAAAAACGGGTATCAGGCCCAAACGAGGAACGAGTATTACTTTCTAAGCACCTTTGTTAAATCCATCCTCCAATAGGTCATATATTATCGTTATTTGTAAACACTTGTTAATAAATAATTACAAGCATCGACGTATATTTTGATTAACTATGCATTAATAGCGGTTTTTATACGTTCTGGATGTTAAATTCGAATATACTTAAGGTCTTTCACAGAAACTCGGTGCGTGTAGGCTAAGTAAAGATATAATTTATTTCAGTCACCTTTTATTGCAAGATATATAATTTCCCATATTAAAAGTTATTTAATTTCAGTTTATTTGTTAATGGTTAGCATAAATGTGGTAACATGTGAGGCAAGACAAAACCGTGCACAGCAGAAACTAATAACCGATTTTGTCTCTTATCTAATTTTTTGTTTTGAACGTAAGTCTTTATAAAAATTTAAATTTAGATTTTACAGAAAAATGGTGCAAATTTATATTAGAAAAATAAAACGACAATCTTGGAGTAGTGATGTCATTCGTAAAGCCATAATGCAAAACTAGATTAAACGAAGGATAGGTATAATGCTTAAAGTAACTTAAATGGGTTCTCGAAGGATATACGAGGTGGAAGCATAAAAACTTAGACAATTTCCACTGTCATTATTGTATTAAAAGAAAGATTGACTAAAATAGCGTTTTACATTGTAACATACCCTGTTTTGCTTTGGAACTATGACCAAACCGAAATTTGCAATGTTTTTTTCACATTCACTTTTTATATAATTATATTGGAAAAAGATTTTGATTTATTGTCAGTAGTTAAAATAAAGATTACGTAGACCTGTGAAATTTCATATTTCTCAGTTTCAAGAATGGTTGGGGGTGATTCTTGTAGATTGTTTTGTACTGAAAGCGAATCTGGCTTTGAAAATGCTCCAGCACTTGAATATTTTTTGAAAGTTTAGCGTAAATTGTTAAAAAAAGTATATTTTTGTCATTTTTATAATTTTTTATACACAACCAATTTTCTTTTTTCAAATTTTCTCAATTGCATTGCAGAGTACTACTTCTTCGCTTTAAAATCAATTTTCCAAGATTATTATACAATCTTTTACATTTAAGATATACAAACTTTAATTAAAGAGGTTCAGTAATGGAAAGTCCCCCGTTTTAGTGCGCCAAACTTACTTTGTGGTAAATTTTTTATTATTTTTCCTACACCAAAGTTCTTGAAGATCCTAATTAACGAATCTAATATCAAAAATTTAAACTAACAAATAAAAATTTCAAAAATATTAGCCAAATTATATAAAATTCAGCAGTTGCGAGTTCTGGCGATTTCAAATTTAGTGTAGGTATATGAAATTCACAAGAACCCTCGTGTAAGCAGAATAATAAAAAACTTGACAAAATGTAAGTTTGGCGTGGTAAAACAAGTGACTTTGCTTGAGTAAAACTCTTAAATTAAAGTGTTCAAATCTTACTTTTAAAAAATCGTAGAATAATTTTGGAAAATGGTTTTTTATGCTAAAAAGGAATACTATGCGATGCAGTAGAGGCAATTAAAAAAAATTGATTCTATAAAAAAAATTAATAAAAATGGTGAAAATATTCCATTTTTTACCGTTTAAACTAATATTTCAGAAAGACTTAATATACTGGTGCAATTTCAAAGTCAGATTCGTTTCGGCAGAAAAAAATCAACACGAATTACCCCCCTCTATGGTTGAAACTGAGAAAAGTGAAAATTCGCAGGTCTGTGTTTTTGTTTTAAATTATATTTGATTTACCGGTTTTTTAAATCATTCATAAATTATAAGCTTTATTTCGTTAAGGTCCACGTTTTACCCCTGTCCTCCCTAAAGGTACATTCTGAACAAAAATATTAACATTTCTTTATTTTTAATCTTGTTTTTTAACGAAATATTACCCCAAAAAGCCTGAATTTTTCGTTCTTTTTTTATTCATTCAACATTTTGTTACTATTGCATCGAATTAACAGTTCTAATTTCGGCAATACTCACCCTCATACTGGACCTATATTTATCAGGAGTTTGTTTCAAATAATTCTTAACCGATGAAGTATCAATATGTCGATGACATAGGTTTTTTAGGGGAGGTTATGTGTATACTGTTATTTTAAACAAATTGCTTATGTAAAGCGAGTACCAAAAATTATTTTCAAATATCTCAAGAGTGTTTATTCCAAATCTTTAAAGGATCGCAGTAGTATTTATTACAGGTGATTTGTGGAAACTTCTCAAAATATATCTAATATTTCGAGCGTGTAATGTGGTATGGCCCTTCAAACAACCGAAAAAATATTTGTTTTTCATTCACAAGATCTTTAAAACTGGTACTGAGATTTTCAAAAATTGTGGCAAAGATCTTCAACCTCTCAGATGAATATTTTTCACTTCGAAAAGTAAAATGACGTCCAAATCGTCAAAGAGTGTATTTTTATCATAATTATCATATCAAAATTATTCAAAAAGCCATATGTATTCAAACACAGTCAAATATTAAATTATAAATCGATATGAGATGAACCAATCACATTTCTTAGTTGAGAAAGTGAATAAAATGCGAAAGACTCTTATTGACCTCCAATTCCAGGCGGTGAGAGCCAGGAAACGACAAGTATTTTCATTTGTTGTGTCGACTAAGAGATGTGATTGGTTCATCCCATATTAACGTGCGATGTAATGTTGAAGAATTATAGAATTCTTATAATGCTTTTATAATAAATTGACAGAGGTAATTATGGTGAAAAAACATTTGTTCATACTTGACGTCATTTTGGGTCCGTTATTTTAAATTTTTGAGGGAAAAAATTGTATCCAAAAACTTTGCAATCCTTGTCACAATTTTTGATACTACCAGTGCCATTCTTAAAAGTTTTCTGTGAATTAAAGAAAATTGATTAAATAAAAAAAGAAGTTTTTCACCTTTTAGAAAATTAAAATGTTGCTGTTTTTTATCTATAGCATTTTTGAATACATTGGAATACATAGTAAATGTTACATCAGGAAATTTTTCAAACAATACTTTATATTCAGAAATAATATTGAAACTGGTTTACAAAATGCTTGAAACTGCAGCAAGCAGAAATTAAATGCAATAACTGAAGGAGACGAGAAATATTTATTTATATTTAGTTTCCTTTTCAAAATACTTTTTTGAAAGTTTTAATACACCAACTTTCCTTGTATTATTCGCATTTAAGGAAGAAAATAGTCTTTTTTAAAAAATGCGAATATCTCGATGAAAAATTATCATACTGGAACCATCGAAGAACCATTTCGAAAAGGAAACTGTGTACTATCACATGTACTGTTTATCCTATTAAGTGACTTAACATAACTTTCGATGTGTATCTTGACAAACTTGGCAAAATAGTTTCTTAATTTCAATGACTTCTTTAGGACATTTGCCATTTTTAATAAATTTATCTCGCTAAATTTAAATAAATCGTATCAATAAGCAGAGATTTTATGCTTCATTTTCATTTATCGAAGACCTTATTAACTTCACTTTTCACAAAGTTATCTTAATTCGAAATTGAGTGATTTGGCTTTTTCAAAAAGTTCAATTGCTACTTTTTTTTTTAGTTGTGATTATTATGAATCATTATTAGGAGAGTGGGCGGTGTAAAGGAAGGGGGGGATAGAGAGCACAATGCTTTGTGATAGAAAAAAAATATATAAAATAAAGTTTAAGCGAACAAACTTACAGCCAGATCGAAATTATTCACGTTGGATATCGCATTGTTGGAAAGATCCAGTGCTTGAATCTCTCTAGGAACGTCCGTGTGGATACTGTAAAGATGGCGGCCGGTGCAGGCCGCACGCCGAAGGCCAAACCAAAAGTCACAATCGCAAAAAGACGGACAAAGCTCTTCCGCGAGAATACAAATGCCGTATAGCGGAAAAATCACTGCGACCGATATTAAAATTTTATATGGAAAGTACCGCATAACGTATTATATCCCGAAGGAAAAAAGCTGCATTGAAAACTGCCTAACCTATTATCAGAGATTCGATAATTCTGAATGAGAAGGGGGGACTCTGTATAATCTTATCTAAGGCATATATAACTATATGTTCCTTAGGACACGTCATTCCTCAATACGGGATTCCTTGGAAATTGGAAAACAATAAGATTTTTCTAAACATCCAAGAATCCCCCCACCCCCTCCTATCTTCTCGAGGAATTACCGCGTAGAGGTATATAACCTTAAATATACAGTAAGATTCCATGAAGTTTCTCGAAAACAATGCGCTGTAAATTCATTGGGTCGATCCGGGGAAATACTCAAGTTTCCAGGTTCGAAGCAATGACCGTCGTGTCCTTTATTGTATTCGACAATTGCAGTTGTTGTATGCGAACGACAGTGGTCATATTTGGAGTGTACCTTAAACCGCTCAAGTCTGTATATATATATATATATATATATATATATATACATAGAGACAGCGTTAGAGAGCGTAGCTTTGTTGACGCGACCGGTTGGAAGGCCGATCAAGGGACAGGAAGAGTGATAAAATATCGAGTTTAGTTAGCAGTTGTCTATAAGGGATATATCGGTCCAGTTAATATAGGCCTATTACGCAATGGCTACGAAAATAATTCTAGGATAGGCTGCAGGGAATGCGTAAACCGTTATTCGCCGTCTCCCTTCCACCAACTGTTCTCTATATTCAGGCTATTTTATCCGCGACTACGTCGTGTCCAGGTCTGGCATAAAAAGCGAGTAATATCGTAGCATCGTCCTGTTAGCTCGCAAACCTAACCTATAAGAAATTGGGTAGGGTGTTCTCTCGTATGCTTCGGCGAGATTCGCACATTCGGCCTGGCGAGTTATAAACAAAGCCAGCTGGCTCGGAAAGCATAGCGGCTGATAGAAGGTGATTCGCTGCCGAAGATATTCCACTTTGCAAAGGTTTCGTCACTGCTTCCCTCAGCTGATACAAAGTGCTTGCTCCGCTCGTTTTCGACGTCCCAACACATCGGAATCAGCACCGCTGGCTGCAAAGATATCGCTATCCAGCTATTACCGCCTCGAACACTCCTGTCCGTCGACTTTTCGAAAGTCCAATCTCCGCGGGGAGCGATTAGCTTTGTCCAATTTTGTGAAAGGGAACGGTGTAAATACAACGCATATGATACATCGCAGGAATATCCCGCGAGGCAAGAGCTTTGGCGTGCGCTCTCTTACGAACGAGCTCTTACCGCAGACGCTCCACTCGCCTCGTGTCGTCACCGAGATGCTCAGCTGACGCAAAATGGCCGCCATCTAGTGACAGCTGCCAGGAAAATCCTTCCGTTCTCTGCAACAATGAAGCTGTCAAAGTACGAACACACGAGTTCTTTGGAAGACCCTCGCGAGCTCCGAGAAAATGTTTGTAATTTCGAGGAAATCCTGCTATCTGCTTGAAATCCGTCTACGATATTCCGAGCATCGAGATAAATGGGAGTATCTTCGAGAGCAAAAGTCTTCGATTGGCAAAGAGCTCTGTTCCGCAGACATTCGTATTCGTCTTGTTTCGTCACCGGTGTCCACAGCTGATGACAAAACAACAGCTTGGCAGCCAGCTGAGAACAACAAGGAAAGCAGGCACAATAGGTTCCAATTGAATCGAATAAGCCGGGTTGTGCAAGAATGTAAAAGAATGAACGGCGTACTCCGAGAGAAGGAACGAAGATATAATAGTGCGGTAATGGGGAAAGAAGAGGGTTTGGAAAGAGGACGGAAAAATGTGTGGAAAAGGAGTGTAGGAGGGAGGGGAGGAGAATAACAAACTCGATGCAGTGATCTCACGACGCTTTATCGACAATGCTAATGACAATTGCAGTAACGCTGTAAGAATACATGTAAATAAAGGGGGTGGGGAGGGGGAAGAGGAAGGATTCACACAGGGATACAAATATGAGAATAGTTTACGGAAGAAGCGAGAAAGAGAGAGGAGTGCCGGCGGTGCTCATGAGGGGACGCCTCGGCAACTCTCGAGTGCAGTCCGTTGGCATAGCGGCGAGTGGAAGCTTGCGCGGAGAATGGTGGGGGAAGGTGAGTGAGTGGAGCGTCTGCGGAGCGAGCGACTCTGGCTCGGGTCTAGCCTCCGATTTTTTCCCGTTCTTCGGTGCGGACGGCCAATCGGAGTAAGTAGGTCAGAGCGGAGGGCCAATAGGGGCTCGAGGCCGGGTCACGTGGTTTTGTTGTTATCTATCAGCTGTTTTTCCCGGGCGGCGGATGGCCGGCCGGCGCAGTGAAAGCCGCTTCGGTAGTTGGTGTCCTCAGTCTGCCTCAGTCCCTCCCGGTCGCTCAGCTGTGCGTCACATGTCGGGTATCGTGAGTCCTTCTACCTCGCGTAAACGCCACCTTGGATCCCAGTCAGTCTCGGATAGATTCGTATTATGCTGCCTAAGGCCGCGTACGCGTACACGTATGAGCACGGATCGATCAGCTTGCGAAGGAAACATGAGGACGGCCTGACGAACGCGGTGAAAGGGCCACGCCGCATTGTTGATACTCTCGGTACTGTTTCGAGGCCGCGGAAACCACCGCGAGCCACTGCTCGCAGCTACTAGACTGATCGAGAGAGTAGCCTTTGACCGTCTCTTATAAATGTATATATGTATATACGTATGCTCCTATGTATATATATACATATATACGTATGCATAGCTTGAGAGAGAAACGTCCGTCAACGTGTCCTCTCTCCTCTCCGTACCTCCTATAGCGGAAAGCAAGGGCTATGACGTTTCAACGGGCCAATTGGTGGCCAGCTGGATAAAAATTGGACACTGCGCGACCCTAGCAACAGCATCCCATATACACAGACTCTTCAGTGCGGTGTGTGATTTTCTCGTTGTTGTTATTGGTGGTGCTGGTGGTGCTGGTGTGTTACTTGTTGTTCTTGTTCTTATTCTTGTTGTTGCGTGTGGTTCGAAGGATAGAAGAGAGGGGGAAGGAGGTTCGGGGAGAAAAGGTCGGCAAAGTGTATTTGTCGGAAGGAAAGGGTGCGCGGGCCAAGTGCAGGCCGGCCGGAGTGGAATCGCGCTTCGGAGGGCGATTGACAGAAGAGAAGAGGGTGCTGAGGAGGAGGAGGAGGAAGACGGCGGCGGCGGCGAAAGTGTTGTTGCTGCGGGAAGTGGAGTCCGTGGAGCGGCACCTGCGAATAATGTCGACTGGTAAGAGGCTGGCCAAGCGCAGCATCATCGGCACCAGAGTGTGCGCGCCTGGAGCTGACGGCAAATATTACAGCGGAGTGATCCACGCTGTGAAGACACCAGCATCCGCAGCGTCGGAGTCCGGACTGAGCATCACGCCGAAGACGCGTTACTCGGTCCGCTTCGACGTCGTACCCGGCGGCCGGCCACCTAGCCCCAGTACCGAGTACTCCGACCGGGACCTCATCGGTCCGGGTTTCGGCTCCGTCACCGGTACTAGACTGGTGCCAGGGCAAAAAGTCTACTTGACTTACAACGGCAGGGAGATACACGCCGAAGTCACGCAGCACCGAGAACATCTCGACGAGGTCGACGTTCTCATCGCTCCCAACGGACAGGAGGTATACACCGTTTTCTCTCTCTCTCTCTCTCTCTCTTCACCCACCCCCACCCCCCTTTTCTTTATACCTTTTCTTCTCCATGAACGCTACGACCATGAACTAACCTCAAAATGCTTCGTAATATTCCTCAGAATCATTCGAAAACTCTCGGAATCTTTCGAGTCAACTCGACCTTAGGCGACTCTAAAATAAGTGAGGTTATGAGAGCGTCGAGAACAGATTTTCCGCTTATATTTTTAAGGTTATGAAAACACGCCGTTGGTTCGAGAGTGAGGTACCCCGAGGGAATGCAGTGTATACCACGTTTCGGTATGAAAGATGCGTTCTAACTGAGCGTCCTTTCGCATACAAATCTTCTCGTACACCGATATTGAACGGATGTCGTATTCGTGCGCATTAAATACGTGTGCGCACAGCTGTTCGCGGTGCAAGCGACTAAATGATTTTAGCGCCCACGCACGTTTAGCGCGCAAAAATCTTCCAGTTGGTAGGTAGTATACGTATATATAGCACACCTTTGAAAGCTATAATAAGCAACATGTTGCAGCGTGAAATCGGGCTACCCCGGGTAACTAGAATCGCGTTGCGACATCGGCGCATGCGCACTGTCCGACTGTGCTGAATTCTCGCTGCGCAGACATTGCGAGCTTTACAGCCGCGTCACATTCGTCTATATTCACGGTTAAAAAGTCAATTAATCCGACGAACAGCGTTGGTTGGTTAATTGCTTTGGAGCGGAATGTGAGATATTTTCTCACAGATGGCATCGGGTACGCGTTATTCCCCGCAGCGATACTCCCCTAACCTCACTTTTCGGAAAAATCTGTTTTCCATCGTGAATCGAAGCCTCCCGTGCGGACCACCCCGAATCCTCCGGTTCAAGCACTGGCACAGACACACCTACGCATTCTTAATAAGAAAATTTAATTTTCGTGACCTCGTTTCTAAAGCGGACCATCGAGTGGCCCATTTGCACCGTGCGCATGAGCGTCGCATTCCGCAGGAGCGGTGGAGGGGGAAAGGGGAGGGGATTACCTTGCGATCTCTCGCATATAATATCCCGGAGACCGCGGTGCGAAAGTGCCGCTATTCGAGAAACAAGGACAGCGAAGCTCCGGCACGCCATGTTCCCGAAAAATCACGCGAAATGAAATGTGATCGGCGGTGAAATGGGAGGAATGAGGAGTGAGATTGCTTTTTGTCGATCTTGGATGAAACAGGGTTAAGTTAGGGACGTAACGCGGTCGAGCGTTGCAGCAAGAAGATCGCTGCCTGTCAGGCGTGGCTTGGAGAGTAGCGTACTCTCTCTCTCTCTCTCTCTCTAAACACGAATCCCGCTACGTGGGCGCGGCTAGATTCGTATAACGAGAGACACTGCGAGAGCCATCGTGTAGCTACGTCAAACGGTTGCACGCTCGCCTCGGCGTGGAGGTAGAGTCGCTTCGTACGCTCGGCGAAAAGCAGAGAGCACTGTGACGGCTGATTCAGAATTCAGATGGCGTTGAGCGGATTGGCTCGGGGGCAGGAGTGGGGATGAAATAACGCCAGTGCACCAGTTACCGATGACGAGTGACCCCACGTGGAACCGGTAGAACGCATTAACGCAATATCTTTCCACCTCCGTTAGGTAGCTCAGGCGTGACGACCACAGTTTCGTTTCGTAGAAACTTTTAACAACACGAATGCACGCTTGTGCGTCGTGAATACGCCAGAACGAACCGGATCTGCCGTAGTAGCCGACCGCCGATTACGAGCCTTCTATATCCGTATACTATACACAGCCTCTCTCTCTCTCTCTCTCTCTCTCTCTCTCTCTCTCTCTCTCTCTCTCGCGCGCGCTCACTCGCTCCTCGCAAGTTTCTCCCGTTTTCCACTCGCCACGAAGGACCCCACAGCCTCTTTTCAGCACCGTCTCTTTTCATTCCGCTCACCGTTCTATCTTGCATCCTCCGTATAAAACCACTCGTTTCTTCTTGCTCCTTCGACTCCCATTATTTCCTCGGTTTCCAATCCATCGTTCGCGACCTGTACATTTCTTTTAATTAGGCAATCCACTTTTTCTACGCCGATCCATTTCGTTTCTCCTTTTTTCAGTACGTTGATGATTCCAGCTTTTGTCCGATACGCGCTACTGACTTTTATAATGAATACTGGTAAAACATACTTGCGTTTACTCGTAAAATTAGTGGGAAACCTCTTTGTTTCTAAGGCAGAAACACTCGTTTATTGATACTGAATTTTTCGCTGGAGTGTACGGGTCTTGGACATTTTTTTTGCTTGGCCTGAATTGGAAGTGTGACCTATTTGGAAATATTTGTTTAACGAATTTTGTAGTATTGATAAGGTTTATTAGGAGGCTATCGAATGATTAGTTTGTAAATAGAATTTGGTTGAAAAAGCATTATCGCTTTGTACGATGCGCAGTTGTTCAATGTTTTGATGAATTTTAATATTTTTGGAAAGGTAGAAAAATTTCCTTTGTTTATTTATGTAATAATGGTATGTTCATCTTAATTAATAAATCTTATTATTTACACGTTTTAAACTCGTTAGATTGATATCCGAATGTTTATATTTTTTTTTTAAATAACAATGTCATTCACGACTTTATTAGTTCTGTTGACATTGACATATATAAATATTGTGTGCTTGTATAATTGAAAACATCTTCGAGTATCGTTTAAGTATTGGTTCAATTCAATAGGTCAGTTTGGTGGGTGGGATCAAACTGGCCAGTGAACAACAAAAGAATCGTTTAGGCTATGCAAAAATAAAATGCCTAAATTCTATAAGAGAGATTCGGTGTTGTATTGTTTTTTTTTTATATAGCCTGGCTGATTCTTTTGTCATTCACTGACCAAATTGATCCCACCAACCGTACTGCCCTACTAAATCGGTAAATAGTTGAATGGTAGTTAAAGATATTTCAGCCTTTAACGGGATCTCTTAAGCACATTTTTGAAGTGGAAAATTCCGGATAATAATCCTGCGTTATTTGAGGACCGATTTTTAAGTCGTTACACATTATTGGGGACATCGTAAGATGCCCTATCAGTAAGGTAGTTGGATAAAAGATTATAATAAAAAGATCGGTTTAAAAATATTTTTATTCGGTTTTTGAAAATCTTAGTCTTACTGGATAAAGCAATTTACAGCGCCACCGAAAAATTAAATGACTCGATAATTGATCTTAAAATAACGCCGTATTGTTATTCAGAATTTTTAAGACTTAAAATATGATAGGGAAATACCGCTAGTAATTTTATACATAAAGGTTATTAAAAAATAAAATTTTAAAGGTTTTCTATTCAAGATCAGTTATCTCCTTAGATATCTTTGTTTTGACTTCGACTTAAGGTGGTTCGAGCGCCAATGAAATTTCTTCAGAATTATTAAAAATTTTAAAGAAACGTTATTTAGGCATGGAGGAATAATCTACTAAAATTTGAAATGATATTACCGATGATATAAGTAAGAAATAATTATTTCAAATTGGCACTTTTAACGTGTAGCCTAATGGGCGATCAACACATTGTAAGAAATTTATGATGTCTCGTATTGCAATGACTGCACAAATCAATAAAAAACTGTAGTAATATATTTTAAATTATAAGCAATTTTTTAACAATCGAAAATATGTATATTACCGATAATAATCTCCTATTATTACTCGTGAAAAATAAAAAATCTCGTACTTGTCTATATTCTGCATGGAAATGTGGAAACTACTCAAATCATATGCGTATTTCTCTTAATATAATTCTTTCCAAAAGATTAATAAAAATGAATAAAAATAACACTTAAATTATTTATTTTTTACAAATCGATTTTCTATCATAACCGGAATAAGTAAAGTACTACTTTCAGTTTTGTAACTACCAACAACTCTATTTGACTAGAGAGTCGCGCTCGAACCACCTTAAGAGAACCGCTGTATAAGGTTCGGTCATTTAAAACGCTTCTGTGGATAAATGCAAAAAATGGGTATCTCCGTAACTATAAAAGATAATACATTTTTACATAAGACCTTTTGAAGAAGCATTTTAATACTTGCATTCAGAGAGGTCTTATGCAAATATTTAATATCTTTAATAATTACGGAGATAAACATAAACATTTTCTTATGTATATGCTTTAGGGCATTTAAAGTAATGGATTTTATATGTACAGGAAGTAACATAAATGACTTATTTCCTTCGAATAGTTGATGGAAGAGACCAGATTATGAGAAGAAAAGACTTATACAATTTTTTAATATTCAAAAAACATTTTTCGATCCATGTAACAATTTTTTTAAGCTATGAGTTTATATAAATTGTTAAACAAATCGGTAAATATGAAATATTTTCTGATTGCATCTTAAAATGTTAAAGAACTTTGGATACTTTGACAATATTATGCTTTTAATCCTTTGAAGCAAACTGTAAAATTTTGAATCGATTCACTAAACGTGTAAGAATTGTAACTATACATATAATGTTCACATATTTTAACACGTCTTCCTTGGGAGAATTTGCTGAAATTGTGCATTAAAATGCTTTTAAAAATATAGAAAAAAAATCAAGGAAAATAAAATTTTTCTCATTGATAATAAAATTAATCTATTTTATTGTTATGTACTTTCAATTAACTTTCGCTACATATTTAAAGGGGAATTAATATAAAATTATAGAAAACATCGTCGTTTGCATTTGTGTTCTTTATTTTTACGGAAATATACCGAAAAGGCTTCGTTAATTCTACCTACTGTGAATTGTAATTGTGTAGTTACACGTTTTATACTAACAAAAATATGCTTTGAAATAACAAAATTATGTACTATATTACGAAAGTATTTACAATAAATATAGATTTTTTAAGTATTATTTATTTTATTTTATAAAAATTGCCCATTATTGTCTATTAAATTAAAGCATTGGATATTAAGTTTTCTTAAGTTGAAACCAGGACATGTTCAACACTAAAAGTAATCTGAAATTCACTTACAATTTTTGATAAATTCATTAAACTAATAAATACTTGAATTTTTTAAACTATCAAATTTAAAATATTCATTTTTCTATAATTCATCCGTAGAATATACTAAAAAATAACAAGCAATGCCAAGGAAATAATGATTCTTTATATTTGTGTACTTTTTGTGCTTATTACATCTCTAAAACAGCCTTAGTAACGTTTAAAAAAATGTACAAGAATTTTTTATAGATATGACAATAATGGTGAAAAAAATTTGTTACCTTTTTTCTTATTACCAACATTTTTCAAGTTACATAAGAATCTGTTAGGTATGCATTGGATAGGTAAATAGAGCCTAGAAAATTAATTATGTAGCTCGTTAAATATGAACAATATAACACAATAGTGTAGAATAGTTTTGTTAGATATAATAATATATATATAGGCAATAAAAAGCTGCAATAAATTTTTTGTAACCCAGTATTATATTCACAATAAATATTTTACACTATTTTCGATATTGTTTTAATTTAATGGGTTACATCATTATTTCTATAGCTATCCAGAATGAGTTTACACCTAGACATCCTATACAGCACCAAGTGACTTAAAGACATCTTTTAATCATCTTTTAGTCATTTGAATGGCTAAAAGATATCTAAAAAACGACTTTTAGTGAAGTGTAATATATGAGATATTTTTATACAGATTGAGAAATATTAGTAAAATGAAAACATATATTGAATTTTTTATATCGTTAATATCATAGATACGAAAAAAAGAATCTTATATATTTTTTTAGTATTATTAATATTTATGGAGCTATATAATAATTTATATGCAAACTGTTGTTCTAAACATATTTTTCTGTAACTCTAAAAACATTTAAAATGTTCAAAAATTATATAAGTGTTTTTATCTCAGCATCGGGTCATTTAATCTTTTTTCCACAAAAACGGGTGAATCAAGTTACATTCTGTATATATACAGAGTGTGTGTTATAGAAATGTCAACCTGATAAATTCAGAAATAATGGAAGATTCTAAGATAAACGTTCTATTAAAATTTTTTTGTATCCTTCTTAATTCGGAAGTAATCATTGATTGATATTTGATAACGAGCAAGCTTGTGACTGGCTAATAGTCGGTGGTAGGATCCGGTAGGTTGGCACAATTAAACCTTGATGTAAACTATAAAGTTAGTAAACACACTTCCTTTAATTTGTGTTAGTAACCAAGCTACAGTGTGCAACAGGCCTGCAGTCTCTGCTATAAAAACAACTTCAGTGCTAAGATACGTAAACAATACGATAAGCAGATTATACCGCTTACAAATTAATGGTTTTACAAGTTTATAATAATTATTTAAACATAATACGGCTCCCTACGAATAATTTATAATTAATAATTATGAACTTGTCGAACAGCAATTTTACAAGTTTATAATCTACTTATCGTACTGTTTAGACATTTTAGCGCTTCAGTTGTTTTTATAGTCCGGACGTCGGCCTATCGCACAATGGCGCTCGATTAATGACACAAACTCAAGGAGATGTTTACAAATCCATATTTGACATCGAGTTTTAAATGTTCAAGCCCACCTCGGACCCTCCCATCGATTACCAGCCAATCGCAAGCCTGCTCATTAATAAATTTCATTCATTTATTGCTCCTGAACTAATAGTGACAGGAAAAAATGTATTAGAATTTTTTTCTTTAAATCTCTCCTCTCTAGATTTTTTAGTTTGTTATTAGTATCTGTAATTTATATATCGTGTATATGTATGTACACCTTATGCATGGAATGTAATAATATTTATCTAATAAACTTGTTTACACTCAGCTTGTACTCGAACGCGCTTGTTTATTATTAAGCAATAGGCATTCCTTTCCTTTGTACTCTTTTCCGCTTCATTGCAACGAGCTGTTAGAAATATTAACCCTCGATGGATTTGCATATGTTGTATGTATACATTGTGTATAAACACATAATATTATGATTATATCTGCATTTTCCCAAGCATCGTGTTGCAATTGGTAGCGACGTGATTAAGTTTTTCCAGTAAAAGCGAAGAAAATATTGCCTCTATACATTTTAAGAGGAAAAGCAGTGGCATCGTCCTTCTGCAAGGGACTAAGGATGG
Organism: Prorops nasuta; assembly: GCF_024137725.1. Classification (NCBI taxonomy): domain Eukaryota; kingdom Metazoa; phylum Arthropoda; class Insecta; order Hymenoptera; family Bethylidae; genus Prorops; species Prorops nasuta. Next base: position 2,471,972 of record NW_027116814.1, read on the forward strand.
GCACAGTCGATCGATTTATTTATCCACGTTAGCACGCTATAAGCGGATGTAGTAGGCAGAAAGCGCACTCAGTCGTTACGGCCGAAGGTCACGCTATTAATGCGATTTAGTAAACAATTGGCGATACTTGGGACTTTGTGTGGTAAGATAATTTCCAGAATCCATGCTTAAAACATCAGAAAATTATAATAAGTTTAAACAATTTAATTGTTTTTTCATTTTAGTATTATCCAAAATCTCAAGGCAAATTTTCTTGCAGCGTCAATTAAAGTGCAAAATCAATCAAAAGATTTTCTTAAACCTTTTACGCTTTCTATTAACCTTTTTCGTCAAATTGTTAATATTCGCCTACAAATACCATTTATTTTGTTACAAATTTGTCAATATATTAGATGTTACATTTTAAATATTTTTTAAATTGCTGTTTATATCCTTGTATTTACTAGTTATTAATGTTTTTTTATGGGATTTAAAAAGATTTACGTACAAGCTCTCTCTAGTTACATTTGTTAAAATTAAAATAAGGACTCGTAACCCGCCTTTAAATTCTGGATAAAAGTAAATCTGATTTAGTTAAGTCTCGTGAAATCCGTGGGTGAAAGGAGGGGGGGGGGCTCCCACCGCCGGAAACATAAACATAAGTTTAAGGAAAAATATGTTACTAACTAGATGACTAGATTTTTTTTTATTAACTGTAGCCAAACATATATATAAATCAAATTAAGTTAAAAATTTTTCATATTTGAAATAAAATTATTTCTAGCGTTGATAAATATTTCGTCTAAAAATTAACAAAAGCAGCTTGTCGTTTCTAGTATAGAAGGTTCGAAATAAAATTTAAAATTGATATTTAATTATTCAGATGAGTAAAAATTGTGCTATGCGCAACGTCATCATCAGTATCAAAGTAAATAATACTATCTACTATTGAAGAGTGCAAAATTGAAGTATATTGACTATGTTGCAACACGCAACTTTTGTTACCCTTTTCCATCACCCCCTTTATACACTCATTTTTATATTTTTACTTATTTGTACGAAGATACTCCTTATGTCCGGTACTAGATGCTATTCGACGTAAGGGGACTCTCACTAAGAGTTGTGTAATAAATTATAGAATAATGAGAACAAATATTATCTACAGAAAATTGAATAATGATAAAAACATTGATTAAGTTTAATCGGCCGGAAAATCTAAATATATTAGCATAATGGTCACGACGATAGTGCAGATAATTTTGATTATTTTAGAAACAGGTATTTCAAAGAAAAAATAGTCACCATCATTTTATGAATAAAAAAGGTAATATTAAAAAATATACACACGGTTACCTTGAGTATTTTTTTTTTTGTAAACCCTTCATTTGCCATTGCCTACTTTGTAGCTTATTTAAGATTTTTTTTGAAATATTATATTAATTTATAATTTTATCCAGTTTCGTCTCGATAATATTTTGATTTGAAAGTATATGTAGATGATGGACTGCGTGTGTACGTGTAACAATTATGTACACTACTTCAGTCAAACTTTCAACTACTTTAAATTTTAACTTGAAATATCTCGTAAGCTATTAAATGAAAAAAATAATAAAAAGAGATTTTTCTTAAGCTCTCAGGATCAGTTATAAGAATATTTAATATAAAATTAAAAACCATTTAAAAAACTTAAGACAACCGTCACATAACCTTCAAATAAAAATTGTGGGTCTCTCAAACCAAAGATAGCATACTTTACACCCTTCTCAAAGTTCAAACAAGGTTTTTTTTTAAATAATGTTTTATAGTCATAATAATTTGAACGTTCCCTCTCTGTATCACGTTAGTTGAAACACTATTTAAGAGGTGAAAAATGCTTTCGTTGATTTTTTCATCTATTTTTAACCAAAGACCCAGTAGCACCAATACAGCTAAACTTCAAATCAGTTAAATAAATAGCCATTTGTCCTGTGTCCAATAGTGCACGAAGAACGAATCGAATGCTATTGTATAAGTTCGCCCAACATGAAGTTCATACTCCAAATTTGTAATATCACCTATAGGATCTGGTAATATTATACCTTGATCAATTTTTTTTTCATTTTTCATAAAGTTAATGATTTTAGCAAATATTCTAGTATTGGTTCACAAAAATTAATAATTTTATCAGCTTCTTTATAACACTATATACATAGCAGTATATTTCCACTAACTATTTCTTTTGCTATTTCTCTTCTTTGCTATTCTGTTAGTGGGGGCTTCTTTTTATGTGAAATTAATTAACTAAAATTTTCTACAGAATTTTCTGTTATTACATAATTTTCAGTCTTCATATAATTTACAATACAATTTCTGAATATACAATTACATTCATTGAGAACAATGGCCTGTTACTCTTAACTAAATACCAGTTCCTAATATTTCACCATTTTTTAACAATACAGGGTAGGAGAATGTTTTATTTCTTTATACAGAATTTCATAAAATATATATGCCCAAATATTCCGTAGTAAAACGTTGTATTCTCATTAATTCATGTTAAAGGCCATAATTATAAAAAACACTTTGTCAGATAACATTCTTATTTGAAGTTTGTATGGTAAAATTAAGTGAAAAGAGGTTACTTTCTTACTTTCTAAATTATTTAGCGCTGAACTATCTCGATTGAAAGTAAATAATAAATATAATTTTCATATTATGCAACTATAAAATTTAATTCCACAAATTACGTCAATTTTTTTTTTGATACAACATGCAAATATTTCTGCTTTATTCAGACTTTGTTTTTTCCTTTTCTATCAAATATATTTACAATTTCACCATAAATTTCAGAGCTAAGTATTATAGATTTACAAAAGTAGAAGTATCAACTACTTTAATATATTTAGACAATGGAAAAAATTATAAAATTAATTTAAAAAATGTAAAAAATGTTACCATCCACATGAACACTTATTAACTTATTATAAATTATCTATAGTCATTCAAAGCAACAAGTAGCTAAATACGAGTAACTGCTAAGACTCAATACATAAAATAATTATAACTGACGCCCGAGATATTTTTATTTTAAAGATTAACTTATATTATATTTCGAAAAGAAATATATAGTGTGTTTGAAGTTTCGTTTAAAATGAAAAAGAATTGTCAACATGAGAGAGCAAAAGTAACTCTTTCATATTAAATCAGGTAATAAATATTTATTTTCTATTCCTTATAAAACTATATATTGAGTCTGTTTCGAAAATAATAGATAAATAAATTTAGTTTAAAAAAAAAAAATAATTTGCCGGGAAATTGTCCACTAGACAATAAAGTATTTTCAACTTTACCATCTTAGTAGTTTTCTCTCTCAAAACTTTGATTTACTCCAACTGTCCTATTTCAAAAGCAACTTTTACATATATGGTTAAAGTAAGAAGAAAAAAATTTATTTTGGAACCAGTCCAAAACATTCAATTCACTCTTTGTCTCTTTTGCAATACTTTGTTTACTTTTTAAAACCCATATATTCTCCGGCTTTTCCGCGATAAATGTATAGCTTCTACAAAGCTATAGGAAACCCTGAACCAAAATCTATCAATTGAAACAGATTTGTAGGATTGAATTTCCCTTGATCGTTCCGTCAATACTTTGACGTTTTTATTATTTTCTTTTTTTGGAAATGCGATATTTATGAGCCTGATTTTTTAGAACATTATTCAAAACGACTAGAGCATTCTAAAACAATCTTGAAAAGTTAGATTTTCCAAAAAGCAAAGATTTATAAAATACCACACACAATTTTTAAATTTCTTAAAAAAAATCTTTGGTTTTTATGAAACAATTTAGAAGCAATGTGCCACATCGTTCGGTGGGCACTACTCAGACTGTGTGTATTGGGAGGGGAATAACGCCATCTTAAATATAGGAAAACAAGCGGCGCGCATGTACCGAGGCATTCTGAACAAAGCGTGACTAACGTTTAGCGAAAGATTTCTGACGAGATATAGACGCGAGAAGTTGGCGAGCTTTTGAGAAAACTGTAACACGTTTTATTCACTTTCCACGCATAAACGCTATTATACCATAAATTCTACACTTTTGTCAAATGACAAACATAATTGAGAACAAAGAGAAATTGGAAGGAATGGCTGACAATGAACAATATAATAGATTGTCTAAGATCTAAGAACTATGAAAGAATAATGGTGCATACATAAAGGAATGGCAGCAGAGAAGGAAACTAACAACCCAGCCTGCTTCGTGATTGTTGGAGGAAAGAGAAATTTTTGCCGCTCGTAAATATGGATTGAACTCTGAAAACACTACAAGGAACGCAGCGGCTTTTATTTCAAGTAAAAAATCCATGGCAAACGGTAGTATAGAGTACGGAAAGATATTCGAGTAATTTATTCGCTCTTCTAGCTATCAGCCGTTGCAACAGTTCGCTTTGACGATGCTTTTTCCATTATTATACTCTAACGGTAACGAGAAAATAAACATTTGCTATATCGATCATCATTTTCCATGTAACATGAAAAAAAACTTTGAAAATTTTTAATCCTTGGTTTTTATATATTTTCAAAATATATACCTAACTGTTGTGTAGAACTTGTAGCAGCATTGACACAGTCTAAATGATTTAGAAACTTGTAAATATTTCTTGCATATGCTGATAAAAGAGAATAATAAGCTCAACAAGCTAGTTTATTATTTTCCTTCAGAAATTAGATTTGTTTAATAATTATAAATTTTTCATTAAAGTGACGTCAAGGAAATTGACTTATATTGAAAGATTGATTAGTATTGTCTAATAAAAATTATTCAATTATTTATGGCGTTAAAAACAAAGATTTTAATCGATGAATTACTTTTTTTTCTCAAAACTTCTTTTCAAGAATAACATCACTATCAATGTAATGCATGGTATCGTCGCTAGTTTAGAGTATTTTACAATTTTCTTATGTCAAATAAACAATAAACGTTAGAAGTGCTTTATTCGAAACTACATTTTGTCAACTTGACTAATATTAAAATAATTTAGTTAAAAAATTTAATATAAAGCTTTAAAATTATAAAATTCAAAAAAGTGGCATACAGACGGATTTTACGAATACTGCAATATTTGGTGATATATTATTTCGTTACTTTTTTCTTTAATAATCATCAAATCTGCAACTATTTTTTCAGATTTTGTATGTACGTTTCTAAAGGTTTGCACAGATAATTAAAAACTATTCGCTCTTGCGAGCAATAAAGTTTGCCAATTAATTGACAGGAAAATTGCTAAAAAAAATCCTATGAACAAATCTTTCTAAAGATACTAACTATAAAGTTTAATCGAAGAGATGTATCGCAAAAGTTTCATCAAACAGTTTTCTCTTTACATATGTGCTGTTCGTTAACGATTTCTCTTTAAATTCCTTAAAATTTTTCTGTGATCTTGATCTTACAGATATTCGAAAGATTAAACAATTTATTCGTCACTATACTAATAACATGCGCAGATGGCTCATTAGAGTATATCACCGGACAATTATCAGTCGATTTCAATGCCCTCTAATCGTTACGTTAGTTTACTTAGACGAGACAAACTGCCGACCCAACTTATTTTTAAAAATGGTAGGCCAATTTTCACTCTGAATTTTCTAAATTTTTAACATGAATTAATCAAATCAGTAAATAAATATTTCCACAAATAGACCTCGTTAGAAGTGTACAATTAAGCAATTTTTAATCAACGACACCTTAATTAAGAACTAGTGTTAAAAATGTAGGAAGTAATTTTTTCTCACACAAATATTCATTCTACCTAAATTAGTATACGGTAGGTGATGGTTAACCAAGTACCCGATATAAATCTGCTCTCCAAAGCGAAATCGGTAGGCGATTTTTGCTGTCGACTTTTGAGGTACATGGCAAAAAGGAAAGTCTGTTTATTTTGTTATGCAGAGAAGCGTGCGCGATTAGCCGGGTTAGCTTAGCCGCCAACGGCGAAATTACCTTGAATATTGAAACGGGCCAGTGCAACTGGCTGCGTACTTACATTGCCATCAGGTTGCAGCAAGCTCGCCCGCCGACTGCTAATGAGTAGCTTGCGAAATTCCTCAGCTCTTGTATTCCAACTACCTATATACTCTACCCTGATAGTCTCATTAAATTAATCATGTACCATAATTAACAATATCTTTTATACTATATAACAGGGAACGTCTCAATTTAAATATATTCTGCATCTATTCAGAATGTTTATACGTGTTATATACCTCTTTCTATTCACAAATTTTCAACTTTTAAAATAATTAGTTAAAGTCGTTTTATTGAATCAAATTCTTCCACCTTTCCCTTCCATCGAGTTTTTGCGAATTTTATCGCACCAAAGTTATTAAAAAGTAGATAGATATCTTTTAGGCGTCTTTTAGATCAATTGACACAAGCTGTGGAGGATCTGGTTAACAGGATCTCCACAGCAACAACAAGAGAGAAACAGAGACACGCACACACGCAAAGTTACGCATTATCGATCGTAATTTACGACGAGCGCTCCCCGTTTCGTTACGTCAGAAGCAACGAGCGATATGTGCCGTGTACTATTACTACTACTACTACTACGCGTCAGAAGCCGCAGTTGTCGTGTTTGCAGTCTTGGTTGCCGGCCGGCCGGCCGGCCCGACGCCGGCTTGCATCAGAAAATCAGCTGATTCCCTTTCACCTTATAACGAGTCTTTATAGAAAAATTGGTTTTGCACCGAATACCACACCTTTCACCCAAGGAGATTACATTCTTGGCAAAGCATATATATGCTTCATTGTCTCTCGTTTAGAGGGTTTTCTTTTTAAATCATTATCCACTTTTCGTTCATCACGATTATCCGAGTTTTCAGAGAGAAAAACGGGAACAGCGGTGAGAGAAAGAATCGGAAAGTTGAGAATATTGGTGGAAAATAAAGCCCTGACTTTTCAGGCTGTTGTTTAGAATCGGTACGCACTGTGGCGCAGCGACTCGACGACCCACTTTTCTCAGAAAGGCCAGGCCTCGCTTTTCTTTCGCAGGTATACGCGCCACTTTTCCCATATCGTACACACTGCGTACGTACTTTTAACTTCAGCACGTAAATTTCCCTCCCGTTCCAGTAAATATTCATATTTCTTCTAACTGAGCTGTAACTGAAACTGTCTCTCTTAAATATATACCCATCAGCTCAATCGTTCAATCATTACACCTACCTTTTATAATTAATAAAAAATCTTAGAATTTTTGTTTTTTCCTCCTTATGTAAATACTTTTGTCATTAGTTGTATTAAAACGGTACGATTCTAATTATTACTCTAGGGAAGACTGAAACAAATCTTAATACCTTTGTATTTGAAATTTTTCCTAAGCCGTTTTCAAAGATTACAAACTAGTTTAACGAGAAAAATATTCGAATCCATCGGGAAGAACAAAATTATCCAAAGCATTTATTTGAAGTATTTAGCTGTGTTTGCACTCGAAATATATAAGTTAAAAATGTTTCATTATGTCACGAACGCGTTTCCAGTCTCCTTTGTATACTTCAACTTTCTCTCGTTGCTAAATGTTATAGAATTAATTATTTTTGTTGCTTCTGCAGAGGGCGTTAATTATTATTATTTTTAATAAGATTATAAGGAGGGATTTAAGGAGAAAAAATTAATTACAATCGTTGAAATTATTGTAGGTATCGAGTGAGGAAAACACGGCCCGTTGCGGAATCTGGGCCACGGCCGCATTTTCGTGATTTATAATTTGGGTCATTGGGCTCGGTCCGAAGCCCACGGTAAAAGCCGAGTTTGACATACAATGCGTTATATCATAACGGTTACGTGAATTCTCTCTATCCCCCCTTTAACAAATGTCGACCCCTTTTACCTTTTACCATTTTTCGATACCAAATAATTCTAGCTTATTTATTAACAATTTTTATCCTGCTTAATTTTCATTCCTATCTAAACAGATACGTTCAACAATAATTGGAGTGATTTACTTTCACATAATACCTTTGTAACTGTTATAAAATTTTTTATTAAGTATGTCTAATAATAATTGGACAATTCCTGAAAGAATTTTTAGTCGCAAGAAGAAAGTTAAGTACTAAAAAAATATGGAAGAAGGATTTTAAAAAATATAAAACTATTTTATATCTATAAAATATTTATTGAAACGTATATCATTGCTAAAAAAGAATAGAAGGTTCTGAATCAGAATTAAAATTATGATTTACGATATGTATACCTACCGTATAATGTACATTCTGTTTCTCATATACTCGAGAATATAATTGTTGGTCTGCCCTATTCCGGACGGTATTTCTTGGCGAAAAGCGGGTCATTTAACGCCAGATAACGGTAAATAGCGAAAACATGCAATATAGCGGTCTGTTTCGACTCTAGAGGACGTGTTAAAGATGCCCGTCGCGACAATGAGAGCATCACCCTGTAGTATCTTAATCCTACCCCCACTCCAGCTCCTACAGGTGGTCGAACCCAGCAAGATTTTCCCTTTCGACAACGATCACAATGCTGTTACATTGTTTGATATTTTATGAAAAAAGCCAAATGAAATATCCGTTTCGCTGCGACCTTGTCCATATTGAATAGTTGGATGTTTCGAGCGATAAGAGCGTGGAGAAATGGGAGACTTACTTACACGAGCGATATTTATTCGCCAAGTAACTCGCACGTTCCTCTTACGTAGTATAGAGATACATAAACACATGTATACGTGGTACACCTGACCGTTCGCTTCACAGCTGGCTGGCCAAGTCAAGCGAGATTTTCACTTTCACGCTGGTGAGTGTGTTGACACTCTCTCCCTCTCTCTCTCTCTCTCTCCAACGAATAACAACTGAATCGCATTGATTTCAACTCTCCTGTTTTATCAGTCAGACATTTCTTAACTTGGAAATAAATAAATAAAATATTGTTTTATAATTCAATTCTAAAGAAGGACTTTGTTTTTTCATTCCCAAATTAAAATAAGTCTGATTACCTCGATAGATGTACAGCTTCGTGGAGAGTGGTACTTGTGCAGAGTTAAATAACGATTCTGATTAATAAAAAGTGCGTCCCCAGCCCGGGGCTAATCAATAACTTTTTTCCTTTTTGTGCCTCTATCATACCTGCGCAGTTTGGAAACACATTAGATTGGGCTGTCGAGCTGTGACGCTCCATTGGTCATTTCTGATTCCGCGACCTTATCGTCGTTCTTTGCTTACGTCATCGTCGTTTTCTTCTTCCTGCTAGATTACGCCACTACATGATACGCCATATTGATAGTTGATCATCAAATAAATTATGTCCATTGTATCTCATCGTCTGAACGACGTCGAAATCGTTTAATTTGCCAGTTTCACCGTGACAGTCCAGATTCGTCTCGATTCTATCATTTTCCCGTTGCTTTTTCTCAACTTTCTTTTCTAAATAACTGTTCGAGTGTTTGCACTTTTTGCTCTGGAGGAGGCGCAAGCCACAACGCGTATTATCTTTGAGTCCAGCTTGACGACACACTAGCTTATCCGTCTGCCTTCCCTCTGTTTCATCTTCTAAGATCTGCTGCTGATGCTAAACTTTTATCATAAATGAATTATAACGGTGACTCTTTTTATTTGTTTATTTTTCTTTTTTAGAAGATGAATTTTATCCAGAACCTAATTCTAATCCTATGCTAATCACAAATACATAAGAAAATTATAAGAAGGGAAAATAAAACGTTTAACAATTTCAGTATGCTGTTCTCTTGCCACATTTTTTTAATAAAAAAATTATAATTGCAGCTTTTCTTACTCGTTACTTTCTTCCAAGATGAAATTCATCCAAAACCTAATCCCAAGCCAATAATTTGTATATAAGAGGATTATAAGAAGGGGAAACCGTGGATTGAAAGAGTTTCTAACGAACAAAGAAATTTGAAGCATCGAGTGCAGTTGTTGGTTAGCTGCATCGCCTTTGTTTCCTCGCTTATTCATCGGAGAGATCGGAACTGTGCATTATTATTCAGTCTTTGTTTACCACTCGTTGCGTCATTGTTTTCGCTTGATAGACGGCGCTGTACTTCGGTCTTTCCTAGTCTATTTTTCCTCTCTCGCGCTCCTCTCTCTCCCTGCCACGATTCAACGTCATTCGCACGTGACGTCACCGGTAGAGCGTCGGCAGAACGCTCGACACAGTGACACCGATCGGTTGAGTCTCGTCGACGGTCAGCTGCCAGATTAAAATTCTTCTCTTTCCTTTTTCTCTTCTTTTTCCATCCTTTCACGGTCCTTCTTCCTCTTTCCCTTATTCGTATTCAGAACAGACTCGATCCACGGCCAGATGCACACATTCTAACCTAACTTCACTTTTCTTCAAATCAGCTAGATTCAATCGTTTTATTGTCATCTGTTGCGAGTGATCGATATGAAATATTTCAAGGCTAGGTTAGGAACATATACATATATATATATATATATATATATTGGATGAACGTGGTGAAGTTTAGTGTATAATCAAATCGATTAATCGATTCCCCGAAAGCTGCCACAGTGGACCAAAATACGAATTTAACTGGACAACCTTAAGAACCTGAAGTCAGACTTTATACACGTGTTTTATACATATATATATATATATATATATATATATATATATAACTATTAATTGTTTATAGTAAATTTATAGAATTAATGTGGACACTTGAAAATATTTTTCTTCGTAAAAATGTATTTAATCAGATTTCTCTCATTTGTGTCTTTTTCTACTAAAATCGAATTGTGGTCCACTACGAAACGCCCCGCTTTGTTTTGATCAAGTCCGTGCACTTACAACTGAAGCGATAAGCGAGTAAAGCCGAATCTAGCCGAGCTTCGCCGAAGCGTTCCAAGCTGTCGAGTTTTAGTAGCGGTTCGCGGTGCGCGTGAATTCTTGCAGCGAAAGTTTTGCATCGAATCTACGCTTTAAAATTGGCTTTGTCAAGATAATGCATTTCACGCTTTGTCACGTTGTGCAAACGAAGAGACGCACGAAAAGCATGAAAGTCGAATCTTTGGTCAGACTTATCTCTCCAAGCGAGATAAAACAGACTTACTGATCGATGATTCCAGGAACATCGAGAGAACAAAGAACTCGAAGGTGAACGTTATTTTGGCCGACGAGATTTTCAGAGAAAAGCAAATAAGCTAATAGTAAACAATTGAAACGAATTCCAGGAGCCAGGGAGTCAAGTGTGTTCGTATTTATAAACTTTTCTTAGAAGAAAACTTGGGTTTGTTTACTTATGCATATATGACCTTAATCCTCCTTTATTCGTCGAACTTGTTTTGATAATAATGCTCGACAATTTCAACGAATCTCTTTTCAATAGTATTAATTGCACCTATTTATTCGGAATCGGGGAACAATGATGGCGATAAAACTATCGAGATACGAAAGCGGTATATTCCTGTTTACAACGTTCGGCACAGCCGAGATAAATATCACACGCAAATTGAGAGATAAACTTGCTGCTTACCAGATCGCCTTCGCGCATAATATAAACATATCGCATCTTATGCGCAAATTCCATATTTCCGGATGCAGGAACGTGTTTATCTTTTGCGAAGCCCCGCCCCTTCAACAACAACATTGTTTTTTTGTGGTTTGAACGCTAACGACCGAGCCATAATTTTTTCATGGAAATTTATAGTTCGTATAAGTATTTTCGTAAAAAACGTCATTAATTAAACTCGAAGAGTAGCTTTGTTTCTCCCATTCCCCCACCCACACCTCTGTCTCCTCGTACTCGGACAAATGTAAAATAAATTATTTCAAGAAAAGTATAACATGTACTTTTTTTTAAACTGTTTTATCGCGATGAGTATATTACTCTTCGCTCGTAAACTCTTTTTCCTCTTTGTGTTAGAGGACGTTCGTACAGAGAGAGAGAGAGAGAGAGAGAGAGAGAGAGAGAGAGAGAGAGAGAGAGAGAGAGAGAGATAAGAGTTCCTTGGCCTTTTGGTTCAAGGCAACAGGAAACTCTGACTCAAAAGCTTTTCAAAGTCAGCTTTTGTTTCGAGCAAGGAGGCCCGAACGTAGGAAAAATTGATACCACAGCTGCTGCAAATTTCCAGACGCACGTGAAACTTGCTCCCAGTTGATGAGTCATTGCGAAACTGATCGCTATCGTTGGAACTAGAAGGGACATTCTTGCCTCTCTAATTCATTCCTGATGACTGCTTCAAGGAAGCCACGTAAAATTTAACGAATTCTAGGAATTCGATCGAGAGTCATATTTTTGCATTAGAGGTGTTATATTGTTGTTTTAATTATCACTTGGCATTGCACCAACGAATTTATTGTTATCGTGATTAAAACGATGAAGGGGGGTTACCGCTTTTTCATTGGTTGTTTTGAGTGTTCAACACAGTTTGTGGGTTATCCGCTTGTTATCTTATCAAACGTTGCGCATCCTGTCACTAAATACAGCTGATCTACCACGATCTTCTTTTTTATTTAGAGTAAAAATAACTTTACCAAAGAAAACCTTTTGCGTTATTCGATATATACGCTAAGCTATACGAAATTCACTATATTGTACGGTTTATGAGTGTGTGTACACACGCACATACGAATGCATTCTGTATATAATACATTGCACATTATGACCGTTTAATTATTGTCAGCCTGAAACTTTCAGATAGCGTAGACAATTAGAAGAAAATAGTGTCTTTTTACCACTTTTCATTCTAAATCTTTAAAATATTAAGTATTGAATTTTGCTTATTGAAGGCTTCCTACTGGTTAGACGATTAAATGACTTTTATTGTCGAGTCATCGCTAATCAATCCGATGATAAAAGGAATTCACAAATTACCAAATTTTCAATTCATAATAAATTTTTAATTAACCCTTTCGTGACGAATTTTTTTTAGAGGTTGTCAAATTTTTTATTTATTTATTATACTTTATAATCTATTACTGAACGAACTTCGTTTGAAAACGCATGATTTTTTTAATGTATTGCTAACATCAATTGGAGAATAATTAAAATTTTGATATCACTGGCAGATGAAATAGTATTTTAGAACCACATATAAAAATGAAATTTAAAAAATAATCTTTCAAACATAAAACAGGAATATAAAAAAAACAAAGAAATAGGTATTGCATAAATGTAACATTATGCAGCAACGAGTTAAGCAGCATAAATATTGTTATAGGTACTATGATCTATATTTTCTAGTACAGTATAATGCTAAGAATATAAAAAGTGCACGCAACTCTTTTAGAAAGTTATTAAATTTATTAACAAATTGTAAAAAAACGAAAAAATAGAGGATGATAAACTAAAAAACTGTTAAAGTACAGAAGAAAGCTGACTGATACCTATAAGCTAGTCCATTTTAAGCAGTATGGTCAAATATCTAATGGAGAATAAAATATAAAAAAACCTTTCAAACACAAAAGATGCATTGCGTCAAGGGAAACATAAGACTGCAATATTATTTTGACCTTAAAGGGTCGTAGAAGGTCAAAACTCTGTTTCTTAATGGAACCCCTTATTTTTTATTGCGTATTCTTGTAGCTTATCTCAAGAGTATTGGAAAACCTTGTTGAATGTTATCAATTCTTTCAGTGATTTACAAAATATCTCGATTTAAAAGTATACCTAAGTGAGCAACCATGTGTTTGTACATGTTGGGTCACCAGACTACTTTGGTTAATCTCACAATTATGTGCAATTTCAAATCGAAATTCTTCATATTTATTTGGATTAAATTAAAAAATATATATACATATATAGGGGTTTTTAGACACGTTTTGAGATATACTATTCAAGAAAATTAAAAAAAAGTAGTGGTCTCTATTTATAAAAAACATTATAACCATCATATGATCATTCAGGATCAAAATAATAGTGCAGAGTTTCCCTTTGAAGCAATAGAACTTTGATTGGAAACACTTTTTAATATTTTTATTTTTTTTTTATAACATATTTCATCATATTTTTTAAAAAGAATGACCACAGGGAGTTTCAGCTGGGTACAGAGCGTAGATTCAAAAATTAATTTATTTCCACAACCATAAGAGAATCGCGACTTGGCATAAAATTTTTTTCTATCTACATTGTAAATTTCTTCGAAAAGGTGTCATGTTCAAAATTGATATCTCTTATAGCTAACTACACAGATAAGTGAATTGTTGCTTCTTCGCTCTGGAGAGAGATAAATCAAACATCCTGTATTATAAAGTATCACAATGAACTTATGATAATAAAATTAAGGGATGAAAAGGGTATAACGTTAAACGTCGTTTTTATAATTCATCGTGGCTCCTACAACTAAAAATAAAACAAAATACACGTTGAATTTTGCATCAATTTTATTTTCGCTAATGAGAATATATATGTATATGGATTGCATACATCTCTGCAATTGAATCAGTTTAACGCAGTAAAAGAATTAAATGTAACAAACGTTTATCATTCCATTACGAGGATAAACCCTTGAATGCTTTCATATTTCTGAAATTGTAATTTAACGTTTCCAACTGTATTTTTATGATTAAAAGTTGTACAAAATAACATCCTCTCTCACCCTGTAACTCCTACATATACAATAAGTAATATTTATACCTATTAAAATCAACCAAAATATTAATAACTAAATTAAAAAATTTTTTAACAAAATTATTTTTTTTTCTATTATTTTCAAAAATATATCGTAGGTAATTTTCGTATTAATTTCTAAATCGAAAATACAATTGGGAATATTTGAACACTTATAATTTATATAGAAATGTAAATGTGGTATACATAGCGTAATAACGATCGAAGCTAGAAATTAGTAGCGAATGCGTTTTGCGATTGCTGAAAGATGGTATTGGTGATAGTGGTTTGTGAGCGGATCCTTGAAAGCTTGGGTGACCTCGTTAAGACGTCCTTTCGCCCGGTTGGAGGAGGGAAACCATGCCCGATGCCGTTGTGGTAGATGTCGGTATATTCAATCCCGCGGAGTTTCCTAGCAGGGGCTCGTTATTCACGTTGAGCTGCAGCTGAGCAGCATCGCCGTTCTGCCGGAGCGCGTGAAAAAACGATTGTGCCATTGCAACCTGCACGGATGAGGGACGATCGACGGACAAAGAAATTCTTCAAACTAATCAGCTGATGGAGAAGGAGAGGAGGCAACAAAGCGTTTCATATCCTACTCGGAATTATACTATTTTTATGTATATCATTAGAATTCAAAAATCAAATTTCAAAATTCACTTGAACCTATTTTCCAAAATTTTCAAAGAATCATATTTTTTTAATAACAATTTACATTTAATAAAAGATGTTTAATAAAAATTTAACATTTGGAAAAATTGTTTAAATTTTAAAATTTTTTGAGAAATTTTTTTTTGTTAAAAAAAATTATTTTGGATTTAGTGAATTTTGCAGTTTTGTACTTATCGAATAATTATAATGGATAAATTTTCCATTAAAGCTACTCATGCATCAGATATTACGTGGTCGAGATTGAAGGTGAAAATCGTGGTTATTCGCTCGAATTTCATGCCCATCGCGTTTCGAAATTCAGCCCATCAGAACGGAATTGTACTGTTGAAATATTTTTGAGAATGTTATTCGCGAAATTGGTTGGTAACCGTGACCCGGATAACTCTATGTGAAATGTGCAGAATACGTTGGGGCTGGGAGTTTGGTTTCTTCGTCTTGTCTCGACTCGGGAATAGTCGGGAATAGTCGGGTCGGCTACATCGGGAATCATCGGAATCGGGTGCTGGCTGGGATTCGGCGCTCTACGAGAATCTGCGCATGTGCAACGTGAGCTCGCATTAGCATTCGATCTACAGAGGGCGTAAATACACTTTCGGAGAAATATATAATGTCAAAATGTAAACAAATATTTTAAGGTCCCAACTTCGCAGCAAAAATAGCTTATTTCTTTACCATGTGGTTTGCCTGAACTAACACCAGCTGAGTTATGGGCAATAAAATTTAATAACGATAAACGGACCCAAAATTGAAGAACTCTCATTACCTGTCACTCCAATCGCTAATAAAAATGAAAATTTTTTATATTTTTAAACAAAATTATTTAAATTTATTATTAATATACTGCTTGCATTTTTTTAAGATGCAAATGGGTCCTAATGTAACGTTATTCTGATGGTTATTTACATGAAAGTTTTACAACTTGCAGTTTTCAAATAATATAATTATTAGTAGTCTGAATAAAATTGTTTGGACATGTTTTAATCTTAAAAATGCAAAAAATATTTGCTTAGAAATATAAAAAATATATTTTGGGTTTAACGACTGGAGTAACAGATAAATAAGGGTTCTTCGAGTTTGCTTCATTTATACTCATTGGTTTAGGGCTTGGTGTTGCAGTTCGAGTAATTCACATGTCGAGGAGAGTCATTTCTGCAGAGCGAATTATATAAGGCCCTCTAAAATATTTATTTACTTTTTTTGGGCCAAAATATATTCGTTCGGAAACAAAATTCAATTTAAAGGGCCTTACTAAGCTGGTAGATAAGACTTTTTTATACCACCTGGGTCACCTGGTCTAGTGCCAGGTCCTGAGTAATAAACCGATGGCAATAAAGCAAGGAAAATCGAAGAAGCCTGATATACCTGATACTCCAATCACTAATGCAAATGTTCCAACTTGTAAATTTTTAATCAAACATTTTTAAAATTATTATCGATACATGTATTTTCAAGATGAAAATTAACCCAAACACAATATTAATCAGACAATTATTTCTATATTAATTATATCTTGCAGTTGTCATTCTATTAAATTCTAATAAAAATTGAATTTTATTTTATATAATTTTTGTATATCAAATTAAAATAAATCGAAACTATCATAAACGACGCAATTAATATTAACAAGTAATAAATAAATATTAATTTTAATTAAAGATGTAATAGAATATGATTAATGTAAATATTTCAATATCCTATTTTAAATAAAACAGCTTCTCTAACTTATCATTTTAAAATTTTTTAATTATATTGACATGATTTCTTGCTAGAGAATTTGATAGATAATTATTTCTAGATACATTATAGTAAAATAAAATTAACTTTCTATAAAATGTTAATAAAATGACGATTGCAAGATATAACTAATATATTCGAATAATCTTCCGATTAACGTTGTTTTTAGGCTCATTTTCATTTCATACATACAATAAATATATTGATAATAATTTAAAAAATATTTGACTAAAATGTAGAAAAATTATAATTTTAGGTTAATGATGGAAGTATGAGATTCATTGCTTCTTCCATTTGTTCTTCTTATTGTCACCGGTTTATTGCTCGAGATCTGGTACTACACTAGGTAAATCAAGTGGTATGAATAAGTTTTGTCCGCCAGTAAAATAAGGCCCTTTAAATTCATTTACGTTTTAGAACGAAAATATTTACGATACGTTATGGATACTACCGGTAAAGCAAATTGACAAGAAATTAAAAAATCACAAAAAATCACTGAAATTTACCCTAATTAATTTGTTCTATAAAATGAAACGTTGTTATTTTTTTCAATTATACGTGAAATATACTATTTTTGGATTCCTCATAAGAGAAAATTTATAAAAATGTTAAAATCCTCTTTCATTCCAAAACAATGAATGGCGCAGATAAAAGTTTTAGCAAAAATCGCAATTAGAAAATATTGCTCTCTATTGAAAAATACTATAATCGATTGATTATACAGGGTGATCCATTTTAATACATTATCTTAATTATCTTATAAGCAGAGCAAGATGAAGATGAAAAGGTCAAACAAAAAATTATTTAATCTCGAGTGGGACGCAAGGTGAATGTACTGGTTTGACCTTGAAGTGTCATTTGAAGGTCGCACGAAGGTCATTATAATTTTTATGGTGCACTCTATACACTTTTACATATTAGGTTCGCTGAACCGAATAGCTTCCCAAAATACTACGTAGATTTACATTTTCCATCAGGGTGGCCAAAATTATGGTCTTAAGACGTTATGGTTCCGCCTGTGCATCAGCGTAAACCTACATGATGCACCACTTGGAGGTTACATGGGTAGATTTTGCGCTCTTATATGTGTGTAGGTGAATGTGTGTGTGTGCATTGATGCGCTTGCAAGTATCAAAACAAGGACGTCTTTCTATTTCATCCTTTAAAAGTTATGAGTAAGATAGTTGCAAAGTAAAGATTGCACGACTGCATCCCCTGTATTTATCGAGTTTATTAAGTAGCAATCTGAAAATCACTCGATATTCTTATGCAGGAAAAAACGTTAGTGTTTTGACACCTGCAAGTGTGCACGCACGCAAGCATGCACATTGTACAAATATGAGTGCGAGGTCTGTCCATGAGACCTACTGGTTTACGTTAATGCAGGCTGTGTGATAGATCCTAAGATCTATAAGTTATGCAATCGTGGACAAAAATGAGAAGCTGCGTAGTGTTTCAAGAAACTCTTGAGATCAGGTACAAGTATATGTAAAAATATAGGGCATAGTAATTAAAAATATTATGATGACCTTCATGTTGCTTGCAGTTAGCTTCCAAGGTCAAACCAGTAGCAATAATTTATGTCTCCTTCATTTTCAAGAAACTTTTTAGTTTGGCCCTTTTATCTCTATTTTGCTTTACTTAGAATATAATCAAGATAATATATTAAAATAGTTCACCCCCTGTATATTCAGAGTGTATTAATAAAAATTGCTTCAAATTGCAAGGGGAATTAAAATTCTGCTATATGCATGATTGAATAATTAAGGATGATATATTTTGTAACTGTTAAAAGGCAACAGAAAATAAGATATTGGTCTAATATATCTCCGTCCAATCTACATAATATAATCTTGATTCTCAATATTCTTTTTATGTGGATTTTTCAACTAGTAATTTGATGTATAATTTATGTTTTTTAGCTCAATTTTAATTTATGAGCAACCATTTTATTTGTAAAAATATACTTTACAAATGCACAGTCTTCATTTTTCTATATCAATAACAGAAGCCATATCAGATATTAAACTTTTTTAATTAACTTCTTTTGGTAAACAAGACTTATTTAAAAATTCGTTTGCCATAATTATGAAAAATTATGTTAGAGAATTTGTAGAGTATACTTTTACGATAAAAATTTTATAAACTGAAATCTAGTAGAAAAAAAAAGATTTTTCTTGGCATAACTGTAATTATTAAAAAAAGTATATAAAATATAATATAGGTCACAAGATAGCATTAGTTGCCAATTTCTAAGTCAAATATAATTTTCTACTGCTTTCATAGTTTTTGAATATTTCATAATTAATTATGTAATTGCATAATAGAGCTTTCCTTACTTTTTATATCTGAAACATAGATCTAATTGCTATAATCTTAAGTTATTATTTGAACTACATAGACTGTTTTCATATTTTAACAAATACTTAATTTTTTTTTTATTACAAAGTTTATTATAATGTTTGAAAATTATTTTAGTTATTTTTAAAAAATTAGAGCAAAATTTTTAACACTTTTTTAAAATCTTTTAGCTTCACCATTAAGAAGCCAATGCAGTGTGACGCTCGATAAAAAATACTTGATTTTAATCACTTTTTGATACTGAAGGTATTTCATGTAACTAAACTTTTTTTAGATAAATAATACACTCCTGTATAAGAATTGGAAAACATTCTTTTCGTTGCATAAAAGTAAATATCTATTAAGCAGTTAGTTGAGAATAAGTACATTTATATCTCTTTCTAGAGAAGATCATTTTAAAATTTTCAGGTTATTACAAACTAAAAATGATTAAATTACAAGAGTATTGTTATAGTGAAAACACTATAATGAAAAAATATTACTTCTAATCTATTTTCTAGTTGAAATACTTAAAAAAATTTTAATATATTTGCAGAAAATAGCACTATTTTGTTTATTTTACAAAATAACTTAAAAATTCTGGTTTGGGCAACAATTATACAATATAAAATTTTATCCCATAGCCTTATTTCTAAATATATTAAGTAAATATACTTTTTCATGGAACAAATATAATGGTATCCATTTTTTAAGCGTTTTCCTTTTAAATAAAAGTAAGTTTTGTATCGATACATGCAATACTTTTTAGATAAAATATTATTAAAAGTAGCTTTATCTTCAGCTGTCACTCTGTAACGGACCCTTAAGCAGAAAATTAAGCTTAGCATAATATCTTTTCGCTGGTTGTTTTGAATGTCCTTAAGACCCTAATAACTATCCGCTATTATGCTCGACCATTGTGAGTGCTGCTACTGCTGTAATAATGTGTAACGGTAGTATCATCGCGGTTAGTTTTACTCTATTGTGCTTATTTTTCTTTATCGTTTCTTGAGAAAGATGAGTAGTAATTTTAACTATAGTGCCTCAAGTATTTATTTTTCCAGTAAGCTTAACTATATTAGATATTTTTTGTTACTACAATTTTTTAAGCATTGAAAATAGGGGTAACAAGCTATAAAAATATAGTTATGAGAACTAAATTATTAATAGTTGATTCTATTATTAAATTAAATAAAACAGATACTATTTAAAGAATGTTGAAATAATTAATTTTTTTTACATTTTATTATAATACGTAGATATAGTAATAATTACTATATAATATTGTTCAATTGAAATAAATTATGTTCATTGGAAGAATCTAAATTTAAATAAATATTGTAATTGCTTGTTTCAATCACAGAATGTAATGAGTATCTTTTCTGTAGTGAAGGTAACAAATATAATTTCTCATGTATATATATATATCACAACCACATCACATTCTCATAGGCTAAGACTATAAATGCGATTATTAATGCAAGTTTCTTAAGATTTTCAGGTTAAGTGAAACACCTGCAACTATTATAACATGTGACTATACTCTACTGTACTATGTGTCTGTTGTGTACTACTAAATACAAATAATCATTAGGACTTCATATATCAGTTATGTTAACTATGAATAACATTGATATAGTGTTGATTAAATCAATAAAATAATAAATCTTGACATTCAAATGTAATAGTTGTACAGTAGTAAATGCCACTATTCATTTGATTAATTTTTTGTACAACTTATTTCCATTTATAATAAATATATTATTCATAGTTGACATAACAGAAGAAAAAAAAGTTTCGTTAATAAAAACATATAAGTATAGCTTACCACAAAATCTTTGTACATTCTAATACTAATAATTAAATAAACTTTATTGATACTACAATTTATTACATTTTCATAGTTTTAACTACATTTTGCTAATTGCTGTTACTATCTTATACTAATTTTTTTCATAATTAAAAAAATAGATGAGGCTGGGTTCACATAATTTAAACAGTTCAAAATACTATTTTTTTCTTTCCATGTTCAGATACATGTTCTCGTTATTGAAAATTGTAAATATATACAAAAATTTCTAATCAATGCGAATATATTTCTATTTTTTTTATAAAAAGCTGAAGTAACAAGAATTATTATGGTGATCGATGTATAGCTTCTGCTTCATTTATTGAAAATGATAGCTATCTCTCTGAGACGTCACCGTGTGGGTAGAGCACGAGAGGGACAAGGAAATTCCGTTGCGTGACGTCATTCGCGATGACTACTGACCAGAAATGGAAGACGCGATTCCCACTCGGTTTCTTTTTCTTTACATAAAATATATAGCGTTTTCTTCAAATATTAAAAATCTTACAATGATTTAGGATATTTCTGTTTAGACGAGGATCAGTAAAATGAAAATAAGTTTACATTATAACTCTATAAACGTTTTTAGAGTTGGTTAACGTGAGAAGGAGGCAAAAGTTATGAAAATTAATGCATTAAGGTCGTTCGTCGACAATTCTTTTGTACCTTGGACAAAGGACAATGGAAGAGGAAAAAATTGTATCGAATAAGGTATCGCTTTTAATCATCTCACTATACCAAAGATGCAGTTCAAGGACACGCTTTGTCATTGGTTGGATGAATCAGCTGACACTTGACTACATATGGGCGAACCCCGCTGATTTTCCTTACCGAAGCTCTTTGTTTATCAATGAAAAGTCCTTCCCAGTTTTATCGAATAGATCTAATGTCATTGGTAGAACAAATTTAAGAAACTGCTCGACCGATCGGGTTTGAACATTAATCCTAACTCCTTGAAATAAATAATTCATTAACAATCTATTACTTCGTAGTTTTACGTCACGGAAAATTCTTTCCCTTAGATACGTATAATGAATAAAAAATAAATAAACAAAAAAAAGTTAACTTGTTAATATTATAAAATTATTAATTTTGCAAAATTAGTTTTTTCATCTTTGTAAATATTTAATATTTAATAACAAAATTAGAATAACATAAACTGATTAAAAAAAAGTATTTTTTTAAATAACATTCGGTAAACACATGAATTTGTTTAAAATTGTTTAATGGTATCTTTTGCATTTATTATTATTATTATATTGTTAAAAACACTGAGGGATGTTTAGTAACATATCAAACAAAGGTTCTCTATGTGCTTAATTTTTTTATTTATGATAAAATTATATATTATAATTTTATCTAACATCAACTACACACTATAATATACTAAAAATCATATCAACAAGTCAAGAAATGTTTTTCTCTAATGACTATCGATGACTCATGTTACTCTGTATGCAATATTCTACAATCTCTGCAATATAAGTTACGATCTATAATTGCATGTGTAATTACTTTCAACAAGTTTATCGATCGTTCAATATTTCCATTGCATCTACGACCATCGTATCCACAAAAGCATCACATAAATACCTTTAAAAAAAATCTAAAATCATAAACTAAATTTTTACCAAAAAAATCTCATTTACCTTAAAAAATACAAACAAAAAAAGCGAATACGTCTTGATTGGAGAGGATGCAGATGTTGAAGGTGAGCATCGAGCCTATTGCATAATTTTGCGGTGCTCGTTGAACGAAAGAAATGTTGCGACACGCCTGCTGCTCCTCGACTGCTCTTCCGTGGCTTGTGAAACGAAGCAAATGCACTTTCACCCGTTCGGCAGCTCAGTCTCGCAATCCACTCCGCTCGCTTAACTCATGAAAAAACCGCTCGATACGGTTTAAGGACACGTCCGCATAGTTACCAAGGCCGATTAATTATTCTCCCTGCGCCGTGGACTGCAATTAGCACGCAAAATTTCTTTCGCTAATTCTCCGTTTTTCTCGCAAAAATAAACCTTTTTTATACCAAGTCCAAGAGCTCTTCCTTCGTACAACAACATCCGACGACCTTGAATCTCAGCGTTTGTATACACGACTCACTGCCAACCGAAAAAAACGACGCTTAACTTTTTCATCTTAAACGTGTCGAAAAGTCGTCGAAAAGAAGTCTATTCTACTCTCGGGCTGCGCGCGCACGCTCGGCTGTTTTCGGATCGTCAATGACGTCACTGGGGAGTACGCGCCGTTACCCAAAGAGCCTTACGCAACCGGCTGCTGCGACTGAAATGCATAAACAGGAAGGATGCGAGTCCCGATGAGTGGATCCCTACACAGATATCTTTCAGTTTTTGTTTTTTTTTCTCGACAGGTTAACGATCCTAAATCGCTATAAACACTGGCTACAAGTTTGGGTAAATTCCCGAGTATACGCACAGTGTTTTTACGCCGATTAATTATCGATTGACGTAACGCCTGTTTTCGCGATTCGTGCGCAATACGCTGTATAGGAGAGAGAAAAGGGAAACTAAGCGTTCGAGTGAACGGTTGGATCGACGTAGGGTGGGGGGGGGGGGGGGGGGGGTAGTGGGAGAAATTTGAAAGTAAGAGAAAGTGGCCGCGAGTGGACGTCGCTGTTACTTCCAATGGCCTTCCTCCTTTCCTCTTTATTCGTTCCGATATTTAATTCCCGGAATATACAGCGCCTCCCAGAATCGCCTAATGTTTCGAGCCCCGATTCGCTTTCCTGGAGCAACATCGACGAGCAAAAACCGCACGGAGCGATTAAAATTTGATACAAAATTCGTCGAATCGGTGCGATTCTACAAACGAACGCTCGCGCTGCGTAAGCAAAAGTCAAGAGCTGCAAGGATGTAGTCTTTGTGTGCGTACGTGTAGTGGTGTATCTGACCACGCGGCATAGGCGGAAGTGCATGGTTCGAACTGGAAATAAAATACGGCTTGATACAGGAAATGAAATTCCTGCGTACGAGCGTACCCCTGTCGAGCATAAATAATTATACGCCGTGGTAATTACGTTACTATATATGCGAATCGCGAGCATATCAAGTAGCGATGATGGTGGGAGGGGGGATGGCATCACGGTGAGAGCCAACGGTGAGCCACGCGGAGAGTGAGATAACGCAGGGAAGAGGGCGCCTGTGACTTTATCGTTGGAGGGGAGCACGCGAATTTTCTCCTTAAATCGTCGCCGATCTCCCGGACTCGCGTACATTCTCCGCGATAATTTAGGAATTATGCATAATTCCTAAATTATTAAAACTTTTCTTGTCATAATATCGTACAACGTTGAGCGAGTCGTTTGTTTTACATCATCGCTTGATAATTTTGAAACACCCTGTATACTATATATATAGAACCGAGGAAGTATAACACGTGAATGCTATACACGGTTAAAGAACAGATAAGTTGAAAAAACTCGTGCAGAAGTATCGATCCCTTACAGAAAACTGAGAAATCAATTTCTGAGAATCTAAATAGGATCCCGGTGTTTTTATTAACGTCGAAATAGAGTTTTTGTAGGTTGGATGAGTGGAGGAATGGAAAGTGGGGGATTCCAGTGAAGCGACGAGGAGCGATGGTTGTTTGTAAACAAACGCGAGGCTGTTTCTTTCCTTTCCAACAGCTTTGTTCTGGAACTATCGGGAGAAGTTCGCGTACAGGACAAACTAAACGACCAATCGGCATAAAAAGCCAACTGTTGGAGGGGGGGGGCAGGGCGGGGCGAATGTACAGGGCTGCACATAATTGAATAGCACGCAAGTTCGTATTCCGCAGGGATCCTGTGATCACGAAACGAAAGCGTCGAGCCACAGGCTGTTAACCCGTTGCAACTCCGTCGTTATATTCGCATTAATATGCCAAGCCTGTGTTACTATATACTAATGCCTCACTGCTATAAGCTTACACACCATTAAGTTTGACGAGAATAGCGAATTTTGCGGCCAGACGTCCGATTCATTTTTTTTTATCTATACACTTTTTTTGTATTTTTTTGGCTTTACTCCTTTATATATTATGATTATTATATGTGCATAGTTATGTGTGTGTGAAACGGAGTTTAGAAATTATCATTGAAATTTAATATTAGTCCATTTCGATCCGATAATTAAATTTATTCATAACTTTTTTAAGCTCCACGTGATATTTGAAGCATAAAACAACGTTTTTCGAAAGTTGCATTCAATATGGTATTTTGAATTGAGATTTTCTTATCGCATATTTTTAACAATACTATGTTATATATATGTATATATAGGGCTGCTTTATATTCTTTAAAACTGAAATTGGTGATCCCATGACGATATTCTGTTCATTTTCAATTACTATAATGCACTCAAATTGATTCTTCCAAATTTTTATTTGCTTCGTATATATCAACATAATCAATTAAGTGTGTACTTGTATATATACGTCGAAGGAAAAATTCACAAAATTTTTTGGTGTAAATTGTACTGATATTACGCACTAGATCTGTCACGTGTTGTTATTTAAATTTTTTTTGTAAATTATTATATATTTTTGCTAAGTTACTAAAGTTATTACAAAAGCCTTTAATTATTGTACAGATTATTGTAAAAATATAAAATTATTATATATAATAATAAAGTTTTATGAATATCTTAACACACACAGCTATAGTCACTAATAAAAATTAGATTAGTTATGTTAAGAGATTAAATTGATCCCACAAAAAACAAGCCTGGCCTGTAAAAAAAAGCGGCAAGTACATAAATCGTCCAGCGTAAAAAATAGAGTACAATAAAATATTCCAATTAAAAAAATTAGTGAAATCCAAATATTAGGCAAGTATATATTTATACTGTGGCAATTAGATTAGTTGTGTTAGCAGATCAGATTTTTGAGACTCTCTTCGTGTTTCTCTTCCGAATCCGATTTAAAAAAGTCTTCGATAAAATAACGTTAGTTAATATTTTTATATGAAAAGTTCATTATTTTTGTCTCATCTTATTTACTTACCTTATTTATTTTCTGCTTAAATTTTTCTTTATTATTAATCATAACTGCCTCAACCCTTATACTGCAAAACTATTAATTGCTATTAATATCTATCTAAACAATAATATTACAGTCTCTTATGTTTGATCACAAGAAAGCATCCGAAGGGAATCTGCTAATCAAGAAAAATAACATTTTTATGCGTATAAGTAAAAACTTTACATTCAATAAAACTCACAAAAAAATATAAATATGAAATCAAAATGGAGAGAGATTAAACATGTGCTCTTGTGTATAATTACTTGGTCTGCAATTCAGTAATACGGTATACTATATAATATGCACTGTATTCCATTCTCTCTTTTTTTACTCCATTAATATTATTGTACTATTATTATCAATTACATAAATGTAATGTGTCTACTGCATAATACTAGACCTGAAAAAATTCATAGAAAACGCTACTGGTAATTATTATTACATTAAATTTGATGATGAGACAGAAAATGTTATACCTGGTGTACAATTTTCAAATCTTCACGACATTATTTCAAAAACTGAGCCCCTAAATAAAAAATGTTTCACGTACTATAATTTTTATTGTATGATGAAATATATATATATATATATATATATCTACTTCATTAAAATAATACATGAATTAACAAATTATTCTGTTTAGATGTTTAACTATCCAAACCACCCTTATTGCAAATTGATCAAAGTTCTTTAATACTTCATCAGTTTTACCCTTCATATGACGTTCATAATAATAAATATACTTGAAACAAAATATACAGTAGCATACACCCATAAGGGGGGGGGGGGGTTATTCTTCATTTTCATATTGGGCTTCCAATACCCTATAAAACATCTCTAAAGGATAAAGGCACCAAATTTCAATTATACATATGTTAGTGTCCCTTAAACAATCCATTCAGATACCCTTCAATAAAATAATATTGGTTAATTGAGTATTCTTAGATTAGACCCCCTTCTCTTAAAAAATTGCTCTCCCAACATGGATGCAGAACCAACATGTAGTCAAATATATTGAGAGTGTGAAATGTCCCAGGGTGGTCGAATATCTTGAAACTTATGTATTTTAAAAAAAGAACCAGTGAAAACGTTTTTACAAGATTTTTTAAAAATCTGTAAAAAGGAATGATTACCTTAACCTTGAGCGAATTATTGACACTCGTATGAAAGTAACCTTGACTTTATTAAATGCAACCTCCTAGTTTTTATTATATACATATTCTTCTAACTTATCTCAAGATCCCAAGAGCTTTCTAAAACATTTCAAATTTATCATTTCATCCAGTCGTTTGTGATGTTTCAATTTGAAATTAGAGGTAAATACGTGACTACATATGTGTATTTGTGGTAGTCATGCACACTGTTTCAATCAAATCTACTCTTATATGCAATTTCAAATCGAGACATGTCGTAAACCACTGGAGACAGTGATGAATCCAAAAGTGTTTTGTAAAGCTCTTGAGATAAGCTATAAAAATATGCAATGAAAAGTAAGGGGTTGCATTTAAAATCTCAAGGTCCCATTCGTATGACCTTGAATTCTCCACCCAAAGTTAAACGAAGGACACTATCTGATCTATTTATAAAAAATTTCTTTTTTACAGTCTTTACTGTTTGTTTTATGAAATTCTTGGTTTTTGAGATGTAGACGACCGTTTTTCTGCAATATTGACTCACCCCCAAAAGAATAAAATCCTCAAATAGCAGAAACTTATTATATAATAAAAAATTGTTATAACTCGGTTAAAATGTAACATTTTGATACTCCCCTTTTAGAATGCATTCTTCAAAGTCTATACTTACAGAACATATCAAAAATTGATTGTTTTTCAAATTACTATATATTAAAAAATTCTTTAATAAAGACTTTTGCAGTACGAATAACAAAAATTTTATTTTCTGTGTTACACAGGGCACAATGAGTTTGACAAAACGAATTGACGAAGTAAGGCTGCTAGAATCACGCAAAAGTGCACGACTAGCAGATCAAGATACAGATTTTGCGAGGTTGGCTGACATGGCTGGAGATCGCAAGCGCGCATCTTCACACTCCATCGACGTACCACACGTTATTGGGTGAGTCTAATAAATCAAATTAAAAGAAATAAATATTAAATTAAGCGAATCTATGTTTTTGCCTAAAGAAGTCTCCACTTAGAGTCATTCAAAGAGCAAAACTATGTATATTTTCTTTTTTATTAACAAATATTAAACTTATATCATAATTATTTTTTATTTTATTTGCAATAACTACTATACATTTTAATTATTTAACATGTATTTACCTAAAACTGTTAAGATTTTTCGATTGAAGGATTAGACAGTTTATCAGATTCCATATACTTTTGCTCTTTAATATGGTTAATCAAGTGTAGGGGGAAAAAACAAATTGTAAAATTCTGATATTTTAATTTTATCTGACTCAACTCTTAAAGATTACAAATTAGTTTGATGACAACATGATTTAAATACTAAGAAAACAAAATAAAACTTATCTTATATATTAATTATTATAAATTTTTAGTTGCACATGCATTTGATTTATAAGGTTAAAAAAATATTTTTTGTGTCATAAATTGCCTTAGCTTCCTCTATATAGTTAGACACAGAGTTGGCAGTAATTGCAATTTTACAACCAAAATACAATCACGAATCCTATATATATAAATGCGATACGTGGTTGTATTTTAGTTGAAATTGGCTGTAAAAGAGCAATTACTGGCAACTCTGGTTTTGCGGGTAAGAATATGTCTTAAAAACTACAGAGTTCCTTGTAATTCTCGAAATAAACGTTGCCTTATATACAATAAATATAATAATAAATTTAAATTAAATAATTATTAATTAGTCTATAAACTTCTTCAAATATTTTCACTTTTTCTATTTGCATAATAGAAAGCTGAATTCTTTGTGATTTTCCTTTAATTTCCTACCATTGTTGGAGCTATTAGAAATAAATTAACTTTGCATATAAAAATTATTTACTTACCTTTACACTCTTGCCTTAATAGGTAGAAACTTTAAATAATCGACGTATCTTAATGGGTGTTAAAAATTAGAGTATTTGGAAATTGTAATAAATATGAGAATAACCTCAGAAAATATATGTAAGCAACTTACCGTTATTGGCTGACCTATATGAGACTTAGCAATCCTTTCCTCGCAACGGAATTTTATTAACTGAGAGTTTAGTTTCTATGTTTACATCGGATCCTACCAAATCAATACAGTATGGCTATGCATATATCACGTGATTTTAATAACGGGATTCGATGACTAATAAAATTCCATAAATAAATTTAACCCCCTTCCAACCAGAGATTCAGTCAGTACTCTTTTACCTTGAATGACCCCACGCCAACGAAACGAATAAAATGAGCTCAACGTAGTAGCATTATACTTTGTCCATCAAAAGAGCATCACTGTTTCACCCAGATAAACGAAGCTTTTATCGCTGTGTTAGCTTTGTCCGCCAATCAAACAGCTTAATCAACTGTTATTTAACCAATGAAAGGGGATCTGCATGATGAAGAATCAAAAATTGTTAAAATTTGATGGTGCTCTCTTGCTGGACAAAGCATAGAGCCTCAGGTAAACACTACTGGTCCTTTCTGTGAAAATCTGTCAGGTCACTCGACTCATACGAACACACATATACGCCAACACAATACCCCATAGAGGAAACTACATCCGCAGGTGCGTCTTCGACGTTGAGGGATGGGCTGGAAAATGTGAGAAAATGGTGGATTAAGAAACGGTTTTGGATCGTATTTATTCAACTACGATAGACATCTTACCATCATTTGTTTTCATCACACTCGATTTTTGCTTTTACCTGCATCCTAAATCATTACAAATTCACGTACTGTAATTGTTATTCGAAGATATTTATCCTTTTTATGTTTAATACTGTGCATTTCAATGTGACTAAGCAAGTATTTTGATCATTTGTTCTTCCTTTGTGTAAAATTACAATTTTGTGTTAATAATTTAATCTGTATAAAAACTTATTCTTTATAATCCTGGGGAATTTTATAAAAATAACACGACTAAGGAGATTTTAATATAATGGTGCAGCAAAAGCCAGAGGGCGAAGGGTCAACGGACAAGGGTCCTGGAATGTTACCAAAATTTCTCAGAATACATTTACCTGCGATTCGAAAGCAGCTAACATGGGTATTCGTTGAAGCGAAACGTTCTCTTTATCCGTTTTTCTATGTATTATTGTTGTCTTTTTCCCTCTTTCTGCAGGTTCTCCACTGCCCCTCTATCATAATCTTTTTTCCCAAAAAATTCTACTAAGGGTATTAAAAATCCTTAAGTTTAGGAATTGGTCATGTTATTTTGTAAACATAAATGTTTATGTTAAAATTGCTAAATACAACAATTTTTAAAGAATATATTTCCAAAAACTTCTACAAAAATCTTTTTGTCATTAAAAATTATTAATTTTGTAAATTGAATAGATTAGGAATAACAATGTTTGATTTTATAGTTATGATTTTTTTCGTTGCAATTTTCCACCTTTGATTTCATAGTTCGACCTCTGATGGAATTTGAAGGGTGAAAATTCAGCTGTAATAATTCAATAGCATTTTCCATTTTCCATTCAATAGAGACCTAAATCCACACTATTTTTTTGTTTTTTTATACACGATGTTCCACCATTATTCAAACACTTGATTAACTCGGAATCGAATAGAAAAATAGAGAATCTTTCTCAAAGAAAATTGCATGTGTTAGAAAAAGCACCAAATCATGTTTTTGGTTTGATCTTAAATGGTCGTTTGAAAGTAATATGAAGGTCATCTTGAATATTTAAAATGTAACTTCCCATTTTTTATTGCATTTTTTTGTCGCTCATCTAAAGAGCTTTTCAAAACCTCTATTTATTTTTTCATTTCATTCAAACGCTTATAATTTATTTCGGTTTTATTGTAAGTACGTGTAAGTGGCCTTACTTAAAATATGTAGCATTCAGACACACGAATGCGGTTAAAACCACTCCTACGTGCAATTTCAAATCAAATTTTTTAATTAAACGACTGGATTAATTTAGAAACACATATTTAATAGGGTTATGGAAATTTGTTATTTTTGCTACAAAAATATGCATAAAAAATATGAGGTTTTATTTAAAAATCTAAAGATGATCTATGCATAATCTCTAAATTACTTTCTAAAATCAAAATAATTCTATTATTTAGTGCCCTGTCTAACTCAAAATTTTGATTTCAAAAAGATTTTCTATTTTTTCACTCGATTTCAAATTATTCGAATTTTTACTTATTGATGGGACACTGAATATTATTTTTGTACCTCCCCCTCATAATTTTATCTAAAAAAAACTCATATAATTCCTTAATTGACAGTATATATACATAACGTGAAAATATATTTCCATTCATTAAAATAAAACATTATATTACCCATTTGTTTACTGTTTAATTTAATTTCTTGCTCTAGGCTTTACCATGCGACTATCTTCACTTTTTGTTTACATTCTGCAATTCTTGGAAATGTTTGAAAACAGGACAGTTTTGGGTCCTAAATCTGTGTTTGGAATCAATTTGAAAATCTGTCTAAAAACAAGTGATCCTGTTGAAACTCGAACGTATAATCACTTTGGTTCACAGCATTCTTATCATTATCGATTATCGTCTCAATGATATCTCATCTACAATTTGGTTTTACTGATAATGCGTTTGGAATTGCGTTTGTATTTATAATACAATGTGTGACTCAATGGAACTTATTCAAATTTTAAGGGGGTGATAAGGTATGTCATTATAAATATTTTTTATTGATAAATCTACGGCTTCTATATTTCCACTTCTCCTCTACAAACTTTCGACGTTTGCTAATAGGTTAGTTTACGAGGTAGTAGTAGTATCGTGCATGATCAACAAACACTGAGCTCTATAGTTGGCTCACATGACAATTAATTGTTACAATTTATTATTTTTTTCATAGTTTAAACTTTTTTTTTGTTATTATATTTTTTTTCTTGTAATTGTTTCAAATGTCTCTCGTGATTTGTAGTCACCCTAGCAGACGAAAAAGAAACCATAGTTTTCGTGCCATTTATCCCGCAGATATCACGCACGCCCGCTAATTCAACAAATAAATAATTGCTAATCATTTTTAATTCCAATCTTTCTTTTCGCAACAATACAATTAACTAGCAACATCAAGATTTCGTATTATTGTATTAGAGGAGTTATTTGTATTGTTTACATTTTGTATCGCCATGTTTATCTATTTTCCACTCTCGTCTTATGTCGATTTCCTAGAATCCATCTTCAAAACAACAACAAAAAATGTAAACATAATAAAGAAAAAGATTCTTCTTAAGCAAAAGATCAAAATTGTGACATTGTAAATAAAAACAAATGACTTCAGGGATGAATTAAAATCTTAATGACCTTGGATTACTTATCAAAAAAAATAATTATAATAACTTTGCATATATGTTCTCGAAGTTTGTTCCACTCTCCTTTAGGACACCTTACGTATTAGATTGGCACAACGTTAGATGTTCAATATGAGTTTTGTTGGGATAGGGGGCAAGCGAACGAAACGCAGAGTGAATTGTTAGATCGGGTGTAAGATGGCGTCGTGCGAGGCTCGGTAGGAACACCTGGTCCCTAACACGACCTGCCTCACAGGCCGGAAAAGGTCGCTGGTGAAATCGCCTTTCCAAATTTGACTGCGCCGTTTAAAGAACCTTGCCACCGTACAAGGTTTGCCTTTGACGTTCAGGGTAAACGACCGATTATTCATCCTTTGCACCACGACTTCCTATGCTAATTCTTATCTGTATTCATCCCATCAACCTTTTTTGTTTCGTCAAAATTGAAAGAGTGGGGGAGAGGGTCGCGTAGAATTATGGAGATCGTCTTCGTTGTCAAGGACACAGCGCAGGGACTACGTTTTAAAAAAATCGATGCAGCGAAGAAAAAGAATCTGCTGTGCACTACCTGTCAGGATTTTACGCTCGTTCGACCTAGTTTCGAATCATGCTGTAAACCACTCACTCTCTCCCTCTCTCTCGCTCCCTCTTGCTGTTTTAACTGCAAATCAAGTTTCCTTATCGATTAATTCCTTTGATTGTTTAATACTTTGACTGATTTTCAACTTTCTCCATACGTAACTGCTTGTATTTTCCAGGCTTTTGTTGTTTACTAGTAATATGTAGTAGCTTTTAGTTAAATTATTTTAGTAAAGTTTGCAAAACTTAGTTGTTTGCATATATATATATTGAATATTCGATCAAGTAGGAGTGGTTTGAAGAAGCAAGTTTTAGCTGGTTAATTGTTTTAAAAATGAGAAAATGTCGGGTGATGTATGTAGATGTACAAAGGTCAGAAACTGTTTTGCGTCTCCTCTCATGCGCAGTCGTGCAAAAGCGTCGCTACGCGCATGACGACCGACGCGACGGTGGCGACAGCAACGTTTAAAAATTGAGTCACCAACGGGCGCTTTTTCCCTCCGTCTTCCACTAACCTCTCTCAACTAATAGCCAGTCGTTCCTTCTGCTGTTTTTGCCCCCACGACGACGTCGTAATTGCGCGCGCCGAAACAACACTCGCTCTCAGATTTCTCTCATCGGACGTCACACTTTCTGCCAGTTCCAATTTTAGACATAACCTCAAAAATGCTTAATTTTTATCGAATACCGCAACTGTTCGAGTGGATGGACTTTGAATGGATCTGTTTATCTTTGATTTTAATATTCTCAAGGGTTACATTATTTAGTGTAATTTTTTTATGTAAATAGAATGTGTTTATAGAGCTACCAATTCCATTTTAGTATTATTTTTGAAAATATGCATTTTTAAGTAAAAATAATAAATCATTAATTTTTTTTAAAGTATATTGCGGTGATATATGTACTTATTTGATTTTGTTAAATGTAACCACCTCTTTTTTATTGTATATTCACGATTTTTTTCAGGAGTTTTTCAAAATAATTTTTAATTAGTCGTTTCATGCAGTTGTTTACAGGATACTTTGATTTAAAAGGATGCATATATGTGAGTTTGCCTGAATCCGTGTGTAACCCATACATATATGACCGCTTAGGTACTCGTCTGCTTGTAGTTTAAAATCAAAATATCTTATAAATGACTGGATGAAATTATAAATTCAAAAGTATTTTGGAAAGCTCTCGAGAAAAGATATAAGAAAATGCAACAAAAAAGGGATTTCATTTAATAACATCGGTTTGTCCTTCTTATTATATTGACAACAATTTCTAAATTACAAATATCGAGAAAAAAAATCTGAAACTCTATGTTATCATAACATGACGTTTGGTTTTCTTCCATTACTCCAATCAAAACATAAAATTATTTTCTTATAAGATAATTATTTTCTAATATAAAAACAGTAGTTTTTTATTTCAGTAAAGAGGAAAGAAAAGAGAACTGAACATATCTTTATTATTCAATAAGTGATAACCGTTTAAAAATTCGAGAACGTGAAAAATCCTGTAATTTGATAATTTATTTAAAGATTAATGAAAAGATTTAATGAATCAATTAAAAACTTCTTTTAATGATGTCTTAATAGCGAAAAGAAAATCAAGGCTATGAAATATAATCCAGTTTGCGGGTTCGGTAATTTAGTACAGAAAATTTTAATATAATTATATAGGGTGGACTATTTTAAAATATAATTTTTATTATTTTCGAAGAAAGCAAGATGGAAAAAAATATCTAGCAAAGTAGTTTGATTTTGAGAGCGACACGAAACGATGCCATTGGTCGATGTTGAAAAATAGCTTGCAGATCAAGTGAAAGCAATTAGGAATTTTTTAAACAGAAATTTCTATTTTTTATAGTACATTATTGTAGCTTATCTCAAATACTTTCGCAATCCCAGTTAGCATTTCTATTGTTATTATTTCAGTCAATCGATTGGGAAATATTTCAATTAGAAATTCCATACTGGTGTGAGTTTGGCTAAACTAGTGCACGTAACCACTACACATATACACAAACAACTATTCACCTACATATACCTTTAAATAGAAATATCTCGTAAATTACAGAATGAAGTAAAGCAAAGAAAAAATGTTTTTGGGAGGCCCTTAAGATAAGAAACAAAAATATGCAATACAAAAAGAAAGGTTCGGTTGATAAAAATCAAGGTGACCTTTAAGTGATGCTTCAAGGTCAAACATATGATACTATTATGTGCCCCTTTGAACCAAATAAACTGTCGTTGGAAAAGTTTTTCGATTTTCCTATTAAACTACAAATTATTCAGCTGTTTTGTTTCAAGTAGGATATCCGGTATATTGGGTATCCCCCCCCTCCCCATTTTAATCGCTCCAGGCACTCATCCTGAAAAGTAAACAAAATATAAGGAAACTTTTTCAGACAAAGTTATATATTTTAATGAGAGATACAAGTTAGTATCATAAATTTTACATTGGAAAACATGCTGAAGAAAATATGATGTCATCTATCGTTTTTTTTTTAAGAAACCACCTCTATTTTTTATTATATAATCTTGAAATATATTTCAAGGACTTTTAAGGCCTTTCTTATCATTTTTTCACTTCATCCAGTTGTTCACAAGATATTTCGTTTTTAAATCGTGTACATAGGAGTAAATGTGATATAGCAGTGTGCGTGGCCGTTACACGGTAAACGCGTAGTCACTCACCTGTGCACAGCTTCAAAATTAAAATATTTCGTCAACCCTGGACGAAATGAAAACCTGATAAAAGGACTCTCAAACGTTCTTAAAGTGAGCTGCAAGAATATGTAGTAAATATAGGGGGTTACATTTAAAAAACTCAAGGTGACCTTCATATTTTGTTCAGCAGGTTTTTCAAGGCCAAACCAATGATCCCATCTTATATACCCCTGAAGTCA
This sequence comes from Prorops nasuta, assembly GCF_024137725.1. NCBI lineage: Eukaryota > Metazoa > Arthropoda > Insecta > Hymenoptera > Bethylidae > Prorops > Prorops nasuta. Next base: position 2,508,012 of record NW_027116814.1, read on the forward strand.
TGACTTTTATCTGAAACATTTTTTATATTTTGTTTATCTTTCACGTAATTGCTTAGATCAATTGAAATGGGATACAAAATCACCTCGAAAATTAATGATCCTAAAAAAAACATTAGACGAAAGTTGTTTGACATTGAGAGGAATGTAAGATAGTACACACAATTTTCTCTCGAAACCTCCTATTAAACGATACATGAAGTCTTTTGATTTTTATTAAATGAAACTCTCTTTATATTTTTAAATACTTTTTTAGCTGATCAAAAAAGAGGTTTCCAAAACATTGCATTAATTTATCTTTTAATCCAATGATTTATCACATGTTTTGATTTGTAACTGTATATAGGTGTGGATTAACTGAAGTGGTGTGCATAACCGTTACGGATACGCACGCTTAGTCGCTCACCTACTTACAATTTAAAATCGAAAAATCCCGTAAACGACTGGATGAAATTATAAATTCAGAAGTGTTTTGGAAAGCTCTTGATATCATCTGTGAGAATCTATAAGAATATATAGGGTGTTCCATTTATAAAGTTAAGGTAGTCTTCGTGTGACCTTCAAATGACGCTTCAAGGTCAAACTGAGGGTACCATCGTATATTCCCCTTAAAATCAAGCAACTTGCATCCAATATTTTTTCTAGGATCTTTAATTTCCAGATATTTTATTGACGGAGGTAAATTGCGACATCCTGTGTATACAGGGTGTCACAGAAATCTAAGTGAACTTGAATATGTTGAAAAGGGTAAGAAAGATTTCTCAAAAATTGTTAAGATACCATTTGAAAACTTTGAAAGTGCTTCTTCCTGATCATATTTGTTTTGACCTTGAACGCAAACCTCGAAGGTCATACAAATTTCACCATTATTTATTTAATCGAATCCCCTATTTTTCAAAGCACATTCTTGTAGTTAATCTTAATGACTCTTGAAACCTCTTTACAATTTTTTCACTTAATCCAGTAATTTACAAAATATTTTGATTTGAGTGTATAAGTAGCCAGTGAGTATATTTATACATGTATAGACATAGTAGTCACTTACACTGCTTCAGCCAAACCCACAACTGTATGTAATTTCAAATTGAAACATCTAATCGACTGGATGAATTGAAAAAAAAATTTTGGAAAACTTATTATGTAATCCACAAGAAAGCACCATAAAAAATAGATGTTTTCATTTAAATGAATCATTGTGACCCTCCTACAATCCATAGGCTACTTTTCAAAACCATACAAAATATATTATCACAAAGTACCTCTATCAAAATACTCAAAAAATGTCTTATTAATTTATATAAACAAAATCTTATAATTTTCAAGTTCTCCAGATATACCTACATTTTTTAGACACCCTATATGTATATCAAAACAAGCTACTAATCATTAGGCATACATCAAGATTGTGAAAGAATTAAAACATTGATCGAGAGAAAACTGAGAAAGTGAAATAGAATGAATGTAAGAGATTAAATTTTGTCGTACAGGTTTTCCCGTGGGATGAAATAGATAGATTGGTTCCGAAGAGGTGGGAGGCTCTGAGAGTAATTTTAGCGCGAAGAACCAACACCGACATCTTCGCTAGCTCGCATGAGCGCCCGCACATACACAAATACACACACCGAGTCAGTAGGTTAGCTTACATAATTTCGAGCTGGTCTTGCCGTGGCGAACGTAAAATTGGGTCGATCAATACTTGGCGCGAGTCTATATAGGTCAGGTGCACTACCACGCTGGTACATCCTATATCCCGAAGAGGAAAAAATCTCCTCGTATCTTCCATTTTAACGTCGCGTTGCACGATCCCTATTAGGTTTCTTACAGAAAGTTTCAAAATTGCTGCAAATTTATATAATACTGCTTCTAATTTTATCGAATGATTCATAATATATATATATATATATATATATATATATATATATATATATATTTTATTAAATTACACACAGACGTAAAATGTTTTAGTATAAATGCTTAAAAAATTTTTTTGGGTATTAGTGAAAATTTTAAGATTAAAATAATTATTTAATACGTTTATGCATGGGTTAATTATGACAATTCATCTGGTAACAGAATATTTTCAATGGTAAAGTGACCTTGGTTAAGCTGGGATTTGGTCACACAGCAGAATGAGAAAAAATTAATGGGAGTGAACAATTAGGAAAAAAAATAGAGAGTGCTTTTAATACTGTGTGATATGTATGCTATTGTGGACGAGAACCTTGAGGAGTAAGATATGCCAGTCCGTGATCTTGACCTGCGTCAGACAACTTGGATGGCATTCTTAAAGATTGCAATCACATAAAATTTCGATCACTACTTCCAATATTCTTCTCCCATTCGTTTATAGAAATATTTCTGAAAATTCAATTGCTTTATATGGTTCTAAGGTTTTGAAAGGGCAGTTTTTCTACCAAGTGCACTCTTTTTAATTTCCCAAGATAGATATTTCTTTTTAAATTCAACGAAACTAATTAATTAAACAGGAAATCTGTTGGAAAATATAATAAAAATGACATCAATAATGTAGGTGAACGTAAGTTAGGAATAAGTTTTCCTGGAATTGACATTTTGTTCCGAGGTACTCTAGAAATGGTTATCTATGTACAAGTTAGCATAATTGTTTTGATAAACTATATTCTGGTGAAAGAGAATTAAAAATATTGAGTTTGATGCCACTTGGACCATGATTTTGGTTAAGCGGACCCAGGGCCAAAATTAAAATAGTAAAACTTGAAAAGGAAGTGCGAATTATTGATTTTATCATTTATGCATTAAGTTCTGAGATGAGTCAATGTTATATCTCCAGCAATTCTGCTATGTTTATTTCACTTTGTAAAAAATGATGTATCTTTCAAAAATTTGCTTCTATATTTAAAAGACTCACTCCATACTTTAAGATTTAAGTTAATGTTAAAGTTTATGAAGTAAAAAATTATAAAAGTGATCAAATCATTACTTTTTATATTTTTTATCTTTCTTCTCTACTGTATCAAAGAATAGAAGTCCTAAGCGACATTTATTATATTACGAAATAAATGAACATTTATAAGTTAAAATACATGTCCATGAATGATTCACAAAACGTTTAAGGTAATATAAATTAATGAAAAAGGACGATGCAACTTCGAAATTTTGCAAAATATATTTACAAAAAAAAAAAATATAGATGACAAAAATTCAAAATATAAAAAGTTGCAGGTAAGGTTTTTATTCTTGACATAGCAGTGTAGCTTTATACCATAGATTCAGTTCAAAACGACTTTTTGCTTCATTATAATGCTGATTTACCTTTTCTGAAAGGTAGACTCGTTTTAAGTTAATAATAGACAAAATATATTTTAACATTATTTTTTATTTTGCTTCCAAATTGGAGCTATGATATTTAATACCTTGCTATTTTTTATTTTAAATTAAAATGATTACCATATCTGATAATATAACAAATATTATCACTATTATTTAAAATCATAATTCTTGGTCTGTAAAAAAACTGTTAAACCGAAGTTTTTTAAAATTTCGATCACTACTTCGAATTTTATGGTTTTTACATCCATATTCATGGACAGAACTTAAGCTTAAGTTCAAGCTTCAGTCTATATAATAAATCTTATAGTTTTCAAGGTGAGTTTCAACCAAAGCTTTATTTATGAATACTAGAGTTATAAGCTTGGAAAAAATTCAAGAAAAACCAATGGCTGGATATAATTTTAAATGCTAGGCGAGTATTTGGCACGTACCAAGTTAGGGTGGTTCCTATTTCTCAAAGCAGGCAAACCTCAGGTACAACATAACGAGCAAAAATCTTTGAACCAAAAATAAGATTGGCAGTAGCGAAAAAGTGACGTAGTTCTGTAAAATCAGCAATTAGCAAGTTGTTAGTAGATTCCCGCGTAGAAAAAAATCACTATTTCCCATACATTGCCCATACTATGGCCTACATGTGGGCCAAACTGTGGCGGCTACTGCCAGAATCCCACACTGTTTCCCATATTAACGCCATGGTCTGTTTCCTAGGAAATATCGATTATCAATAATATATCTTCTATATACTGCATATTAAAAACAAACAAAAAATTTTGCATTTTTTGTTTCTGCGGTAGGACTTGAACTGGCAACCGATTTCCTTTGAGTGTTCAACTGTTCTGTTCGACGTTTAGTTCACTCGACTAACCTATAGGTATTGAAATATTATACAATATTTGCTTGTATAAAGACAATAGACAAATGCCGTAAATTTTAAGACAGATGACTATAGTTATAGTCTTCGATATAAATGAAGTTTTAAGTTAGCCGAGTGGGCTGAACGTCGAACACATGAACGTTCAAGGAAATCGGTTGCCACTTCGAGTCCTACCGCAGAAAAAAAAATGCAAAATTTTTTTTGTTTTGTTTTTAATATGCAGTATATAGAAGAAATATTATTGATAATCGATATTTCCTAGGAAACAGACCATGGCGTGAATATGGGAAACAGTGTGGGATTCTGGCAGTAGCCACAGTTTGGTCCACATGTGGGTCATAGTGTGGGCAATGTATGGGAAATAGTGATTTTTTTCTACGCGGGTTAATATTTTAAATGACCAAAATCAACAACACAAGACAAACCATCAATATTGCAACAATTAAATGAGATAAAATAATGTTTCTGATTACATTCTGCAAAATGACATCATTTTTCCACAGCTGCCAAGTTTATTTCAGGTTTTCATATTTTAAATTAATATGACAATGAATATTGCAAGCCAGACACACACAAGAGAACCTTGGTGAACATAGATATACGAGCATCGTGTTCACGACCCAAGTCAGCCAACATGGATTCCATTTGTAAAGACTACAATCCTCTAAAATGTTCAGCAGGTTCTGGTCTTATACACTCTTCAAGAATCAATGAGAAATAAATACTTCGATATAGATCATTTTATCTATGTACGACTGCGAGTGCACGTAAAGTTACGTGCAATATGCAATGAAGATTTGCAACGAAAAAAGTTGAAAACTACAATGAATACTGTAACCTAGACATACACGAGAACCTTGGGGAAGTGGGGGCACAAAATATGCCAGTGGCGCGCTCTTGACCCTAGTCTACCGACATAGATGCCACTGTCCACATCCTAGATCAACTTAAAATCTGATCAATGATTGTTTTCATTATTGTCCTCATCTATGTTAATATGAATCCAAAAATTTAATTCCATGAATGGAATCAAAGGCTGAGATTTTTTGACCAAACTGACCAAAGGGGGTTGAACCATTCATTAAATGGAAGAAGAAAAATGATTGATAGTATCAATGTGGAAACCAGAAAAGTGCAGAATATTGAGAGGAAGACGGAAGTAGTCAAGGTTCCACCTCGACCTTCGCCCTAATTGCAGTATGCGCGCTGCACCTCGGGAGTGAAAAGCTCGAGGAATTGTGGGTCGTGCCAGGCTGGGGCCACGGATCTAGGCCGATCGATACAGCTACGTATCCACCCAACGGAGTCTCAACGATTAAATAGGTTGGACAAGCTGATACCAACTCACCCTTACTCTCCTACCAATCATCGCTAAATAATTTATTTTCTTTGTCACTACCTCTCTCTTGAATCATTCTTTTCCTCTTCTTTATTCTAAATGGTCCATTTAATTATGTCAATCATGCAGAGAATTTTTGTTAAATCTGTGAAATGTTTCAACAATCTTGAAAATTATATCAAAATTTTTATATAGATGTAATGAAAATAATGATAGGAGATGTACATTTTTCCTAAATGATTTTTCTTTTCTGTAACATGTTAAATTCTAAGATTAATGTGAGCTTGATATATCAGAGCTGAGAATTGGTCGTGGCGTAGGTGCAAAATAAGAACATAGTATTCTTCTGTTTTTTTTTTTCGATTGCAATTATTTAAACAAAACATTGTGAGAAGTTGTAACATGAGAAACGAAATTGACTCTACTTTTGGCAAGTGTTATATGAACCCTAAATGTTTTATACTCGAGATGTAATATATAATTGATTAGAAGTCATAAACAAATCATCCCTCATTTTTATTTGCCAGATTGCAATTATTTGGTTCGTATTTTACTTTGAAATGATCAAAATAATTTTTTTTTATCATTAATTAATATTTCATGATGAATTTCTTACGAGCATATGATTCTTCGATGGAAAGAAAAGAAAAAATATTTATAGATATGTTTCTTCAATTATGATTATTAGGCAAAAATGTCAATTTTAAAATTTATATTTCATGAGGATTCATTAGAACAGTTTTTTATGAACAATTATGAATAACCAGAAAAAATACGGATTTTCTGTTTTTTATTCATTTAGCACAGACTATATAGTTAAATTCGACCTATTCAGCCTAAATTCGTACTGCATTCTGTGATTAATTAAATCCTAATTGTATACATACTGATTCTATTAATTAAACTTAGTTTATATGAAATTGGTGTAACAATGCAACATTCCTAAAATGATTAGATGCTTTAAATATTTAATTAATAAAATTGTTGAGATTAATTCGAATGAGTGCTCTCCCCTTAATCAATTGTTTTCCTCTTTAATCCTCCATTACCCACTCAATTCTACAAATTTTAATTAATATTATTAAATCCTTGTAAAAGTTTATACATTTGCAAAAATTATAAATATGATAAAAATTAACCTATGAAATCTCTAGAGAATAATTGAAAGAAATGCTATATACAATTTTTTTCCTTTGAATACTCCTACGAATGGTTTTGCAGAAAGTCCTCAAAAACTATAGGTTTTTCTCAGAGAATTATCCTTCAACCATATGAAGCTAAATTTTGAACGAGTAAAATATCCAAATGCTTAATCATGGTGTATGGAAAATTAATAGGAGCATTTTTCATATACATCAAATTGTTTGAGTAAAAAAAACTGTGATATAATTTATCATTGTAATGATGTATTATTTGTGATATTATATAATTGGCAATCTTGGTGCAAAATTTTAAACAGAAATTGACAAGAAATGATATAGCAAAGTTTACATTACTGGATATAGAGTCTAGTGTATCATGAAGTAGTAGCTAGAACTGTCTATTAAATTCTGGATATTTGCATAATAATGGGTGTGTCCTAATATTTAACAGACGTGCTGAAATATCTTAGAAAGAGAATATAGAAGAAGAAATGTTATAGAATGGTCAAAACCATATTTAATAGAATCATCAGTGTGTCAACTATATCGAATTGTATTATGTCATTTTCAGGTTTTAAATGCCACTTCTTTCTATTTAATACACATTTTTACAGTTTATCTCAAAATTTTCTAAAACCTTTTTTTCATTTTTTCATTTCATACTTTCGTTTATGAGATATTTAAATTTGAAAGTATAATACATAGGTGAGCGTTAGTGCTTATTTACATGTAGTAGTTAAGTACACCAGTTCAACCAAACCCACAACTATATGTAATTTAAAATTTATAAAAATATCTCCTAAACGACAGAATAAAGTGCAAAAATAGAGAGAAAACTTTTGAAAAAGGTTTTTATACAAATTACGAGAATATGCAATAAAATATTAGAAGCTATGATTAAACAATTGAATTTGACTTTTACGTAACCTTGAAAAAACAATTAAAAGTAATATCGATACTGCTATTAATTGCAGTTTTAAGATTCCTCTCATTTTTGCTCAACATTTTTTCCCCTCCACTCTATTTTTGAAATATTTAGGTGGGGTGGGTGATCCAAACATCCAGTATATTATATATAGGGTGTTCAATTACCTATGACTAATTAAAAAAAATATATAATATGAATAACTATAAGAAAAAAGTTCCTGCACCATTTTTAAATTTAGCCCTTAATTGACAAGATTTTAAGTTGATTAAAAAATGCTCAATTCTACGCTTGGTATTAGTAGAGCAATTCTCTGATCTTGTATTTGTTTGACTTTGACAGAATGCTCCTCGTATCAATATAAAATCTTGAATAAAGTAAATTTTTAATGCTTAATGGGAAGGTGTATACCAACATCACAAAGCGATTTAACCTGAAATTTGGTTTCCAAAAAAAAAAAACGTTATTTGTAATTCTGTTGTTTTAACCGAAAAGATTTTGCCCAATTATTCAAAAGCAGTTACTGATATTTAAATCAAACTTCAAATAACGTTGCTTACTGATCATTAAAATTTCAGGTTAAATCGCTTCATAATGTCGGTATCAACATTATACGTAACAACCTATATACAATAAGGTCTACATTAAAAAATGGTATGGGAAATATCTCCATAGAATTATATATTCGGACTATTCTAACTTATGATTAGACATAATTAACCGACCACCCGGTATGTTTCTATTTATTCCCCTGTCTGCTCCACTTCTATTAATATATAAAATCGCTCAAGGTGGAAATATTGAAAAAAGAAATTAGATAGAAGGTGAATTGAAACGCTGCGTCAACGATAACTCGAAGAATGAATTAGAATATAAGGATAGTGTGAGCTATTAGGTGTAGGTGTTTGATTTTCCTTAGGCTTGTTATTGTGTCTCGCATCGCAGGAGACCAGAATTGAAAATGCATAAATTCTTTAAAACAATAGGATTCATAAAGACTTTATAGCTTTACTGTAGATAATAGCAGAGAATTTTTGTTTTTGAGCCTTGAGACGTTTCATCATTTTTTGCTGTTTAATAGAATTTAATTAAACCTTATTAATTCCATTTAGACTGTTTTACTCTCATTCCTGTCTGATGCTTTATATTCAATCGAGCAGTGGCATTTGGAAAAGATTTTTAGATGAGTATAATTTCTGTTGTGTTTTCGAACGTTGAAACGTTTGATCATTTATTTGCTGTTCAATAAAATATAATTAACCCTTATTAATTTGATGTACACTATTTTACTCCTAACCTTCATTCTCTCATGCTTTACATTCTTTCCAGCAATGACAATTGGAAAAGTTTTTTAAATGAGTATAATTTCTTTTGCGTTTCCAAACGTTGAAACGTTTGAACATTCATTAGCTATTCAATAAAATATAAATAATCTTTATTATAATTTTACGTAAACTATTTAACCTTCATCCTTTATTCTGACTTTGTATGATCATTCAAACAATGACATTTGAAGAAGTTTTCCAGATGAGTATAGTTTTTTTTGCATTTTCAAACGTTGAAAATTGTTTGATCATTCATTAGCTATTCAATAAAATATAAATAATCTTTATTATAATTTTACGTAAACTATTGAACCTTCATCCTTCATTCTGACTTTGTATGATCATTCAAACAATGACATTTGAAGAAGTTTTCCAGATGAGTATAGTTTCTTTTGTATTTTCAAACGTTGAAAATTTTGATCATTCATTAGCTATTCAATAAAATGTAAATAATCTTTATTATAATTTTACGTAAACTATTTAACCTTTACCCTTTATTCTGATTTTGTATGATCATCCGTGCAATGGCAATTGGAGAAGCTTTCTGGATGCATATAGTTTATGGGGCGTTGACAAACGCGGTCAATTGCAAGTTTCGGGGACGCGAAAGGGGTCGGCTGGGTCAGCTAGGGTAGAATCAGGTTGTTCCGGGTTGTCCTGGCTAGAAATCAGGCCGCTCGATAAAGGCCGCATCCTGCATGTATCCTGACCCACCTTGCTCGACTTGCTAACCCAGATACACTTCCCGGATCAATGTACTTGTCGAGCTCCCGTCCTTATTTCAAAGCTACCCTCTCCCTCCAACTCGATTCTGAATGTCAGGAGCACCTCTCGAAACTCCATATAACCTTTTAACATTTCCCTCTGTTAATTCTAACTCAAACAATCACAACCATGCAATTTTCAATTCATTATAGAATTTCCACAGTTTGCCTCAACACTGACTGCATCCTATGTTAAAAATTTCTGTCTTTCCTTTCATTCATTTAGAAACCCTATATAATTTCATACATTCCTATGGAATAAATTCATAAAGGACTTTTCTATCACTTATTGAGAGATTTACCACGCAACGTTTATTATCCGTTTCGCCAAACGATAAATCACCTTTCTGATGCTAATAACATAAATTATAACACTGTAAGAATCGTGTTAGAGACATAGTGAAAGAACAATTTCCTGAGAACCTGATCGTTTAAAAATGTTGGTAACAAAGGTTTGTGTGATGAAATTGATAGAAAGGTGTTTTCAGTTTGATGTTTTTAAATGGTTAGCGAGATAAGAGACTCGTGCTAGAAACTGTATCAATAAAGGAGGATCTTGAGGAATGATCCATGACTGATGAGGCCAAGGGTGTGGATTTGGAAAGGGGAAGATCAGTCAGAATAGCGAAACATAAACAAGTCAGAGTTCTAGCTCCGGGAGAACCGAGGATGCAGTTGCCTGGCAACGGTGTCCCGGTTCCTAGATGTTCGCAGAAATCAGGTCAGGACAACCTCACTGATCTATATAGGGAACTACAAAAACCACCCCTGCAAAACTGGGTTAGGTCCATAAAAACGTTTCTCCCACGTTGAATTAGAACTCTTACAACAGAAAAAACAATTGCATATCGGTCGTTTCTACATTTCATTGTCCAAAACTACTCCTCGTTTCTTTTTTCATCATCCGAAACCTCAAGACTTAATCAGATGCAGTCATAGATGCTTAACCAAAGGTATTAACTACCCTGTGCATTATCCCGAGTATTCTCGTCCAAACAGAATTACTACCGTATACACAATGACGAGTATACTCGTTTGAGTATTTTTTTCTCATAACTTTCGAGTAAAATGGCTCAGAGAGATCTGTGTTATTGCAAATTAAAGTTTCATACTTGCACTTTTAGATGAATGGGGTCATAGTATTGAATTTTACAGATGTTGTTATAGAAAAAAGGATAGAAGATTAGGAAAGCTGAAAATTCATGCAATTAATTTCAAAGTTAACATCCTTAGAAAAGTCTTCTAAAAGTTGTCGAACTGATCTCTAAACTTTACTACGAGGATTTTCAGGTCACTGCATGATTACGAATGTTGAGGGAGAATTTAAGGATTCAAGAAGGTGAATCTAATATAATGGATGAAAGACTAAACATTTTTATATTGTGTTGAATTTTAATACTCGGGAGTTTTTTAGCACCGAGGTACAAACTTATGTATTTATTTTTTTTTTTATGAAAAAATCATAACCGGTATTCATTTTCTTTTGTATAAACATGTTTTTTACACTTTTCCTTCTATACACACACACACACACACACACACACAGGTCAATTGCAGTAATAAAATGGAAAATTTATTAAATTACGAGTACTTCATTGCCATATTGAATTCGTAATTTTAAGTTTTGATGTTCTTACTGATGGTTTATAATCAACGATCGTCAAAATTTTAGTATCCAATATGCGACCTCTGCAATCCTTTCTCAAAAAACTTATACATTTGATAACTTCAAGGTACGGATAAAACGTCTCGTATAGAAAGTGGTTAGTTTGCAATTTATAAACAAAAGTGGCATAAGACTATGTATCTTGCAACTATGCATTAAAATTTAAGATTTTTATTAAAAATTAAAAACCCGGAAGAATGTCTATATAATTATTTAATTTGAAATTAATGTTTCATTTTGTTACATCGTGAAAATCTAAAACTATCATAATCTTAAGTCAGCCAATTAAATAAATTATTAATGAAAGATAAGCAGAAAATAATAATAAATAATAAAATAAAAATTATTTCATACATTTTTAACATACCAAATATATAATAAATAAATTTTTATCAATTTCTTTTGTGAATATCATAATAAACGTACATTACTTAAAAAATAATTGCAAATTATATTTTTTTTTACAGAATTTAATTTCCTAAAAGAACCTCTGTTATTTATATCTGAATCCTAAATTTAACAGACTAGAATGTTTTCTTTTCATTGTCAATTTCAGATCGCAACTCCTTTAGTTTTCCACTAAAAAGCCCCAATGTTTTAACGGGCAATAGTAGAAATTTAATTTTTTACGATCAGTCTAGTTCATTCTCCTCAGAACTCTCTTCTTTATCACCTTATGTTGTACTACGACTAAAAGCTCTCGTAAAAAGTGTTGGTAAACAGCTGCTTTTTGCAATAAGGGAGTCATTGTGGGGAAATGTTTTGCTATTGCCTATTTGTTTTACAAATATCTGCCACGCCAAATTAGGTATTTTGGAATTTATACTGAGTTCTTTCACTTACATACTTGATTACAACCTTTGCTCCATGTCTGTGGTATACATATATATGACATCTGATAAATGCATTAGTTACAAATTTATGTCTGAACGAGAGCAGAAGTCTGTTAACAAGTTAACTAGTAATGAGACTCTCCGATTGAGTTACGTTACGTGTTCTATGTCATGTCGTTACGCAAAATGGTCGACAGGGGGACTTGAAACACGCATGCGCAGTTGCTATTCCAAAGCATGTCTTCAAATACAAAATAACCTAGCTTTTTCACCCTTGGAGGCAGCATTGAACATAAAAATGTAGTATTGACTCGTAACTGACTTAAATAATAACTTGATTAGACACTTTTTAGGTTAAGTGAATATTCTCTACATAGAGGTTGGTGGTGCTACGCAAAATACCCAAGGTCCTTATTAATATGACGTATTATAGTGTAAATATATATAGACATTATTACAATGGAATCTGAAAATTTCTTACGTAGTCATATAAAATTATCTAGACTTTACACAAATTTTCTATAAATAAATATCGTACAGGCATAAAAACAATGTGTTATGACAACAAAAAAATAAATAAAGTGTAGCTTAATCCTCTATTTCTAATGTAAATAGGATTTCCCAGAAAGGTGGGAAACAAGATAAATCTTAAAAAGTAGACGTTATAGGACAAATATTGTAAGAAGTAATTTACAGTAATTTTAAAACTCTATTAGTTTATATATTTGGTTTGACCTATGGTAAAGTGTTGAAGGATGTGGGTAGATCACATTCAGCTTTTTAAATAGGACCCCTCTTATTTCTATTACATATCTTGATAGCATATCTTACAAGTTTTCAAAAGTCTGCTTTTTATTTTCATCCAGTCGTTTATACATATAATATTTCGATATGAAAGTAGACTAAACGTGTGTCAGGGTAGCTATCACGTACACTACTTTAACCAAACTCATTTTGATACGTATAATTTCAGCTCAAAATATCTCGTAAATGACTAGATGTAAAATAAAAATATTAAAAATAGGTTTTTGCAGCTTTAAAAATAAAATACAAGAATAGGTATGTAATGAAATATAGGGGTTAGAAGAACCGAAGGTGACCTTCATATGCCATTCAACATTCAACCCATGGTTAAACAATATTAAGATTTAATAGAATTTTAAAAGGCCTGAAAATTATTTCATACAATATTGCTATGTAAACGCATAGTTTTCGATATTCTTTGTTGTTCTAACCTTTTTAGAATACCTTATATTTATTTTATTAGAGCCGTCGTTTTAAAGTCTTGTCATTAGTCATTTTCGAATTAGTGGTTCAATATTTATTAACATGATTATGAAAAGTAATTTAACTTCACACATATTTTAAAAACCTTCCATCGCAATACTTATAAATTGAATTGAATGTTCATAGCAGTGGCGCAGCTGATAAAAATATTGGAAAAAAAATACCTTTAAAAAATGCTTCAACACGTTGCCTTATGGAATTTAACAAATTCGGAACAGGTGTTTACATGTAAAAATACAGATTACAGTGAAAATTGCAGAGTTTGTAGAAGCTTGCATAGAGAATAAAACGATATGTCAATAATTATGCGTGACCGTACAAATAGCGAAGCAATTTTCAAAAACTCATATAAACTGTTAATTTAGTAGCCTTGGTGACTAATTATAACAAAAAGAAAAATATTTCCCGAGTTTTGAAATAATTTTTAGTGTACATTATATTACAATTGGGTGTTGTTAAAAATGGTGCTTTCTCATTTTGACCAAGCACCTACCAAATTTTCTCTAAATAAAAGATAAAATATATATCCCTGAAACTTGGACGATGATAAAAAAACCTAAAGTACCCCTCTAGCCGCTTATTTTTCCCGTTTACATAAAATGAGACTTTGATGGACTGTGGAAATTAATTTTAGAGATTTCCCATAATTATTATCTCAATAATTACGGAGAATTCAAAAAGAATTTCCAGAGTCCCTCAAAATCCTGTGTTTTCTTAAAAGGAAAAAGTAAGCGATGGAGGGGTCCTTTAGAATTTATTCTCAGCGCCTAGATTTCAGAAATATTATTTGTTTATTTCTTTTGAATAAATATAAAAGCAGTCTTAACCATGGAGCACCAAATGACTTAAAGAAATCTTTTACGTGTCTTTTAGTTAATTGGATGACTAAAAGATGTCAATGGGAAAATTTTTAGTCAAGTATGCTGTATGGATTGTTAAAAATTAAAATACACAGTTGTTTACGTCCACCATAATAATGTAATTAATAATTAAAATATTATAAATTAATTAAAAAATCAGTTGAATCATAAAAAAATGTTAAGCAGCCAGTGTCTCTGTTTTAAACGTTATTAAACACTTGATTATTCTTAAATTAAAAGAACATACATTTCTTCATTGAGTATATAAATCCCATCAATCTATAATATTTATACATTTTTTTTATTTATGTTCGAAATCAACAAGACAACTTTTTGAAGAATTTAAATGACTAAATGTTTTGATTTTTGTGAATTTTAGATCAAGAAAGCGCCGGCCCAGTTCAAGCAACGACTCGGAACGCTCGTACTCCGGCTGGAGCGATCGAATGCCACATGGATGCGGACGCGAGGGTTGCCGCACCAACGAACGAGGCGATTGCATGGACGAATGCACCGCCGCACTCGTCTTGATGTCCCTCTCTTGCTCACCACACAGCCCTCACAACCCCTTACCACTTCACTGCCAGCACAATTATGGTTGGTGTAATATAATTACGTCTTTCCAATTCTTTCGGATTTTGCCCTAATTAACACCGGGTATCCCGTTAACTATGACTAATCCAATGGATATATAGATAGTTTTATATTCATAAAAAATAGCTCCTGTATTATTTTTAAATCTAGCCTTAAATGAAGAAGTTATTCAGGACTAAAGTTGTTTAATTTGATACTTTTATCGTGAGAGTAATCCAACCATGTTCTTTTTCTCCAGAAATCTCTTCTAACTTAGACTTAGACTCTATTTATGTTGATTTTTTAATAATAACTCTTCTTCGATAAAAAACAGATTTATAAATAGTACACAGGAAGCCTTTTCTTATAACTACTCTAATTTATGCATTTAAGCATAGTTAACAGCCACTTACTATATACCATAAAAATTCGTTTATTTTTTATTTAAGATTTTACCTTTTGTTCACTCGTAGATAACTATGAATGGTATATCATTGAATATAAGAATCAGTTTAATGTTCAACGACCAGTTGATTAGGAATCCGAAGAAGTAAAGATAGTTAGAAAAGATACGAGACTAATTGTTGTTGGAACGAATGTTAAAAATAAAGGTTCCTGGGGAGGTCGAGCAGGAGGCGCAGGAGGTGTTGGAGTAGGTGGAGGTGGAGGAGGCGGGGGTGGAGGAGGAGCAAGTGCAGGAGGAAATGCAGTGATCGGATCCCCAGGGGTCGGTGGGACTTCGAACAGTAGCAGCAGCAGTGGAGCCTCTTGGAGAAGTGGTACCCCAAGCCCACCCCTCTCTGACGAGGGGGCACCGACCACTGGCTCTTTATGGCCCACACCTGCACATCCCCAACACAGCCAGGTCCATTATCCATACAACGCATCCGGATCTTCGTCCAGCAGCACTCCTGGATCCACCACTACTTTAGACGAAGGCATCGTACCTGATTACCTCGAGGAGCAGCATCCACGTAGAAAAAAGGTTAATTATCTTTCATTGCATTCTTAATTTTCTTGCAACTGTTAAGTTAGTTTTTGTCATTTTTATAAAACTCGTTTGTACAGCATACAATAGGGTGCGAAGAAATAATGGTGCATCGACCACTAATGGAAGCTTTTGTCATATCATAGATAAATGTAAATTGTTACTTTGGATACCTTGCCCTGATCCAATTTATCCGTCGACTCCTGTACATACAGGGTGTGTGATTTAAGGATGCCAACTCGAAGAAAGTAGAAAGGGAATCAAGTTTTACAACGAAAAGTATAATAAAATTGTTTTCTAGCATCCTTAGTTTAGGAGTTATCATTAATTAAAATTTATTAATGAGCACATTTGTGATTGGTTGGTAATCTCTAGAAGGGATCTTATGGGCTGGGCCATTTAAACCTGGATACCAATCGTGCAATTGTAAACATTTGAAATATGTGCTGGTAAGCGGGCATTTCAGTGTATAATAGGCCAGCGACCGGACTGAGGAACAAGTGAAGCGCTAAGAAATGTAAACAATATTATAATTAAATTATAAGCTTTTACAATTTGAACTTGACAATGAGTTTTCTTTCCGAGCTGGAGCGTATTACGTGAAACATCCTGTACATTTACCTTTGATGATTCACACGCACGATAGACTCACTGAAGATGCTTATGTTTAAAACAAAATATTGTGAATAAAAGGAAGATGCCTTTGTATTACATTAAAGTTTCATTTAGGTGATATGTGAGTAATGTTAAATTCTATGCGATATAACTTTAATAGATTCTTGAAACATGCGCCAAGAGAACCAGTGACTAGTTATGATATTTTCTTTGAAATGTAATATCGGATTTTCCTTTAGCAATAGCACATAGGAAAATCCATTTCATTTGACTATAGTAAACTTAATATATTTGGTTTAATTTAAATATTAAAAGCAGTGGGTGAATATAGTTCTGAAAAATGACAATTTAGATTAAGTAATGCAATTAATTAAATTATTATAGCCATTAAAAATTAATGCTTTAAAATTTTATAAAATATAGTAATGTCCCATACAACACCAAGTAACTTAAAAATATCTTTTAATCGTCTTTTAGTCAATTGAGGGACAAAAAGATATTTATAAAATGACTTTTAGTCAAGTGCACTGTACGGGATATAATATAATTATATACATAACTGCTGTAGCCAAATAACACAATTCTATATACCACTGTTAGAGAATCATCGTATATTTGCTTAGTTTTTAATACAATCATTTATTGCAGTCATAGTTGTGTTATTTCCTTAGCAATTGATTAATTGCTTCTTTTCATGTTTGATTTTAATATTTTGATATAATTTCTCAGAATAAAAGAGAAATGGGGGGTGAGAGTGGACAACGTTTCATAAGAGTGAAACGATTAAGAATTAGGTTACTAATTAAGACAAATACGTTCTTTACGGATTAGTGGCAATAGTGGTCGCGTTCAAGATTTTTGTCACGTACAGTTGAGTGTGAAAAGTTATTCTACTTAAACTCATTTAACAGTTAGTAGGAATATAATAGAAGTTACAATAGTGTTACAAGCTTTTTAACAATCAATCACATAATATACAACGGTAATTTTTAATTATAATTTTGTGAAACAAGATTAGTAATCAAGATGAGCTACTGTACTCTTATTAGAGTAAAAATTAAATTATTTGGCCACTAATAGGTACTCTTTAGATAACTTATGAATAAAAGATATATCTGTAATATTTTACCTAAATTGTATAAACTTGAATAATTTTTAATTACAAAGAATGAGATATAACTGTAGTTCAACTTTTTAAACTTTTTTATATAGATTCGGTTATGTATTTTGGCATCTGTCTTAGTAAGTCGGTATAAACACAAAAGGAGATTTACCTTATATATTTTGAACTAAAAAAAAATATGTTATGTTTGCATTTACTGCAATCATGATATTTGCAAAAAAAACACTGAAATACGTAAACTAATAATTTGAGCATTTTAACTATACTTGTTTTCATATATACTATAATGCAATATGACTTGGGGCTATATTTTAGCAATTTTCTTTATTAATGTAATACTATTTTTGCTAAGATTAAAAATACTTGCTTAAAATTTTTGTTTCACTTTTTTCTCTGATTATAAAATTGTTTCATGTCAATACATAATTCGTAGATATGTTTGTAAATATAGTAGTTTGACATTCAATATACAAGGTGTCTCATTTTAATTTATTCAATCACATGTGTGTAAAACAAGTTGTAATGTTAAATTAATGTTAAACAAAAATTGTTTGACTTCAAGGATTAGAAAAACAGTAATAATAATTATAATTTATATTATACGTTAGTATGCCAAATATTGTCTTCAGCAAGGTGACATCACGTGGGAGACGAAATATTTGTTAACAAAAAATAATCGTGGTATTTTCGTGCATTCATCTTTTAAATTTTGTTAAACATTACTATTAAAATTCGAATACGTTAATTTCTTTGCAAAATTTAGAAAAAAATATCCTTATTTATGAAAATATAGGGATTAGGTGAGAATGAAAATGGACAAATTATCTTTCTTACATAATTTAATATATTTTAATTTAAATTAAAAGACTTCAAGAAATAAAGAAACGATTATTCCGTTAAGAAGAAAATAAGTGAAACTATACCTGAACCTGATCTAACTAGTCCGCGGTTTTCTTAGTCTGGCCAAACTCATCAATGTCTTATGGTTTAAAAAAGGATTTATTCTACTAAGGCGATAATAAGGTTAACCTAGACTTTATCTGATCTGAATAGTCTGCACAGCACCTGATCTGGCTAAATTGGTCATGGTCATAGGTTTTTATATGGAAATTGTAACCAGATCCGATATAAGTCAGGATCGAAATAATCCGTAAATTATTCAGAAACACCCCCATTACTATGAAAAAAACCTTCATAGGACCATTCATGATAAAGTGTCAACAGGCTAGCATTTCCTGTTTCAAATTTAGATCTTCTTATAAAGTTTTAGCTTTTTTTGGCTTAATAAGATCCACATATCGCTGTCATTAATAAAGCCTACATCCCTACGACGGATGCGGAATGCATAAGGATGGGTTGCCTAATACTTATTTCTAATTGGAATTTTAATTTGAGAGGATTATTAGATTCGATCGATATAAGAATTAGTTGTAAATTTACTTTTCAACAGATTTTTAAAACTTTTTACGAATTTTTAATTTTTAAAATCCACTTGTTTAGGCTTATATAATGACTAATGTAATTACCTTAAATAATGGGGCTAAATACATTTGTAAGGGGAAGATTATACGAGCCGACAAAAAATAGATAATCTTTTAATCCGATTATAATTGGAAGAGAAGAAAACCAGCGAGGAGGAAAAACTTTATTAGGATAATTATTAACTCTCATTTTATGACAGTAAAAAAAAATTATTATCTTAAGTCTTAAAAATTATAAGACACATTTCGAGGTCTAAAAAAACAGAATTCAGTCAGAATGTGGAAGTGGAAAAGAATTTGTCGTAATAACTGGGAAGTGAAGTTGAGAGCAGATTTTGGCAAGCGGCAGAAAATGCGAATCGGCCCTGACCGGTCAGGGATGCAGCTGCTTGCGAGCACTTGCCAAGTGCAACGTCGAGTAAAACTGTGACATAAGCCAAGGCTGTCCGCGTATTTTCGGTATTTAGTTAGTATAATAATAAGCCAATTTCGAGTGTCCGTCCAACCTCGCCCAAATCACGTATATTACATTAAATTTACACAATTTTGCTTTCATTTCAGATCCGGGCCAGAGCCAATCGAGACTCCATCGATAATGCACCTGGGGTTGGTTCCACTTTCGAGAGCGAACAGGTGAGTTTGACCTCTCTCTATACTGGACAATCGAGGAGTTTCCTTCGAGCCCGTCGAATCTAAACATTCGAAGCCTTTGAGGCAAATGAAGGTCAATGGTGGAAAAGTGGGTGGGGACTAGTAACATGATGCAGGGCAAGAAGCATCGTTCCGACGACATTGATGCATCGATAAATCGTAGTCGTGCTTGACAGAGGGTGTTGCTGTTATAAAGGGAGTCGGAGGGAAGTGTGACAATTGACGCTGTTATGGGAGCAACGGGGGAGGGTGTCAGGAAACATCGCTAAAGCTGGCTCATGGAATCACTGTATACAGTAGACACTTGTGTTAGTCTCGTACACCCCCTCTCCTACTCTTTACTTTCCTCAGCACCAGGCCATAATCACTATCCCCTCTTGCCATCAGTCTGAATAGTTTCAGACTGCGCACGCATATACACATATACACTCCTACTACACAGCAGCACGCAATGGCGCAGCTTCCTGATATTTTCATTCAACTCGCAGTGTTATTTGTTTACTTTTGGGACTCGAGTAGTTTTTTTCTGATCCTTTCCATTCAGATACGTTAGATGTTTAGCATACAGAGTCAATTGGAAGAATGTACGTTTTGGGATGCTGGTATATATATATATCTATATACACCGAACGTATTCGTAAGCAGAGAGAAAATGGGAGAGTCCATTCGTTGCTGTGTGCAAAGAATATCCTCATTTCCCAGATTCAGCCCCGGCCACTACCAACCGTAACCTCAACTCCAATTCGAAACCTAACCTCAACCTCTGCTGCTCCGCAGCTGCTACATGCACATGCGCAGCTCAGTCGACGACATAATGCTAGTGTACTATGGCTAATGTTATAGCATGGCGTGGTGGTGTATCGTAGAACATCATGGAGCATACACAGTTAACAGTTATAGGTTAGGTAGGTTAGCGTACTGCGTACGTCTCCTTTACCAGAGTTCAACGAGTTGCTCTGCTACAGCTATTACTGCGCATGCGCATCATCTCTTCCTTCTCTTTTTCCTTAAAACTCTCGTGCCTATCTTCATTTGTTTCCACTAACTTAACCTATCGATCCGCATGCAAAAATCTTATTTATCCCGCAAGCGAAAAATCATGAATATCCGAAAATTCTCTATATTTTATCCCCTTCCCTTTCTATTCCACACTTCGTATCCTCAAAACTCTGATGTAAACACAATGCAAAATATTCAATGAACAACGGGAAAATTCGAACATCATTAATTTGAAGAAAGTCACTATAAGACGTGCAATTGGATGCGCGCGCATCTCTATTCGTGCGGGATTCAAGGTTGCCAAGTCCGCCATCTTGAATAGTACTACGCTCTATAGTAAGTGAATTTTGATATAAGGAATGCAGACTGCACAAAGTATACTGCCAGCGGAAATACATCAGTAGCCATCTTAAATGCAGAACGTAATATATCAAAAATTATATATAGTATATTCACAGCCTGTCACCGTGAACGGCGTGAACGAAGACAAATGTTAGTATACGGAAAAATAAAGTGTAATAAAGAAATAAGGAGTAGTGATAGCTTTGATCTATCTGACAGCTAAAGTACTTATGGTATAAGTGAATGAATAAAATAAAAATGCTTTTCCTAAATTGATTTTTAAATTTTATAAAATGGTCAGATGTAGCCATTAATTAATTAGATTTGGTAATAAATACAAAAAATGCGTTTTATTATAACAAATGAGTTGAGGTAAAATAAACTCAATGTTTTTATATTAATCTGTTAACAAATGCACTTTTTTTATTTATTATTGAGTCCAATAAGTTAATGGTTATTAAAAAAAAAGTTCCTTGTAATGAAAAAAAAAATGAAAAAATTTTAATCTTCACCAAGACTCGAACACGAGCCCACCGCATGATAAACGGCAACCTTACCGCCTGCGCTACAGCGCTCACTTGATGTACCAAGAGCAAAACAGGCTTTTTAAAGACTGACTACAATTCTTTTATTAATTCGTCATAAATGATCAAGAATTAGCTGTAATAAGAAATACATTTATCTACATAGCATTATTGTACTAAATTTATTGTTTTTAATTTGAAGCATACATTTTGCATGAAGATATGATAATTTAAAACCATTCAGTACTCTATATACAAAACTATTCATATGCTCAACTATCATAAATTAATTAAGTAATATTATAATATTTGTTATATGTAGTCGAATAACTATGATAAACCAGCATATGAATAGTTTTGTATTTAAAGTATTGCATGAACATCCTTAAAGTATCGTATCTTCATGTAAAATGTATGCTTCAAATTAAAAACATAATAAATTTAGTGCAATAATGCTGTGGAGATAAATGTATTTATTATTGCAGCTAATTCTTGATCGTTTATGACGAGTTAGTGAAAGAATTGTAGTCAGTCTTTAAAAGGCTGTTTTGCTCTTGGTACATCAGGTGAGCGCTGTAGCGCAGGTGGTAAGGTTGTCGTTTGTCATGCGGTGGGCTCGTGTTCGAGTCTTGGTGAAGTTTAAAATTTTTTCATTTTTTTTTTCATTACAAGGAATTTTTTTTTTAATAACCATTAATTTATTGGACTCAATAATAAATAAAAAAATGCATTTGTTAACAGATTAATATAAAAACATTGAGTTTATTTTACCTCAACTCATTTGTTATAATAAAACGCATTTTCTGTATTTATTACCAAATCTAATTAAATAATGGCTACATTTGACCATTTTATCAATATTACAAATCAATTTAGGAAAAGCATTTTTATTTGCTTTGAGTTTTTAGGTAAACGCAGCACCACTTCACACGGATAACACGTAAAAATGTCACGGTTAGCGGTAGTCGCTCTTCTTCTAAAGCCAATGTTGCCTGAAGTCCAAATCACACCTATGCTCTCCAGGCATAGTTGTGTTTGTACCGCTTCCCTTTAAATTTTCTATACTCCTGCTGGCTAGCGCTTATCTTCATTTTTGTTGCTAAAAGCTTGATTCTGGCATCACTGCCGTGTGGAACTATTAGTTTGCTAATAAAAGCAGAGGCTTAATTTTAAGAGATTGCAACATATAGTAATTAATATAGATACAATTGTAAAAAGAAAACAAAAATTTTATTTTACATATATTAACTTTAAATAAAATCCCACAAAGTACTGTAAAATATCTAACATGTTATATTATATATCTAATCTGTCAGCTTCTTTATTTTAATATTCATCTCAATTATCATAGTTTGATCCTCATCAGCGATGACACAGAAACAACATTATGGTGAATCTATTCCTTTTGTTTTAATGTTCGATCCACATAGCTCCATTCTCAGCATTGACATAGTAAACACTTTACAATAATTTAATCTGAAACAAAATCCCAAAAAGTACTATATAAAATCTTACATTAGAAATTACAAATGTAATCTGTCAGCTTCTTTATTTGTATCGTATTTACCCAATGTGTTGACTTGTTTATTTTAATATTCATCTCAATTAACACAGTTTGATCCTCAGCGATGACACAGTAACCATAATATGGTGAATCTATCCCTTTCATTTTAATGTTCAATCCACATAGCTCCATCCTCAGTAGTGACATAGTAAACACATTACTATAATTTAATCTGAAATAAAATCCCAGAAAGTACTATAAAATATCTTACATTTTATATTATATATCTAATTTGTCAGCTTTTTTATTTATTATTGTATTTACCCAGTTTTTTCACTCATTTATTTTATTATCCGTCTCAATTAACATAGTTTGAATCTCAACGATGACACAATAACCACATTATGTTTAGTCTATTCCTTTATTTTAATTTTGAAAATCCGCATAGCTCCATCCTCAGCACAGTGACATAGTAAACACATTACTATAGTTTAATCTGAAATAAAATCCCACAAAGTACCACAAAATATTTATATCTTACATTTTATATTATAAAATTTATTGTTATACTTATCTAAAATGTTCAGTCCTTTATATACTTTTAAAAATTATTTTTATGTACATTTTACAAATTTCGTCACTTTATTTATTCACTTATACCATCGGTATATCAGCTGTCAGTAAGATTAAAACTGTCACTTTATTTCTTTATATTACTTTATAACTTGCGGTATGTATGTACGATACAATAATAATAACATTTGTCTTGGCTCACGGACCATGCATTATGTATTTTGAAATTAGTAATTAGAAATATCTATATTGCGGTCCCTCTACAGTCTCTACCCTCTGACGTATTTCCGCCGACCAGTAGTATCAGCAGCGACTATAGCGTAGTACCCAAAATAGTACTACGCTATAGGATATGTCGCTTTTGGGTACTACGGTAGTACCGAAAGTACTACACTTGGCAACCTTGGCGGGATTAGAACCGTTGCGCCACCACTAGGCAGTCTTCGGTACTATTATTCTAGGACAGCTTTCCTATTTTACCAAGTGCATATAGCACGCACAAATCCAATTCTATTAGATTATACTTTAACTCTCTAGAGAGGAATCCCTTCAATCAGCTATTTACACATTCTATTAAAATCAGTGTACTTCATGTATATGCATACTAACCCAATAATAATCAAGTGAGAATACGTATATCTAACCTACACACGTATAGCAAAATAAAATCCTTAAAAATTGTCAAAATTCATCGATAGGTACTGTTGATAGTACGCAAATACACCACTATATATTCTTACCATAATATCACTGTATTAGTGTATACATAGCGAATACTACACGAAAGAAACACTCGATTAAAATTGATGCGTGCTTTATGACTAGCAAACGCAATTGACAAACTGATTTATTAATTCCTTAAGCTTCGATCTAAAGAAAAATCGCGTATAACTTTTGTGACTTGAAAATAGAACAGTTTTAATTGGGTAGTTGATGAGTCGATGAGAATGGCGCATGCGCGATTGGAGAGTGGCGAGTGGAACGAAGCGCGCCTCCACATGGGGCTAGAAATGTGCCGTGCGCCGCGTTGCAACGCGTGACGTCACTCGTGGCACGTGCCACCCTCTCTACCCTCCAGTCACACTCTCCCCCCACCTCTACTACTAAGGTCATCGTGGCCCTGACTGCACGCGCGCCGAATGTTATCCGTGTGCCTCTACTTCTTATTACATCCTTCTCTCATCTGCTTGCAACTTCAGCTTCCCTTTTCTTCTCGCTTCTTATAAGTTTCACAAATACCAGTAAAAACATAGTGAAGTGAGAATGTGTAACTGTATAAGCGTACACACTGCGTGCAGGGAAATTGAATGATCCTCTTCGTGCTACAAAGTTGTTCAGAAAATGATCGAAAAAGTACGGAATGAAGTTAGCTGCGATTGAAATGTCAATGGATAAATTTCCCACGTTGTATATACGAAATATCTCTGGAAAATTACCAAATTTCACCGATAGATTGTGCTGATAGTATGCACAGAGTGAATCATGTGATGCATTTTTTACACGAGTCTGAAGTTAGTTGGTGATGCCATAATCGTTGTCCGGTGACTGCACTCGTAGTCCACTGCACGAGCGTAGATAAGTCCTCTGTGGGCTAAACCGCCGTATGTAGTCAGACAAGCTGCATATAAATATTCACGACGTACTCAACGCAATTAAGTTTAATAATACATAAACAAAGTAGGAGAGAAATATTGAAAAATATTCTCTATATTCTTTATTCGAGAAGGAAGAGATCTGTGTCAATTTAAAAGTTGAATTGTTTATAAAAATCGTAAAAGGTCAAATTTCGTCACGTGTTCGCCATTTAAGTCTTTTGCTAGATATAAAAAATTTGTTAACCTAATAAAAAAGTATGTCTCAAATTTGTGCATGTTAAAAAGTAGAATGGCGTAAAAAATGATTTGACAACTTTGTATACGCAGTTCCACTTTTAACATGTTATATCTCTTCCCTGTTAAATAAGGAATCCGAAGCATAGTCTTTAAATTTCATCTCATACTTTTATTAGATACTATTAAGTTTAATTGCTTCGAGTGTGTGTTGTGTATATTTATATACAGGGTGAGACATTTTAAACTATACAGACGAACATCTCGAAAAATATAAAAAATATTGAAAAGTTATTCCATTAAGAATTGTCTTATATCGAGAGGGATATAATATGATACCCTTGGTTTGACCTTAAAATAGTATTTGAAAGTTTTATTAAAATCTCTTTAAGTATTTTTTTGCATAAAACACCCTATATATTATTATATATTCCTGCAGCTGATCTTAAGAGCTTACAAAACACTGTATCGAATTATCTTTTAATCTAGTCGTTACTTAGATATATTGACTTGAAACTACATATAGGTGTAGGTTGACAAAAGTGTACGCAACCGGTACACATACAAAATATTCACTTGTTCATCAACTTATAATATAAAATTAGCATATCTAATAAATGACAGGATGAAATGGTAAATCAATATATTATTTTAACAACCTCTCGAAATAAGCCACAAGAATGAATATCTAATAAAAGCTAGATAGATATGTTTAAAAAATTGAAATTCATCTTCACATGACCTTCAGCACTCCAACTCAATGTCAAACAAATATAATCATATTATGTACCTCTCGAAGTCAAATAGCTTTTATTTCAAATATTTCGTTATATTTGTAATATTTTTCGAATCATTTGTTTATTAAAAATAAGATGACACCCTGCAGAGTTTGATTACATACAGCGCTTCAGCCTAACAAGGATTTATTAACTGTCTTGTGCAGTGGGCCATGTGTACAGCCACCAAACAACGATTATTTTCATTAGCCGCTAGGTATAGCCTCGTATGTTTTACTGAATCTTTTTGAAACCTAGATCTTTTTTTCTCGCAATTTTTCTTAGCTAGATTTTTTACTGACGAGCAGTTATTTATTTTGGTGCTGAAAAGCTTTCTTCAAATTCCCCACTGTAATTCTGAAACAGTTATCGTAATACTTGGCTATATATCTATAAAACAGATTATATTTTTTCGGTCCCAAAGTGTTTGTAAATAGCGAAAAATATAAGGGGTTATTTTTATTTCCTATTTAGATAGACGTAAATGAGGTCGTAAAGCAGCAAAAGAATGCATTTTATCTGATGTTTTGATACATAATTTATAAACTATACTTCTTGGAAAAAAGTGGATAAAAAATTAAAAAATTCTCTAAATACATGTCTTATGCATTTTTGTGTACAATTAATAGATATTGAATTAAAACGTTCGAGATTAATAATACAATATATGTTTATTAATAGAAAATGTATAAATTTGTTTATTAATATAAAACAATATAATATTTTCATAACACTTGTAATCGTGATTTATAAAAGTTAAAAATACCAAATATTAAAATAAAGCTTAGGAGTGATCTAAGTTATGGTAATATTTAATTCAGTGATCTTTTTTTTTCGGTATATAGTTTTGAGAAATCCTAAAACGAAATCTAGTACCGGATAAAATAGTAAGGAGAAATTCTCTTTTTAAGAATAAATATGTAAGGTGTTTTAATAAAATAAGATAACAGAAATAATAATATACAATTTATTTTATACTTAATCATAATAATAATAATTAATTAAATTAACAGATATTAATTATATTAATAATTATCGCTGCACTTAAAAATATACCAGCATAAACTTCATGAACCCATTTCTTGCAGCTCGGGACTAAATCAATCTTAATTTTTTTTCATGCAATCATCATAGGTAGTTTAGTAAACGAAGTTCTGTCAGCTCCTTTAGTATTCTTCTTGATCGATTCGGTTGTAGCAACATTGCGTCTAATATGAGAAGATATTTACTATTTTGAAAAATTATATTTATCTAGGGAAGAACACATCCATAGCAAAATAAAATTAAAAGACTAAAAAATTACTTATCAAAAATATAATGACAAGTCGTAGATATTATTTGATTCAAAAATTTTAATTCTGTAACATTTACAATCTTATATTAGATGTATACACTCGACAATGAAAATAACAACTGACTGAATTTTCTCGATAAGGCACGTTAGTCGTAACATGTTCATGGACGTGCTGGAGCCTTGGTTGATATCCACCGTTTATTGCCACCTGAAATTGCTTCGTAAATTTATCTGGCAGTTGTTTTCTGGCGCAACCAAAAGTGCCACAATGCTTAAAGAAGGAAACTATGATTTTTTTTACACTTTACGTCTTAAAAGTTAAGATACTGTCAGAAAAATACTAACACAATTGAAATTAGTTATGAAACAGCTAAAAGTAAACAAACTTAAAACTAAACATGAATTATACTATTTCAGGGTTACTTTTGTTGCAAGATGAATTAAATTATAATAATCGCATGTAGCACGTTAAGATATACTAAAGATTAAAAACAACAAGATTTCTGTATATCGTTTAGAAGCTGAGATATTAAGGATTTTCAGATTTTAATGGATTTGAAAAGCGAGTTGAATTTTCTGAGCGGCTGCGCGAAACTGTCCCCACCTTACCAGTCGCTGCAGTTAACCCGCTGCACGTTAGTACACTTTACATTAGCAATTTGTTTAAAATTTTTAAATTCATTGAAACGAACCGCTGTTGTTGTTTTTTTTATTGAAGTATTTAAGATAAATTTCCATAAAAACGTAATGCTGTAGAATATAAATTGCGTTCTCCACAATTGAATAAAAAAATATATTTCAGCTACAGAAGATGTACTCTTTTTTATTTTTTTTAAATCATTAATGAATATCAACAATTAATTTAAATATAAATCATTTTTTTTAATTATAATTAAGAAATATTAACACAAAATATTGCAGTTTTTTCTTTAATTAACTTTTCGAAATTTAGAACTTATAAAATCGATCGACTTTTTCGTAATGTTGAAAGCACGACTTTAGAACGATAGTAGGTCCAAGCTAAAACAGTGTATCATTGTCTCTATAGAACAAAAGAGAGAGTAAAATATTGTTTAAAAACTGTTTCTTCTCATTTTTTCAAAAAATCGATATATTTCGTAAAATAATTTTTATTCTAGAAATTTAAAAAAATCAAAATATTGTACTTTTTAAGGACTAAATTAACAGCAAAGATCGAAAGCTTAAATTTAATTTTTAAAAATATAAAATTACTATTTTTGTTAATTTATTTTGATATATTACTAGGAAAGTAATTCAGCTTAAAGCGGACCAAAATCAACTGAAAGATATTTTTATGATTTACAATTTCCTCAATCAGTATTTATTTATCAGAGTTACTGTATTTTGCTATTAAAACAATCTGTTTTGTTTTTCAAATTATTAATTTTTGTCGATAATTCTCCATTTTGGATTAAAATAGGCTCGACGTAAAAGTTTCTTAGAATTTTTTTCTCCACAAGACCATATATTTTGTTCAGCCGAGAATGTTTGAATGCACCTTTACCTATTGATTTGACTAGGCCTCAAACGCGCTCGCGCGAGCATATATGTGTATGCGTGCTTTGAGTAAGTGTATAACCGGTAGCTTATATTTTCAGGTTGTTCATAAAATTCCTCTCTTTTTCTTTCATATTTTGGAAGCGTTATATTTCAGAAGAAAATCAAGAAACACGTGTTTATTTATTTTTCCAAACTATAACAAAGTGTTGTTCATTTGACCTTGAAAGGTCACGCTAAGTTCAAACCAAATTTTTTAAATATAAAAACCATTTTTTTTTAATCTATCGAAGCTCATCAAAAGACAATTTCATAGTACTTTTAATTTTTTCTTTCATTCAAGCGTTTACGAGATACCGCAATCTCAAATAATAGGTAGTGAACGAGTACACACGTGTGTATGCATAGAAATCACTCTCACTGCTTCAGTCAAACCCACAACTATTTGCAATTTAAAACTGAAATATTTTGTAAGTGACTGGATGTAATAAAAAAATTTCAATACTTTTTAGAAAGGTCTTGAAATAAGCTATAGAAATATGTAAACAAAACTGGAAGTGGCATACAAAAAATATATCTGATTTTCGTATGACCTTCACGTTACCTTTCAATATCAAGTAAATAACACCATAATATATTTTAGGCAAAACAAAAAAATTCCATAAGTATTTTATTTATTTTTTGAATTTATCTTTTTTCAAAAGGTAAGCAAGATTTTATGAACAACTTGTATCGTGAAAATGCAGGAAGTATTTGTTAAATCTACCATTTCCAGTATATATGTAATAATCTAGTGACGTACGTCTATAATGAAAGTTATTACGCTATGACGATATCACGAAATACGTCAGCTGCTTTATTGTCTAGTCAAACCCCTGACGCGTGACATCCGAGTTCTCAATAAAGAGCTCTTCAGGTATTACTCCACAAAGAAATGAATGATTTATTAATAAAAATATACATTGTCACAAACATTTTCCACTAAAATTTATCGTCCTTCGAATTTAAAAGACTGGGGCAGAAGGTCAACCAAGTTTGCTTTTGCTAACATATCCCTTCGGCATTATTCTGGATACTGGATGATGATGTGGTGGGGGTTCGATAAGGAGAATGATAAAGAGTGGTAGAAGTGTTGACACTTCACTGTCGATGCACCACAGACAAACGAGGAAGCCTGGTTTGGAGAAGACTCATTGTTACTTGGCAGTCGCGCATGGTAGCCCGCTGGTCGCCTGACTTACGCAATACTTCTGGTTGCGTAAGGCGTGCTCTTCAGGTATTACACCCAAAAAACATGAAAGATCTATTTATAAAAATATACATCATCAGAAATTTTTCTCTCCTGTAATCTTTCGCTCTACATATTTAAAATACTGGAGCAGAGGGTTCGACAAATTTGCTTTTGCCAGTTCATACCTTCAGCATCATTCTGGATACCACATGATGAAGTAATGGTATTCGATAGATCTATAATTTTTCTTCCAAAAAGTTTAAGATATTGGACTCTCTGGTCCACCAATTTGTTGTTGCCGCCATAATTCTTAAGCTTCTTTCTGGACACCGCATGATGATGTGATGGGGGTTCGATGCTCCCATAATTTCTCTTCTCAAAAATGTAAAATATTAAACCAGAGGGTCCACCAAATTTGCTTTTGCCAGATTCATACCTTCAGCATCATTCTGGATACCACATGATGAAGTAATGGGATTCGATGCTCCCATAATGTCTCTTCCTAAAAATTTAAAATATTGAACCAGTGGGTCCATCGAACTTGCTTTAGCCAGTTCATACCTTCAGCATCATTCCGGATACCACATGATGAAGTAATGGTATTCGATAGATCTATAATTTTTCTTCCAAAAAGTTTAAGATATTGGACTCTCTGGTCCACCAATTTGTTGTTGCCGCCATAATTCTTAAGCTTCTTTCTGGACACCGCATGATGTGTGATGGGGGTTCGATGCTCCCATAATTTCTCTTCTCAAAAATGTAAAATATTAAACCAGAGGGTCCACCAAATTTGCTTTTGCCAGATTCATACCTTCAGCATCATTCTGGATACCACATGATGAAGTAATGGGATTCGATGCTCCCATAATGTCTCTTCCTAAAAATTTAAAATATTGAACCAGAGGGTCCATCGAACTCGCTTTAGCCAGTTCATACTTTCAGCATCATTCCGGATACCACATGATGAAGTAATGGGATTCGATGCTCCCATAATTTCTCTTCCTAAAAATTTAAGATATTGGAACCTCTGGTCCACCAATTTGTTGTTGCTACCACAATCCTTAATCTTCATTCTGAATACCACAAGATGATGTGATGGGGGTTCGATAAGGAGCGTGATAAGAAATATCAGTAATCGACACTCCACTGTCGATGCACCACGGGCAGACACGAAGCAGGGAAGCCTGGCTTGGAGAAGACCCATTGGCACTTGGCAGTCGCGGATGGTAGTCCGCGGGTCGCCCGTCTTACGCAATACTTCTGGTTGCGTAAAGCATACGCTGCACATATTTCTATACGCGCCCGGCAACAGCAAGGCCAACCGTTGTATCCGTAACCTTCGTCAATTAACCAATCGCTAGATCAAGCTCTCGTGCACGATCGCTATATACGTCCATATTGCAATTTAAATCACTCCTGTAGATCATACTTTTAAAAAAAGATTTCAACTGGGAATCAATTTGTATATAGATGATCGGAAACATCCGAAGAATCACGAGAAAATATTATTTATATGTAGCAGTTGGAGAATCAACGATTATTGTTTAAACTCTGCAATGTGACATAAAAAATAAAATTGTTTATTTACATGACGTTTATAGAGTTTTCTTTCTTCAATATTCATCATGATAATCTTAAAAGTTTAGATGGATGCAGTTATTTGATTTCTTGTATTTTTAAGCGGCATCTTTGTTTTTCGTATAGAACTTTCTTCAACAATTCACTTATTCATCTGTGTTTATTTTATTTTTAAAACTAGCATGAGATATGAGGAATTACACAGAATATTTCAGAATAAAAATTAACAAAAAATTGTAATTAAAGCATTGTTTTGCGGTAGTATGACAAACCACGTGTTTGTATCAACGTAGAAAAAGATGGTTCGCAATCAGTTTTGCGAGACTATTCGTGATTCTCGGAAAGACTATCGCAGATATCGTATCGCGTTTATTTCATCTCGATACTTCCCGAGATTCTAATTGCTATATCAATTCCAAAAGCATACTCAATGCTTATATTAACAAGCCTATTTGCAATATTATTTACGATACAATTATAAGTTTTAAGAACCAAAGAAATGTTATAATTAATTTATTTATTTATCTATTATATAATTATCGACCAACATTTATTTGTCAATTTTTACAAAATTTATTTATTTTTTGCGATTAAACTTTAATTTGCAAACGGTTGTAATTTCAAGTTCAGCTGTTAGACATTTTTCTCACTGAACTTACCAATACAAATATGATTAGCGATCATCAGATGATGTATAAAAAATGGAAAACTATATTCTATTTCATCTGTGTATGGATCAGTGTATCTTTCAGGTTACATGATAATGCATCGAAATTTTAATATATAATTTAACTTTTTCAGTCTTTGTTAACAAAATAATTTTTAGTCTTAAATATATTTAATATTCTTAAGAAAACTGTAAACAATATTGATGAGATTGTTAGATTTTGTGACTTTAGAATTAAAATATTGTACAAATTTTTATATATATTTAAGAATAAAATTATGTTCATATAAGGTTAAGATAAATGATCAAAGTCCATATGAAGCAAGTTATAGATTAGTCGAATGGATAAAATGTTGAATAGCTGAGCATGAGGCTACAATCGGTTGCAGATTCGAGTCCCATCACAGAAAAAATAATTAACACAGTAAAATAAAGTAAAAACTTTTGGTCGTTAATTATAATCCATAAATATGAAAATAATTACAACTTTTTTTTATTTTTGAATTTATTAATTTTATCGTAACAAGTATCGAAACAGAGTGTTGTATGTAGGTTCTTTAATTAATATTTAAGCATCACGAATATCGTTGGAATTGGTAGTACAACTGCAGTCTCATACTTGGAGTAAAGTACTAAGGCAAACGTAATACAATATCTGCAATGGTCTTTTCAAGATTTCACAAATAGTTTCGCAAAACTGTTTGCTACCCTTTTTTCTACACACAGGTATAGTTACTTTGATGAATTAGCACTTCGTAGTTAAAGGTTTGAAATTATATGTTACATTATCTACTATATCAGGGTCTTCATGAAACCCCATTCCTATTACTTTAGGAAATATCCACTATTTAAAAAAATATTAAAAACAGCTTGGTGCTATTTTCATACTTTATTTTGAAGGTATTCATTTGTCCTCTAAAGGTGATACGAAGGTCATATGAACGTCCAGTTGATTTTCTTAAATGGAAACCCCTGTTTTTATTACATATTCTAGTAGCTGACCTTGATATTTGTCCAAAATACTATATGAATTTATCATTCTATCGATGAGTCATTCAATTGATACTTCGATCTGAAATTGCATTGAGGTTTAGGTTTGGATGAAGTAGCGTGCTGACCGCTATGTATACACGTGCGTAGTCACTCATTCACTCATAATTTCATATGAAATTATCTAGTGAATGACTGGATGAAATGACAAATTCTTACATAGTATTTTGGAATGTTTTTGAAGACAGCTACAAGAATATGCAATAAAATTAGAGGATTTCAATTCAGAAGTCTGCATTCACTTTCATGTGACCTTTCAAGGTCAAATAAATATCACTGTAATAAAATTAGGGATAAGTTAAAAACATCTGCTTTCTTTTATTTTTTGACAAGTCATAGTTTTTAAAATAGTAGAGGAGGGGTCTTTATGAACATATTATATTTTCAAAAATTTGAAGTAGATCTACTAGAATTATTATTAAGTAATTTATAAATTATTTTCTTCTAAAATTGCAATATTGGGTCAGACTTTAATCCTTTATAGTCGACCAGAAAAATTTATCACTAAAGGTCTCTAATTGTTTTCACAACAATTTGATTCTTTTGTCTATTATGCTCATACGTACCTAATCATTATAAAGGATAGACCTATTCGAGCTATTTCATAATACGTCACTGCAGTTGTAAATTAAATTGGGCGACTGTGTGTCAATACGTGTGTCCGCAAAGGGAAAAATGCTAGATAAATATTTATTGACATTTGAACGCAAAATATTGAAAATCTTTAAAAAAATTATGCATAAGAGAATTTTGTTATTATTTCTTCATTTATTCCACGTGAAATTATTGAATTCATTCACATACCTTCATTGGAGTATACAATATTCTTTGTTTTTATTAACGTCAATAAATTTATAATATTTTAATAATGTTTTCTTGATATAACTTTACAAGAGTGAGTTAAATTAACTCATTTATGAGTTTAATTTTTATATTCGAAAAAAACTAAAATAATGATTTCAAAAACAGGTATCACTTTGTTATAAAATTATTAAATATATGTAATAAATATTATTTCTCCTCTGTATTTCTTAGTTTGAAAAATCCATATGTACTACATCCATTTTGATGAATATGAGAGTCAAATTGATTGACTGCGGCAATCTAGTGTTAATATTTATGCTATGGCCAAACTACCTTAAGGGAATCTCGCAGCTTAATGCAATTCGGAAATAGGTTTCGAAGGGAGCTGTGCAACGCAAATTATTTGATCAGTGGCCATGACAACGGTTTTATGAATCCAGGAAGTGACCATGCATGTCGCGTATCTTTATCGCAGTTATAACTTAAAGTAATTAACTCTTTCAATCATGAATTTTAAAAGACAACGGTATTTCTTTCTATACTAATTTTCTTTCGAAATATTTCATTTCAAATATTTTAACCACAATTATACTCGTGACTCGTGCGATAAACCGAGAGGGTTAACATTTTTTTCACATGAAATTGTTACTCATAGACATCAGCGTAGTAGCTTAAAAATTTTATTTTGATAATATGAATATACGTGTATCATATATATATTACGATGGTCGTTAAAAAATAAATGGTCAATAATATGCTATAAAACACTAATAGTTGAAAAATTAGACGCGTTAAAATTTCAGGACAAGAAGAACAAAAAAATACATACTTTATTATTATCAAACTGCTTTTTCTAAGAATATTGAAGTTTTTCAAAAATTTTTTGTTAAACATATACGATTTTTGGACGAAGTGAACATGATGAATAGAGCTCCTTAAAATCATTTTAAAAATTAAGAACGTAGGTAATGTGAAACGGATTAAGATTGTTTTGCATTATATTGGATAAGCTGTATTGAATGACTATATTTTCCATTATCGGTCGAAACTGGAAATGGATTTTTTTTAGCAGGGAATTCAATTTTTGGAATAAAACCGCTTACATTTTATTGCTTATTGCTGCAGTTTATCTCGACAACTTTTCATAAATCTCTTTTCATTTTTTTCATATCATTCAGTTATTTACGTGATATTTTGATTTTAAGTTACATATATTATAGATATAAGTTTGGCTGAAGTAGTGTAGGTGAACGTTATATACGTAAACACGATTATTCTATCACTTACGTATTATTTTGAAACAAAATATCTCGTGAAGAACTGTGTGGATGAAATTAGATAATAAAAAGAGTAGTATAGAAAGCTCTTGAAGTGAGCTATAAAATTATCTTATTAAAAATTAAGAGATTTCAAATAAACAATTGAACTTCCTGTTAAAAAAGACATTTCCGGTTTGAACCGGAAATGGAAAATACCTACAATCATTCAATAGAACGTGTTTAGTTTATATAGAAGCTTTTTTGGACAAATTCTCACTTATTTATTTTTTAAAAAGACAATATAGAAATGTTCTGTTAAACCCTGTAGAGAGTTTCATATTTAATGAAATAAATTTTACATAAAAAATGTTCTATATATTTAAAAAAAACGCACATTTTCATAGATATTTAAAGCGAAATTATAAGTTACTTAAAATTTAGTACTTTTTCCTAATTTTTTTACATTTTTTATTTATCAAAATATGTACTAATAAAACATATTTTGGAAATTATTCCATAAACCAAATTTAAAAAAACCATGATTGCTGGAAATTTTGTTACGTAGCATAATCAGTTTTAATTTAATCTTTAAAATTTAATTAATTTGATTTTTTAGGATTATCTCAACAAACATGAAATCTAGATCAAATATACATAGAACCTTTTACATATAAATTTCATTTACCAGAGGAAAGTTTCTGTATATAGGGTGTCCGGTTTAAGGGTGCCAAGTCGGAAGCCTCAGTTTGAAGGGCTGATTCTAAGAAAATCCTTTAAAAAATTTATCCTAAATCCTGTTAGTTTAAAAATTGTTAAGGGTAGTATTTAAGAATATTCTATTTGTGAAGCATGAGCAGTGTAAAACCTGGAAATTAGATTAACGCACAAATTCTCTCTCTCTCTAGAACAGTACTGTATCATATTACCATATGAGACAATCAAAGATCTGGCAGTAAGATAAAGAATAGGAGGGGGTGGTGAGTGAAGCTGAGCGTGAAGAAACAATTGAAATAAATTGCTCAGTTCCGAGTGCGTCGAGCAACAATGGGCTGAAAAAAGCGAAATTATAAAATCTGCTGAATTAATTAGTGAAAATGTGTGTGTGAAAATACGTATATACATTTTCTCTTAAAATAATCTGTACGAATTTTTAATGTCTTTGCGAATAAAATAAGTATAAACACACATCAAAAATGTAATAATTTCTAGCTAAATTTATATAGTAATTAGCCCTAAATATATATATATATAATAACGCTAGTTTCTATCATATTTGTGCTACGTCTTAACATATCTTCATCATAAACATGATAATGGAGATTGTATTAATTGTGCAACACATATTACGCTTGGTTAATAAGTTATTAATATGCAATTATTGTGTGTTTATGATGAACATTTGTTAAAACTTGCACAAATACGATAGGCATTAGTTTCATTAATTGCAATTAATAAGTAATTAATTGAATTGGAAATTATGTATTGTATTTATGGTATATTTAGACTCATTTTATTCAAAAAGACATTAATAATTCAGTAAAAATAATTTAAAATTGATTTAATAAAAATTGTACGAATTTTTATTATCATTGAGTAATTTAACAGAGTTTATAGTTCCGCTTTTTATCAACCCATTGTTTCTCGAAACACCCTGGACTGGGCGATACATTTCAATTGTCTTTTTCATCTCCTCCCCTATCTCACTCTTTATCTTACTGCCAGATCTTTGATTGGCTAATATAGCAATATGATATAATCTTTTTCTACTATTTGTACGTCAACTGTCCATCAATCTGATACCCGGATTTTACGCCAATCATGCTTTTTCGACCGATAGCATATTCTTACCTTCTACCCTTAATAATGTTTTTAACTGAAGGTTCTATGTAAAATCTTTATAAGAAGTTTCTCTTTAAAATCAACCCTTTTATTTTGACTTTCGAGTCGACACCCTTAAACTGGACACCCTTTATATATTTTCACAAAAACCCAAAATTAATGAACCATCATTAATGAAAGCAGTTTGGTATATAACAAGTAAGCATATGTCATTTTAATCTTCGTCTTAAAATTTCAATCCTACTAAATTTCTCATAAGATATTAGTGATTTATAGGATTCTTTTAAAAATTAAATTTTTTACGTCCATCTTAATATAAGTGTTAAGTAGAAACAAAATAAATTTTATTAATTAATTCACTCAGTATCGATGAGCCCTTAGGCATATCAATACACTGACTGACAGTAATTAAAGGACACCCATAAATTTCAACTAAAAGTTTCTCAATAATAAGTTTTTTATGAAATTCAATTTATTTACGATTTTGTTTTGCTGATTCCGAATTTAATACAATTTAGAAATTCAACGTTGCATATCAATTAAGTAAACAAAGTTGTGTAAAAAATGATCCTGTCCATTTTCGTGATTTCAGAATTAGCAGAGAGCAATATTGTAAAAAATTAATATATTTCAAAATTTTTAATTTTGTTTTTATAAATGAATAAATATTTATTATAGAAGAATCGAATTCATAAATTTGTAAACAACGTGCACATATTTATTGTTTTTAAATTTTAATTATTTTGAATACTATATTCACCATAATTGATCCGACGTTTTAAATTTGCAAATTCAGATGTACAATTTGGTTTAAGTTAATCCAAAAACTCAAATAAAGTAATGAATTTCATTAAAATCCTTTTTTTACAAACATTTTTATTCATTATTTCCATTAAGCCATTTTGTGTTTCTAAATTTTTATAACAAAATCGAATTCAGCAACGTTATAAAAACCTTTACCATAAATAATATAGAGGAACATTTCTTTTCAATGCATAAATTACACGTCTCATCATTTTTGTATCCAGAGTCAAGGAGTTGATGTAACAATCAAGTTCAATTCCTGTGTTACGAAGTAGAAACAAATTAGTGTGAGTGAGTGTAAAGAAGAGAGGATGGGGGAGGGGGATAGAGATTGACGGTTACGTTTAATTAAGAATGAATGTGCGATTTTTCCAGAAGAATGGAAATTTTGCATAGGTGTACTTTTTCAGTTAGAGGTTCGTTTAGCTGGTAATAATTATCGCTTGTCTGACCTTTGCGGGCTTTGACGCCAACCGCGTTAAATAGTTAGTTTGAAGCGTCGTGTAAAGAGGTTGTTAATGTGTGCTTCGTCGTAACAAAAAAAACATAATCAGTATCTATGGAAATGATTAAAACAATAAAATGAAAAACGTTTAAAATAAAGCTTGATTGCAATTTAAAAAGTTTAAAAAATTGTAAACAATCAAATTTCTTCGATTTGATATATTAAAAAGTCAATTGATATGGATAAGTAATATCACGTGACATATTTATTTGAGAGGGAATCAGAAGTTTTTTGAGGAAGTCAAGGACATTGTCTAACGAGCTACATTTGGTTAAGAAGAGAAGGCTACGAGTTGATTATTATATATATATAGCTTCTGCTGTAGTCCTATGTTCTGAAACATTATTTTTATAAATTTTTTCTGAAGCCAAATTTTTTAGATTATTATATGTTAAGGGCAAAACTGCGTTTAGATAAGAGAGAAAGTGCAAAGGTTGAGACTTCGAAGGGCAGATTTGACGTAATCCAACAAACTAACAAGTAAAAATGTTGCAATCGATCGTGCCTGTTGTGAAACAAAATTCTATTCAACTTGCGTACATGTGCAATTTTTTTTGTAAAATTCATTCATTATTGCTGCTTAATTATTATTAAATATATTGTCAGTAATACATAAATTTCCTATACTTTAAAAGTTATATATATACAGATGATCATGAAAATTTTTTGACAATTTTTTTTAATAAATTTAGAAAAACTTTTGCAATTTAGAGTTTTTTGAAAATATCATTCTGTACGATAATATTATAACAAACTGTGTAAAAGTTTATCAGGACTTGCCTTTAGTAAAGCTAGAAATTTGCTATTATATATTTAATCTAAATTAATTATATTTTACCAGTGCTTATGCTTAATGAAAATCAAAAAGTATAATGAATTAACTAAAAACAATAATCTTGAATTTTTCCTAATTAATTTTGTATATTATTCATTATTCTGAATGATTTGAATATTTTTGTGATCATCTGTGTATGTATAGTCAAGTGTTTCTATCGGAATGCTAAAATAATTCTGTCAAATAATCAATAAATGCAATATATATACTTTGGATTTTTTTTAACTTGAAATATTGTCAATAAATTATAAACAATTCCTGCTGATACGTAGATAATTAAGCTTTGCGTTTAAGTGGACGTTGTGGAAAAATTCATCGTACAATTGACGTCAGACTATACACGTTTAAATTTAAATTTTCACGCCAATGGGAAATTTCAAGTAAAATAAAGAGGGGGAAGGGAGTCATTCGAGTGGGATCGGCCGCGCCTAGGATTTTCCGTTGCTCAACTCGTAGGCAGCCTCTCGAGGAGAACTGGTGTTTGCCAAGGCCGTTAACGACTGGGATCACACGATCACTCATGCGTGCTCAGCTGATTTCTGTAAAGCGTGAAAAATTAACCGTTAATTGCTGTAGTGCCAAATGACACAATCCCTTTTTTGCTCAACTCAGAACGTCATTTTTTAACCTTTTATCAATCGAGCTGATGACTCAAATATGCTCTGAATAAAAAAAGAATTTGTTTTTCGTCAACAGTCTTATCCCACAAAAATCACTTAGTAAATTAATTGAATCAGGAAATAAAAATTAACAGCGTGTACCTTCGATCCTATTGCTTTAGGAAATAGCTATATGTATACTACAGTTATACAAGTGAGTTTCATGCAACCCTCTACTATAATTAAAAGAATCTCATGAATAATGATTGGAAAATATGAGAAGTAAATTATTTTTAATGTTTATTTCAAGTTTTTTTTTTTAATATTTTTGTTTACAAAATATAATCTCATCATTTGCTGCACGTGTATCGCTTAATATTCTATTTGAAAAATTACACTGACTCTCATTTAAAATGTATCGAACATTCAATTAATCGTGGAGGATTTAACCAGAATTATTTCTTTTTAATTCAGCTAATTTGACCACACAGAGGATGAGAATTACACAAATAGTGGTTGGTCCAAATTGAAGGATTTTTTTTTCAGTTAAAATATAAAATATAATTTTTATAAAGAATACTTTATTGATTATAATTTTACAACAAAAAATTTGAATTAGATGTATATTTTCGAAAAAACAATTATTTAAAAACAAAAACGAAACTACAATATTTATTAAAATTATATATGAATTTATTTGTTTAAAAGTTTATCGTTTAAAATATAATAGAAACTTATTGAATAAAATTCGTCATTAACTTTTTAACCTTTTGGCTGTCAAGGGCTAAAGATCCAAATTGGCCTAAGAAAATATATAAACCATTTAGGCAATCTAATTTTGCTTGACTTCTATATATTACTTATTAAGTAACAGAGTAATGTGTTGCACAATTAACACAATCTCTATTGTTATTCTTGCGAATAAGATAAGTTAAGAAGTAACAAAGATTGCGAGGGACATTAATTTCACTAATTGGAGTTAATTGCTAATTAATTTAACTAGAAACTATTGTATTTTTATTTCGATTAGGCACATCTTGCTCGTAAAGACAACGATTCGTAAAAATAATTTAAAAATAATTTAAAAATATTTTAAGAGAAATTGTAGAAAATTTCATTTTCACTAATTAATTCAGCAGAGTTTATAATTTTATTTTTTTCTGTCCATTGTTGTTCGACGCATTCGGAATTGGGCGATTTATTTTAATTGCTTTTGACGCTCAACGTCACTCACCACCCCCTCCCAGTCTCTATCTTACTGCCAGATCTTCGATTGGCTCGAGTGGCAATATGATATAATCCTTTTCTAGTATTTGTGCGTTAATCTATTTCCCAGGTTTTACACTGCTAATTCTTGATAAAAATTATATTTTTAACTTCTATTCTGAAAAATTTTTTAACTAACGAGTTTTTGAAAAAATCTTTTGAAGGATTTTCTTCTTAGAGTCGACTCTTCTATCATAAGTCCTCGGTTTCACACCCCGAAACCCCTCACACTGTATAAGCAAAATTACTACATTACAAGAAAATAGAATCTCGAATTTGTAGGCTATAATTAAACTTTTAAAACTGTTCAAAAATAATTAAATGCAATAATTTCATTTGCATGATTAATTTGATATTTTCTTCATTTCCAAGCTCGAAAATTCTCTTATGGGCCATCATCCTTTCAAAGATTTATATCTTAATAATAGGAGCACTGATTTTTCTAAAAATGTAATAAAATTGTGAAATCACTAAAAAACTATTCTTCAAAATTTAAAATTGTCGTTAATAAAGTTTTTCATCAAATGTGTGGTTTAGGTTACCTAATACTTGAAGAAAATTATAAAACCAAAAATTCTACGTAGTTTGTCAGGAATTTTTTCATTTTTATTGGTTAGCACTCAACAGTAGGGATGTATAAATAGAATCATAATGAAATTGTAGGTATATGTATGTGTAATGATTTTTTTTACTATTATACAAGAGCACTATTCCAGTTTGTCTAAATGCAGAAAGAACTGATGTAGCATCAATATTAACCACAAGCAGAGCTTGGCTATTGAAAACTCTAAAACAGTGAGCCAAATTATCACATATACAAATATATATTAGTGCCCACCAGTTAAAAACCACAAATCCTACATAAAAAAAACCATTTCTCTAAAAAATTATTCAAGATAGGAAAATGAAATTTTGCATAAATCTATTCTAAATCCAAAATTAAAAAGTTTCAGAAAGGTCCTATGCAAAATTTTAATATCTCTTAATGGTAAAGTAAACGTCCTCTCTCATCTCAACTGTAAGACATTTTAAGCGAGGAACCCTGTGCATCAGTTATGTGATAAACAAGTATACTTTGGGCTAATGAATGAATTAATACAGTTGTGTAATAGAGAGGGTGTAAATTATAGCAACTCTTAAAACTAACTACTAAAACTAAACTGTACAGAAGAATTACCCAAGTAAGAACGACATTATAATAATAATGGTAATACACAAGTAGACTTAATATGCTTATGAACTTGAAACGTTTATAATTAATTATCTGGAACTATAGTAACCGAGGTGATATTTCGCGTACTTAGGCCTGATTAATAAATTAATGAATGTCCCCAGACAAGCGAATTCACAGTTACTCTGCGAAATTAGCAAACTGACCTTCCAGGGGCTAGTTACATAATTCAGTTTTCAAAGCGGAGTCCATACTAATCTTACAAATTTGGGACGTTAACGAATTTCAAAAGGGTGTTTCTGGGACAATGACAGAGTTTTGGGAAGTAGCTGTACTAAGACACGAAGGGTCCCAACACCAAGCTTATACGTGCAAGGCTGGGTACTCCCTTCAATAGGTCCTTTGACAACACGAGCCTAGGCTGGAATACCAGAAGATTAAGGCACGTAAATGGCTCTGTAAATCATGAAATCAACGAAATACAGCATCCTCTCCCTAAGTTTGAACAGTGTCGTTATGATCGATAGACGTAGTCGTGTGTTCCCACTTCTTTACGTCATGAATAAAGAGAATTTGGACATTCAATGCTGGCTGCAAGTTGCAACTTTAAAGTTTCATCAAACGTGACATCAGTTGGTATGCTAGAACAGTAGTCAATTAGAATATATATATGTATGTATTTGAGAGAAATGATCAGTTTAGTCTCTGAGTACACACACACACAGGAGACTTTCCTGATATGAATATGGAATTGATAGAGGATCTGATATACAAAGTGCACATCAATATTAACGTGCTTCCTTAATGGGAAATAATTCTGAATCTATTTTAAGATATTTTCACTCAGACTCTTTTCCAACAAATCAGCACAATTTTTGGCTTTTTAAAATTTTTTAATTTGCTAATTATGTATAACATTAAATGAGGCATTTGATGAGTTTAGGATCTACAGATGACGTTAACCACGCAGTGTCGTTGCAAGCATGAAAAATAATAGCTACTAACTTAATAATTGCACTTTCAGAACAGCAAATAATCTCTCAATTTTAATCAAGTATTTCGCTCCTTTGTTTCCTTTTAACGTTTTCTTAAAGTGCATAGGAATTAGTTTTATGTTTTTAACAGTGTACATAGAAAAATTATTCATTACGTTCATCAACAATTTCTTATTTTCACATATTTTTTTATGCACTTTTCTACTTTCTTAATATAAATAAAGAATTATAATTTTATTAGCACACTTATCGTCAATAAATAAACCTAAAATTAATCATAAAACGAATATTTTCTCTAGGATCCAAATACTGATGACAGATATTTGTTCCGTGATGATAAAACTGTTTAATAAATATTTTTAGTCCCTTAATTGACTAATATGAATTTAATTGCAATTTTCAAGAAGTTTCCTTTAACCCTCGGTGCGCACACATCCCGAAAATACTATACTGCACACACTGGGTCAATTTGACCCAACAGCTTTGAATGACGGTTTTTCGTATACCATGCATGCAAGAATAAAAAAATTAATTTCTGTATTTACCCTTAACCTTTCTTTATTACATTATATAGTTCTTGTTAGACAAAATTATAATAAATTATTTGCAGACTGTTCAACATACGAGCATGGCAGAGCAACGGCTTTCTTACTTAAAAATTGTGTAGTTATTTCAAATTTGAATTTTAAAAGCTCAAACATTTGGTTTCTATAGATGAAAAGATATTCTTCAACGTAAAAATAATAAGACTTTGTTTGGTTTCAAAAAATATATTTTTTTCAACATATTAATGGCACTTGGGTATTGACGTTGCAGCGGTTAAAAACACCATACGTGATTATAATTAAGATATTGAACTAATAATTTATAGTACTTTTATGGCATTACTTACCTTTATAATTACCTAAAATAAGAGAAAAACCAAACCACGGATCACTATAACCCAGTGTGCGCACCGAGGGTTAATATTAAAGCGAAATAGATATTTTTAATTTTTTTGTACTGTTCCTTA
This sequence comes from Prorops nasuta, assembly GCF_024137725.1. Lineage (NCBI taxonomy): Eukaryota > Metazoa > Arthropoda > Insecta > Hymenoptera > Bethylidae > Prorops > Prorops nasuta. The sequence goes on from NW_027116814.1 coordinate 2,552,738, forward strand.
TTATATTTTATTAGCAAAGGAAGAAACTGAAGCTTTTAATTTTTGTTGTTATAAATTTATCAAGTGATTAATTGGGGATCATGCATACTAAATAGATTTAATTAATGAGCGAATCTGCATCGTGTGTGTTTTGAGTTTGTATATATTTTTTATTACCAATTTCGCGCGCGCGCGCGCGCGGACACTATTAACAATAATAAATATATTAATAAAATGTATTTCATATATTAGGAGAATAAGGGAGTTTGTGCTAAAAATTGAAACTCAGAAATATGTGATGGTCGTAATGGGGAGGTTTCTGTGTGCATGCGAGTAACAATTTTTAAATTAATTCTTAAACTTTCAGAAAAGCATTGAATGATCAAGGGAGAAATACTAAATTAACAATGAATGATTATCTGTTGGTTTCGAAATAAAATTATTTAGCGAGTACCTGTTATTTTTTTTATAAATGAAACGACATTGCATGTTGACGTCATCTTTCTAACATAACGTCAAACGCGTTATTTTACGTTAGCACTTGGGAAATTACAAAACTTCAATAAGCAAATAATTATCCATTTGCAGGAAAAGAAACTAAATAAAATAGTTTTAAAGTAGGTTTAGGAGAATTATGTTTTAAGAAAATGCACGAATATTGATACTCCTTGTATTTAACGTCATGCGAGGGTGATATGGTAACGCTAAATTAAATTTGTAGTTATCAGTACTTCAAGATCGTATAGAAAGAAGACGAAAGAGATGTTCTTATATATACCCACCACAGCACCTAGTAGAAACTTTTTTAGAACATTGCTAATCTGCAGCTAGTAAAATTTTAATTTTTTTGTAACCAACAATTTCAACTAGAAAGGTGCTAGCAAATCCATCGAAGTACACATTTTCCAAGAAATACTAGGTAAAACTTATGGATATACGTATATTAAAACAAAACCTATTCTTAATTTTTCTAGATAGTACTTTAACAGAATAGAAGAGGCTTTATTTTTAATAATTTACTTGTCATCTAAGAAACACTATTAATTTATTAAATTTTTCTCATATAATGAACTACATTATTATTAAATAAAACAGATTTAGAAATACATTAATCATTATTTTGAAAATATTGATTTGGTGAACTTGTATAGTATATTTTAAGAGAATTATGATTCTTCTCAAAAAATAAAATTGTTTAAAAAGAAAAGTTAAGTTAAAAATCAATGAAAACCTACTTATAATAAAATAGTAACCAAAAAAATATAAAATTGAAATATCTTTTTTATACGTTGTTTAAACTATTAATAAATATGTCAGCATTACTTTTGCAGTTATAAAGCAAGATTTGATTTATTTCATATTTAAATTATGTCACCATAATACAGTACATATCTAGTGAGAAAGCTGCATTAAAGAAAAATAATAATAATGCTTTCTCCTCCTAAGGGATTTGAATTTCGAACGATGGTGGTATTCTCGTCTCTATAGTCTGACATTTTTTCCACTTCGCTAGCTGAACTTTGTCTCTTTCAAAGTTTCCTTGCTTCATCTTTCTAAAATAAAAATTTTTACCTGCTGAATGTTCTTTCAAATGACTGACAGTACTTAGTGACTTGGAAAGCATGTTTCAGACAAGAAAAATATTACTGCTGAATTTTTAGTAAAATTATTGTCAATAAATATCTCTACTAAGACTGTCTAGAATTTTACACATCGATTCTACTCAGTTTTTTCCATTCAATAACTTACCAAAATTTGGCAATATTTACTGTCCAAGAAAACTTACAAATCATAAAACTATTCTGCATAATATTAAACCAGTTTATACTGATGGAAAAAAAGAATAGATAGAACCTTCAGTCTAGAGTCTTCTTTTTTAGTTAACACACATTTCTTCTCAGTGTAGTCCAAACAGTAGCTTAAAAACCAGGACTTGTTAATATTTACTAATTAGAAAAACATGTGAATGAGAAAACTATTACTGCCTAGTTTTAAGTCAGTATATATATATATATGTATATATATATATATAAAACGATAAAAAATTGGCTAGAAAAGCCCCTCATGGATGTTTTTAGAAACTCTACAGCCCAAAATGTACAGATGTTACTTGACAGCACCTATCAAGATCCTAACACGATAAGTGAACACAGTTCAACTCTGACAAAAACTTGCCACTAACTGAACAGAGTCCAACGATTATTATGCAAATTTCTATCAAGGAGTCAGTGGCGTAACGGATGAAAAATAGAATTCAAATATTTACACGACCAGAAAGTTATGGATTTAGTATTTCCAGGGTTCGGAAGAAGTCTGTTCATGTTGGTGCAATCACTTAATCTCGCTTTGCTCGAAATAAAAATGCATTGCTGTGAAGAATCAGATTCACAATCAGCTTAGATTCGGACACCATTTGCATAGTGTATCGAGGAGCAGTTCTTGAAAACCTTGGCTATATCCGAAGTGCAAAGAAGAAACGGGAGAGGCCCTAGTGTGGAACCTTGAAGCTGGAAGAAAGAGAAAGAGAGGGAAAGAGTGGGAGAAAGAGAATGGGTGGGGAGCAGCTGGTTATGGAATCCTGACAATGGATTTTTCTATCGCCATCCCGTATATTTCGTGTCCATGCGTGAGCCAGTGATGTGTTAAGAAGGGTCAACGGCCGACCCTCACCACACGGAATGGATTGACGCGCTCGTACGCGCCAACACACGGAAGGCCCAGTTTGTTTTGGTTCCCCGGGCGTTAGCCCGGTCCCCCTCCCTTCATTTCTCTTCTCCTTCTCTCCACTCCTTCTTTCCTATTCACCCCCTCAACACTCTTCCACATCTCCAAGACCTTCCCCACCACAAACAAGACTATACACCTAACGCCCGTGAACTCATATACCATCGAACATCAACCTTCTGCCCAGTATTTTTTGCTCTATCCTCGAATATCAGCCAACTGAATTTTTCGTTTTCCTTGTTTTTTCAGGAGAACGTCAGTTTTTTATCTCTCGATGATGTTCATTGGTGTCAGGATGACCTTGGGATAAATTTTAAGGAGCGATAGGTGGCATAATCCCATTACAAACAAGACATTCTATCGAACACCAACATCTTTGCTGATATTCTTTGCTCTATCCCCAAATATCAACCAGCTGAATTTTTCGTTTTCCTTGTTCTCTGAGGAGAACATCAGTTTTTGATCTCTCGATGATGTTAATTGGTGTCAGGATAACCTTGGGATCAATTTTAAGCAGCGATAGGTGGCGTAGTCCCATTACAAACAAGACTGTACACTTAATGTTTGTGATCTTATATACTCAATCGAACATTAGCCCTCTCTGATATTTTTTACTTTAACCTTAAATATCGACCGACTGAATTTTTCGATTTCCTTGTTGTCTGAGGAAAACGTCAGGTTTTAACTTCTCGATGATGTTAGTTGGTGTGTTATGATGACCTTGGGACAAATTTTAAGGAAGGTTAGGTGGGGTAATTTTGAGCAAGACGATAAATACAGGGCCAGAGATGCCAAATTAATATTAAAATATACGTTTAATATTTTAATTCTTCGTTAATATTGATGTGGGTATATAGGGTGATCGAAAAGTCGAAAGACGGATAAACATCTTCGAAATGGTGTGCATTGGGAAAAACATTGGTCTTAGGTGTATTTGTTAGCTGGAAAGGTCCATTGTGCAGTGCTATGCATTTAGTCTTAGGTTAAAACTATGAAGCTCATCCCAAGGTCAACTTTTTTTTAAAGCACATCCTGACTTTTTATCGAACAGAAATTGTGCAAATAATTTTCCAAGACACCAATGAATTTATCATATCATGCACAGTCGTTCATTAGATATTGTAATTTACATTTTCATATATTAAACTATAGGTTTGATTGTAGTAGTGAATGTAACCCGATTGTGACCTCTATGTAACGCACACGAATAGTTATTCGTTTGTACCTATAATCTGAAATTGAAATACTTGATGAATGACTCAATAAAATGATAGATTCATCAGTGTTTTGGAAAGCTCTTGAAATGAGCTACTGGAATATGTAATAAAGAGTAGTCCACATTGCAATGAAAAATGAACTTTCACATGTCCTTCATAACGCCATCTGAAACCAAATGTATATGACTATCATTTGAATCATTTGAGCCAAAAAAGTGCAAATGACTCGTTGCTTTTTAAACTCACAGTTATCTGTTACTTAGCCTTAATCAAGCTTTCTAACCATTCTGTATTTAAAATTACTATGCAGAGGTGAATAACAACCTGTAATTAAATCGGGGTTCAAAGTAATAAATTAATTAAATGTACTCACACACATATTCCTAAAGCATCGCCTTAGTTGAACTTACAGACACAGTACCTTTAGAATTTACTTACATATGCATGGTATTTCATTTTAAATAATAACTTCAACTATTAACTGCTGATTACGTTATATGAAAATATGTTTTAAACAGATCTTTTACAGCTTGGAAAGGGACATAAGAAGGTTCCCTTGGTTTGACTATGAAACATTATTTCAACTGTACTTGAAGGCCCCCCAAAGCTTTTTAAACGAAACACCTTATATATTATTACATATTCTGGTAGTTGACCTCAGGAGTATTCCAAACCCTTCTTGTCATTTTTTCATTTCATCCAGTCGTTTACGGGATAATACAATTTGAAAGTATACGTAGATGAGCAACTGTAAGACTGTATGGTCGTGCATACTATTTCAACAAAACCACTCCTATATGTAATTTCAAGTCGAAATATCTCGTAAACGAGTGGATGAAATGAAAATATGACACAAGGTTTTGGAATGCTCTTGAGGTCAACTATAAGAATATGTAAAAATATATAGGGTGTGCCATTTAAAAAAGTGCAGGTGTCCTTCGTGTACCATTGAAAAAGATTTCAAGGTCAAACCAAGGGGAAAACCTTATATCCCCCTCTAAGCAGCAAAATTGTGGTTTTAATATTTATTTTTATGAAACAATTATCAGCAAATAGTTCAAGTTTTTGTTTAAAATGGGTACTCCACACACAAAGGAATAAATTTGAACTACTTTCTAGAAATTTGCTATTCATTTGCATCTGGTGGAGTCTTCACAAACTATTTTTTATTAATAATAAAAATTCTTTTATGTTCTTCAGATATCTATGAATTATTTTAATTTTCTTTTCTATCAATTTTACATTCTTAATTAGATTCATAATTGATTTATTCAAATTTATTATTTCCTCAACTCTTTATAATATAATTACCAAAATATTATATCTTGGTTTATGGCTAAAATTTATAAAACCATTACCAGTCTCTATTTTGGCCTAAGTTAGTATGCTCACTATTGGGTATTTCCAGATTGGCCAAACACTGGTAGAACTTATTTAAGGTCAGTTCTAAGTTACCTATACAAGACCAAGAATTGATAACACAATTCTTGGCTTCCTCCTGCTTGACCAAATGTTGTTCAACAATGTTGAACCTACTTTCATTTGGCAAAGCATTGGTAAGACAATTCTTGATTTCTCCTTGCATGGCCTAGTGTTGGTCAAATGTTATGATCAAAGTTTGGCTGCTATTTTTTTGATCAATCATTGGCAGAATATTAGGTGTCCTTTAATATGTATTACAGTACTATCTCGGTTACCAACTGATAGTCTGTAACAGTATCTGCTGGAGTTGACCTCTCAAGGACTGCAAAAATTAAATATTTAAATACTTGAAAATTTTAGTGGTTCATAATATCATTGATTATTATTATCACTCTTACGTAAACTGTTAAAACAATAAGAAATCATTTCTTTTCTTGAAAATCCTAAAGAGGGTTACCATTTAAGAAATAGATTATGCAATTTGCAAGTATTATATTTCTAAATTTCTGTTATGTTCAAAAAGTAAAACTTTAAGAATTTATTCTTCAATATCTCACATTTGCCTTTGTACTAAAGTTTTTAGTTAGGGTTAACGACAAAGCAATGTAGTACCGTAATAGAGGTGAACGTAATTCAAAATTAACTGAAACTTACTACACAGGTGTTTTCAGGGTTTCTGAGTTTAGCTGAGAGAATTAAGCTTTGCAAAATATTTTACGTAAAGTGCTACTGACTTTGAAGATTCTTTTTCTTTCATATAAAAATAAATTCTTGATACTATTACGAAGAGATAAATATTTTCGACTTTCGACTCTCCTAAATATTATTGATTTTCATTTTTAAAGGGTTAATTTTTGTACAGTTTTTGGTTCAAACTATAACAGTGATGAAGACAGTTTTTAATTATAAAACGTCTTAAGAAAAACTCTGCTAGCTTATGACTATGAGAATTTGTTATTTTATATTTTTATTTTTTTCCTTTTTTATATGTTTAAATCCATACAGTGCGTCTGAACCTAAATTTGCATCCCTAACATTTCCAGTTCGTTGAAGGTTGTCAAAAATACTGAAATAGGTCAATTTTAACTTGCAGGAGGATCAAAGTTTGTCTTAGTGTCAAATTTATATCTACATCCCTTTAAATCTAGAGCCACTTCTTCAACAAATTTAAAAAGCAAAAAGGTTGGAGTGATACATCATTTTGAAACTGTTTTCATTGTCTATGGAAATATACATATATAAATATGATAAGTTTGTTGCCTTCAGCTAAAACTTTTTGTCACTTTAACAAATAAAAATATAGTGCCTAGAAGACATTTCTTAGTCCATCTATATAAAATAAAATTTGAAATTTAAACGAAAGTGCTTTGGTTTGACTTTTTCCAAAATGTCAATCTCCAAAATGATATGCCACCTGAAGCTTTTTGCTTTAAAATTTTTCGAAGTGGTGAATCTAAACACTAAATGAATCGATAAATAATTTTAAACCCAAAATAAAATTTAGTTCCATACTTCCTATTAAAATGAAGCTATTTCAGCATGTTTTCTAAATGTTTATGAAAGGGGAGATTTTAGGGATACAAATTTTTATAGAAGCAATCTGTACAGAGGGCCTTTGATCAAAACATGATCATGATCGTTTATTAAGAGTTTCCTTATAGTCAAAATTATTTCATTGTAATGAAAAATCTAGTTACTTTTATATAACATTCCTTTAAAAATGATAAATTGTAAAAACGAGTTTACCTTTTAAAAATTAAATCTTAGGAGTATGATAGATAATTTTATATACAAAAAACCGTAGAATTTTTCATTCAAAGTTTTCCTTTTTTTAAATTTACATTGTACTTGTCATAGATTAATTATTTTTGAAAAAAATCTTACATAAAAACAAAACACGTCGAATAGATTAGAATTTATTAAAAATTTGTACTAAATCTCTCATCAGAGATTGTGGGAGGCCCAAAAAATCGAATTGAGGAAAGTCATCCATGGGTTAATATGGAACACCCTTTGCATTTGAATCAATTGCATCCCTAAGGCTCGGGCATGTCCACTAACGGCAACATTGTAGTTTGTATCGTGCACGATGCGTCAGGACACGGCAACCCTGCCTCGACTTACTCATCCCTGCACACTGCCACTCTGCCCCCTCCCCTATCTCTATCTCTCTACTCCGCACAGATCCTCTTTCTCTCATGATATCTCTGGTGTGAGATTATTTCACCAGATGCAGCAACCCACCTACCTTCAAAAAGCCTTTAATCTCCAACCATTATCCCAAATCTTAAACAATCAACAACCTTCCATCAACACAGTCCTGTTATCAACAAAACCAGTGAATCAACAATGTAAACAAATCCTAAATATCTCTCATCCACTGTTATACACTTTCCTGAATTTATCAAAATGACGAAACGAAGTTGCACGAGTGTCGTTCACCAATTTAACGTAACGTTACATGGTTCTAGTGTTTAGGCTGCGAGAAAAGAAATGACCTTGACAGCATCCTCGTTATTGCACGGGTATAGATCAGGTTGGGTTCGGTATTAGAAAAGGGAAAAAAGAGGATGTTGTGGATAGAGGAGGTAAAGGGCAAAGGGTAGGGAAGGACGGCCAAGTAAGGAGAGCGAAGGTAAGGTAAAGCGAAGCAAAACCAAACACAAGCAGAGGGAGAGGATTGCCTGCCTGCTGCGGCCGGCATAGAGGGTCTCTGACCTCCAACGATGCCACAGCCGCGCACTGTGTAGACTGTAGACCGCTGTGTCTCTTGTACCGTTTCGGAAAGTTGATGTCACAAAATCCTTGAGACAGAGCTCCTTTACCTCGCACTTCTTTGCCCCTTTCGCCTGATTCTTCCAATCAACAAATCCCATAGTCCTTACTGAAACGAATCATCGTGTGTCCCCTTAAGTCCTCCGGAAAACAACTCGAGGACGTTCTTTAATTTTCGTCCACTGACACGAGCAATTTTGGGAAACGTTTGTTAGATTTTTACCGAACTGGTGTGCGAGATTTGAATGAACATATTTGGAAATGTTGAAGGGAAGAATGAGCATCCATAACATCTGGCATTTCTTACAAGATAACGCATATCGACAGGGGAATTTCTGCGTAATTGAACTTTGTAAATATTTACCAAGAGTCTATTGTAGTAACTGGCGAGTGCTATCGTGGTTCGCCGAGCTCGACTGGGGTACCAGTTCCACGAATTACTTAGGAATTTTTGGTCATTTGCTAATAGGTGACTAATTACTGATTGCTGGATAATTACGGTGTTTATTAGGCTTGAATATTGCATTTAGTGTCATTAGAAGAGTTATAAATTTGTTCGAAGCAAAGGTGAAAAGTTTTAAATGCAAACTGCCTTTTATCAACGTAATTGAACATAGTTTTTCAATTTTGTAATCAAGTATAATGAACAATTTTCATTAACCATTCAATTGTCGACTGACAACGCGAGGTGGTGTCAGAAAGTACCCAGATTGGGTTTATGATGCTTAAATAAACAGCAACGTATAACGAAGAGCATAAGGTAAACACAAACATTACAGAGTGAGTCTAACTGAAATCTTAGTTATCAAAAAACAATGTTGTTTGAAAACTGATTTCAATTTCAACAATTTTCATGAATTCTTAAAGAATTATCTTTGGAAAACAAAATTTTTTTCAAATGTTGTTTTTGAAAATCTATAGATTTCAGGTAAAACCGATCTGTGATTTTGGTATCCCAAGCAGGAATCACTAATCATGCAAACAAAGCCAACCAGTGGTGGATGTACGGTTTAGAATAAACAATTGCCACACTTATCAGCTGATGGTGGCTAACAATAAATGGCCAACATTAAATTTGAATTAGTTGGACATTGTTTGGTCCACTAATTGGTTAATGTATGGAAAATCATTGACTGAATTTTTAATTTCCATATAAAAATATAGATGTCACATGAGTGCTGCTTTCTCGCTAGCATACTTTATAAAAGAGGAACAAATAAATATCCAGATAATGCAAGAAGTTTTTATTCAATTTTAGGACTTACCCTTTGGACTACTAGAATTTTTCATACAAATAATGGTTCTTTTTTCTCAAAGTTTTGTCAATATAAATAACATACATAGTTAATACATTATCGAAATTACCCCAAAGTTACTATAGTGGCTTTATTGGCAGGTTAAAGGTTAAGATGATATTTCAAAAGCTGTCGATCATTACTATGTTATATTTCTCCTAGATTTTACATATTTAAGAATTTTATATTCTATTGGTTGATTTCCTTATTTATAAAAATTGCAAAATGCATGGTATTGAGTTCCCATGTGATTTTCTATATTTCTTCGTAAAATGATGATGCGTTTAGTTGCATCTATATTTTTAATTTTGTAAATATTCAATCCGTATCATATTTGGTCCATTAGTGGTTCGATAAATATCGTAACCATTGGGCCATTACCTTTGCCTACTATTGGATTGATATTATCATTCAGTAAGCACACCAAATTATCAGTTATTAATGGTCACAATTAATCAGCCATTAACAGACTATGTGGGCTAATAATCAGTCACTACTGGTCCGTTTTCTAATTCCTGCTAGAGTTAGTTTATCACTCCAGTACATAAGTTCAAACTATATAAATCCTTTTTTTGTACTAATTTTCCGCTGTTTTAATTATACAGTGCCCGTTACTTAAAACGCTCCAGAGCTTAGATACTAGAAGGCATTTATCTCTGTAATTTTATAGGACTTTCTCGAAACCTCTTACCATTAGAATTCTAATCAGACTTATACTGGAATTAAATTTAAATTGGGAATAGTTACAGTGATATACATTTTCATATATCCTTCCTTTGTGACGTTTCAAGAAGTGGATTCTGCAGTATACATCCGTAATTGCGTCAAGCTAATTTAACGAATTATTGTTATTAGAGGATTAGAACAAAACATACATCACATAATGAAAAATTTGTCGTATGCATGATTTAAATACTCGTTAAAAATGTAAAATAACTACAGAAGATAGGCTATTTATTATTCTCCATGTATTCGAATGGTTTCGTTGTTAAACAAATTTGTTATTCCCACTAACAGGTTTATACAAAATTCCAAGTATTAAAATATCTCGTTTGGCACAGTCTCCTCACCAATGTTTATTAGAGTTAAATTGATATGATTGTTGTGGTTTATAGGGAAATGCATTAATTATCTCACAATAATTAAAAAACCTCATATAAGTGTCGTTAATATCTATTTTAAAAACGTAGTTTCTGTTTACAAATTGGATATTAAATATTTTTATATTACATGAAAAAGTTTGTTTATTTCTTCATTCACAAAAGTACCAACCACTTCATCTTAACTATAGATGATAAAAAATTAAAATTCGTCAATAATTCCAAAAATAGAAGATATGGACGAACAAAAGAGTGCAGGACTTTAATAGTTCATAAATATATATACAATATTTTCCAGAGATTCATAGGATTAGGGATTTCCTCATCATATAAAGGGTGTAACAGTATCATTGAATGGTTTCTAAGATGCAGATTTCTGATGTTTGCGCGATAAAAAACCTTCCATTCGCATTATAATCGGTGCAACGCGCGACTTTTGGCATAAAAGAGTTTAAAAATAAATATGTTTTGGCCCAAAAAACCCAACCGATAGTCTCGACCGTAAAACCTTCGTAGATCAATGGCGCAAACGATTCACAAATATGTCCAAGACCTAAGACAATGGGATAAAACAAGAATGGGTTGAAAGTTGAGAAATCTGTGAGCTGAAAGTCAGACGTGCAATAGGACCGTGAAGAGGGGAAATCGATGCGCGCCGCGCGCACGTTTCTTTGTTTACATCGAACCGGCCGGCCCCAGCAGCAGTCACGTGGTATTGATCCAAGCTTACTTTTCCTGGAATTCGAACCAACACACCGCGCTTCGGCCAAATGCACCAACTTTTCTCGTTCTTTCCGTAGAGATACCACATTTCTCCCAAAAGCATCCGTACAATAAAATTCTTCATCTTGCCTATTTCAACATTATTATTGTTATTATTAAACTCTATCGATAACGAATTCATAGTTACGATTGTTTTCGTATCGTTTCAGGCAAATGCAGCAGTGGTGTTCAAATGTACCTGGCCTGGTTGCTTAGAGATAAAAGCTACGGTTACTCTCATCGAGGAACATGTTCGGCAACTGCATCTTGGGTATGTAGTACGGATGAAAAGACTGCAGGAAACTTAAATTTAGGAGCCTACTGAGGATCAGGATTAAAATTACAGACCCAAGAGCACCAAGGAGTACGGCGAGGAAGATGATGATATGTCGGATCACGAGGAAGAATTCTATTACCAAGAGGTGGCGGTGGATCATATGAGCTCACCACCGACAATGTCTCATCGCGACATGGCGAGGCCCCCCCATGAGGATCCAGAGTATCAGAAGCAGCTCCGCCTGGAGGCAGCTCCCGTAACTACCAACTGCCAGGAAAATTCCGGTGTCAGCATTAGGGAACGTACCAATGCTTACACCCTCTCTCCATCACCGGTAAGTAACAACTGGGTTAACCTTCCTTATCCATCGATGCTCTTTCTGTAACGATCAAAATGTTATGGAATTTAATAGTAAACGAGAGTTATACCTTTATCCTAAGTCGTGAAAACACATCAGAGATTAATGCCCATTTTCCTTTTAGGGCACACCGATAAAGCACATAAAGCTATCACCACGACCGTTCCAGACATACCATCAGCAGAACGTTGGGCTACTGACGATGTCTCCCGGAAAATTACCGTCCTCCCCACGCCGTATTCGGGGAGAGACGAAAAAGTGCCGCAAGGTGTACGGAATGGAACACCGGGATTTGTGGTGCACGCAGTGCAAATGGAAGAAAGCCTGTAGCCGTTTCGGCGACTAGATACAAATTCCGAGGCACCCTAGTACACATGACCGGAAATATTTACCGATCTGATAAATTTAGTTTGTCCATGCAACGTCGATTGCATTCGGAAACAAACGGTATCCGGAGGAGTTACTTTTTCCTGCTTCTGATATTGGACCCGAAGCTTCAGGAACGTCATCGAGTCTGCGAGTCTCTACAGAGATGGCTCTGATGTACCACTTCTGAGCAACCCAATAGCTGAACTGATAAGCTCCGTTAGGATGTGTTCGTAAAGTACATCCTTAGGCGGAGATGCTCCACTCTGTTTTCCTCCACCCTGAGCCCTTCGTCAGTTCGCTTGGTTAATTAGTTATTGTGGGACACAGTCTCAGAATCTACGTGCATCCTTCAATGGCGCTTAGCAAAATCAGACACGAGGTCCTCTTCCGGAGGACCTTGACTTATAGGTAGTGAATTTATTTTCGATGGGACGCAAAGCTGAGCTGCTTCATTGAATCTTTCCGAGTACTTAGCAGCTAAGGTGCGGCTCGCGTCAGGAAGAACTCTCTTTGCTTCGCGGAAGACTCGAGGAACCGTCACTACGGACTTCTGTATCATCTCTGATATCAACTCCAAGCTTGCGGTTCGTCATGGGCCTGTGTCACTCGTTACGAGAGCGTCGAAGTAAACCGAGGCAGGTCTCATTGGATGGACTCGATCATGATCTTGCGGAACTCCTATGGGAACGGTTATGGCTACTGGATGGAGGGTACCCGACTCGTCCGTCGCATATTACAAACTGATCAACCGTATAATTATTTATCACAACCGAGCATTGGAAAACCATTCGATGGAACTACGCATAATGTTGTTAATACTAGTGGAATACGTCGTTCGATTTTTAAACGAAGATTGGTGCCTGGCTTGTCAAGACCGATGAGTCGGTTTTTTATCAAGTAGCCGTAATTGGAACCCTGCGAGTTGGAAAATCAAACAGCAAGCTCTGTGTAAATATGCATCAGCTGGAGAACGAATAGAGATTTATGGGTAATATTAGGAGAATTTGTAATTTCTCGCAATGGCTTAAGATATTCAGAAAAATACCATAAGAAATACTCGTAACGGGAACTCATCCATAAGTTCGGATCTTGCGAAGAACTGTCCCATAGAGGACTACGATAGGCAGAGCATTTCGATTGCCAGTGGCAAGAAAACACGCACCTTCGAGTTATTTTGATACAGGATCCGCGAGTTGGTATCCTCCGAATTGATCCACGAATCATCTCCTTAGGCAATTTGTAAAGAACTTTTTTCATTCACACAGAGTAGCGCAGAAATAAGTTTGCGAAGTTCGCGTTATTAAAGCAAAAAAGGTTCTACTAGTACATCGGAGATCTTCTGGTAACGCAAGCACAACACGATGGGAATTTGTCTGGAGCCCGATGAAAAGTTACCTGTTGACAGAATCCATAAAGATAACCACAATATAAACTATAGTATATTATTAGGAAGCTAAAGCTTGGAGATATTAGATGCACGAAGTCTTTGATTACGTTAGGATAGCTTACCAATTTCACCGCTTGATGGGTTCTGTTGATCGTAAGGAAAACGAAGAATGACCTCTGTGTTGTGCACCGTTACGAACGCAAGGAAGTCTGATGAATCGAATCCGAATAAAAGCGCGCGATATGAGAGCTGATTGTGATATTTTATCTAAATTTAACGGATCCCGCGGGCCGAGAAGCAGAAAGTGCAAAGGTGGTTGATTTGAAAGAAAGATACAAAACTTTATACACCAATTACATAATACTGCCAGATTCGACAATTGTTGCTGAACACTTGTTTCTTCTGCGACACAAGCGTGGATCCTAGTAGTTTTCTGAATTAGCCAATCCAAGGCCTCGCTCTAGAATCGATCGATTGTTCCAGTTTGCCAAACTGACTCCAAACAGATTTTCAATTTTTGGTACGCCTTTCTCACTTTCGAACCTCCGTACATACGACGAATTTTGCTTAACTGATCTCATCTCGTATTGGATGTAGAGTCCAGTGATGCTTTTTTTAATCTTCAGCTATACCAATAAGTATAATCAACGCGTTATCGGGAGACCTTCCACCCCTCCCCCAAATTTCGAGGTCTCTGTGCGACGCACTCTAACGTTTCATTGTCCAAAGTTTGCAACACTGGATCTACTTCCGGTACCTACCCAATATATTATAGACTGTTTTAAAAGATGGGTAGAATCGTACCATCTGAAAACTGATTTAGCGTTGTCTTTCATGTCTTTGTATAAGATATTTTAGCGTAATTGTTACTCTTGTATTAACTAGAACTCCTTTGTTATAAGAGTGCTCTATTATTATTATTATTATTATTAATCATTATCATTAACGTCATCATTATTACCACTATCCTTACCCAAATTTTAGCGTAGACTGCCACGCTTGCTTATAAATATTTAAACGGTAAATGTTATCATTATGGATAACTCATTTTAAATTGATTAAATTTTTGCTTTGGCATGTCAAATTTTAAAAACGAATCATTGTGCAACTAATGGGATATTGATGGAAAAAACATCTCTGTAAGATATAGCTTTGTCTACCAATTCCTACCAAGGACGTAAATTTGCAAGCACAGGTAGTGTAGAGAGTAATTGCCGTCCAAGTAGGTTTCTTTGTTAAAACTACATTATCACGTTAGTAGCGATTTTTATCAAAGGAAAGTGTCATTTATTAGAATGTATAATGACCAGGATGGTACTACGAGACTCAGCTTTAATATTGTTAACGTATAGCGTAATACATCTTATTGGACGTTTGGAAATATTAGGGAAATGATAATCAGATATTTATTAACTCATTTAGAGATCTATATATTAGGCTATGTATGCTTTCAACAATCCTGAGCTAGTAGTACAGTCCTGTACACAAAGTAGCTTTAAATTTACATCTGCTATTTTTATGCATAATTTACAAGGTCTATTTTACAGTGTAAGAATGAAATTTGTTGAATTTTTTACTAAGGAGTCTTGTCCTGCATACTATATCCCTTAGATATGATAAAAATTGGTATGTAAATAAAATAAGGACAATTGTGATAATTGCGTTTTTTTTTTATTGGTAATAGACATTTTTATAGAATTCCATTGTTTCCAGTAACACAGGTGCTCTGCAGTTTTGAGAAAAATGTTTTGTAGTTATTTAAAAGCAGAAGAAATTTAACACTTTTACTTATTTTAAACAGAAAAGAAAAATTTTCATATTTAATTTTATCATTTACATATGCATTAGACAATTATAAATTTTCGAAACCTTGCAAACATCAAAAGCTACTGATTTAAAAAGTTAAATCAGATTTTTCCATGATTATATTGATTCCTAAGATAAACTGTTAATAAACAGAATGATAAAACAGTAAACAAAATTCAAAAATTGCTTTTTCCTGCTTCTTAAAATATAGTTTATAGCTTTAATTAATGCTAAATAATTCTTAAAATCTTTTAACCATTTTCAACTGAAAAAACCTTATTTTAATCTTTTATATTTTACAAGTGTACCAATTTTTATCAAAATCTTTGATAGTTGAACTTCGTAAAAAAGAAAACCTATGTAGAAATTGTATCAGTGCCATTCCAACAAAGAATTTACAGGCATTGAGAATGCTAAAACTAATGAAACATAGAAAGCAAACATAAACTTCAGCTTGAACTTCATAACAATATTTGGACACGTTTGAAAACAAAAGAAAACTATAAAATTGTATTTCACAAAAATAATTTAAAAAAAATAGAAAATACTTTTCATGGGACGGATGAGGCAAACAACGTAATTAATAAAAATTCCCGCAGGCGAGCATAGTCATTTTAGCCATTAATTTAATTTTTCTTTGTATTGCGTTTTTTAAGGAAATATTTTATAAATTTACACCAACAATCATTGTAGCGGAATATTATATTAGCTACACTCGAAAGTAACGACATTTTTCTCTACGCAAATTAACAACACAAAAATGACATTACTTTCCAGTGCATCTAATATTACAGCTAGATTCTATGTACCAACAATAAATCTCGATCGATTCGACGAGCGAGCCGATTACGAGCGATCAAAGAACTCGGCTGATCTAACTTAAGCCAGATCGCCGAAATATACATATATAAGGAAATCAGAAAATTATTTCGCGGATTACCTTATGGCCGGGATTATACCAAAACGATCTCATATCGAATATTAAAATGCAATTTTTCGAAGCGTACGGTCGACTCCTGAATTCGGTCAAGCAGCGTTTTACAGCGGCTACATTGCGAGTCAATTGTCGTGAGTCCATGAAAAGACAATCTATCGACAGAACTATAATCGTTTCTAACATATAATATCTTTCGAAGACGATTTTTAGAACGAATTAAGATCATATTTCGATCTATATAGTATTACGCGTGCTTATTTTCATGGAACGACAATTAATGACAAAATTCAAACAGGAGTCGCACGCTCTGATCGCGGATGGTCGGCTGGGCGTAAAGACATTATTATAAATTATTATTATTATTATTATTACCATCATCATTATATTATATTATATTATAGTATATTAATTATTATATTCATCGTCATCGTCATTATATTTACTTTTATTAATATTAAGAGCGTTATTAACATTTAATTGTTAAGCGTAGAGAGAGCGAGTGAGAGAGAGAGAGAGAGAGAATCGTTAACTTTTACTTGATAAAAACCACTAGTATCGCGCAATGCTCTGCGCTAAATAAAAGATTGTATTTCATTGTTAATTTTGATTGAGTCGTTTTAAAGTTCGGACAAGTATATATATCCGGAAATCATTTGAACTTTTTTTTTAGAATCTATAGCAAAGATTTTATGCCCAGTTGCTGTGGTTGTGTCACTTTATTTGATGCTCAAATTTAAATATCTACATATGCGGAAGACGACAACAAAGAGATCTTTCAATTATCAATAATTCAGCGTCTATACAAAGTATTTTTATTTAACACGACTATTTATTTTTATTGAAGTATAACATTAATAAATCATATAACAATTTTATATATAGAATGAATTACACATTTTTTAAAATTCTTTTAAAAATACAAATACATAAACACATGGTGTAAAACTATGTACAAGCGAAAACCTTAACTATAGATTCCTGATATAATTAGAAATAAAAAAGTATTATATAACTTTTGCTGTAACCTTTCATTTTTTAAACATCCTTTTTTAAATCATTCAATAGCATGCCTCGTGAAGTAAGATAAGTGTATTTAAACTAATATTGGCGTCCCCATTCTGTGGTCTTAACGTGCTCCTACTATCTCATTGTGTAATTATATTAGCACACACAGTTTTTGTTTTTAAACCATACATCTTTTATAAATGTGTATATATCAAAACTTCTTTAATGTTGAATATCAATGAAGGTGTTTATTTAAACTTATTAACATTGTTAAGTATTTCAAGTGACCAAATTTAGCGAATAAAAAAAGAATTAAGAGGTTACACCATTCTGGCACTCAAAAATATAACACTGACAAATATTTATATATATATATATTTTTTTTTTTGTTTCACGGGCCTATTAAATATTTATATGCAAGACTCTATTTTATACATACAAACGAAAGATTAATTAAAAATGAAAAAAAAAACATTTAATAATGGTAGAGATATGAACCGTCAAGTAATATACATTAAAAGTTAAAGCCGTAAGAAGTAATCCAAGATCTACTCAACAGAATTTAATGAAATTTTAACCATAACATCTTTATAACACTAAGATGCAGAATAGAGTTTTTTTATTAAATACCACGTTTATTTTTCATAAATGATTTTATTTCAAATTTTTGATATAAGTTAGTTTTTTTCTCAGACAGCTGTTACTTCTGCAAATTTGTTCTATTATTGAAATTATTATGCTACATCTTGGATAATATTATAAAGAACAGGGGTATTTTAAATGTGTATGTTAAAATCGATTTAGTTGATGTTCAAATGTCTTACACACCATAAATTAAATTTTTAAAGGAAGCTTCTACCTGACGTCTCATATCTCTACCATTTTTAAGTATATTAATATATTTCTTTTATATATATATATATATATATGTATATGTATATATATTATCCATAAAGCTTCAATGTATATGTGTAAAATAAAAATTTGTGCATATACTTAATACCTGCATAAAAAAAATGTTGTTTTCTGACCTACAATTCCGAGCACAAAGGTGGTTTAACCTCTTAAATAACATTTAAAGAAAACTACATTTTCAATGTCACTTTAATCATAATAATTTTGTTTAATTTTATGAATTCCTTTTATTGCTAACAAGCTTTTTGTTTACATAAAATATTAATATACGTTTTCATAAAATTTTCCAATACGAATCTTTTCAGCCAACAACAGCAAAAATATTAATTGGAAAACAGCAACTGTGCGATTAACTGTATAGTAAGGCTGTAGGCATTTATTAAGCAGCAAAGTGGGGACGTTGTTGCTAATTTAAATACATTTCGCCTACTTTATATGACACGCTATTAATGGATTTAAATAAGAAAAATATTGAAAATGAAAAGTGATAGAAAAAAAGTTGTTGATAATTTTTTACTTCTAATAATATTAGGAATCTATTATTAAATTTTTTATCGGTACATAGATTTATACGGCTTTTATTTTAAACAACAGGAAGACTCTGGACCAAACTTAGTGGGTTTATAGGAAAAACGTAATTTCAAAAAACTTTTTTTAATAAACATGGATCGAAAACAACGAATTAATATTAAAAAAAAAAAATAAAAAATACGAATTTCTTATTATGATGTTTTTTAATTATTTTACTATCTTATTTTTATTGTTTTAAAATACTTTCCTGAATATTGCATTCACTCTACATAATAATTAACTTGACATATAAGAATTAAATCTGATGAGGACATAACATATTTAAAAGTTTTGTATGAACTTTAAATTATTATTTCCAAACCCATGTTTATTAATAAAGTAGTTTAAAATTACGTGCTGTGTAATAGCCCAGTCCCAGCCTCTCTACTACACCGTATATGCATATACTATACCTGGTTAGTCATTTTAATAGCCCCCGGTTAATATTTTAGTCGTTTTACAATTGGAATTCATATGTGTTTGGAACTATGCATTTTGTGTTACACAAACTATATATTTGGTAAGCATATAAACGCCAACTGTAATGCATATTTTCAATGATGTGGAGAATATTCTTTAAAAAATTCAAACGAGTTGTTTGTCTTCAAGGAGCATATTATGTAATTTTACTAAATGGATCTAAAGCAATCATCTGAAGGTTATCTACAGGTTGCCTTATATTTCTTAAGTGGCATTGTTCTGCTTTTAATTGTATGTATATTATGAGTCATTCTTTCTCAAATGGTATAGGTTTCCCAAAGTTGTATTAGGTTTAAAGGTACTAATTGGTATTAAAATTTAGGTCCTTTCATTTATTTTACAAATTTTTCTGACATTTTTTTAAATGCCATATTTGATAGGTTTGTACAGTTTTAATTGTTAATATGGGTGAAATTT
Source organism: Prorops nasuta (assembly GCF_024137725.1). Classification (NCBI taxonomy): domain Eukaryota; kingdom Metazoa; phylum Arthropoda; class Insecta; order Hymenoptera; family Bethylidae; genus Prorops; species Prorops nasuta. The sequence goes on from NW_027116814.1 coordinate 2,572,533, forward strand.
GAAGTAATTATTTTGCTTACAGAACAAATACTTTTCTTCAGAGTAAAACTAGAATATAAATAATAGGTAAAATTATTAATATTCAGCAGTAAAATCACTCTTTTATGCAAGAATTTTCCTACTAAATTTCAACATAACAATAATATATTATATTCTTCTATCAAGATTATCTTTCTGTTTTCCTCCAAATTTATATTCAGTGAAAGCAGAAACTCATGTTTAATGAATTTTTTAACAATCGAATGGATGTTGGAAAAACCAATCGCCACGTTGGATACGCCATTTAGAAAAAACAATCAAAAATATTAATTAAATATCATAACTTTATTCTCAATATAAAAAAATAATGATCATAAATCAGTTGAATTTAATTCAGTAAGCAAAATTATTATTGCTAATTTTAAACAAATCAACAATTAACTGTATGAAAGGAAGTCAAATACTAATAATTAAAAAACCTTAAATTAAAAAAAAACGTTACACGACTTTCTATATTAGATAAGAGCAGTTAAAAAACCCACACGTGATTTTTTAAGTCAAATAAAATTTTGAACCACCTACAATTGCCACTTTAAAAAAATACTACATATATGTACAGTTTACTTAAAGAAATTTTCAACATGCTATAATAACATACTTTCTCATAATAAACTATAAGTTATCAGGCTTAAATTTATTAAGTCCACATCGGCATTGTCCAAGATCGATCCGGTGCAGTTGATAAAAGTTGTGCTCAAGTAAATTCAGGTATCTGCATTATTGATATCTTTTAACAATTCCGTCGAAATAATACTTAATACGTTCGTTGCGTTTGAACAATCGGGATTTGTGTGTGCTACCAACATATTTTTCCAAATGTATTTTTTTGAAATGTTTATATATAAATATCCGTAATTTTATATGTATACAGTTAAATATGAACAGTAAATTTAAATTAAATTCTAAATTCATTGGAATGGTGTGTCGAGAACATAAGAACACAATGGATTAGAGATAGTTGGTTCGTCCAAAAATGCAAACGTGTTAAGGTATCTTTGATACTAGTAAATGGGTATAAAATATAATAGCTGAAAATGTTTAAATAAAATGTATATACTAAAAAAATATGTTATTATAGTGTCTTGAAAATTTTTTAAGGTAAGTATTAATCTCTTCAGACTAGTCTAAGATAAACTCACATGTTTTTATATATCTTGCAAAAACGTATGTGACTGAATCTAGACTTAGATTTATTAAAAGTCATTAGGGATGTCTATACCTTGTTCAAATAAAAATCATGAAGTTTTGATGAGTTTTTATTCTTCGATGCAAAATTTCTGTAATTAGTTACACAACAGTTGATTAAGCTGTTTGTTTGGCAGATTTGGTTAATTTAGTGTGGGTGGACTCAGTTTATCTGTATAAATTGGTGATGCTATCTTGCTAAAGAAAGTATACAGCACTAGACAGTCATAATTTCAAATTGAAATAAATAAAATTCTGATTTATAAATTAAATAATAATATTGAAATATCTAATTATATAGTTTAATAACAATGTGTGATAAAATATTTTACATTTCTATATACATACCATGTTATTTTAATGCTTGAATTTAATTTTTTTTTATTTTGTTTGTCTAGTAAGAAATTTTAATTTTTTGTTCGATTTTATTGTTTGAAAATTTATTTTAATAGTTCAAATATACTGTATAAGCACATTAATTCAATGATGTAATTTACTTGCAGAAATAAATAAAACATTAATTTTTCTGTTTTATTTATCTTTTTATAAAAATATTTATAAGTACGTTACACATTATTTTGTAAAATTAGATCAATGACTCCGTATGGTATATTTTAGCACAATGAAAGTAACTTCTTAAAAAATAAATCCGAGTGAAAAATAAAATATTCTTATTAAAAAATCTAAGTTCAAAAATAACAAAATAAAGGCAATAAAATAGTATCCAAATTATATAACTATTAAAGTAAAATATTTTATTTTATAGTATTTCGATAATTATTCAAATTCTCGGTATTATTTATTCAGTTATAACACGATTTGATTTGTTTAAAATTTCTAATTTATCTAAATAGATCAGTATATAAATTTCTGTTGCTCTAATTGATTTAAGTTATTCTATGACCAATGATCCTAGATTACGAATTTTAGCAACTAATAAGTCGTGTGGAGAAGGATAAATATATGCACTACAGACACACATCTACACAGGGTACCTGAGTGTGCATTGGCTGCTAAAATTCAGAATCTGGGATCGCACAAACAATACCTTTTTCTTGGCTTATCACCACAAATATATTGTTAATGATTAAAAAGTTTACAAAGCTAAAAATTAATTCTTGATAAGTACAGGCAGTCTAAAAATTAAGAATATGCAATGACAAGTACGATACTACATTTCAATCATTAAAGATTACCTTCAAATGACGTTCCTACAATCTTTCAAAGTCAAGGTGAGTGAAATCCACTTAAATCCTCCTTGAAATAAAACAACTCTTATTTGTGAAATAACTTGTAACATTCATCATATTTATTGAAATATTAACCTGGAGTTATGTAAATGATTAATTCTGTATAATCAATATGAGACAGTTAAGACGCTTCCAGCATATAAGAAAACGTTTATTTCTATAACTATACGAGATATATTAATTTCTCTGGTAAGGCCTTTTTGAATGCAAATGGAAATATCTTTTAAAAACATTGTTTACAAAAATTTAATTTCATTTACTATATCCATGTCATGAATCGTTTTGAAAACCTCACCCTGTATAACAGTAAGGTGTCCTACAGTAGATAAGAATAATTGCAGTGACGTATTCCTGAGGTCATTTGGAGCCTAAAAAGACCTAAAATCATATTTTCTTCAAAGATTTAATTACAAATATACAAATGATTTTATACAACCTAAATATCATAAAATAACCTCAGTAAATATTCAAAACATACTAAGAGTATCTGGTATATACTGTCATTTTCAAGGATTGGGAGCTCCAACCTGAGAAATTCTAAATGGCTGATAAAAATGACTTCAAATGACTGACTTTGATACTCCATTAATCATTGATAAATACATATCAAACTCGGTATGTATATATTTTTTGTTCACTGTTGACAAATATAAGGTCGAAATTTGAAATTCAAAAAGGTGAATCCAATATGGAGATTTAAATTATTTGACTTTAGTATCCATTAATAATACGTATCAAACTTATCATGTACGTGTTTTCTCTATCACTGATGATGGAATATGGAGCCGAAATAATATAATTAAAAATGGCTGATCCAACATTGTGCGGTTTAAAATGGCAGACTTTGCTATTCTTTAATAGAAATATAGCAAACTCGGTTTTCTGGATGCAGATAACGGAGATAAGAGAGTCTACAATGTATACCTTTACCATTATTTACTAAAAACCGACAATATAAGATTTGCTATTCAAGACCATGACACTTCGACTCTGAATTCATCATTAGTAGTCTTAAAATCATGAATATTTCGAATTTAATCTCCTTTGTAATGAAATTATAGTCACTTTAAATCGCTACATTGGATTCGATATTTTGAAATCCTAAAACATATTTGGGGTTCGTAATTAACGTCTCCAAAATCATAAGTATAATACAAGTCATGCAAAAATCAGTTGAAAATTAACAGAGTTAATTAAAAAGTTCATACATGAGCTACTACCAATTTTGCAAATATTTTTTTTTTCGCAATGAATCATAATACCAATGAATCAATTAATAATGGTCAGGGGTTTTTTATGACCAAGATTATCTATTTACTTAATTATCTTATGTTTATCCCATTCCAGTATCCTGCTTCTTTCTTACCAATAAATTATTTGAACATCTTCGTAACTACGTTTATAGAATGAAGATAAAAATGACTCAATACTTTTACAACTTAAACCTCTGGAATACGTGATTACAATTTCTTCCATCAACTATGCAAAGAACATTGTATACAGGATGTCCCATAACTCTAGACTTTTCTTTAAAATTTCAAATACTGCTTAGATTTGGAATAAAAATCCTTATTCGAGATTTGTCTAGAACCTCTAGATAAGAAGAATCATTAGGTAAAACATTACAATAATCAGGTTGTTAGCTTGAAGATAACTTAAAGTCAACATAAGAACCTGATTGGATCTGGGTCCAGGTTTCTTTAAAACTTATAAATGTCATTACATAATATCACCCTAACCAGCTTTTCTCTTCAATTGCATTATCAAGATTTTCACTCTAAAATGTCTGCTACTCTAGTACCACTTATAATAATAAAATCACATAATTATATAGCTTTTGAATAATATTTTTTGTAAACATTCACTGTACAGTGGCTGCATAATTTTTTAATGCCTTAATAATACGTTAATTGTTTTTTAATATTATTACTTTTTTTTACGTTACTATTTTAAATGAGTAAAAAAATGTATATTTACAGATATGTATAAGTTCATATTGAAGCTATTTTATTTCAGTTAAATCAAAAAAGCAATTAGATTAAAAAAGGACAGAATGTTACTAGAATGATAATCGCCACAGTACTTCCATGCTGTTAATCAATATCTCCAAAGACACTTGTTAGCTTTTTGTTTAAATTTAAACTACCATACTTTAAAAATTAATAAAAATAAATTTTAATATTTATTTTGAAAAAAGATTGAATCTTCTACTCATAATGTGCATCATTTACTGAAAGACAAGTATTATATATATAACTCAGTTGTGTGCTTCCACCTATATGCGTTTTAGCATTTTTACGTTAGCTTTAAGTATGGAAATATTTAGCTTCATATTTACTCCCTGTGTTTCAACTGAACATCTCAAGTTAACCCAGAAGCATTATACAGGGTTAAAGTTTCTCTTATGGCGAACGATATAGAAATTAGAGTGTATACTTTAGCTCATATTTTCAAAATTGATGAACAAATTTTTCTACCATCATTTTTAATATTTTGTATAATTTAAAGAAAATATATTTATCAATAAAGCTAATAAGAGTTTTCATATACTTCAATTAATGACAGGGAAGGACTGTCCCAAATATCATTCAAGCATCATGCTGTTCCTTTTCTGTTTGTTTGTTGATTTACTTTAATGAAATAGAACGACTGTAATATGAACTTCTGTATATATCTATATACAAATATTTACTTAAGTGAAATGACAACATAAAGAAGAAATACTGATATTAATGAACAAGTAATACATTACTAAGGGATTATGAAAATTATGTAATCACTGAAAGGTGAAATAATAACAAAAACATTCTTCATAAATAATATATTTACATATTTTTACTATTTTTAACATTAAATTAACAGACTTTTTAAGGTGAAAACCCAAATGAAACAATTGAAGAAATAAAATAGTTAGGATAATATTAATGATATACATATATTTTAAAGAAATAAAGACCTGATTAGATTAGATTTATATCAACCCTGAACTACCTTCAAGAGCATAATCTAATTAGTTCAATTGCTTATCTAATAACACCTTATGAAGAGGTTGTAAAGAAAAATTTTGAATAGGGATGTTTTGCTTCAAATCTGAGCATCTTCCAAACCCCCAAGGGAAAGTATGGACCTATGAAACACCCAGTAATCTAAACAGTTTGCCCAATTTTTAATTTGGTTAGCAAACATTTTGTAAACAGTCCTGTAAATAACAATATACAGGGTTGTTCTTTAAAGATAACATATGGACTCCGCGTATGCTAGTATAATGACACTGCAGTAAAAATGTTTGTGTAACTACATATGTATACGAAATATACACTTGAAAACATCAAAAGTTAAGAGTAGACAGCGTTTATAATATGCATAGGTACCATTACACATTTTTACTTCATTGTCATAATTTTGTTGTGCAGAGTATCCATAGCATTTCAAATATTTGACTACAGGATCTTCTTTAAAATTAATCAAAACATGAAACATTAGTTTTTTATCATCTCAGTTTAAAAATATTTATTGTTTATTTTAAGTAACATTTTTTCTTAATTAATACCGGACATTACATTTAATATTCTGTTAAATGATGTATAAAATAGTTATGAGTCTTATTGTCAAATAATATGAAGTCAACACTTATATGCTGCCATTAAAGATAAACTTTGAATACACTCAGAAAATACTTTTCACTCAATAAATATTTTTCAATGCAATAATGAACAAAATTGATTGATATGATGAATCATGGATATTCATTATATAAATAAATTTATTTCACATTTGTAATAAAAATTGTTTACTGGCTAAAAATTTTGTTGAGTGTAGTAGGTTAACCTGTCAACTCTGAATCTGAAAAATTGTTGAATGGCATTAGAAACAGAAGTATATATGGGGGGAGGGGTCTGTGGTTCGAACAGCAATTTTTATTTTTTTTTTTATCACAATCATCCATTTTTTAGCAGTGAATCATTATAGATCAATTTTCATAAACCCTATACGAAAGTTTACTATTTTTCAAGTGTGATAATGGTTCTTCTGTTGTTTTTTTTTCTCAAATCAGTGAAATATGATCGCAGTATGATAAAAAAAACTATAAGATTGGTAGACCGGAATATCGATACCAAATCAATCTCGTTAATTGCTCTGTAAAGGCCGCGTGACAGCAAAGATTTGAAAAAATATAAGAAACATTACATCTAACTTTTCGAGCGTAGACCTCTATACTACACAAATCTTATAGACGTAAAAGGAGTCGAAATGACCCAAATATTTTTTAAATTTGCAATAATTCAAAAAGCATTGTAGTAAACTTTTAAATATGCTTCCTAATTTAAACTTTAAACAATGTTTCAAGATGATGTACTTATAAAAAAGGTAAACTAGTGTTAACTGGGAAAGAAATATCTCAAGAAAAGGTTTGCATATAGACATGTATAGAAAAGGTGATCATTATGATCAATTAATTATTAAACGTTTAGAACGTTTTTTCATTCAATACTATACATGATGGTTCAGATCACCAAATCAGGCAAAAATATCTCGAAAAATGAGCTGGTCATGAAAAAATTATTTTAGACAAAATTACAGTTTTAGAAATGCATTATAACATATGGTTAGGCACTCTTGATATCTCAGAGTTAAAACAGAAATTAATTTATATATGCAAAAATCTAAGTGATAACAATTTTTAATATAAACCTCATTAAATGAAAATATAAAAAGATATATACTTTTAAAAGGTCCTCTTTGTAAAATTGGTATCTTAATAGTTAATTATATAACATTTTCTTATATTTTAGCCTCTATGTCCTGGTGCACATATTAAGTGCTTTTTTTATGGTACACAGATATAGAATACATAACATTGAGTCAAGAGACAAATACATAGGGACTGGTATAACAGTGATTATTTAAAACCCATAGGTAACATTTTCTTTAACACTATATTGCTCGAAAAGTCATTTTGACTGTTTTTTAATTTCAATTAGAGAAAAAAATATATTTATAATAATATAATTTCTGAGCATATTTTAAGAAATTCGATTATTTTAAACATGCTTTTTTCCCTAATTGAAATTAAAAAGCACTAAAAATGACATCAGGCAATCTAGTGTTAAAAAGGTTTCCTATAACAGGTTTTTATTTTTATCGTTGAATCTCAAATTTTAAAAAATACCAGGTTATATTTAGAAAAATGACTCTCCCATTAAAGATATCATCTCAAATATGGACCGGAAGTCGAAAATTAAGCCATTCATCAAAATGGCAAATATCTCTAAACGACTCGAATGCTTCAGTTCTCTATTTTCTAAAAGAATGACACGAGTGGTCTGGAAAAGCCGCATGCTTATATTTCAAAATTGTCTTTATTTTTATAAATTAATCAGTTAAGACATTATGTACCATGTCGTTTACTTTTAAATAGCTGTGATTTTTAATTTTGCCAAGAGGGCCAACGTTTAAACTGAAACGACATTAAGAATATTGAAGCAGTTAATCTAAAAAAACTTTGAAACAATAAAACTGTTAACAAACGTTTAATTTAGCAACTAATATATAAAATAAACACAAAATATATGCTTGGCGTGACAAGCTAATTCTCCAAATGCAGCGTGGCACAAAATAAATTAAACCATAGGGCACATTAAAAAAACATCTAGAAAATTTTAAAGATAAGCCATAAGAACATGAAATAGAAACTAGGTACCCCATTCAAAAAAATGAAGTGAGTTTTTACGTAACCTTGACACAAAAATCAAGGTCATACTGGTATCATCACATTATAACACATTTCTGAAAAATCTGCAACTTTTCCTTAAAATATATTTCTATATTCTACTCCTCATGCTCACTTTAGAGATATTTTTTTACAATAGGCCTGACATACCCAACATAGTCTGCAAAATGACACTAGACATTTTATGACAATTTACAGTATGCCCATAGCTAAGATAATAGGCTTTGTAATGCACAATGGATTACAAAATTTCAAAAATCATTTTCGATTAAGAAAGAGTTAGAAAAATTAGGATAATTTTTGGGAAATGGGTAGTACTCAAACGTCACCACATTTTGGAAAATTTCTTGTCTCCAAAAGCAAAACATAACACACAAAAGTATCTGAGGTCAACTCTATCAACGCTCGAAATATTAACCTACTGTATTCTTTGTGTATAGAAAAAATCATGCTACATATACGATATAAGTAAACAATTGAAGCAATTGATAGGCAATTAATTTTAAGTAAACTAGGAAAATGTATGGTTCGTTATAATTGCAATTTTTTAACTAGTAAAATAATAATAAACTCTTACATTCTTTTGTATTCTGATGCTGGGATTATTTAGAGTTTCGACCAATTCGCTATTGCCCATTTAGCAAATAACGATTCATCAATTGATAAAAATGAAACACGCGTCCCCTGTCCCTATTATTAACATAACCACATCGATAGTAAATCATTGTTTAAACCGTTGATCGATTATTTTTTATATAAATGTAAGTTTTGTAATCGACGATTGATTAATAATATATTATAATTAAGATCTTTGCATTGCAATTATTTTTTTATATTTTGCTATTGGATATACTGTACAGCAAATTGTTTAACCGTTAATGACAAAACACTTTTGAAAAACTTTATGCTGAGAAGACACGATCCAAATACATTATATACATATAGTACACATTTCTCGTTATACCGGAATGCGGCCGACGACTATCCAACCGCACGCTTATTTTTGTACTCTTCTTCGGGGCGGTTACTAATGGTTCTACTTCCCAAGCGCCTGTGTATTATTTATATTATTAAGTTAAATTGTTACCAAATATATCATGTAAAATTGTCCACTTTTATCAGAGCAGCCCGTAATAAATCAAAAACAATTTTCTATCCATTTATTTTGTTTAAACAAATTTCACAAAAATTAATGAATCGAATCTACAGTGATAAATATTCTTAAGTGGAAGAAATTATTTCGTAATTTCAGATGCTTTCTTGTTTTATTTGTTATCAATCCTGTATTAGCGCACACTACATGCGCGTTCACCTACACGGTACAAAAGTTTTAATATAAACATTAAACTACACGTGTTCACACCCCCCCCCCCCCCCCCGTAAATTATTTTTCTTATAAATCTTATAGTGTGTATTAGAGCCTTTTATACAGTCTGCGAGATTAATTCATGCCATTTTCAAAATCGCAACTTGAAATGGGTAAAGTTACGTTAAATCTGTACCATTATTTAAAAGTAATTAGAATAACAGATTATCAATTGTTCACAATTTTCGTATAGATGCCTGGGGAACGGAATAAGATCACAAAATTTATCTACAGACGCTTTACCTTAAAATTTTTTTAATTTTTTACCCTAAAACTGGCAACAGGTCGTATAAAGTAAATTAAATATATTTAAAACATTTCTTTATAATTCTTTAAAGAATTTCATTAGTTAGCGAATAGCAATATCTAACCAACAGAACAGTAAAATCGAATTAATCGTCACTTGAAACCCTTTAATCAATAAATTTTTAAAGTATAATAATTTTTTATTAAAGGCTGATCCTCAAAATTTTATAAAATTTTCTCTTAAATTCCCCTTTTTATATAAATGTGTAAAATTTAAATGACACATCATATCATTTGTGTCATATTGTGAATGTTAGCTAAAATGCTGAAACACTAAAAAATGTTCATATTTTAATACGTTTTATTTGTGTTCTAAATTGCAGAAATTAAGGAAATAACATTACAAGTGCAAATTTTACTCCTAACTAGTATTGAAGAGAAATAATAATATTTCGTTTCTTCTAATATTATTAAAAATAACAATAAATAGCAAAATTTGGAAACTTACGTGCAATATATTACATAATAAAACAGAAAAGAACCACTTTTCAAATATTACTCTCATTTCTCAGAATGCTCAAATGAGAAAAATCACTTTAAAAGCGAGTGGATACTCAAGTGGTAAATTTGATAAAGAAACATCTGCTGCCAATTATATCTTAAAAACTTCGAAACTCATTTCAGTTACTGAATTAATTTTTTAAATTATATAAATACCTGACAAAAATTTTATGAGTATAGTTTTTCTCAGAATCTTCTTTCTTATATCTGTTGCTATTAACTTGACACGATTTATTTTCACAGCTGGTATGATAAAAAATATTTTATTCCAACATATAACAATTTACAGAATATTTCAGTGATTTGGAAAGAATGATGCTGCAAGTCTTACAGGGAGGCTTGTAAAAAACTTACCGCGATATATTCAAGCCAATGCAAGCCCCTCGTAATACATATTTTTCAAAGAGAATAAGTTGTGCAAAATATTTTATGTGAATGCCTAGCTTTAGAGCCGTCAAATACGATTGTTTCCTTAACCCTTTGCTGTACGGTGTTGCCTATTTGCAACAATATTTTCTTTATTGTTTTTTATATTCCTGCTTCTCTTATATACACACAAGATTTATTTTATTTATCTTTTATTTTTATATAGTCTTAATATACTAATTTATCCATCAGTGTAATAAAATATTTTTGCTCATCAATTGGTGTTATCTATATACAGTTAAACATTCAAACATTTTTCCAAAGAAAATTCATGCATCAAAGGGTTAAGCGGAAATAATAAACCGCATGAATAAAAGGAAGCAAAGACATTTAATTACGATAAAATAAATTTATGTAAGTAATATGCATCTTACATACTACATAAATTTTATATTGTGTAATTGCTACTGTATTAAAGATTATGCAATAAATGTAAAATACTGTCGTACTTTAACACATGTGAAAACATAATATACAATAAAACTCATGTATGTTAAAAGTATTCATGTTATTTTTCATAGGTAACGCATATTGCTTACTTTTGTTTATACGGCTTAATAATTGCATAGTTGTTAAAGAAAGTAATCGTTAAGGAATCACCGATTTTGATTCTTCTGTAATCGATATTAGGAAGAGAAAAGTGCAAAAATATTACAATATCTTTCTACGTTTCTCGAGAATCAAAGTGGGCAGCTACGCTCTAAGTAAAAAGCAGTAGAAATTTAATGACAAATAAGAAGTCTCAAGTTATCAGAAAGCTAGAAACGATATTATATAAGCCTTTTGAAATCACTGTTATTAACGATGGATTCAATTCAATACATTTAACTGTAGTTTTATGGTCGACGACGGCGATGACGATGATAAAGAGCGAGATAATAATATATTGTAGACATATGATTAACATTATTAAACATTATATTTTATTAATTATTATATACATACATATTAAAATATATAAATACACTTATATATAAATAACATGTTATATAGAATATATGTTATTACAATTTCTTCCGTATAAAACTGTTTAATTATTATTATCCTTCTCAAATTGGAATATAATGAAGAAAAGTATAGAATTACTGAAAATAGTTATGTACTGTTTATGCAGGGTGTCTCAGAATTTATTAGCAAAACGTAATAACTCTAGATGGATAGACCAATTCTAAAAACAGAATTTATATAATTCTTTAAAATCGTTCATATTTTCAGAGTTACATAATACATGTTTAGGACATGAGTCTACATAAAGTGTTATAGAACTAGATAAATATTAATAAAATTCGAAAGATTTGTAAGAGATATCAGAAATTTGATAATAGCGATAAAACGTCTATTGATTTTTTGCATATTATTGATATTTATTTAGTTACATGGTGACATGTTTAAATTTACAATTTTTAGTAACAGGATAAATATCACTAATCAAAACAAATTCGTTAGAGTTCTTTTATTGCCTATTATTAAATCAATAAAAAATATACTAGACTATTTTTAATATTGTTCATTTTTAATGACTTAGACAATATTTTTTGTAGAATATTAACTTAAAATTACGTCTAGACAAATGGAAGAAAGTCATCGAATATCCATCAGGCGGGTAATATCGATCACTCAATTTTTATAACATATAATCGAGTTATGGGATAATCCTGATAAGAATTCGTCCATAATTTCAAAGATCCCGATCTACCTGACAATTCAAGTAAAATTTCGGAAGTTACGAGGGATTAAGTACCAATTGATCCAGTTATCGCAGGTCTTACGGGAGTGGGTCGTTGATGGTCTATTGCAATCTGTCAATCAGCTATTTCCAAAATAAACCGACTAAGTCCAACCGGTTTATACCTAGGCTAATGACGTCATAAGACTTAATTCTGCTGATATAACCCCGAGTCGAAATTTCAAGCCTGCTTAACCCCTAAATATTAAGAAGGTAGACGTATGCAGAATTATATCAGGACCTTTTCTGAATGGTAATCAAACCTAGAATACGCCTGTAAGCATGGACAAACTAACAATTCAGCCGTTTTAGGCTTATAGAAGGACTTTATTGAGCCTGCAATATATACAGCCTGAGTAGAAAATTTCGCCAGAATTGGATAGTGATAGCCCTAATAAAAGTGTGGTACGTATGTGACTCACTGGATAGGTCGTGCAACGCATTGATACATCGGGATCGGTTCCATTAAAACTAATCTAATTTTAATAGAAATGATGAGTTTAACACTAATTAGGTCTTTATCAGAAAAATCAGATAAAATTTTTTTTTTCAACAGTCTTTGCATATTTTAGCCTCTTAACAGCTATGACTAACTACTACATCAAATACTAATTATTATTGATGTGAAAAAGCGACCTGTAAATATTTTTATTTTCTGCGACAGTGGGACTTGAACCTGGGACGTCGCGAACAACAGCCTATGCCTTTGCTTACTCTACAAATCTGCAATTCTTATAATCTTGGTTCCTTATAAGGCCCCTTTAGACTTCAAGGAATTTAGTACAAAGGACTATGAAGACGTCAAAGAGGTATAAAGATCTTTGTAGGTCTACGGGAGGACAGAAGATGTTTTAAGACGTAAAATAGGCTTTCGGAACAGAATAGGGCTTAACAGGTCTAGTATCACTTTTCTAGCTTTTAAGCAGACTTGAAATTTCGACTTGGGACGTTGTAGCCTTGAGTGTTCGAATACATTATTATATATTCAAGTATAAAATGTATACTTTGATTTTGCAGCATAATTTTTGTGCCCATTGCACGATAACTGGAAAAGAACAAGGTCACGGATGCTGAAGTGTAAAAATATGCGTTTTTGTTGATTCAGATAGTTATAAACTATATACAAATATTTATTTATAGATAAATTGACGTTGTTTCCTGTAAATGTAAATTACTTAAAGATTTTAAAACCTTACAGATATTAAAACATACCGAGTGGTAACAAATATTTTCCTTTTGGATACATAGTGTCTCTAGAGACTTACAAATTATTATCGCCTGCATTTTAAGTTTAGCAGCTTCCAAAATGTTTATTACATCATAAGATGCTTGCATAGTCTGATAAATTTCTATGCATTTTTTCACATTAGCTGCTTCCGGATTTGAAGTCATTAACATACTTATCAATTTGTTGAAGCTGTTCATCTCCTTTCGCTGATTTATTGAAAAGAAAAAAGTAAATTAATATTTTCTTAAATTGAAATAATCGACTTATACAAGATATACGTCAGCTATGTAGTTACAGAGGAATTTGTACGTAAGAATTCATTTATCTCAAAATTTAAAAGAAATATCAACTTTTTATAGTTACGATCCCTCAAAATACAAATAGCAAAAAGATTACAAAATATTTGCAGCAAAAAAATAATATCTCTTATAGTTTTAAAAATAAATGCATTTTTATGCTCACACTCCAATGCATCTTAGCAGAAACTTTACATACTATAGGTATAATATAATTAAAACTTACAATCCTTTTAAAATACACGTCATATAATCCTTTTATTTCACAATTCCCAACTTTTCTTCCGTTTATAGGACAGTTGGTTTCTTTCAAGAATTCACCTCCATGTATAAAATCCAAATAAACGTTTTCAGATTTTGAATCGTTGTCGCAGCATTCTTTCAATATGATAAAAATACGATCATCATAAAAAGCACATGCACAGCGGAGCCCCAATCTTCTTCCAGTTCTTTCCAACAACATACTGAATTTTAAGTTTCCTATATACAATACTTCTTCGTCATCATCAATTTTAGAGATAACCTCTGATTCCATTAGCATTGTAACACGCAATGCTTCTGCGATTTTTCTACCGTCGATGTAATTCCATTGGTTATCCTCAATGTCCTTCTCACGCCAAAAGTCTAATTTTTTTTGAGACACAAAAAATATCGGATGTTCGGGATACGTTTTATGCAAATTTATCATCGTATTCTTTACTAAACAGTCGATTATTGTTTTTGAAAAATTTATTGGAAAAAAAAATGTGAAACTGTTTGGCCATAGCCATTGGAGCGCCAGGATACTAAATTTGTCTAGATTTTGCATTTCTGAAGGAAGATCTAAGAGTTTCATCCATCTATTTGTCGTATAAATTTCGTCCATATGCTTTAAAATATACAATGTGTATCCCAAGTCCTTACGATAGAAAAGATTTCCATCTCCTCTAGGATTTTTCTGCCTGTGAACAACATATTTCAATATTTAAAAGAAAACTTTTAAGTTATATGGATTATTTACAAAAATGTGCAAACTTTGAAATAACATGCATTATCGTACAACCTAACACGTCACAGAAAACATAATTTTAAACATTTGGAATTTTCAACTCGATACATATACTAAAATACTTAGAATTTAGTTTTTAAACGAGTATGTATTAAAAGAAATATTCATTTTACAGCATACACAGTTCTCGACAATTCGTCGGCCAGTAAAATATCGCGATAGCGATGAAATTACAAAAAATTGTTTCGAACAAAATTTGTAAGATTTAAAATATTCTATTTATTGATTTTATCAGTTTTTCTATGAGAGGGGCATGCTGAATACTACATAAAGGTAACTTTAGTTTTTGAAATGCAGCCCCAGAATAATTGAGTACATATCTTATAATTTATCTCAAGCATTTTTTGAAACCTTTCATATTTTTTATTTAATAAATAATTTTCGAGATATTTTACCATTCTAAGAATTTTTTGGAACCTTTTTGTATATGGTTCATTTATTGCTCTTTACTGTAATATGTTAATCTTGTAGTCTTTTAATGAATCAAGAGACACAGTAGTGTCTCGACCGCAAGTACATTTAAAAGCAGAATAAGATCAACATATCTATACCGCCGTCGAAGCACTACTCTCTTATACAGCAAGGTTTTCAAACGAGTCTAATTAACTGATATATTTAGAATTAATTTAATACAGAATTTATCTTACCTTGCTCGACGAAGCAAAATATTAAGCATTCTCGTTCTAATGAGCTCGAAGATTAAAGGTGATACACCGTTATCAGTGACAATTAAATTGGTTAATTTATTATAAAAGTCATAGGTGAAAGGTGATAGATTCTCTTTAAAGCGAATCCCTTTATTACTAATTATTTCATTATAATAATTATCAATGAAATCTTCTAATTTCTTGAGAGATGTTAAGCTTTTCTTACACAACATTTCCCAACAAATAATTGTACCATCGCTGTCCACGTAATTCTCGTAAACTTCTTGCATCCAGGTCCACCTTTAAAAAAATATATACATTAAAATTATTCATAAGATTATTCATATTAAGAAATGTAGTTCAACAAATACATAAAATTTATTAAAATATTCTGGACTAAGTGTGATTGTGAGTTTTAACACGTTAACTGCCACGTATATTTCCAATAAAATCTCCTTCGAACCGCGATTTTCTTAACTAACTATTTTCGTTTCACATTTATAACAATTCACTAGTTTTATTACATCCTATAAAATAGCTTTTCAAATACTTACAAGGATTTTTCGCAAATAGTCAAATAAGCGTTACCCGAATATGGATGACGCGACAGAGTTAACGCATTAAACTAATATATTTACCGTTTCTTAAAAATTTACTTATTTAATCCCATTTCGCGACTGGGTAACTATACTTAAAATATTGTAAAATTTTGAAACTTACCTCTGGAAGAACTTTCGTCTCCAAACATTTTCCATGTTATTTATGTAGTACATTTTCTTGCACGTGACTGACAAATTAAATACATCAACAATCGAAATATCTTCATATTCTAATATTAAACCAATTATTTCACTGGGTAAGTCTGTTATGGACACGTTCTTTGACATTTTCAATAATTCGTTTAAATCTTTATCCTTATTCCATACAGTTCGAGGACGCGCACAATTGCTTATGAGACTGAAGAATAAAGCACAAACCTCTGGCTTACATGTAGCAGTGAAGTCAGTTTGGGACTTGGGGGCAGTTTCACTAAACGGAACTTAACCTTAGTACGGTCTTGAATGGAACCAATTGTTTTACTTTAACCTTCAATACAATTCTTAGCTGGGTCTTTGTCTTAAGTATTTTCAAAGCTAAAATTCGATCTTTGTTTGGTTTATTGAAACTAGCTTAGGTCTAAAAATCCCCCCCCCCCTCTCCCTTTGTCCGTCAAAGCTCATATAACTGTATAGTAGGGTGGCCATAAAAAAAGAAAATTTTTTCCGGTGCTTCTATTTTATTAAGAATTATGAAAAAATAGGAATCGAATTTTTTTAGATTTTTTTGAAACCGTTAAATGGTGCCGATATCGTTTTTAAAGTTAAAAATCCGATGTTCTTCCACTTTTTCGAGGTTAGATGTAAACCAAAATTCCAATAAGCTTTTAATTTGTCAAAAATTATGAAAAAAAGAGATCCTCGAATTTTTAGAATTTTTTGAAGCCGTTAAATTGTGCTAATATCGATTTTAAAATTAAAAATTTAGATTTATTGAAAACGATTTAACGAAATTATAAATTAATATTGTGCTTTGAAAAGTCCTTTAGTTAAATTACAAGAAAATGTAATAAAAAAAAACATTAATCCAGCATAATATTAATTTATAATTTTGTTAAATCGTTTTCAATAAATCTAAATTTTTAATTTTAAAAACGATATCGGCACCATTTAACGGCTTCAAAAAAATCTAAAAAAATTTGATTCCTATTTTTTTATTATTCTTAACAAAATAAAAGCACCGGAAAAAAATTTCTTTTTTTATGGCCACCCTACTGTACAGACTTGCAAGTCAAGGGTGGGGACAATTTAGAGCTTAGACCCAGACTAGTTTTACTGACTACACTCACCCTAATATGAATTCATCTAGTTATTTTAGTGACCTTGCATCTTGTATCTAATCATATAAACTGGTTAATGGAAAACTGACCTGATACTGATTTGGCGCTGACCCTCCCCCCCCCCCCCCCCCCCACCTTCTCCTATATCTGTAAATGATTTTATATAATATTTTCATTTAAAAATTTAGAAGACAAAATTGATTTGACATTAAGTGTAAATGTACATAATTTAATTCATTCAAATGCTACGGGTTGCAGTGAATCCATCATATTACATATGCTAACGAATTTCAAATGGAATGCGAAAGAGATGACCAGCGAGTAATAGACAATGAAACAAACCCCTGCGATCAATGCAAATATTGGTCATTAATTTTAGTTTATGGTTATATTTGAAAACAATTGAACAAGTAATCAAAATCCTAAACTTTATAAGGATTATATTATTTTTACAGATTATTTATTAATTATAATATTAATTGAAATATATGACTTAAAAGAAAACAAAATTTTACAGATTTTATGGTGCAAAAACATACAAAAGTAGACAGTCCCAGTTTGTCGGAAAAAGAAGGATTTAAAACAGTAGCAATTGCACTAGTAATTGTAAGGATTGGGATAGTTTCAGAAATAAAAGGGTAACATTCACATTAAATGATACTGGTAATATATCAGATGTATTGTAATATTTTTAAAGCTTATTGTATTGGTGTAGTCTGTTCAATGTGATAATAAATTTTAAATATATTATGTTTTCATTTAATGTATGTTTCAAAAATTCTCTTAATAAATTTATTATTTTGTAAGCTATAGGGTAGACTAGTGTAAGACAATGCAAAGGTGAAGAGCAAGTACTGCACTTAATAAAGATTGATCTTATAATTCAGTTAAAACAATTTTATTAATATTTTGAACTTTTATTGACAGAGTGACAGTCATAGTACAAAATATAAAAGACATTATTTTAATTGAATAAGCTTACTTTTTGCTAAGTGCAGTACTTGCTCTTATCATTTGCATTATCTTATGTTACAATAGTCTGCTCTATACCTTTAAAAAGAATGAATTTGTTAAGAACATTTTTGAGTACTTACATAACCACACTAAAATATAATTTGAGAATTATAAGGGGAAACTTATCAACGCCTCACTGCTCAATTAAACAGTATCTGGTCAACCTAAGCGTTACAAACCCGACAATTCTTGTGTTAAAATGACCGATTCATTCTTATTAATTCCTATAAATTCTTGTAGATGTTTATTAAGAACCTATCAGCCCTATCGGGTCCTATCGGACACTGAACTTTCTTGTTATATTGTTATATTCTGTGACCCTGTACTATTTTAAGATAGTACATGTTCTCTAAAAAGACATGTATGTTTTCCTCTAGAACGATGATACATATTATGGTCATATTATCAAGGCCATAATACCGCGTCATGTACGATTGGCCTACCTATCATCTGAAATACTGTATAAAGTTCGGTGATTGATGGGTCATAAAAGTAGAGTAACGATCCTGGCCCATAAGTCGTATGTTAAATAGGCCTAACCAACTTTGGCTTTCCGCGACTTCCGAATATTCAAGTTGAATTTTCGGAAGAAGTCGGATCATGAGTCTGATTGGTGGTACCAATAACCTAATCGGTTCTACCAATTAGATCGAGAGTTGTGATAAGTTGGGGGTAAAAGACCAACAGTTCGTTGCTTGCACCTTCCGAATTTTGCGACACCCGTACTCTAGTCCTGGAAGAAATCAGACGTGAATTGAAGACTCGTATCGTAGTAATAGACAAGTGTGGAAGCGACTCAGCTCTGCTCTACTCGGCTCTGTTCAACTCTGTTCTGCCCGACTCTGCTCTGCTCTGCTGTGTTCTGCCCTGCTCAACCCTGCTCCGCTTGGCTCTGCTCTATTCAGCTCTGCTCTGCTTTGCTCGGCTCGGCTCGGCTCGGCTCGGCTCGGCTCAACTCTGCTCGGCTCAGCTCTGCTCTGCTCTGCTTTGCTCTACCTCCGTCGAGGGATCAAGCCGCCTCCTTCAACTTCAGCGGAAAAGGTTAGCGGAAGTCCCAGCTCCTAGAAATCCTTTATAATACGAGTAAAATTCGGAAAAACGCGCTTAATCGCCTGGAGATTGTCAAAAATCACGAGTTACGAGTTAAACCTGCTCCCAAAATGCGTGAATTGGGAATTAGAGCCATAAATTGATAGTTGGAATCATAATCTATCGTCGAGGAAACTCTGAGATTCGCAATTAATTCGATGACCAAGTCACCTATGGATTTTCGGATATGGAATGTATATAGTTTTATATGTAACTTACGTTAAGTTCTTTTATCGATTACCGTGTATTCAATGCAGTACTAAATTCTTGTCGTTTCCGAAACTTTGGATATGCGCTTAGATTATAGTCGAGGGATCGAATTCGGTTGTAAAGAGTGATCGGGATATTCATTCAGGTTCGAATTTCAGTTCCGTTTAGTATAGTTCGTCGCGTTTAACCAGGGGTGCATCCCGAGGTCGAATTCTCCCCGAAAGGAGCTACCTCGTTCGATCACCTCGTGGGAGTACAGTTTTCTCGTTGGAAGGAACCCCGGAAGTGAATTCTCCCCGAAAGGAGCTACTCCGTTCGGTTCTCTTCGAGAAGGTATCGTTTCGTTTTGATGAAAGGTCGCAGGAGAAACACCTGCCTTGGGAAGGCCTTTCTTTGATTAGTTAGTAGTTTTAGTAGAGAAATTCGTTGGATTGATCCCGAGCGCTCCGAAACCCGTCTTCCATGCCATTCATCATTATAGTTTTACAGTATACGAATAACGATCTGTGTGCTATGAGATCTGGCATATATAGCGTTGTCTTTATGGAAATATAGAGAATCTATTATCGAATATAGTATGTAGTGATTTGACCCGAACTGCCAAATCCTTCCGCATTTTACGTTTCAGGGACTCACCCACTCTCCGCTTACGCAATCCTAACCCTATACTCACTGAGCTAGTTGGCATTATAGGTTGACGATTACCATATTTTGCGATCACTACAGTACAGTGGTTCTTTAGGGAACCTGACGCCCAACTTATGTTTTAGATTTTGGTCGAGTTATAGTTTACGAAGATCGAAGGGTCAGCCAACATTTTTGTAGTGTAGCAATTCTTATAAATAGAAATAATTGGAATGAATAGGCAACAGAATATTTTAGTAAATCTTATTGGATGTTATAAGGATTGAATGGAATATATTTATTAGTTTGTATAAGAATTTATAAGAGATTATAAATTCTTATAAAAAGAGTAGAATTTTCGTTACAAAAACCCCATTAAATCCAATAAGTTTTTGTATAAGTTTCTATTATTACTGTGCAAATGAAACTGTTCATGGTATTGAGTTTGATTTTGTGCCTGAGACAAATGTGCCTTTAATAGCTGATATGTCCTCAAATATTCTAACAAAACCATTGGATGTTTCAAAGATTGGTTTAATATTTGCTGGGGCACAGAAAAATATCGGTCCAGCTGGTATTACTTTAGTGATCGTGCGTAAAAACTTGTTAGGAAATCCAATGCCCATTTGTCCAACTGTTTTAGATTTTACTGTTTTGGCGAAGGATAATTCTTTGCACAATACTCCACCAACATTTCAAATATACGTCGCTGGGCTAATTTTTAAGTGGATTAAAGAAAATGGTGGCGTTGAAGAAATGGAAAAGCGTGCTATAGATAAGAGTCGAATGATCTATGACGTAATCGATCAGTCAGATGGATTTTATATATGCCCAGTTGAGGTGAAATCCCGAAGCAAAATGAATATACCGTTCCGGATAGAAAACAATGATAAAGTGTTGGAAAGAGAATTTCTCCTTAGTGCTACAAAACGTGGAATGCTGCAACTTAAGGGTCATAGATCCGTTGGCGGAATCCGTGCATCGTTATATAATGCCATTTTAAAAGAAGACGTAAAGGAATTAGCAAATTATATGAAATTATTTTTAAGTCTGCACATTAAAAATAAATAGAAACAATGGATAAAAATTTTTGAACATTTTTAATATTTATTTATTTTTTTATTAAAACTTGCGATATTCACCTGCTGTTAATTGTTTACCAAAATTAAATATTTGGCTTTATATGTAATTTATTACAAAATTGTTAATTGAGTATTTTATGATTAAACATATAAACTAGAAATCAGTGGTCAATACATTTTTTTTTATTTAACCTGGTATTATTCTAAATAATCCATGCACCCTTTTGCCTTTTGTATTTGTCATAGCCGGAAGTATGGAAAGTACTACGCAATGTCGAACAAAATGTAATCGAAATTACAGCTACGAAAACTTCTTAATTAATATTATTTAAAATGAAAAAAATAAAATTATAATTACGTACCATTTTTATGTAATTGTATTAAATTACATATAATTTAATTATGATCGCAATTTTATTCTCGCATTGTCAAATTATAATAATTAATAGGTATTGTAATAATTGAAATAGTAAATTACAATTTTTTCATTACTAATATTGCAGTATCAAAAGAAACCGAAGTATCTCGATGGTAGAAATATAAAAATTATAAAATACAGTCAAGACTACCAGTCTTGACCTATCTAGGCTGTCTAACATACTGGTACAGCAATTTTGAGTGCCATAACCTCGAAAAAATCTTTAATATATTTTATCTAATTATAAATTGTTATGATTTAACAGTAATTTAATTATTTGAATAAATTTTATTTCTGCTTTCTAATCGATCGTGAATATTAAAATCGGTTCACATATTCTTGTGGTTCACTTATATCATGCCCTCCTACCAAACACAAATGCCGGCTTATAAAGGACATATATTGGCCCAGCAATTCTAATATTGAGCCAATATTGCCCAATATTCGTTCTTTATGAATTCAAAAATTTATGTTTGCTGGGCTGTTTAACAATTTTCTCCAGTTCTCCACTGTTATCGTATTATCAATCTCTAGAATTCTCTAGAAATGGAATGGAAATTTCTCGTAGAGCCGTCTCCCCAATCTCTTTACTTTCAGTGCCGCCAATCTTATATAACAAATTTACTGCTAACAGGTGGTGAACTGCGGTGAACTGTCATCCCAATTTAAAGTGAGAGAACATATTTTTCTTTATTCAACTAATTACACCATGTACTGCGAAAAAGAACAAACCCTTTGTACAGTAATGACAGTCATGACAGTAGATACTGAAGTTGTGTTTTGTCATTTTCCGAGAAAAGCATTGGTCATCTTCCTGAATCATGTCAACATGTAAATTCCAGAGAAAGCAGTTTGCTTTTCTGTTATCTCAACAAATAGTGTCGCAAATAACCTGACAAAAAAAATGTGTCCGAATTTTTACATGCTCAAAAATATTGCACTTAAAGAGGTTTGTTAGGTTATAGGAAGAGCCATATCTGTCAAAATTTCATTGAAAAAAATGGAAAAGCATATGTATATGTGGAAAGGCTTAGATAAATTATCCTTTACTTTTGGAGACCAGCCAAATGGAATCATCTGTAAAATGACTACAGTGAAGGACCATATTTTTATAGTTACAACATCTAAAAATTTGTATCACGGGGAAGTGATCCTTCAGGAAAACATTTCCCCAATGGTTACTTTTAAGAGGGTTCAATTCGATGTGATTGATATGGCTTCAAATTCTGATTATCTATTTATTGTAAATACTCAAGGACATGTTTTGAAAGTAAATCCTCAGAATTTAAGCATTGTCGATACAATAATTCTTAAGGAAGAAGCTAGATGCTGCAGCCATGGATATTGGCAGGAAAATGATTTAGTTAAAGTAAAATCCATTGCAGTTAATGATATTTCTACATTGTTTGTAACTGATAATGGACAATTATGGGCCTGTGGAAATCAACCTCAAATTGAAATAAATAACACAGAACCTAAGAGAGTTCATTTTTTTGAAGGGAGGATAGTTTCTGAGATAGCATGTGGATCTAATTTTAATGTAGCAATAGTAAGAAAAATGGTTAAAGTTTTAAAGGATGATACAGATAGTGACAATGAATTAGAAGAAGAAGTTTTTGTTAATTCGTGTCCACAATGTCTGAACAATATCACCTTATGCTCTACCAATTCCATTAGTGCATCTTCTACAGCCAGCAAAGAGCATGACATTCCATCTCCTATAGAGAATAGTAAGATATTACAAACTTCAGACATCATAGAAAATTGTGACGAATCTTTGGACACTATTTTAGACTCTGAGAAAACAGAAAAAAAGAATGGTATTTTTATAAATACAGAAGCTGCAAAACAATTTTTAACTAGACAATTATCTTGGGTCTCTTCTTATGGCAATGTGAAAGAGGATATTCCGTTAGAAAATGTGGACAGGCCTGCTACTCTTATAAAACAAAATGTTTCTAATATGGCTAATTTGGTGTATGAAGGGGTGAAAAATGTTGGGGGCAAAGTAGTTACCCTATCTCGGCATATGAGTGGAAGCTCAGATATTAATGAAAATAAAGATAATAGCAATGGCCCAGTTATAGAGCAAGAAAGTGAAACTAAATTGACTAACACAAGTCTGGCATTAAGTTTAAGATATGAAGAATTTCCATGGTCTTCCAGTACAGAGTCTTCTGAGCACGAATTATCCCAGCAAGGATTAAGTGAAAGAATAAAAATCTTAACAAGAACTGGTTCCAACATACTATCAACTGAGCTTTGGACATGGGGGGACATACAATTTGGGCAATTGGGAACTGGAGATAAGATAAAAAGGAAAAAGCCATTTTTAGTAACAAAGCTAAACAATACTGGGATATGTAAAATTGCTTGTGGAATGTCTCACGCACTTGTCTTGACTCTAGATGGTAGGGTTTTTGCTTGGGGAAAAAATGATCAAAAGCAAGTAACATTAAATTCGGAAGAGGATCAAAGCTCACCAAAACTGTTTACTACAGAACTAACTATAAAAGAGAGAGCAAGAGATTTAGCAGCAGGCTCCGCTCATAGTTTAATAATGATGCACCATGGATTATATTTTTTAGGAAAATCTAAGTAAGTTAAAAAAATAGAGAGAAATAAAGTTATAATTTTAAATCAAGAAAGTTTTGAACAAAACATTAGTAAAAATATATCTCAGATTTCCATCTTCTTTTCAAGTATTTTTATTTTAATTTCAGTAAAGTTGGAGACATGTTTCAATTGGATATACAAACCAATGAAGACTGCAGCCCCAGACGAATTCTCAGTTCAGGAGAATATAGCTGCTGTCCCTTGATTAATCAGCCTGAAATAAATTTATCAGAAGATTTAATAAACAATCAAATGTTTTTAGAAGAAATGCTAGTCATATATCAAAACCTAATCAAGTCACTACAGAAGAAAACTGGAGATACTGAGGAATCAAATATTTATGATTCTTTATGCAAATATTTTACAGAGTTACTAAGCTTCACTGTGTTGAGTGTTCAGAGTTTATGGGATTATTTCAATCATATTGGCGAAGCATATGAAGTGATAATAGTTGCCAATGTTGAAGAATTCATAACAATCTACAAACACTATTTAAATGCAATATGTGATATTAAATCTTTGGGGGGCTTTACGTACATAGCAAAAATTATTGAAGTCCCACCAGTAGTAGTAAATTTATTTGTAAATATATTGAAAGCCAATGAATCAAAGAAAGTTAGCAATAATGAAATAATTATTAATGTCGCTCTACATCATCCCCTTATTAAATTAAGTACATACAAAAGTACCATACAAAATTTATTAAAAAATAATGGTAATAGAATGGGAATAGAAAGATTAAGAGAAGCTTTAAAAAAATGGGGTCAGATGTCTGACGAGCATGAAAAAAGACAAAAAGAGGCAGAAGTAACAAAAGCTTTTTGGGAGAGTGCTGGAAAATTAATTGAACCATTGAGATCTCCTGAAAGAAGATTAATTAGAGAATCTCGGACAAATCCACTATCAGTCTTGAATTCCGGAATATTTTATTCCCATTGGTTCATTCTGCTAACAGATGTTTTCATCCATGTTACAGGAGCCTCATATACAGTTCATCCTCTTCAAACATTATGGGTTGAACCGTTGTCAGATCCAGAAACTGTACAGAATGGGATTTCCATCATTGCACCTGAGGAAAATTTTATATTACATACTCCGACGCCAACAGAGAGAAATGAGTGGCTACATTCTTTACAGAATGCAATAAACAGCAGCTTGCAAAGGGTGAATGGTCACGTATCAAAGCTCATCCGCACTAGCTCATACACTTTCATCAAACACAGCGTTTTTAAGGATGCAAAGTACACTGGTCGATGGTCTCTTGGGAAACCTGAAGGATTTGGTAAACTGGAGTGGTCAGATGGACGAGTCTATCATGGACAATTCCGCAAAGGTGTCATTTGTGGAACGGGAAAAATGGATATGCCTGGACAAGGAGTTTACGAAGGTCAATGGAAGGACGGTCAGCAAAACGGATATGGAACTATGAAATATGCCAATGGAGACTTCTATGAAGGATCCTTTAAGGATGGATTACCACATGGACATGGTATAAAGAAAGAAGGCCGCTTTACAGCATCCGTTGCTTCTGTTTATATTGGAGAATGGTCAGCAGGAATGAAACAAGGCTATGGAATTATGGATGATATTATGACTGGTGAAAAATATCTTGGTTCCTGGAGCAATGGTATGAAACATGGATGTGGATTAATTGTTACCTTAGATGGTATTTATTATGAAGGAGTGTTTGTGCAAGATGTTCTTATGGTAAATTATTATTCCTTATCTTCAATTATTAATTTATATTCTTTATAATATACATGATTTCTCTATTTTAAACGTCAAATATCTGGATTACCTAGAGACTACAAAATAAGTTAGAGAAAAAGATCTTTACAAAATTTCTATTCTTTACCTTAGAGATAAACGCGCGCGTATAATGTAGTGAAATATATTCTTTTATTCACATGTGTGGAAGAACTTTTTTTAAAATGTTATCATATAGAACAATGGAAATACTAGTTCATGCATTAAAGACAATAATCTCAGTTAGAAATTGTTATACTAACACTGATAACTGCATCATATTTATAATTCAATTGTTAAATATTTTTCTTCAAATATCGGTTAAGGGGATGCATTGCGCGTCGAGAAAATACTTCCAAAAAATCTTCTACAATTTTAAAAATTTGAATATATTCATAGGGACCAAATAGGCTCGTATTAATCTGCTTAATTAAGGTAAAAGCTTATTTTTTGGATTAAAAAAAAAATTTTTTTTAAATCGGATATTAATAATAATATTTTATTTCCCATCAATAATTTCGAAAAGGGGAGCCTTTACGACGCTGCGTCAAATTTCAACAAGTAATTTAAGACCAACAAGAAGCAAATATTCCCATAAATGTAGAAGATTTTTTGGAAATACTATTGTAGCGCAACAAGGAAAAATTGGCAAATTTGCCATTTTTGCGCTACAATAGTATTTCCAAAAAATCTTCTACATTTATGAGAATATTTGCTTCTTCTTGGTCTCAAATTACTCGTTGAAATTTGACGCAGCGTCATAAAGGCTCCCATTTTCGAAATTATTGATAGTAAATAAAATATAATTATTAATATCCGATTTTTTTTTGTAATCCAAAAAATAAGCCTTTAGTCAATTAAGCAGATCAATACGAGCCAATTTGGTTCCTATGAAAATATTCAATTTTTTTAAATTATGGAAGATAATGTGGAAGTACTTTTTTGCTGATCCGTGCATCCCCTTAATCTTATGAAAAACTCGAATGGTCGGTACGCGACGTCTAAAAAAATCGTACAAGTTCTACGTTGCGAGAAAATCATTTTAAAGATAAAAGTAAAAAGTTAGACTAATGGGATGTAAAATAAAAAAAATGAAACGGCTTATTATACATATTTTTATGTAATAATTTAATTTAGTCTTGAATTCATATAGTAAGTAACAGTGGAAAACAGCTAATTTAAAAATATTTAAAAAATCTTAATATGACAATATCAGTTATAAGTTTAATGATAAAAACTGTTTAAAATAATTACACATTTTGTGAACTCATACAATCTGTTCTAGAAAGTACGCATTATTCTCTTTAGATATAATTAGAGAAATCACATTTTGTTTCTTTTTTGCGGTTATCTTCAAAATAGAACGAAAATCAACAAATTTCTAAACGACTTTTTGTCGTAGCTTCTCAATCTCATGAACGTTCCAAATGATTTAACTTTTAAAATTGGAGTACAATCGATACGAATATATGTAACTTTTGTGGTTTTTGTTTTTTGTTAAATTTTAGGGTCATGGAATAATGATTTTCGAGGATGGTACACATTATGAGGGTGAATTCAAATCTGCTGGAACCTTTAACGGTAAAGGTATTCTTACGTTTAGAAGTGGAGACAGACTAGAAGGAAATATGAATGGCAGTTGGAACGAGGGAGTGAAAGTAATAGCGACATTGCATATAAATAAGGTTAGCGGTACACAAGGAACCTCTAAACCAATATCTTTTGGAAAACTTTGTGTTGCCCCTGATCAAAAATGGAAAGCTATTTTTAGACAGTGCTATCAACAGCTTGGAGTTTCTGAATCATTTGCAAAAGGTGGAAATGGAAAATCTTGTGACACTCAAAAAGCTTGGCAAAATGTAGCTACAATATTAACGAAATCTCATCAGAGATCATTACAACGAAAAAAGTTATCTTTAAACGCCTCAAACAGTAAGAATAAAGATGAAAATATTGATCAACTGGATAAGATTCCTTGTATAGGAAAAGAAAAGCTTACCGTAAGTTCTTATGGTGTAATTAGTAAGTATCTAGTTAAAGCTTTTGAGAGCTCTTGTCATCCTCTTGGAGCTCTCTTGACTGAAGTTACTACAGTGTATACAGCAACTTATGGTGGAGTGAGAGTACATCCTTTATTGTTAAGTCACGCCGTCTTAGAATTGCACAGCATTACAACGAGAATCTATGAAATTATTACAATATTTTTCCCAGTATTACCTCCAGCAGGCAAAGAACATATTTTAGAATCTAACGGTGACGAGGAAGGGTTCGTATTTGATTAATATTATTTACAATTAAATATTGCAATTCTTTATGTGTAGTGTGTCTGATACTCTGACTCCTATAATAGAAAATTATATCGGTTAATGAATAAATTATTTTTAGGCAAGTTGTAAATGCTGAAGCAATTCTTTATCCAATTTTACTGCCCAGAGTCCATTCAGCTCTTTTTGTACTTTATGCTTTGCATAATAAAAAAGAGGATGATGCCTATTGGGAAAGGCTGATTAAATGGAATAAACAACCTGATATAACATTGATGGCTTTCTTAGAAGTTGATCAGTGAGTTTAATAGTTAAGTTTATCTCCCTATTAACGGGAATCCGTATATCGTCATTACAGAGCAAAAACTATTTCGCATGCAGTATCCTCATTTGTTGATGAATTTGCATTTTTTTGGACTTTTTAGAAGTGTAAGAACATTGTCTAGAGAAGTATGTTGGGCGATTTTCAATTTATTTGTTGTTTCAATAATATTAATATATTTATTTAAATAATTTTTTCTTTTTTCATTTTTTGTTAATTTTCCCACTGTACTTCAGTAGATAATCTTCTGGCATTTCAAAAAACATGAAATAGCATTACAATCCGTCAACAAATGAGGACGCTGCATTTCGAAATGGTTTTTGACTTATAATGTCGGTATACGGATTACCGTTAAGAAACAACAATTTCATATTTATAGCATTTTTGTTATTAGGAAGTTTTGGAGGAATACCAACATAATAGAGCTTTCAGAAAATTCATTATCATATCAAAATGAATCACATTTTAGTGAAGC
Organism: Prorops nasuta; assembly: GCF_024137725.1. Taxonomy (NCBI): domain Eukaryota; kingdom Metazoa; phylum Arthropoda; class Insecta; order Hymenoptera; family Bethylidae; genus Prorops; species Prorops nasuta. The sequence goes on from NW_027116814.1 coordinate 2,602,018, forward strand.
AATAGAGACGTTACAACAACTGAAAACTACATTTTCACCTTTAGAAAAATTACAAGTTGTCAAAAATACATTTGAAAAAATGACTCAAGTAAATATATTTATGAAAAAGCTTCATATTTTTAATTATTATTTTGCTATAGAAATTTTTTTGTAGGCAGTACAAAAACAACTAGGTCCTAATTATTTGTGGACAATGGATGAATTATTTCCAGTGTTTAGTTTTATAGTAGTCAGGGCAAGTGTGCTTCAGTTAGGAAGTGAAATTCATTTCATTGAAGATTTCATGAAGTCTAATCTCCAGAATGGAGAATTGGGAATTATGTTTACTACTCTTAAGGTAAAGTATAATAACAAAAATTAACAAATGTTCAAGAAGGTATCGTTAAGAAAATGTAAACAATATTTGCAGGCATGCTACTACCAAATTCTACAGGAAAAAATGAACATGGGCGATTGAAGAGCTATTTAAAATTTTATAGGTATTTAGATATTTAAATGAATATAATTAAAAGCATACTTGATGAATATATAAAAAATTGTCTTGTTAAAAGTCAGTCGCGGAATTTAAATTTAAAAACATTCAATACTCAATATTTTTTAAACTAGTGAAAAATAGGTAAAAAGTTTACTTTATTGTAAATTGGAAAATAATTGTAATATACTATAGCTAATTTAAGCATATCAATTAAACAAAATATTTTTCATGTCTATACATACACAAATGTCGTGGTCAGGCTGGAAACTCTTGACTGAAATGTCGTTTCTGAATAAAAAGTTTTTTTTTTGAATGGAGAAAATTCTACCAGGACATTCGGGGATGACTAATTACGCCCTCCAAGCCAGTTCTAAGTCACAGACCTACGAGCTAACTCAACAAATACTCCACTTTTCGAATATTGTTGGACTTACTGCATTGCTTGGCAATGACATAAATCGAGCCGAGACTCGTCAGTTTAAGCCAATAAAAGGAGATCCCGTCGATATCTTTCTTAACGCTGATGCATTGCCTAAATGTAATAACCAATCTTCATCATGGCGATTATCAGCCAGAAAACTATTCACGGTCTTTCAAGCAGTGCCTTACCTTCTATAAACATCATTGTCATTTTACCGATATCTCATATTCCAATTTAGACAAAGCAGGGAAAATTAGTGCCATGCTTCTCAGTCACTATGACCGGGGTAAAGTAACGTGCGAACGAAGGAAAAGAGCTGGTCAAACAACACTGGATTTATACATATAACAATGTGACGCGTCAAAAGTTGTTGTGTTAATATATATCGGTATGGTACAATACCCCATATTCGTATATATACAAGAATAAAATAACGACTTTTGACGTGTTGCGTCACGTTGCATCGTTATGTGTATATCTATCTAGCCGCCTGTAAACGTCCATACACTACTGGTAAATAATGAAAAGTTAAATCTGAGTGGAGAGACGGATAATATAAGATGGAAAGGTGCTGCCGATATCTAACTTTATATAGGACACTCATGATACAAGGTTAGGCAGAATTCCCTACGCCGTATAAAGGTCCAAATTTTCAGGTCACTGCACGTAGGGTCACAGGGGGACAGTAAGTTTTAATTGCTACTGAAGAGTGTTTTGAAGAACGTATGTTTGTCCCCGGTATGTCCAACTAATAATCCTGTTCAGCATGAGTGTCCGCTCTTTTGTGTAATACGTTGATCACAAGAATCACCAAGCTATTCAACAGATCATGACCACTGTTGAGTAGAATACCCTTTTAATTTTTGTTCTTATAATCTTTATTTAAAAATTATTATTGGTAGACATTTCTGAAATCCTAGTCTTCTTATTGGCAAAATTCAGTAGGGTTGTTCGGTGGGTGGGATGAATCGGGCCATTCTAAACAAAACATGCAAACCCCGATTTTCCTTTTATTAAAGTCTTGTATTGATTGATATTTATTATCAAGCTCATCAGATTTCTAAAACCCTCCTAACAACAGACATGACTACAAATATCCAGTTTTGTAGCAAACGTTTTATAAAAGTTAATTTAAAGTCAACAATTGACTATAAAGTGGAACATTTATAGTCCTGTGTCTTGTTAGGGAAGTCCATAGGAATAAAATCGAGGTTTATTCATTTTGTTTGGCACAGCTAAGCCGATTCATTAGTCACGTAATCGAAAAAATTAATCCTACATATCAAACTACTCTACTGCACTCTGCCAATAAGAAGATAGGGGTTTCACAAACTTCGACCACTAATAGTTTTTTAGTAAAATATATAGGAATAGTATACTTATTGTATTAACATGGAAGGAAGTTGACAATTGCTTACATATGTGAAACTGAATAGCCCAAACCAAGCGAGGGATACGTTTCATACGAATGCAATTATCAACTATTTTATCCTATGTAATACATAATACTTTTTACTACATATATACAATACAGAAAGTGGCTTCCACCACAATTAATTATCAAAGCAAAAAGTGTTTTTTAGTCAGTCTTGTAGTTGCACATGCGTGTCTAGTTTTCTTTAATCTCTTCCCAAGGAAGCAGGAGATTTTTCTTCCAAGAAAGGAAAGTGAAGCAAAATTCGAGTGCATATATGCAACTGAAACGACATAAAGGCAGCCATTAATTTCTGTCCTGGTAAAGAAAACTGGAAAGAGTGACTTTCCGCGCACGTGTGATAAGAATAATTTTTGTATTAGTTTTTACTCAGAATTGACCTTTCTGTCAAGGATTTCCGGCTTGACCGTGGCTTTTGATATACCCCGTATAAAATTATTGCTATTGTTAATATTTATAAATGTATATAACTTTAAATAGAAACTTTATTTGTTTATATCTGCAGTGTTTAATCAGTGTAATATATATGTAAAAGAATATTTACAAAGTGCACATTTAAAACAATATTATCAATGTTAAAGAAAGTGTACCTGATGGAACTTTTTCATTTAAATATTGCAATAAGCTGAAATGTGCAATAAGAATTGTAAGTAAAGGAAAAGGTTTAAAATAATAAACGAAGTTTATTTCCTTTTGTTTAACGTAATTTATTATCCCACAAAAAACAATCTTCGCTTATAAAAAAAATGACGTCGAGTACATAAATCGTTTAGCGTAATTAACATGGTAAAATAAAATATTCCCATTAAAAAAAAAAAGTGAAATCCAAATGTTAGGCAAGTATTTATTTTCTGTGGCAAAAGTTAAAACTTCGAGACAAAAAATAGTAACACAAATAAGTTATTTCCGGGGGCCCGTAATGTTTATACGTAAGTTGCTACTCAATACAAGAATTAATTCTCCTAATTCCAAAATGTGTGGCTATTTAATGCCTTTGCATAGAATGGGCCCCCGGCAAGTAACTTGTTTCTGTTGCTATTTTTTTCCTGGAAGTTTTAAATTTTGCCACAGAAAATAAATACTTGCCTAATATTTGGATTTCACTTTTTTTTAATGGGAATACTTTATTTTATTATATTAATTACGCTAAACGATTTATGTACTTGCCGACTTTTTTTATAGGTGAAGCTTGTTTTTTGTGGGATAATATATTTCATAGAGTCATGCAAGCTCTCACACAGCACAATAATTCTAAAGGTATTCGTAGGGTACGCGGGAATACTCTTCTACGAATTTTAAGAAAAGTGTATTTATAAAATAATCGACGAATATTTATTTTCGAATATTCTTTTTCAAATGTTCGGTTATTTTCTATAAATATCTTTTTTCTAATATTCGTAAAAAAACGTTTTTAGCATATTCAGTAATGAATATTTAGTTGATATATATGTTGTTGTTGGATTTTTAAATATTCAAGAACACACTTTTTTGGATTATCACGATAGAACCCTGTTACGATATTTGTTAAAGACTATTCAATACATAAACGTTAAAATAGACTATTAGAATATTGAAGAGTGAGCTTTTCCGAACATTCACGAAATAACATATTATATTAGATGAATATATGAATTAGGTCTTCTAATTTAATTTTGTCGCCTTCAATTATTTCGAATACAATTAGACTTTTGAAACTATGTGTCAAATAAATTTTTTTTAGATTTCAAGGGGGAAAAATGATTATTATTCATTAAATGCTTATTAATGCGAGGAAAATATTTCAAGCAGGCTTATTTATACAAAAAAGTAAAATTATATAGTAAGCCTATTCACATTTAATTGAAATAAAATACTTATTTTTGTTAAAAGAAAGTTGCATGTCTGGACGAGTGGGTTAAAGGAGCAACTGTTAAACGACGGATACTGATTATCACCCGTTTGAACCCCACCAAGAATAGAAATTTAACGCGAGAATTAGTTTTTCACTTACAATTAGATTAGAATTGCTGAGTACTTATTGAGAAAAAAGTAATTGAAGAAATTTAATTCTACATGTCCCAGTCAACAATCAATGTACATGTGTTTTTTTAATTTTTTCTATTAAAATTTTTTTATGTAGAATATTCATAGAGTACCGCTGGACATTTAGAGAATATCCATAGATATCTGTAAAGTATCCAAAGAATGTTCCAAATAATATTCATAGAATATAAAAACCTGTGTACTTTTGAGTATGAGAAAATATTCAATAGAGTATTGAATATGTGCTTAAGCAAATTCCGTTGAATATTCGTGTAGTACTATCTGGGAAAATATCGAGGTGTTTTGTAATTCCATGTTTGGCATCTAGGTTTTTATTCTGCTAGTCCACTATAGCCTTCCCTTGATTATTGGTCAGTAGCAAAGCTGCCCACTTCTGCCTACTAATAAGTTTCAATTAAAAACTAAGAAAGCCAGGAAAAATTTTCATTAAAACTTTCTTCTGTAAGGGTGAGTCCGACCAAAAACGGTAAGGTAAAATTTTACCATGTAGGATTGCCAATTTGCTGTGAATTAGCCAATCAGCATACGTATTTTCGAAAAGTTGGCAGTGCTGCATGATATAATTTTTTTATCTTACAGGTTTCGGCGCGCGGACTCAACCCTTACTATAGGTCTGTTCTTTTTCGCTGTTTGCTGCACTAGTGCAATAAGTTAGAGTGGAGAAAACATATGTTTGTCTTATTTCAACTAATTGCATTAGTTCGATAGTGCAGCGAAAAGGAACAAACGGTATATTGGTAATAATAGACCAAGCTGAAAAGTGTTCGAAAGTTTGGAGCTGATGAACGAAAGGAACAGTGGATTAAATTAAAGGAAATGTGATGACTAAACACTAGTGAGTTGTTTTTGCGTTAATTTAAATGGTGGGCAGAATATATTTTTAACGGCCAGTTTTTCTACCTATTGGTAAAATTTGTTTGCTTGATACAAATTACCTACTGTAGTAAATTCTATTCAATTTCAAGCTTTACCAAACAGATAAATTTACCAAAATGTTTGCCAATGGATGAAAAATCTGGCTCTTATTGATAAATATTTTGATAAACTTATCCGTTTGGTAAAGCTTGAAATTGAATAGAATTTACTATAGTTGGTAATTTATATTAAGCAAACAAATTTTATCAATAGGTAGAAAAACTGTTCGTTAAAAATATATACTACATACTATTTAAATCAACGCAAAAAGAATTCGCTAGTGTCTAGTCATCATCAGTCATCACATTTCTTTAATTTATGTTTCTTTCGCCAATCACCAGCTCCAAACTTTCGAACACTTTCCGGATTGGTCAATCATTGCCAACAGTAAAAAAAATAAGTTAAACTAGCATTACTGAAAATTTTTGAATTGATTTAGAAATCTAGGGAATTTTTATCTTTCCACTGTCCGTCAGTTGGATCACTACAGCTTGGTCAATCCAAATCCAAATCGGACTACTGATTGCAAACTGATGTAAACGCTCTGTAAATGGAAAACCCCTCTTAAAACGTCGTAAGCTGAATTTAATTTATGAATTCTGGCCTAATTGGAGAAAAAGTATACCTACATATAGGGTTTATTCGTTTTCGCTACATTTAGCACGTTTTCTCATTCCAACTTATTGCTCTTGTATATAGTAGGGCAGCGCTAAAAAAATAGACCTATGAACAGTTTTCCTGAAAAGTATAGAAAGTTATAAACAACAACAATGTTTATTATCTTCGTTTTTCCCAAAATTATCTAAAAAATTTTAGTACCGGTTGACGATCATAGAGGCGCCATTTGTAAAACTAACTGGGAGCTGGGCTGGGACTTGGGGTTGGGAGCCACATTTAGGCCGCCGTCAGCAATCTCTCCTTTCATCTCTGTTATGAATTTTTAATTACAGAAGAATCTTCGATTATTCTTTAAAATTTAACTAGCTAGATTACCATGTCGGAGATTCGTCTATACGACTCGACGATCTGTCGATTATGCGCCGAGGACAATGGGAACGGTGAATTATTGTATAGTGGTGAGAGCGAAGATCCTGATTTAGGCTCCATGATCAATCGTTACTTACCATTGAAGGTACACAATTAAATTTGTAAAAAATTTGTTCTACTCTCTCTTGTACATATCCAGCTATAACTTGTTTTCCTACACTCCGCATTACGGGAGCTCTACTGATTATTGTTGTTTCACTATTTACTACACAAATCAAATTCTTAGCTTAATTGTCTCTTTTTAAATATTTTTCCAAAATTGTCTTTTTTATTTTGTTAATTTTAGTATTTTACTAAAAACAAATTAAGTGCTACAATTTTCTTAAATATTGGTGAATTTCTTTAATTTGTAATTTAATGTTCCATTAGGTACGTGATGATGGAAAATTACCAAGAACTATTTGTCCTGGGTGTAATATCCAGTTGGAAGCTACTGTTCAGTTCTTTGAACTACTTGTTGATGGCCAAAAGAAAATTCGGGAAATGTGGAAGCAGCAGATGGAACAACAGCGTAAAAGTTTTAAAGAACAAATGAGAGCTGAAAAAGGAAGTTCTGAATTTATGACTGAAACTAGAGAACTAGATAATCTAGTTCATAACAGTGAAGATGATCAAATTGAACAGCAAATCATTATTAGAAGTAAAAGAACAATGCTTTTAACAAATTATTTATTAATGATTAATATTAATTAACTCTGTATTTTAGTAATGCCTGATGGCTCCATGTATGCAGCTGAGCATGAGATGAGTTTGCAAATGGAAGGATTGGAGAAGCCTAGGAGAAAACGGGGAAGACCACCTAAAGTCCATTCGGAAACAGATTCAAAAGTAATTAAAACTTGATTACGAACATACTACAAAAGCAGAAAATATTAAGTCAGTTTTATTATAGATAATAGGAAAGGAAGATAGTAATGAAACTGTGAGTCAAGGAGAAGACGACAAGCAAGATGATGATGAAGAACTGGATGGAGATGGCAGACGACGTAGGAAAAGAAAGGTGCCAAAAAGGTAAAGTATTACTTGAGTGTATCAGAGAAAACTAAGATCACAGGATCGCAATTTCTTTTTTAGATTTATGGAAGCAGTACAGGGTAAAGAATTAGAAAGGATTTTTAAAGAAGAGGGAGTAATAGATGAAGAGGATGACGAATTAAATAATACAGAAGATACAGAAGAACATATTAATGTTTCTACTCCAGATGGTCAAGAAGGTAATGGTATGATAAAAAGAATGCTTCAAATCGTAAAATAATTATTTTAAATGATGTGTAGAAGTAATTGGCCATTTGGAAACAGAGGAAGGAAAGGATTTAGGTGAGCTTGTAATAGTAAATAAAGGAAGAGGACGAGGCAGGCCAAAGCTGCGTCGTCGAAAAACCAAGTTTACTTGTCAGTTATGTGGAAGAGGATTTCTTCAACGAAATCGATACATCATTCACAAGTAAGTATTATCATTAAATTTAGATAAACTATTTAATGAATAAATTTTACTTAACAGGAGTTTTCATAAAGGAGTGAAATATGAATGTACAGAGTGCAAGAAGCTTTTCTCGAACAAAGAGAATTTTGCACTGCACCAGAAAACGACTCAACACACAGGTACCAGCATAGTAGAAATTACTGAAAAGTTAAAAGAGAATGAAAATATTCAAGAAACATTGAACGAAATAAATGGAACTATTCCTAAAATTGATGAAAACCTTGAGGAAATTTTAATCGTTTCATCAATGTCAGAAGAGATCCAGGATAATCCACAGAGTAATGTTATAAACAATGAGAATTCTGACATAACAACTGATGTAAATAAAACCTTTACATGCGACTTATGCGCTAAACAGTTCCCGGCAAAAGAAATCTTAGATCTTCACATAAAGAATGTTCATGAAGCAGAAAAGCCTTTTACTTGTAATATCTGTAACCGAAGCTTTGCCCTTGAAACTAATTTAAAGGGCCACTTATTGAAACACGAGGTAAAAAGTAATTAGTAATATTTATATAATTTCAGAAATTTAATTTTAATATTTTATTTAATGTTCAGGGTATAAAGTCTGAAAAGGGATTTCCATGTGATATTTGTGGGAAAGTCTTAAATCATCCAAGCTCTGTTGTATATCATAAAGAAGCTGATCATAATAATGGGAGAAGGTTTGTTTGCAATAAATGTGGAAAAAGTTTTAAACATAAACAACTTCTTCAACGCCATCAATTGGTTCATTCTGATGATAGGCCATATGTGTGCAAATCTTGCAATGCAAGTTTCAAGACTAAAGCTAATTTGATTAATCATCAGTCTACTCATACTGGGGAAAAAAAATACTTTTGTGAAATCTGTGGTCAACAATTTGCTCATAAAACAAGTCTTACGCTCCACTACAGGTGATTATTGTTAATTGTTTTGTTTTGATTAATTTTAATTCAATAAACTAATTTTTATTTTGTTACTTATACTAGGTGGCATACAGGGCATAAACCATATACATGTGATGTCTGCCACAAGAGCTTCTCTCAAAATGGAAATCTTCAGGAACACATGAGAATTCATACAGGGGAGAAGCCATACTCTTGTGATTATTGTGGTAGAAAATTCACAACTTCATCACAATTCAAGTTACATGTAAAACGCCATACTGGGGAACGTCCTTGGAAATGTGAATTTTGTGCAAAATGTTTTTTACATAAAGACACCTGGAAATGTCATGTTCGTAGACACAAAGGTGAAAGGCCATTCCAATGTGCCCACTGTAATCGTGGATTTACAGAGCAGTGGGCATTAAAAAAACACCTTAGATTACATACTGGTAATAATTAGCTTCTGGTTCTAGCCTAATGGTAAATGGAGCCTGATTATTAATTTACTTTGTTTTTAACAGGTGAGAAGCCATATTCTTGTGATGTATGTGGTAAAGCATTTGCTGATTGTTCAAACCTTACAAAGCACAAAAAAGTACATAGGGAAAACAAAGTTTTGTCTGTGGGCGATGCATCAGATAACTCAGTTATCGGAGAAGTTTGGCAAATATTGCCAGGGTCTCAGGATGCTGATGAAAATTCTCTGGGAGATCAGATGACTCATATGATTACTACTGATGAAACCTCTGGTGATGGAATTCAACAAATTATATATGTTTCTTATCAAGACCCGGATGATCCTAATCAATCCAGAACTTTACATTTTGGTATAATTTTGCTAATTATAATTAATTATATTACTTTTATTAAGGTTTAATTATTTAATTTACAAATTTAGTCGACGCAAGTATGATGAGACAAAAAGCAGATATCCCAACTACCAGATCATCTTTGACAGAATTAAACGTGGAGTCGGGTACGATTATTTCAGATCAAGTGGAAAATGAAACTCATGAAAATTCTGAAGGACGGATGAATGTAGAATTAGCGGAATCAGACCTGCAGCTTCAGGTTTACGTGAATCATTATTTTCCTCTAAAATGCTTCATTTAACATTAATCTCTTGACTTTATGCGGTAAATAATCGTATTAATTTATATAGATTACTGATGAGGATGGTAATCCAATTCCACTCTCGATTCAAGATGCTCGACAGTTATTATCGGATGGGCAATTTGTCAGTCAATTAAATGAAGGACAGGCGATTAGAGTTCATTCCGGCGTTTTGAGCCATCAGTTGGCCGAATCATTGAATGTTCACGTGGAAAATGTTGCCAAAGCTGAGTCTCAAGAAGATGGCAAAGATAATGGAAACATATCAAATGTACAGACTGATGCAGAAGCTATCGTTAAAGCATTGGAGGTAATTAAAATTTACTATTTAATTATTTAACAGTTCCTAAATAAACCTTTGAATTTTATACAAAATGAATAATAATTAATGCTTAAGGATGAAGAAACTGATGCGACCACAGTAGCAACAATCAATCAAATTGAAGGTCAACCTGAAATGGTCGATAGTGAGCAAACAATTGAATTTACCACTCAAGATGGACAGAAAGTTCGACTCGTCACTTCCTATCATGTAGACCCTTTGCACCTTACTTCCGAGTACCTGACTATTGTTTGAAAAGTAAAAACAAACTTAAACATCAATGTCCTCAAGAATACTAGATTAAAATAAGTAGTGTATATAATGTTTAATATTATTCTGTAAAGCAAAGAATATATATACAGCACATTTCCTATTATTTAAGCGCAATAACATAAGATCAATTATTTATTCAGCAGCAGAACATTTGTATCATTGTTATATAATCGATTTATCCATTATTCTCACACTTAAGTATTTTATAAATAAAATATTGCATATGAAATTTAGTGCAAGCTATAAAAGTCTTTTCATCGTTTGGCACTTAAACAAAAAAGAATCTGTTCATAATACTTATTGTATAATGTTGAAAAGAGGTACACATAAAATTGTTTATACTGTATAATTAACATATATAATGAAGTAACAATAAGTTTACGTAAGGATATTTAATTAAGCTTTCATAATATCATTTTTACTGTTTGGCTGCATTGACCAATCTTAATGTAGGAAGCTTTGAACTTCCTTTTATAATTAAACCTCTTTCACTGTACATACCAGTCCAGTAATATAGTTCATATATACTAATTAATGTCAAACAGTATAATGATAACACTATTTCTTGTGAATAGAAAAATTATTTGTAAATAAAGAATGTCTTAAATATAATATAAAACGATTCTCTTATATATATTTTTCTTAGATAGCAGAAGAGTACATTTAGCAAAACACTGCAAAAATTAAGTTTAGTTTACATTGAAAAGATAGAACAAATGAATTGTCATTTGAAAAAACAGCAAAATGTGTCAGGTGCCTTCTGCTTACAATCAAATAAATATTGATTCACATAGCATTTTTGAAAAACTTTTATGTCCGGCACACTTTACTAGATGCTGATAACATAAAATTCTGTGTATAATCATACTCAATAGTTGGAATTACAGATTGCACAAATTTTAAAAAGATAATTAAATACATATGTACTCCTAATTCCCGTCCATCTTCCATTACAGTTTCTATGATTTTTTTCATTACCTCTGCATGCCTAAATATCATAAACATTTGATGATATAAACAATAGAAGAATACATTTCAATTCATAAAAACAAGAATATGTTTATGTACCTGCATGGATGCACCGATGCCATGGGGGGCCCAGGAATATGGGGATGAAGCTCCATGGTTACAGTTTTTTTTGCATGATCCTGACTTACATCCTCATACATCTCTTCAACTGTAAGTGGTTTCTGATTCTAAAAATGTAATAAAAAAAAAAATCATTTAAGGCCATTTTTCATTACTGTTGAATAAAAAATATTAAAATACCTCATCATATCCAGAAAGCCATAATCTTGGCGTTTGATAATACTTATCATATGTAATATATAAATCATATGTGCGAGTTCTAATTATCTCCCCTTCAGAAAAAGCTTCATTTTTCTCTCTTTGTGATTTTTTAGTAGGTTCAGCAGTGTACTTTAAATTTTTAATTAATACATTTTCAACTTTACTTAGATAAAATAAGTTTAATTACCTTATCTTGTTCATCTAACATTCCACTAACTTCAAAAGCTTCCATATCTGCAGCTTCTTCATCATCCTCATCATTATCATCTATATCACCTAAAGATTGAGAAGGAATTGTTTCATCCAAAGTCATTTCTGATACTCTATCGTCTATTCCTCCAAAACTAGTATCATAGTGATGAGTATCTACCCAGCCACCCTCAGAATCATCTTCTTCTATTATACATTCTTGCTCTTTACTATATTCAATCTAAACAAAACAAATTAATTCAGTTCCAAACAGAAGATTAATCAAACAACATTAAGAATCATAAAATTTGTATCTTCTCACTGCACTGCTATGCTAGTGTACACTAGTTGAATAAGTCAGAATGAGAAAAAATTAATTGAAAAAATATTTGTTCTATTTTAACAAATTGCACCAGTTAAGCAACACAGCAAGGAAAAACTGACTTTTATTTACCTGTTTACATCTACGTGTGCAAGGAACATTACGTGTCAGTAAAAACTGTTTATTCTTAGGTAAGTAAGGTTTTGCTCTGTCTTCGTCTCCTGTGGCCCATTGCCAAGTAGGACAGTGATGAACCAGATGATCACCAGCAGCTACAAACTCCTCAGGAGTTAGTACTCCAGTTTCCTTAAATTTACTCTCCTTTTATAGTAAACAAAATTGGTATAGTTAATTATTCTAACAATTAAATTTTTTAAATTGTTTTCATAAATATTAATGAGCTTACTTTGAGAACTGGGGTTAGGTATTCGGCGACACCAAGTGCTGTGCCTTTTACGGAATTAATAACACTTTGCATTCTAAAGCAGTTTACTCGAGTAAAAAATAACAGCACCTGGTAAATTTTTAACGTTTCAAATTAATTTGATGCTCATAACGTTTTAACCGAAGAAAAATTGCTTTGATACATTGCAATTAGGAGAATAAAATTTATTTTCAGTATTTCTAATTTCCCACTATCGATCTGCACCAATTCGAAAGGTTAGCTTTTTATTCTTTCAGCTTGATTAGGTTTATACGGTTCAAGACAGACAGCCAAAATCAGGAGGTGGACAAGACACTGGACACCACTGGACCAGTCAGTCACTGAACACTGCTGAACACTGGACAGAAGTGACAGAACCAGACAGAACTGACAGAAGTAATAAACCAGGGAGTTGGTTGGATAGGTGGACTTGCCGTGTTTCTTTTTTGCGGATTGGATCGGATTGGATTGGCATCTAGTCACAGTCACGCAACTTACAAAAAAAATAACTAGATTCCCTATAATCCAGTATGTCTTCATCTCTGGTCTAGGGTTGTGTGAAGAATTTTTTTCCGTAAGTTGCAAATCTGCGACAAGCCACAAGACTAATCTGCCTATGATCCGGATCGGATCTATCTCTGAGGTCCGAATTTACTCCGTATGTATGACTCCGTATTGCTCCGTATTGTCCGTACATACATATCTTACCATTGCATTAGTGTTCGAGGAAAAGATAAGCTTTCGAAAATAATGAAAGATGTTTAACTGTGTTGTAAAACATTGCCAAATTAATATGTCTCAGTTATCTATGAGCCATCTGATTTAAGAAATTAGAAATATGTTAGATAATATAAATGGAATTAAAATGTGATTTTATTATTTGTCAAAATGAATATAGTTCATATTAATTGGAAAAATGTAATATTTATTGTTTTAACTCTACTACTAAATACTGTTCCAGAAGCTTATATGAATTATGGTTAGTAAGATTTGTTGAGTTCTTGTTATTCCTTATTTGTATTACTTTTTTATCAAATAACATTAATATTTTATTTCAGACACAATGGCTAGCTATGCTTTAAAGGAATTAAATGCCAATTTTACACCTACTTATAGCAGTAAGAAAGTAAGTTTTTGTAACAAAACTACATTGTATAATTCCATTGGAATTTTTTTCTTTTTATTTTTATTTTTAGGAAGAAGCTACAGGAGTATGTAAAAGTGGAGGACTTTGTACTGAGTTAAGTGGAGAATGTCTTAAATGCAATTTAAATACTAATTGTGTGTATGGAGCTGTATATATGGCAAATTGTTCAGTTGTGGATTACGTCAGTTGCATAGTGAGTTAATCTGCTGGAATGATGATTTTAGTATAACAAAAGCAGTTAAATTTCTGAATTTTTTGTTAGGGTGAACAAAATTTTCAAAAAAAGTATATATGCAGATACTGTTATCAAACAGAGCCCTGGGAGCATCAGTGTTACCAAAAAAACTCATGTAGTTCAGTGGCTTCGCCTCAGCAATATTACAGAACGAATTGTACTGTTAGTAGCAATATTTTATGCCTTGGGAGAAGAAAATTTATGAAAAATTTACGCTGTAATTGGACAATAGGTTATCGCTGGTCAACTGCCCTTATCTTGAGTATTACTCTCGGAGGTTTTGGAGCTGACAGGTAAAATTTTAAAATTACAATTATAAATATAATAGCATATATTAATATTTCTCATAATGTAATATATCTGTTATAGATTTTATTTGGGCCACTGGCAGGAAGGAATTGGGAAACTTTTTAGTTTTGGAGGTCTTGGAGTTTGGACCTTGATAGATGTCATTTTAATATCTATGAGATATTTAGGTCCAGCAGATGGCTCGTTATATATTTAATTAATATAGGTCTTTAGATTCAAGATGATAATTTCCTAGTGTTCTAAGAAGTGATAACTTGACTATATATATATATATATATATATATTTTTATTAGTTAATAAATCTTATGAGAACTATACATCATTAGTGTGACTAGTATAATTATTTTTTATTAACTAAGATTTCAACCTCTGCAGCAAATTTGGTACAAATGGCATCATTATAACCAGAAATCTAGACATATTTATGTCATTTGGACCAATTTTGCTAACAGGGTAATATTAATATGCATCTAAAGCAAGATTTATTTATTTTTAATATCAGCAATATTTTCCAATTAAAGAAGCTTATATGTTTGTAAATATTTATTTACAAATCAATAGAGAAAAATGTAACATACTTTATCAATGAATACTTACAACTACTTACAAGTTCTATAAAATCCATGAGTTCACCAGCTACTGCTTAATAGATAAGACTGAATAAATTGTCAAACTAAACTAACAACAAATGGTACTTACATTAATAAAATAATATAGCTGAAATCAAAATAGGGAGCAAAACCTTTAGATTATTGATTAAAAAGATCTTTTCAAAGTTGAAATCAGATATTAGAATTCCTAAGGTAAAAATTTCTTACAATAATTTTCACAGACGTTTTTAAATAGAAATTATTTAAAATATTGTGGTCGAAATTAAAATTTTAAAAACCAAGTTTGAATTTAACGAGTCAGTATTTTCAATTCATAATAGTATTTAAGTAATAACGTATAATGAGAATCTACAGTTGTGAGTTGGGTGCAGTTTATGTCAGACGATTGGAAGTAGGAATCAGAGGGGTGCAGGGGTATCTAGGGAATTTGTCCGTAGCTGTCAAATAATTTGACAGCTACGGACAAACTCCCTAGATATCCCTTCACCCCTCTGATTCCTAATTGCAATCGCCTGACGCATGATTATATTAGGCGAAATAAGCGAACTATTAAAGTACCGAGTACTTTCAAATCTATACCGAAGTGGACGATATTTTCATTACAAGTATATATATATATATATATATATCAATTAATATAATGGTATTCGACTATTTAATTGAATTTGCAATCCTCATCCGGTTAAACTCAAGTTGCAAGTTGCCAGTGTTGCCACCGTAAGTTGCCGCACGGCGCACGCGTAATTTTTAAATCTTTGCAGTTTGCGTAGTTCGTGCCTCATGATACTCCCCAACCAATCATTCGACAGTAATATTCACCAATCACTACATATATTTTCAGGGGGTTGGGTCACTAGTCACTACTGGTACTGATCACTACTCACTTGGGTTCATTTTTTTTTTTGGCTGCACTGTGACTGGTGTAGTAAGTTAGTGAGAATAGGAATACATAGATGAATATGCCTGTCTTATTTTAACTAATACCAGACCAGCTCGGTAGCGCAGTGCAGTGCAGTGGAGCGAGAAAAGGAAAGAATCAAACCCTGCGATTTAACACTACTTTACCTTTTGATAAGAGTGGTTTTGTAATTTGTTTGTATAGTTTTAGTTTATAGCACAGCATAAAAATCAGAATGTCAAGCTCAACATTTCGAAAAATAGATGTAGATCAATATAGTGAAAACAACTTTAAAGAAGAAGATGTCGATAGCGGAGTAAGCGGAACTACCGGTCCAGATGAAAATGAAGTCTTGTCCCTACTTAGCCAATATCCTTAACTATTAATTTTCTCTTTTGCCAGCAAACTTTATGCTTCTTGTAGATTAATTTCAAAATAATCATTTCCTTAACAATATTATAAGGGCAAAAGTTATGAAGCTTTAATAAATGTCCTTCGAGCAGCACCCCTTGGCTGTAAGAATCAAATAATCAAGGTATATTTTTTTAATGTCTTATGTGTACATATGTTATCTTTATTAAAAGATTATAAATAAAATTGATTTTACAGGACAATGCAAGAAATCTAACTCAAAAAGTACTATTGAGTATAAAATCAAATCAAATGGATGACTGTTTAACACAGTTATCTAATGAACAGAGGGACTTGTTAGATGTTTTAATGAAGTATATATACAGAGGATTTGAAATACCCACGGAAGGAAGTAGTAGCCATTTACTGCTATGGCATGAAAAAGTTTATAATATTGGAGGTGCTGGGTGTATAGTACGTGCATTTTCAGATAGTAAACGTGCCTGATCACCTCTCATCAATAATCATCTTTTAATATTAATTTATACCAGTATAAATGCTAACACAATTTTTGTCCTCTTAATAAAATAAATATATTGCTAACAGATAATTATTTAAATATAAGTAATCATTCTCAACAGTTTAATTTAAAAACACATTTAACTCTATTATATGGCAAGGTATAAACTGTCAGCATGAATTAAAGTCAAATATTTTATTAAAAGTTATATGAAATATGAGATAGTAAATTAAATAACATAATTTATATAATGTATTTTCTAATAGGTGTAACAGTTAGCTGTCAAATTTGCAGAAAAAAATAGTACAATTCTTTATAAAATTGCATATATATATTTCTTAAATAATATTAAGAACAAAGTTCATGATTATTGCTAATAATTTACTCGCATTTATCTTTCACTGTTAGCATTATCATGTTTGTTTGATGAATCAAATACAACGCACTTATAAATACTGAATTGGCCCTGAAACAAAATTTTCAGTTTTTCAGTACACACATTCTTAAATACATATACCTAAGTGAAATTGTTATTCATAGAATATAAATAGTACTCACTGTCCTTCTTTGAAATATTCTTTCAAAGTATTACTGAATCTCTTGCTATATTTGACAAATTCTCTTTTTCGCTGATCCAAAGTTTGTTTCCCCAAAGGGCCCGGTATAAATGTGGTAACTTCATTCACAGCATCCAATAACTTTTTTATTGCACTTGCTATCTCCCTATGTAGTAAAACAAAAATATTAGAACATTTTCAAGGTTGCAAGGGATAATCAAATTTTGACTATTAGTTTACTTGATTGTTTCTAAGAAAGTTTTACGATCTGTGATTTCATCTGGAATTCTGCTCAAAATTCTTTTTAAGCAAATGGATTTACGATTTAACTCCTGAAAAGCATCCTCTGAACGTGCTGAGCGATACTCAATAACTATAAAATCAAAACAAAAAATAAATATACTTTTTCAGTCACATAATTTATCAGGTTTTACCATCATAGTCTGATGCAGCTCCTTGTAAACGTAATACACTTTCATTCATATCAATATTAAGTTCTGCCCGTCGTATAATACCTAGAATGAAATCATGTGTAATGCCTGGACATGTATTTTCTGCCTTCGACAATGCTGCTCTTAAAGCTTGTGCTGCCATAACATTTTGCCTTTCCAGCTGTATACAATACAAAAATAAATGATTTAAAATGATTTGATTATTACACCCTATTATCTCCAATTATCTAATGAGCTTGTACTTTTGTGAAAATTGGCCTTAATATGACTGGAAATACCAGCGATGTAACTGGAGTCTCATCACCCATTGTCATCCTTAAAAGCCTTATATATGCCTTATTATATGTATGTATATATATATATATATATATATAGAGAAAGAAAAAGATATACACAGATATTTTATAAATGAAAGCTATAAGAAATTGAGAAACCAGCTAGATCCTACTTTTTTCTTCAACGTGATCTACTTTGATGTATTATGTAGCACGCAAATTAATCCAAATTGATTCCTTTACAACTTGATAAGCATGCACGAGTTGATTTTTCTTTTTAACGCTCTTAGCGTTATTGATATTGATAAGTGCACAACGTATTTAATACAATCCATCGACGACTCGGATGGTAACACTAAATTTTCTCAAATACGTTTAAACCGTAAGTCCTCTAAACAACTCTAAGCTACACTTGAGAAACACGACTCATATTAGAATTTTACAAAAAGGGAGAGCTGCAAATCCGCAAAAGTGGATATTATTTCTAAATAAGGTAAGTTAGAGAGGGGAAAGGGATACTGTTGGCAAGTTCACCATTTTGAATCATACCAAGGCTGCATTCCTATTTGATATTTTCAATCCAACTAAAGCAAAGAAGAGGAATGTTCCTGGCGTGTTCACAAACGGCTCTTTCCAATTCTTGATTAAAATCGATTTTTTTTTTCCTAATTGCATCACTGTGACTGGATGGAAGGTGGACTGACTGGTGGAGTGGAACCAGTGGAACTGAGTGGAACCGGTAAGCACGTGGTAAGCAAGCACCCGTTAGCATTTAGGCCCGGTTCACAGGTCTCACTAGACTCGGATCCATCTAGAGTTTTTTCGAAAGTTGCAGCTCTGAAACTGGGTCTAACTCTAACCCGCATCAGATCACTGAACGTAAGCATCCTCAATTAAATTAATTATGCTATATTATATTTAACATAAAATATATCATACGAAATACTCTACATGTATACATATGTCACAGTGGGAAATTGAATCGTGTGTGCTTTTAACTATATAGTGTAGTATATCATTTTCCATGTTAAATTACAGAGTGAAACTAGCCGAACCACACACGATTCAATTTCCCACTGATTCCGGCCACGGTCTCTATGGTCTCTATAGACGGAAGTCAGAATCGCTCTTTTCGTTACTGCAAGCGACAACTATCGGTAGTTAGGGCCGGTGTAACAATCCAATTCAGGCAAGTCTCATGTACACTGACATTCATCGAATCTGCTCGTGAAGAATGGCCTACTAGATTTGTAACTAGCTGGACAGCTTCAGGTCTCTAGTTCTCACCAAAGCGTAAAACGTCACGGTGACGTCAGATGACGTCACGATGACGTATAGGAGTCGTGGTGGGGAGAATAAGGAGAATCTGGTAAATTGCATATACTCGAGTGTAGCGGTTGATCGTCTTACTTTTGTCAAAAGTATATCATCTCGGGATAAAATGGTATAGTAAGAATTTTCTTCTTTCTCTGTCTAATAGCATAAGAGTGAGAGAGAAAGACATATGATACCCCATGTGCCCATTGATTCTGCTCGAGCACGTTTTTGGTATAGTGATAGGAATTTTGGTATACTGATAGAAGCGGTAATAATATAGTAATCAAACGACAGATCAATAAAAAGAAGAGGGCATATTCCAATGAGTGAAGTGTCAAAATGTGCAACTTAACCTCTGTAATTTGTATTAATTTATTAAAATAACTTGTAAGTGATGAACTTTTAATAAAATCATATTAAGTGTTATAAATTTGTATAAAAAATATGTATTTTAGTTTTAACCTATTATTGTGTAACATATGGTGTATAAAAATAACTGAAAATATATATTTTAAATTAAATTTATGTTGTTGATATTTTGTCAAGAATAACACATCATTAACTTTTATATTAATAATAAGGAGCTATATTCTTGAGTCGTAAAGTCCATTGGAGCTTGCAAGTCAACTATGGATCCCAAGCTTACAGCAATAAGATTCTACGAATAAAGAAGATGCAATTCATTATTAAAATAGATAATCGTTAACTCAGATTTTTTTGCAGAAACCTAATATCAATAGTGACAAGCTTTCGTATCTATTTCCAATTGATGATGCTGGAAGAGAACCTCTGAGAGCTCCTGACAGCTCAACTGCCACAGGTCCAAGAAACAGCTATTTACGTAAATCTGTCCAGTGTCATGCAATACATTATCCAGAAGCCATTCTGCTATTATCCAGCTAATGTTTCTACGCAATATAATTAATTTCTTATTAATTTTCAAATATACTAAATATGTAAAGAAGAAAAAGCCAATATATTAAAATCCATTTACTTACACTACATCTCATTACGTAACCATGAGTGAATATTGTTGAATGGTGACAGAACAGTTTATAGTTGCAGAATCAGAATACATTCCTGTTGTGGGTAATGTTGCTGGGTCCTTTTGTTCTTTCGCAGTATCCAAAAGCAGCAAATTTGCAATGATTTTACAATTATAGCCTATATTCGAAGAAAACTTTAATACTTAAACTTAAATTGAAGAATATTCAAATGATTAATAGTAACTCCTTACGGATTAAGATATCTTGCATTATTTTCAATTTCTGCTACCAGTGCATATAGGCAAATTCAGTGGTAAATTGTTATTCTCATCACTTAGAGCTTGTTAATCCTGTAAGTTACGTAGCACTTTAAAGTGGGCAAACAAATCCTTACGCTGCATTATATTAGTCTTCTCTTCCTTCGCTAACTTTTGAAAATTCATATATTACTGTTATCCACGAGTATATTTACCCAGTGGCTGAAAAATATTAGAAAGAGTATGAAAATTCATTCTTAAAAGTAAGCATAAATTATTTCCATATTCATAAAGTTATACATACCTATTCTATTATTTAGCTGGATGTTAGCTGCCACGAAGACATCCATATGCAATGTGCCTGCCCTCCTTCCTTTTTATTCCAGTGTATTATCCTAATAGTTTGCTGCAGGACAGTCTTAAGTCAGAAATAGATTGAAGTGTGATAATTCGGTTCTACTTTCTCTTTACCCTGGCCTACCATGAGGAGATACTCTTTTTTATCTTGATTTTTCATAACGTAAATGATAAATAATTATTCCTGAAATAAAAACGTGCACACACACATATATATATATATATATATTATTGTCTTTTCAGATTATATACTGTATTTTTTATCTTATATAATTTATTTTTTTTTTCTTTTTTTCAGTACTCCGAAAATTGATTTACGTTAAATAATATTGGTGGCCCTGAAAAGGGCCGATTTTTGGATCCAACACGTGGCAGAGCACATTCCTTTTTTATACCATGCAATCCGATCCATCTAAAAAAATACCCATTCGAAACCAACAACAGTAAAGCTCATTCAATAATCCGTCCAGTAGCCATTCCGCTCGATCACTTGATTAAGTCGATTAGGTATCGAGTTAGTCAAGTTAGCTAAGAACTCTGGGTCAGACCTAAGGCCTTCCCAGATATTCTTCGCTTGATCGAGAATCGCTGCCCTCGTCCTCGCGCCTGGCTCTATCCATCGTCTGGACATCAATGCCCAGACGTTCTCAATTAAATTGAGATCCGGTGATCGAGCGGGCCAATCCACCACTTCCAACTCCGGGTGTCGCGCAAACCACGCTCGCGTTTCGCGTGAGGTATGGATCGCTGAATTGTCCTGCACAAATCGGATCACCGGTACTTCATCCGCGGGATATACATTACGCACGCTTGGGAGAAAAATTTCTTCCAAGATGCGAATGTATTCCCGGGAATTCATACGTGGAGAAATCTCCACAAGATCACCGATATGTTCACCGGAAATCCAGCCCCATACGCCACACGATACGCGTCCAGACCGATGAGTCTGGAAGACGTGGTTTGGCTGCAACCGGGTATCGTTCGGGCGCCACACGTGCAAGGCCTGAGCCTGAGAGGGCAACGATATGAAAACCTTTTCATCGGTCCATATCGTAGCCTTCCAATCTGCACGGCTCCGCGAAAGATTCGCGAGGGCATAGCCAACTCTCTGCTCACGGTGAGCAGGAGTTAATGGGATTTTACGCGCTGGACGACGGCAGTGAATACCTGCAGAGTGTAAACGCCGCAGGCCGGTGGTCACTGAAGCTGGATAATCTATCTCCTCCACTATGTCGCTGACACTAGCGAAGGGATCTTCTTCGATCCTGCTCAGCAGCTGCTGGTCATCGATCTCCGAAGTCCTTTTCTGCCCTCTGTTCTCCGCTCTCCGGTCACGCAGTGCGTGGTCTCCGCCTTCGCGGTACCGACGTATCCAGCGCCTGACGGTGGTCTCGTGTGCCCCGCAGAGTACAGCGATCTCACTCGCGCTTTTCCCGCACTCAAAATAGCCAATGGCTCTTCCTCTGGTAGCCTCACTATGCTGTGACATCGTCGACGTATCCAATAGATATGAATGTTATAACAAATTAACGTTATTATCGATACTTCTAATTCAATAATCGAGGCATTATTCACTTTTATCTATAATAACGTTAATTTGTTATAACATTCATATCTATTGGATACGTCGACGATGTCACAGCATAGTGAGGCTACCAGAGGAAGAGCCATTGGCTATTTTGAGTGCGGGAAAAGCGCGAGTGAGATCGCTGTACTCTGCGGGGCACACGAAACCACCGTCAGGCGCTGGATACGTCGGTACCGCGAAGGCGGAGACCACGCACTGCGTGACCGGAGAGCGGAGAACAGAGGGCAGAAAAGGACTTCGGAGATCGATGACCAGCAGCTGCTGAGCAGGATCGAAGAAGATCCCTTCGCTAGTGTCAGCGACATAGTGGAGGAGATAGATTATCCAGCTTCAGTGACCACCGGCCTGCGGCGTTTACACTCTGCAGGTATTCACTGCCGTCGTCCAGCGCGTAAAATCCCATTAACTCCTGCTCACCGTGAGCAGAGAGTTGGCTATGCCCTCGCGAATCTTTCGCGGAGCCGTGCAGATTGGAAGGCTACGATATGGACCGATGAAAAGGTTTTCATATCGTTGCCCTCTCAGGCTCAGGCCTTGCACGTGTGGCGCCCGAACGATACCCGGTTGCAGCCAAACCACGTCTTCCAGACTCATCGGTCTGGACGCGTATCGTGTGGCGTATGGGGCTGGATTTCCGGTGAACATATCGGTGATCTTGTGGAGATTTCTCCACGTATGAATTCCCGGGAATACATTCGCATCTTGGAAGAAATTTTTCTCCCAAGCGTGCGTAATGTATATCCCGCGGATGAAGTACCGGTGATCCGATTTGTGCAGGACAATTCAGCGATCCATACCTCACGCGAAACGCGAGCGTGGTTTGCGCGACACCCGGAGTTGGAAGTGGTGGATTGGCCCGCTCGATCACCGGATCTCAATTTAATTGAGAACGTCTGGGCATTGATGTCCAGACGATGGATAGAGCCAGGCGCGAGGACGAGGGCAGCGATTCTCGATCAAGCGAAGAATATCTGGGAAGGCCTTAGGTCTGACCCAGAGTTCTTAGCTAACTTGACTAACTCGATACCTAATCGACTTAATCAAGTGATCGAGCGGAATGGCTACTGGACGGATTATTGAATGAGCTTTACTGTTGTTGGTTTCGAATGGGTATTTTTTTAGATGGATCGGATTGCATGGTATAAAAAAGGAATGTGCTCTGCCACGTGTTGGATCCAAAAATCGGCCCTTTTCAGGGCCACCAATATTATTTAACGTAAATCAATTTTCGGAGTACTGAAAAAAAGAAAAAAAAAATAAATTATATAAGATAAAAAATACAGTATATAATCTGAAAAGACAATAATATATATATATATATATATGTGTGTGTGCACGTTTTTATTTCAGGAATAATTATTTATCATTTACGTTATGAAAAATCAAGATAAAAAAGAGTATCTCCTCATGGTAGGCCAGGGTAAAGAGAAAGTAGAACCGAATTATCACACTTCAATCTATTTCTGACTTAAGACTGTCCTGCAGCAAACTATTAGGATAATACACTGGAATAAAAAGGAAGGAGGGCAGGCACATTGCATATGGATGTCTTCGTGGCAGCTAACATCCAGCTAAATAATAGAATAGGTATGTATAACTTTATGAATATGGAAATAATTTATGCTTACTTTTAAGAATGAATTTTCATACTCTTTCTAATATTTTTCAGCCACTGGGTAAATATACTCGTGGATAACAGTAATATATGAATTTTCAAAAGTTAGCGAAGGAAGAGAAGACTAATATAATGCAGCGTAAGGATTTGTTTGCCCACTTTAAAGTGCTACGTAACTTACAGGATTAACAAGCTCTAAGTGATGAGAATAACAATTTACCACTGAATTTGCCTATATGCACTGGTAGCAGAAATTGAAAATAATGCAAGATATCTTAATCCGTAAGGAGTTACTATTAATCATTTGAATATTCTTCAATTTAAGTTTAAGTATTAAAGTTTTCTTCGAATATAGGCTATAATTGTAAAATCATTGCAAATTTGCTGCTTTTGGATACTGCGAAAGAACAAAAGGACCCAGCAACATTACCCACAACAGGAATGTATTCTGATTCTGCAACTATAAACTGTTCTGTCACCATTCAACAATATTCACTCATGGTTACGTAATGAGATGTAGTGTAAGTAAATGGATTTTAATATATTGGCTTTTTCTTCTTTACATATTTAGTATATTTGAAAATTAATAAGAAATTAATTATATTGCGTAGAAACATTAGCTGGATAATAGCAGAATGGCTTCTGGATAATGTATTGCATGACACTGGACAGATTTACGTAAATAGCTGTTTCTTGGACCTGTGGCAGTTGAGCTGTCAGGAGCTCTCAGAGGTTCTCTTCCAGCATCATCAATTGGAAATAGATACGAAAGCTTGTCACTATTGATATTAGGTTTCTGCAAAAAAATCTGAGTTAACGATTATCTATTTTAATAATGAATTGCATCTTCTTTATTCGTAGAATCTTATTGCTGTAAGCTTGGGATCCATAGTTGACTTGCAAGCTCCAATGGACTTTACGACTCAAGAATATAGCTCCTTATTATTAATATAAAAGTTAATGATGTGTTATTCTTGACAAAATATCAACAACATAAATTTAATTTAAAATATATATTTTCAGTTATTTTTATACACCATATGTTACACAATAATAGGTTAAAACTAAAATACATATTTTTTATACAAATTTATAACACTTAATATGATTTTATTAAAAGTTCATCACTTACAAGTTATTTTAATAAATTAATACAAATTACAGAGGTTAAGTTGCACATTTTGACACTTCACTCATTGGAATATGCCCTCTTCTTTTTATTGATCTGTCGTTTGATTACTATATTATTACCGCTTCTATCAGTATACCAAAATTCCTATCACTATACCAAAAACGTGCTCGAGCAGAATCAATGGGCACATGGGGTATCATATGTCTTTCTCTCTCACTCTTATGCTATTAGACAGAGAAAGAAGAAAATTCTTACTATACCATTTTATCCCGAGATGATATACTTTTGACAAAAGTAAGACGATCAACCGCTACACTCGAGTATATGCAATTTACCAGATTCTCCTTATTCTCCCCACCACGACTCCTATACGTCATCGTGACGTCATCTGACGTCACCGTGACGTTTTACGCTTTGGTGAGAACTAGAGACCTGAAGCTGTCCAGCTAGTTACAAATCTAGTAGGCCATTCTTCACGAGCAGATTCGATGAATGTCAGTGTACAACCAAGCGAACAAAAATCTGAGCACGTCAATTTGGGTTGGCAGCAGTGATTATAAGGTCTAATGACGTCATTTTTCATAGAATCAGATTTTTGTAAAATGGATAGTACATGAAAATTTTGACAAGTCTAATTACCCACATATTTATGTTATAAATATTAGTGTAAATGAAAGAATGTGTTAATGTGTTATTATGATTCAATGTGTATTTCTGAATCGCTACTAAACGTATTGTAACTAATTGATAAAGAAATGTATTATTTAAATTAAATAAACTGTAAAGCTATACATATATATATATATATATATATATATATATTAATTAAAATAAAAATATTAACAGTATTTGATTGGACAAATGTTTTTTATTCAGTTTTTATTCAAATAAAAAGGTACTGATAATCTTACAAATAACAACGATAAATATTGAAATAATTTCATTTTTTTTTCACGCCGTAACTCTAAACTCTGAAAAGAATACAGCTTGCTTTATTAAATGATTTTTGTTTAAACTTTTATCCTAAGATTTGAATTAATTATACCTCATTTCCTTCAATTGCTTTAGTTTTTCCTCTGCTATTTCTATTTTTTTATTATAATATATAATTTTTTTTTGTTCTAACTCAATTTTCTTATCGATTAGCAATTTATACTGCGATCCAATATTTTTATCAGTAGTATTGTCGCTCTCTCTCTCTTCAGCTAATGCAGCTGCACTGTTCTGCATCACAGCTTGTAATGATGGATTTATATTATTTTTTAAAATTTTCGTGCCCTGGTTGTGGGTCCAAGTGGCAATTTCATCTGTTTCTAACAGGGCCTATAATTTAAGAGAGGTATAGATTCCTATTAATGCAATTTTGCTATTACGTAAAGGTATAAATAAAAAGAACCTACATCGAAAATTGGTTGAGGATCGTCTATGTTCTCCTCATCTTCCGTTATAATTTCTTCTACCGTCTTAGCTATTCTCCCGTCTAGCACTACTGTAGATGAGATTGAGGGAAAAGAGTCACAGTCTCTACTGTGGATAATGCCTTCTGCAGTTTTTCCTAGTAAAGCGCATACTTTTTCCAAAAAACTGTCTTCGACAGGGGCTTTAGATTTTCCACCTCCTAAACGTTATTAATTAAGTTTAATCTTTCGTTTTTTTTTTTTATTAAAACCTGGTGTTTACTTAAATATATATATTTATAGTATATTACCTGTTTTATAAAGTTCACTTCTTCTAGCCCCTTTGTATTTCTTAGCCCTCGCTTTTATATTTTTCCACGTATTTTTATGTACCAAGTTATCCCATTTTCCACCAATTTTTTCAGCAACCTCAATTTTAATTTTTCTCCATGCTTTTTCTTTATCCAAGAGTGATACGCCATTGGTCTTTTTATTTTCGATAATATTGAAATATTTTTCAATTATTGATAAAAAGATATCCCTATTTTCAATATCTTTGTCCATGGTTAATCGTGCAATACAGCGAAGGCAGAAGAGGTTGTCTTTTGAACTTGACAAATGATACAAGAATTCTTTTGCACATTTAGCATGCCTAACTTCGCATTCCTTTGAGATAATTATCCATAATCATCAGAGAAGTTGATAAATAGAAATTATATATGGCCGAGGAGCAACATATTCAACGTAGACCAAGGCGAAAACGTGTTAATATACGAAATAATGGTCTATTATATTTTAATGATGAAGAATTTCGTATACGTTTTCGGTTGAATAAAGTACAGTTTAAAGAAGTGTTGTTGCAAATCGAGGCAAAAATAATCCAAAGAGACAGGTGCTTCAGATGAGTTTTTATAATTAAATATTATTCATACATAAAAATAGGTAGTCGATTTATAGATTAATATAATATTAAGTATATCTATATTTATTATATATTTTCAGAAATAACGCTGTCCCACCCGTAATACAACTGCTAGCTGCGATGCGATATTACGCGACAGGTTCTTTTTTAATTATGATTGCTGATTTCTCCGGAATTAGCAAAAAAATGGCACAAATTATTATTCATCGTGTATCATCAGAGATAGCAAATTTATTTCAGAGATACATAAGACTACCCCGAACCGAATTTGGAATGCTGAAAACTGTCAAAAATAATTTTTTAGTTTCTGGAATGATTCGGGTAATCGGAGCAATTGATTGCGTGCATGTACGCATAAAATCAAATGGTAAATTATTTCTGCCATATTTAATTTTTAAACCGAATAAATTATTTCAGATTTGCTTCACAAAGCTTTCTTATAAATAATAATCATTTAATTAAAAATTATTTCAGATTTATTTATTCAATTTATTTTTAGGAGGAGAGGATGCTGAAATATGGCGTAATAGAAAATGATTTTTTAGCATTAATGTACAATGTTTAGTGAACAGTGACTTACAGATAATGGATATCGTTGCCAGGTGGCCGGGGTCAACCCACGATTCTACTATTTTTGATCATAGTCGATTGAAGCAACGCTTCGATGACATGGAGTTAAATAATGGAATTATCTTGGCCGACCGCGGCTACCGTAATCACCGGTATTTGTTAACTCCACTGGCTAACCCGACAACACCGGCAGAAATACTATATAATGAGGCACACATTAGAACACGTTGTATGGTAAGTATTAACTAATAAATGTAACAAAAATTTTATTTTTCCGTTTGAAAATGGTATGCGTTTTAGGTAGAGAGGTGCTTTGGAGTATGGGGTCGCTTGTTTCCAGTGCTTACCATCGGTTCGCGCTTTAGAAAGCCTCAAAGCACCATAAATGTTATAATTGCGACTGCCGTTTTATACAATATTATTCGTCGTGATAGCAAACCGGCTGATAAAGGTAACATGCAAAATTACCTAAATATCGATCAGATTTATGCGGATCCAACTGAAAATGACCGTCAATACTTAATTGACAATTATTTTTCTAGGTAAAGTATACATTATTATAAATTATAGTCAATCTTACAAGTTTAATAATGTATCTCATTATTACAAATTAATATAAGACATTCAAATGTGTTTCATGTAAATATTGTAAATAGAATTTAAATTTTGCCGTCGACAGCCAACTACAAATTAAGAACTGGCAACGCGGGCATAAAGGCTGCGTTCAACAACTAGTCCAGCGGGTCCAATGGCTTAGTACTTCTTTACTTTTTGTTAATGTCATTGGAAACCCATATTCACCAGCATTGTAAAGAATAGTGCAAGAAAGGTAAATCTTTAAAAGGATTAACTGATTCCAAACATTGCTGTTGGAATTGGCGGTAAGACAAATAAATTAAAAATTCTATAATTTCTGAATGATTAAGGTCTAAACTTTTTCAGGTATATGATAAGTGATAGAAGGTATCCATGCACAAAAGCTAAAATCAAACAGAGATAGGCTGATTGAAGCTCTTACCCATAGGCAAAATATCAATGCTGAGCTGGAGAATGTTTTTAATGAGAATATTAAAGTGACCTGGTATCAGAAGAATTGTCTGTCTTTTAGTGTTCTCTGTGAAAGGGCAGTTATTAAAATCTGAAGCGACTTATATTAAAATCGATTTTTGGTTTCTAAATGCCAAACTTTTATAAATGAAATTATGTTTTGAATGATGCAATATTTATTGCTATTATTGTAAGATTATCAGTACCTTTTTATTTCACTAAAAATTGAATAAAAAAATTTGTCCAATCAAATACTGTTAATATTTTTATTTTAATTAATATATATATATATATGTATAGCTTTACAGTTTATTTAATTTAAATAATACATTTCTTTATCAATTAGTTCCAATACGTTTAGTAGCGATTCAGAAATACACATTGAATCATAATAACACATTAACACATTCTTTCATTTACACTAATATTTATAACATAAATATGTGGATAATTAGACTTGTCAAAATTTTCATGTACAATCCATTTTACAAAAATCTGATTCTATGAAAAATGACGTCATTAGACCTTATAATCACTGCTGCCAACCCAAATTGACGTGCTCAGATTTTTGTTCGCTTGGTTGTACATGAGACTTGCCTGAATTGGATTGTTACACCGGCCCTTAGCGATACCGACAATCATCGCTGGGAAGTGGGAAGTGGGAAGTTACAGAATGCCAGCATGATCCCAGCATTCCCAGCACTGAGACACTGTAGTTCATATAACTACACACTACACAGCCAGACTAAAATTTTGATATTTCACATAAATAAGTTGCTAAAGCTAGTCTATCACCCAAAAGGTTATCGTACTGGATATCCAAAATAATCTAAATACTCTTTAACACCTCATTAGCACTCTATTTCATAACACATTAAACCTAATTGGAAGATCATTCAAAGAGGCTAAAGGTGAAATCTATTCTAGGGATATAGAAAGAAAAGAAATTGTTGTTTATCTCTCTTACTTCTGTAGTGATAATTATTGTACACATATGAAATTAAATTAATTGATTGTCGACAATATATTTAATTGTTTTTACGTTTAATAATGACTAGGTTTGGAGAGAAAGGAACGGTGAGAAATTTTGAATTATCTGTTTTTTCTTTATAAAAACTATGAAGATTTTAGTTCTTTTATAATGTTTCATTCAGTGTTGATTGTTTTATTTTTTATTTATTTAAGCTCTATTTTTGTTACCTATACTTTCTGTAGTTTTCATAATAATTAAAAAAGTGTAGGTAGTGAAAACTGAATTTTAATATAATTTAATATTGATTAACCCAGGATATCCTATTAATTAGATGTTTGGAGCAGAAGCTTTCTCTCTCTCTCTCATCTTCTAGTAATTAATTCCTCTATATCGATATTAACAAAAAATGCAGTGTAAGATGGATGATTTACCTGATGAGCTATTGGAGTATATTTTAAGTTTAATACCACCATACAAGGCTCTTGAAGATTGTAAGCTTGTGTCCAAAAGATGGTGTAGAGCTACAAGAAGTATGTATATAGTCGTAATTATTAATATAAGCTGGTTTACTTTTTCTTAACTTAAGGATTCTTTTAGCTGTACTTTTCATCATTTTTATGGTATCACCTATTGTAAAAAATAAGGATTAATTTACAGAAATTAACAGAAAGTGTAGCTAAAAGAAATATAGTTTTAATCATCAACATTTATTAGTCTTTGTTTTTAATTTTTGTAATTAATAACAGATGTTATTGAGCACAATCAGGCTCATTTCCAAAAGTCAATTGCATTTGGTACACTGTTTTGGAATTCATGTTCACATACTGACTGGGTACCAACAATCAGTAAAAGACATTCACATTCTGCTTGTACTTATAAAAATTCAATGTATGTATTTGGTGGATGTACAGCTACATGTACAACTTTCAATGATTTATGGAGACTAGATTTGGATAGTAGAACATGGGTTAGATTAATTACAATGGGAAGTTATCCATCTCCAAAAGCATGTGCAACTATGTTAAGATATAAAAAAAAACTTATATTATTTGGCGGCTGGTCTCATCCTTCTCCATATCCATTACATCAAGTAATGCAATTTTCCTAAGATATATCTAACTTTTTTGAGTCTATCAGATAAAATAACCCAGATTATAGTTATAGCTTTATTTATCTTCATAACCATACAAAATATTAATTTTTTATATAAGACTTCTTTGAAGTATATGATTTTCAATTTATATTCAAGAAGGATGTACAGAAAATATTGATATTTCTTCTAGGGTACAAAAATAAACAACTTTACATCTATGGTCTGGATGGTTTTATCTGGCAGACCCTGTATATTATATATATTAAATTCTATTTCAATTTTCAGCAATGGAAATTATTTAATGAAGTTCACGTCTATTCTATTGAGACTAGTAAATGGACATCTATCAATACTTTAGAGACGCCACCACCTATCTCTGCACATTCAGCATCTGTTCATGGAAATATTATGGTAGTATTTGGAGGTATCTGCAACGGCTATAGGTAACAAGAAATACTATATAATTGCAATTTATTAATTATATTAGCATAGAAAAATATTTCTAACCAGAGAATGCAAATACACATTTGTTATATATTTTTGTTCATTGAGCATAAATTTGGTCTCAAAATTAACACCATCCCTTATAATATTTTAGGAAATCGCAGAAAGTAAAATCTGTAAATCAACAAATATATACTGAATTTTTGTTTACTTTTCTAACCTGTTTTTTCTTTGAAAGACTTGCGAAGCTGGTTTCTAACTCTTTCAAAACTAATTTGAGTAATTACAGAAAAAAGCAAGGTAACAGTTTCACTATAATGTAAGAGAAATAGAAAAATATACCAAAGTAGGTGGGATGTTAATATGAAGACAGACCTTTTGTAGAAGTATTGAAATGTTTAAAAATTCGTTTTGCTCATCTTTCAAAGAAAAAAAATGTTTCAAATATCAAAACAAGTTTAGTATATTTTTGTTGATTTATAAAATTGTTTTTTATGGTTTCCACAAAGGTTTAAGGTGACTTCACTAATCTAGCACTAGATTTGTGTTCAACAGATCAAAATACAAAAAAATGTGAATTTGTATTTCCAGCAACTTTTTTTTTATGTCCTGGTGTTATCCTTCACACAATGAAAATTGTATGTTATAAATTAGTTTTGAAGTGGTCAACGACGTCTGGTGCTTAAATTTAAGCACATATTGCTGGCACAAACAAGCTACTTCAAACGTTAAGCCCCACCCGCGCTATGGCCAGTCTCAAATACCACTCGGAGATAAATATTTATTAATCTTAGGTAAGCTCTACTTTTATTGAAAGATAGACGAATCGAAAGCGATTTTCAAAAATATATTTTAATTAGGAGGCTGGACCGGACCGAATGTTCCCATGAATGATGCGTGGCTTTTAAATATGGAAGGTCCCATTTGGATTTGGAAAGAAGTAAATATGAAACGTACAGAAAGCGCACCAACGCGTGTTTGGGGCAATCAAGCCTGCAAAGTATATATAAACAAATATATTTTTTTCTTCATTAAAATACTATTACCAAAATTTTAATGATTATTTTTAAAAACATTTAATTTATAAAATGTAACAAATCTTTAGGTAGGAAATTATATTATTGTATTAAGCAAAAATAAAAGACAAGCAAAATCAAATGATATGAGCATATCTCTGTCAAAAGTTATCTGTCAAAGAACTTCATCATCTCTCAGGAATAATTCTAGAGAAAGGTATTTATCCTTCATTTAGAAAGAAAGAGATGGATAAAACAAAAGGTGTTATTAATGGATTCATTTTCACAGGCATAAATACGTTGAAACTGAAAAAGATGAAAATGTGAATGGTAGGCATGGGACTTTACCAAGGTTACCGCCAAAAGAAAAAGATATGCTTTCACAGAATGGCCTGTCTGCAATGAAGACTATTCCATTGGCAAATGATAATAATTTCTCGATGGCTGCTTTTCGAGAAGAGCGAACTCAGACTAGCGGAGCAACCGCCAATAGACAGCGACAGTTGGAGTCCCTTCGTAAAATGGAAGAGAAGATTCAAAAGCGGAAGCATTTATCGAGAACAGTGAAACAATCTGAAAATACTCTGTCCATATTTGTGCTAGACATTAGTAAAATGCTGTACGAAGAATGTAGCGCCACTTGGATTCCCCTCAAATGTAATAAACAAACAGGACCCGACGAAAGAGTATTGTACTCACTCGTTGTCGGTAGAGGGGAATTGATAGTTTTCGGTGGCATTCGAAAGGAACAAGCTACAATTCAGGGTCAGCCCGATATTGATGACTCAGAAGTGTACAATGATCTACATTTTATTACTCCACCACGATATGTTATTTAGATTAAAAACTAAACGAGTTTGCTTTTACAATGCGTATATCAATTACTGTAAATGCAATGACTAAGGAGAAAAGATGTTATTATTATAGTTCTGTTGACGTAAAATTATTAAGTGATCCATAATATATAATTGCGTGTCATTTTTAGATTATACAATTATATAATAAGAATTAATCTCATAATTATACAGTTATGAAGATAGTTCTTTAATTAGATATCTGTTGTACTAATTTTAGTCATGTTTTAGATACAAAAAAAACAAATAATCCTGATATTTCAAATAATAGTTCAAACACAATAATGTAAAGAAGAAATAGTTCACTTTTTTATTTGCTTTGAACGTCATTTTATTGCCTGTATTTTTTTAATTTCTTTTTCAACTTAATGTTTCTTTTAAAAAAATTGTATTTATTATTCTATTTTATTTTTTATAAACCATTTTGACCATTAAATTATATTCAACAAATTCATCAATTCGATTTTAAAAAATAGTGATTAACGTGCTTCCAAATCTGATTTCAGAAAAAGATGATTTATTATATAAAGAAAAGTAATGTTATTTTTGCTTCTGTAGATAATTAAAAAATCAATTAGAAAAATTTGTAGAATATATTTTAACGGTTAAGAAGTTTCTGACAAAAAAAAATGAATGAAAATGAAAAAATTTTTGAAAAAAATTAAGCTACAAATATGAAAGTGAAATATATTTTTTATATTGTTTAAACTATTATTTGGTACTTTAGCTTTATTTATTCAATTATGAAGTAGAATTTTGTTGATTTCATATTTAAAATATTTTTGACTGTAGTACAGAAGGTATCTAGTTGGAAAACTACCAAGTCTGTTAAAATTAACTATTGCTTCAATTGGAATCATTGTTTCAGTGATTGCTGAAATTAAGAATAAAAACTCTTGTCAATGTAAATGATTTTTATTTGATAATTTAAAATATATTTATATACAAATTTAATTAAAAAATGTTAATTATTTGTAATATTACTCATCATCGTCCTCGTTGTCTTTCTTTAAACTTCCGAATACTTGAAGAGGAATACTCTGTTTGACGATGGGAATATCTAAAAAGCAAAAAAGAATTTTATGAAAGGAAAGGTAAATTTAATGGATAAACAGGAAAAGAATAAATGATTTTAGAGTGAAATTGCTGACCTTCCTCCATCTCCACCTCGTTCTCTTCATCATTATCATCCTCATTCATGTCTATATCAATTTCATCTGGGTTATTAACACGGGACTCAGCTTTGCCGTCTTTCTCTGTTGTACCACGTACAAATACAGTCTCCCGTTCCCTCAAGTCAGAAGTACGTAAATTATTTGCCGATGTTGCTCTGCTTTCTAATAAGCGCATTGCATCGATTGGTACGTCGTCTGACTGCTGGCTTGATGAGGCATTGTTTAACATTTGTGCCGACATCATATTAACCTGAGTATTATACATTGCTTGAACGCTGCGCTTAATCCTTAACATTTCACGCATCGTGTCTTCATTTCCATGTCTGACTTCAAACTCTTTCCATACTTGCCAAAAAGTAGATGTAACCTAGCAGAATAAAAACTTGATAAATTTGTTTATATTTTATTTATTAATGAATAAGAGGGTGGTGGGAGAGGGATATAAATTTTATGTATGCTTACCCTGGGGTCACATATTTGACTACAGTGTGCATAAATAAGCCTTGCTCTATCAATCTCGCCTAGTTTAGTTTCCATTTCAGCAAATCTCAGACACATCTCTCTAGTATTTTCATCGTTAAGTACTTCGATTGCTTTCTCATAGATTTGCCTGGTTTTTGGCACTCCGTAAATATCCGCTGCTTTCTTTATATATATGTTGAACATGTCAAATTTTTCTTCAGGAAGAATAGCGTTTATCGCACGCTCGTAAACTGACATAGCGTGTCTCGCTAAGCCATGCTCCTCCTCCAATTTTGCGTATAACAAATATAGCGGCTTTGCAAATTTTTGAGGACAGTGCTCTAAACATTGCTCAAATAAATCTCGCGTACGCTCTAGCTTAGTACCTCCATATCTTTTTAAAAATTTTGTGAGATACGTATTCCAGATATCATAGACGTTTGGCCATTTGAACAATG
Source organism: Prorops nasuta (assembly GCF_024137725.1). Lineage (NCBI taxonomy): Eukaryota > Metazoa > Arthropoda > Insecta > Hymenoptera > Bethylidae > Prorops > Prorops nasuta. Next base: position 2,637,657 of record NW_027116814.1, read on the forward strand.
CTATTCCCTTCTCGTAAGCCCTAAATGCCTCTTCAAAATAATTGTTCTCTTCAAGGAATAGACCATAATTAATTATAATCTGCGGTGTGGCTATCTTCAGATCGATGATTTTATCATAGACTGCTTTGCAGGTCTTGAACGTTCCAAAACTTTCCTCGAGGTCGGCATACATCGACCACACTTTCAATGATTTATATAAACGCATCTGTACAGTTTCTGACTCGTCATGGTATGCAACTTTACGCAAAGGCATTGCAGACGCTCTATGCATCAACTTTAAAGCCTCTTTACAATTACCGTGTCGAATTTCCATCTCAGCCCATTCGCACCAGACTGAAGCCAAATCATCAACTTTCGTGTACGGAACATGGGTGGCTTTTTCAAATACAACTCGCGCATCAGCAATTTGACCGTTCTCTTCGTAAAATTTACCAAATGCTACCCAGAGGGTGTGCAATTTTCCAACTGCAAGTTGTGGCTGCACAGTTTGAACTGCTTCTGTATAAGTATTGATAATCTCATGAGGTCTACCTTCATACAGCATAACCCTTTTGTGCCATTCTTGAACATTATGTGGATTTTGCCGAAGTAAAACTGAGTTCAATAATAATAGTCTCCTTTCCATAAGGTTCTCAAAACGAGCCAATCTGAGCTCCAGATCTATATCATCATCTTCCGTTGGATTGATTGAAGCTTCTTCCATCCGTTTGCTTAAACTTAGCTCTTCAAATTGTGCATAAGCATCAAATACCTGAGTAAAATCACGGACAGTAGTCACTGTCTGAATTGCTTCCTCATATATATCCCGTGCTCGTTCAAAGAGACCACTACGAACATAATAATCTGCTAAGGAATTCCATAATGGGCCCAACTGATCAGTATATCTCCTTAAGCCACCCCTGATTATTGCATCAACGTTCAATGATTTAATTTTTGAAGGATTCTTTGAAATTAGGTCACACAATTCATTCCACAATTGATGGTTGGATTTGCCATGTTTTGAAACAAAGTCATCTTGATTAACTATTTGTGCCAGTTTAAGAGCAGCTTCATCAAGTCTTTCTATGGATATCAGATATTCTAAATATTCTTCTGTATCCTCAGGTGCTAATTTTAGATATCTTCTAAAAACTCTTATGGCAGTTTCATAAACATTGTGTTTTTTCAAAAATTCTATGTAAAGTGGCCAAAGCCTATGATGTTGCGTTATAGGCAAAGCTCTAAGGGATCTATCAAATACTTGACGAGTTCTTGTAATATAACATTGTTTTGTCATTAAACTACAATAATCCATCCAAATTCTTGGCATTTTATGCATAAATACTAGTGCTCGCTCAAAAGCATTATTCACATCTTCGTAAAGAGGATCATCGATACGTCTCATTTTTAACTGGCTCACACGCTGAAGTAAATAATTGTACCACAACTTGTAACTATAAAAATTCATACATTAGTTTTTATAAAACTTAATCTTATATGATAGAAATATCTTACCTGCCAGGTAATTCCTTTAAAGCTCGCTCATAAACGATATTTAAATTATTGCTATTTACATTTTTCAAATGATCAATGTATCGTTGCCAGTGCTTGACAGAATATTGATTTCTTAATATTTCCTCCTCATAAGGAAGATCCTCTTCATTTAGGGTTGTCATCTGTCTTCTTTTCCCCGGACACTAACCTCTTTTATTAACCTTACGGAAACGTCCGGGGGGATTTTTAAATTTATCTAGGATTTTCAAATCGTTCGAAAAAGTTATTTTTTTCTAATTGGTTATTACCTGTAAAAGAGTGATCAATAAATATTATTGGAAATCGAAGATATGTCGTGGTGGCAGTCCGTGACTGGTTTTATGCACGACTCTCGCAAAAATGTAATGCAATGTAATGACTGACTAGGGTGCGTTCCGTTTCATGCATGATGCGCAAAGCCAACAAATAGAGCATTCCATTATTCTTCATGCGCACATGCTGCACGCATGGACTAACCTCCGTTCACGGTGACAGGCTGTGAATATAATATATATAATTTTTGATATATTACGTTCTGCATTTAAGATGGCTACTGACGTATTTCCGCTGGCAGTATACTACTTTGTGCTGTCTGCATTCCTTTAGGGTGAGTCCGACCAAAACCTGTAAGGTAAAATTTTACCATGTAGGATTGCCAATTTTTCGAAAATACGTATGCTGATTGGCTAATTCACAGCAAATTGGCAATCCTACATTGTAAAATTTTACCTTACAGGATTTGGTCGGACTCACCCTATTCACTTACTATAGAGCGTAGTATACTATTCAAGATGGCGGACTTGGCAACCTTCTCGAACAGCGAACTTGTCTCGAAAAGAGTTTTATGGATATAATTTGAAATTAACTCAACAGAGGGCAGTAGTAGTGAGATATTGGTGGAGTTGCGTTACTAGTTATGTACATACATATGTATATTATATTTACGGCCTGTCACCGTGAACGACGTGAACGAAGACAAATGTTAGTATACTGAAAAATAAAGTATAATAAAGAAATAAGGAGTAAGTGACAGCTGAGGTACTTATGGTATAAGTGAATAAATAAAATCAAAACCATTTTCCTAAATTGGGTATTAATTTTTATAAAATGCTGAAATGTAGCCATTAATTAATTAGATTTGGTAATAAATACAAAAAATTCGTTCTGATTATAACAAATGAGTTGAGGTAAATAAAGTCAATGTTTTTATATTAATCTATTAAAAAATGCATTTTTTTTATTTATTATTGAGTCCAATAAGTTAATCGTTATTAATAAAAACAATTCCTTGTAATGACAAAAAAATAAAAAAATGTTAAACTTCACCAAGACTCGTAGCCGAGCCCACCGCATACCAAACGAAAACTTTACCGCCTGCGCTACAGCGCTCGCTTGCTACACCAAGAGCAAAACAGCCTTTTAAAGACTGACTACAATTCTTTCATGAACTCGTCATAAACGATCAAGAATTAGCTGTCATAATAAATACATTTATCTACACAGCATTATTGCACTCAATTTATTATGTTTTTAATTTGAAGCATACATTTTGCATGAAGATATGATAATTTAAGGATAACCATTCAGTACTCTAAATACATTAAGCTATACATATGCTCAACTATCATAAATTATTCCATTACACGCGTAACAAATATTATAATATTACTTAATTAATTTATATGACAATGGAGCATATGAATAGCTTAATGTATTTAGAGTACTGAATGGTTATCCTTAAACTATCGTATCTGCATGCAAAATGTATGCTTCAAATTAAAAACATAATAAATTTAGTGCAATAATGCTGTGTAGATAAATGTATTTATTGTTACAGCTAATTCTTTATCATTTATGACGAGTTAATGAAAGAATTGTAGTCAGTCTTTAAAAGCCTGTTTTTCTCTTGGTACAGCAAGTGAGCGCTGTAGCGCAGGCGGTAAGGTTGCCGTTTCTCATGCGGTGAGCTCGGGTTCGAGTCTTGGTGAGGTTTAAAATTTTTTCAATTTTTTTTTAATAACCATTAACTTATAAGACTCAATAATAAATAAAAGATGCATTTGTTAACAGATTAAAATAAATACATTGAGTTTATTATAACTAAACTCATTATTTGTTATAATAAGAACGCATTTTTTGTATTTATTACCAAATCTAATTATAATTAATAGCTGCATATGAGCATTTTATAAAAATTAAAAACTAATTTAGGAAAAGTATTTTTATTTGCTTTGAGTTTTTGGGTAAACGCAGCTTCACTTCACACGGATGACACGTAGAAATGTCATGGTTAGCGGTAGTCGCTCTTCTTCAAAAGCCAAAGTTGCCTGAAGTCCAAATCACACCTATGCTGACTTGGCACAGCTGTTTGTATCGCTTCCCTTCAACTTTTCTATATTGCTGCGGGCTAGCGCTTATCTTCATTTTTGTTGCTAAAAGCTTGATTCTGGCATCACTGCCATGTGGAACTATTAGTTTGCTAATAAAAGCAAAGGCTTAATTTTAATAGATTGCAACATGTAGTAATTAATATAGACACAATTGTAAAAAGAAAAAAAATTTATTTTACATTTATTAATTTTAAATAAAATCCCACAAAGTACTGTAAAATATCTTACATGTTATATTATATATCTAATCTGTCGGCTTCTTTATTTATTATTGTATTTACCCAATCTGTTGACATTTTTATTTTAACATTCATCTCAATTAACACAGTTTGATCCACAAGGATGACACTGTAACCACATTATGGTGAATCTATTCCTTTTATTTTAATGTTCAATCCACGTAGCTCCGTCCTCAGCAGTGATACAGTAAACATACATTACTACAATCTAATCTGAAACAAAATCCCACAAAGTACTATAAAACATCTTACATGTTATGTTATATATCTAATCTGTCAGTTTCTTTATTTATTATTATATTTACCCAATTTGTTGACTCGTTTATTTTAATATTCATCTCAATTAACACAGATTGATCCTCAGCGATGACACAGTAACCACATTATGTTTAGTTTATTCCTTAATTTTAATTTTGAAAATCCGCACTGCTCCATCCTAAGCACAGTGACATGGTAAACACATTACTGTAATTTAATCTGAAATAAAATCCCACAAAGTACAACAAAATATATTGTCGGAGACAGCGCAGAATGTCGGCCCAGAACCTGTGGATTAAGACTGGCAGGTTTGTCCAATAATAAGACTGTCAATTGCTAGTTAGCAAAGAGAAAAATTTATTCAATAAATAAATAAATTACAATATTTACAAAGTTAAGTAACCGTACGAACTATACTTAAACTTATCGGAATCCTAGGGAATTTGTTCCTATCAAAATTCTAGGGAATTTCTTCCCAAGAAGTTTCCTCAGAACCCAAGACAAGAAAAATCCCTAGGATGGAGCGCGGACTATTCAAACTCCCGGACTGGACAATTTCCCTGGGATATTCCCCAGTAAAATCCCCAGCCACGGGAGAAAGCAGAGGTGGAGAAGTGGTTTTTAGGAAGGGGAAGTACCCTTACCCCTCAGCCTCCTTCTCCACCAGCTAATGGCTCCGAGCCACCCCAGCCCCTAGGATGAGTTTACCCCGTCCCACTACCCGACTCTTGCGAGAGCCCTGGATTTGAGGGTAGGAACACTGGGTCTGAGTGAGCCCTCGGAGGCAATGTGGCAAGGGAAGGAGAGGGTGGATTTCTCCCGGGCAGTCCCCGGAGAAATCTCCCTTAAGGGTGAGAAGACTGCCGCAGAGGGGAAGTCCCCTCTAGGAAGGCGGTGGGTGGTGGGTGATACATACCAAGTAGTCGATCCAAAGAGTTCGCCGGTGAGGGCGCTCGTGCTTGGCCTGTGGAGGCGCTGGTGCCGTGGAGGCGTCAAAATGTTGCCAGAAGGCGGTTGATTGCCCGATTAAGGCAACAAAAGTAGAGGCGAGCGGTGCTTGGCTGCTGCTGTTGCTGCTGCGAAGCGGGATTTGGCTGCGAGGCAGTACTGGTAACTCGTGGGAAATCCCTCTCCCCACCACGTCGACCAAGCTGGTACGCACACATGCATCCGTCATGCGTGAGAGATCTTTGCACCCCTAGCGGAGAAAACCGAACTATTAGGTGTCCATTTGCACTCCTAGCGGAGAAAAGCGAACTACTGGCTACCCACACTACCATTTGGCATATCTGTGTTTCGGCTATCTTCGCTGGACGTCGATTCACTTCGGGTGTAAGCGAGAGCGGTATAGTTTCATCGCTCCTCTCTTTCTAATTCTTACATCTCGGCTACTCGGAATCTCTCTCAACTTTCGTTTAAAATCCTTTTCGCTCATCTGTTCCGCTAGAGTAGGATAGCGCGAGTTTTGCTCTCTCTCTTTCTCTCTCTCTCTCTTATCTCTCCCAATGCGTTGCGTATCTGTCAGCTGATTAAAATTCTCTCAATATAAACATAAGGTTTTAATATAACATTGTACTACATTTATTATTATGATAGTATGCAAGACATATGTTCCTCTCGAAAGGAGAAGGAGTATTTGTCGAGAAATCAATATTGTAATTTACTTGCAGTAAAAAGCAAGTGAATAACTTTCACAAATTTTTATGAAAATTAATGTATTCTTTGCAATAACCTAATTATCGTTTTAGCAATATGTATTATAGTATTTCTCATAAATTATGTATAATTTAAGATTTCATGAGACTTCGAGCAAAATAAACAACCTGCTGTCATTTACAACACATATATATTATTTCAATTTGTAATTATTTTCTCGTTTTAATACTAAAGAGCTATATATTGTTGGAATGATCGATTATTACAACAAAATTTCAAGCACTCTGAAACATGTAAAACACTTTGTAATTCCAAATTACCATCTACATGCTTAATTTAAATAAATATGTTTTTCAGCATTATCCATGTTTCATGTATCAATAATCCTTGTGTCCTCCTGTCAATATATCCTTCATTTGCGTTCACCTATTTGAAAATAATTTAATCTTATATTACTTACATTGGCATTAGATGATTTATTTGTTTTACCTATTGATTTTAAGGGTAAACGACTTTAAGACAACGATAAAGATAGATTATTATTAATTTCTACGGAAATTGCATGGCACACATCTACTCAAATCTACTGCAATCTTAATACATTTGAATAAACTACATTAAGCTATTCTGAATGGGCCATTCCACGTCAAAACAGACAGATTTCGGAGTACAACACCGATTTTTTTCTTAAAAATATGTGTTAATATATAAGAAAATACAAGACTTTTGGCGCTAGTTTGAGTCAAAAATCTTTTTTCGTTTCGGAGATACGAGCTGTCAAAGTTTGCAGTTTTACCGTTTTTGGTAAAAACACGTAATCTTTGAAAATTTATATCTCCTAAACGAATAAAGATAGAAGACTCTGGCTGGAACGAGTGTACTCAGAAAGAATCATACTTTATTAGAAAAATATAAAAAAAGACAGTTTGTTTTAATTGGTTAAAACTATTAACAATTAAAATAAACATTTGAATTAACAAATGTGTTGTCATGCTCTGACAATTATAAAAAATATCAGGAATGTTCCTTGGAATGTCCTCTACAAAGAAAAAAATTAAAACGCGTATACTCTCTTGGTGTTCATAGTAAAAAAAAATATTTTATCACGACGCGCACGGCCAGAAGCGTCGTTCGAGCGGCGTAAACCGGTGAAGCGCATGCGTAACTGAGCGCGACTAGTCTCTACATGTCGGAATCCATCAATCTATGAATAATGCGAGTTAATAACATGTTTTAATTGTTTGTTTATGTTTTTATAACTATTATAAATTAACAATATATTTATTATTATTCTGCTTTATAAGCAGTCGTTATTTATTTACAAAATAATTAGCAATAAGACATTTGAACATGACATTGAATATACAAATTATATAATAATTTATATTTACATATTTTATTAAATTATGGCAGAAGAAAATATTATTAATATGAAATTTCTGTACTGAAAATATTTAACAAACTTTAACAATTGTATAATTATCTGATTGAGGAAAAGCTTTAGTTTGTAATTGTGTCTTTGAATCTATCGTTAAAAATGCACGATAATTTCTAGTTCCTTTAACTATTTTTACTTTTCAAAAAAATCTCGTTTAAATTATTTTAATGCTTATTAAAACACTTCGTACGAGATTTTTTTGAAAAGTGAAAATAGTTAAAGGAACTTGAAATTATCGTGCATTTTTAACGATAGATTCAAAGACACAATTACAAACTAAAGCTTTTCCTCAATCAGATAATTATACAATTGTTAAAGTTTGTTAAATATTTTCAGTACAGAAATTTCATATTAATAATATTTTCTTCTGCCATAATTTAATAAAATATGTAAATATAAATTATTATATAATTTGTATATTCAATGTCATGTTCAAATGTCTTATTGCTAATTATTTTGTAAATAAATAACGACTGCTTATAAAGCAGAATAATAATAAATATATTGTTAATTTATAATCGTTATAAAAACATAAACAAACAATTAAAACATGTTATTAACTCGCATTATTCATAGATTCAGAATAGCTTAATGTAGTTTATTCAAATGTAATAAGATTGCAGTAGATTTGAGTAGATGTGTGCCATGCAATTTCCGTAGAAATTAATAATAATCTATCTTTATCGTTGTCTTAAAGTCGTTTACCCTTAAAATCAATAGGTAAAACAAATAAATCATCTAATGCCAATGTAAGTAATATAAGATTAAATTATTTTCAAATAGGTGAACGCAAATGAAGGATATATTGACAGGAGGACACAAGGATTATTGATACATGAAACATGGATAATGCTGAAAAACATATTTATTTAAATTAAGCATATAGATGGTAATTTGGAATTACAAGATTTTTTACATGTTTCAGTGTTCGAAATTTTGTTGTAATAATCGATCATTCCAACAATGTATAGCTGTTTAATATTAAAAAGAGAAAATAATTACAAATTGAAATAATATAAATGTGTTGTAAATGACAGCAGGTTGTTTATTTTGCTCGAAGTCTCATGAAATCTTAAATTATACATAATTTATGAGAAATACTATAATACATATTGCTAAAACGATAAGTAGGTTATTGCAAAGCATACATTAATTTTCATAAAAATTTATGAAAGATATTCACCTGCTTTTTACTGCAAGTAAATTACAATATTGATTTCTCGACAAATACTCCTTCTCCTTTCGAGAGGAACATATGTCTTGCATACTGTCGATAATAATAAATGTAGTATAATGTTATTAAAACCGTATGTTTATATTGACAAAATTTTAATCCGCTGACAGATACGCAACGCATTGGGATTTGGGAGAAATAGGAGAGAGAGAGAAAGAGAGCGAGACTAATACTCCCTATCATTGTCTAGCGGAATAGATGAGTGAAATGGATTTTAAACGAGTGTCGAGAGAGACATTTGCATTTGGCTCACTTCGGGAGCGAAAAGGAGCGCGACGTTGATTCTCGGACCTCTCAGTCTATATAAAATGTTGCGTTTACCCAACTATTCGAAGCAAATGGAAATCCTTTTCCTAAATAACTTCTTAATTGTTATAAAATGTTTATATGTAGCCATTAAATTATTAGATTTGGTAATAAATACAAAAATGCGTTCTTCTAATAACAAATAATGAGTTGAGGTAAAATAAACTCAATGTTTTTGTATTAATCTGGTAACAAATGCATATTTATATTTATCACTGAGTCTAATTAGTTAATGGTTATTAAAAAAAAATTCGTTGTAAAGAAAAAAAATGAAAAAATATTACCCTCTGCCAAGAGTCGAACCCGAGCCCGCCGCATGACAAATGGCAACCTTACCGTCTGCGCTACAGAGCTCATTTGTTGGACCAAAAGCAAAACAGCCTTTTAAAGAGTGACTACAATTCTTTCTTTAACTCGCCATAAACAATCAAGAATTAGCTGCAATAATTAATACATTTATTTACACACTATCATTGCACTAAATTTATTATGTTTTTAATTTGAAGCATACATTTTGCATGAAAATACGATAGCTTAAGGGTAGATATGCAGTACTTTAAATAGAAACCTCTATTCGTATGCTCCACTGTCATATATTATTCGATTATACGAAACATATTTTATTATATTACTTAATTAATTTATAATAATGGGGCATATGAATATTTTTCTATTTAAAGCACTGCTTGGATACCTTTAAACTATCGTATCTTCATGCAAAATGTATGTTTCAAATTAAAAACATAATAAATTTAGTGCAATGATAGTGTGTAAATAAATGTATTAATTATTGCAGCTAATTCTTGATTGTTTATGGCGAGTTAAAGAAAGAATTGTAGTCACTCTTTAAAAGGCTGTTTTGCTTTTGGTCCAACAAATGAGCTCTGTAGCGCAGACGGTAAGGTTGCCGTTTGTCACGCGGCGGGCTCGGGTTCGACTCTTGGCAGAGGGTAATATTTTTTCATTTTTTTTCTTTACAACGCGTTTTTTTTTTTAATAACCATTAACTAATTAGACTCACTAATAAATATAAAAATGCATTTGTTACCAGATTAATACAAAAACATTGAGTTTATTTTACCTCAACTCATTATTTGTTATTAGAAGAACGCATTTTTGTATTTATTACCAAATCTAATAATTTAATGGCTACATATAAACATTTTATAACAATTAAGAAGTTATTTAGGAAAAGGATTTCCATTTGCTTCGAATTATTGGGTAAACGCAGCATTTTATATAGACTGAGAGGTCCGAGAATCAACGTCGCGCTCCTTTTCGCTCCCGAATCCTACCGAAACTTGTCGAAAGAAGCCGATAGCCTTACGGTCAGTCGAAAGAGAATCCGAGTAGCCAAGAAGTATGAAATAAGAATTAGAAAGAGAGGAGCGATGAAACTATACCGTTCTCGCTTGCACCCGAAGTGAATCGACGTCCAGCGAAGGTAGCCGAAACACAGATATGCCAAATGGCAGTGTGGGTAGCCAGTAGTTCGCTTTTCTCCGCTAGGGGTGCAAAGATCTCTCTCAGGCATGACGGATGCATGTGTGCGTGTCAGCTTGATCGACGTGGTGGGGAGAGGGATTTCCCACGAGTTACCAGCACTGCTTCGAGGGTCTTTACCAAGGACCCATCTAAGTAATTACGCGGCACTAAACTTGCCAGCGAGAGAGCTGCTGAAGGCGCTGGCCATCTAGCGGCCAAGCGCGCAAGTAGTGCCGCTGCCGCGACGTGCCAGGGTCAGTAGACGCGCAAGCGCGCCGCGGCGAAAGAGTGAAAGAGACAGAGTGAACAGCCTAGACGGTGGCTGTCTATCTGTCGACTCTGCGTGCAAAAGAGATAGAGAATAAAACAGAAGTCAATTTATTCTTCTGCTTTCCCTGATCTCGAACAAACTCCCTCCGTTGACGCAGTGGCGTCAAGGAAAGGAAAATAAGCGTAATTCCATTTAACAGTTTATTTACAGAAGTAGAAAAAATATAATACAGATAGGGACGAGACAACTATTTACAAAGTTTTATGTGGAGCTTCGCCGAATGAAGCTCCAACGACGGAGACCACCGCAGGGTGATCTTGCCTTGTGGGGCCCAGGCCTTCCAGCGGCGGTTCTTAAGGGCCGACTGAAGGGGCACTGCGATCTCTTGCCCGAATGCACGGACCGTTATTTGTTGCGCATTGCGCTCGAGCTCCCTTGCCCTGGAATCGTCCAGGATTTTCCCATCCCAGTTCACCGAGGCAATGCACTTCTGGGAGGCTATGACGGGCCTCCACTGCCGGGAATTAGCCCGTGGTTTTGGTAGTGGCGGTGGTGGTTCTTGGGCCGTCTCATCCTTCTTTTCCTCCTGGGGGGCTTGGCAGAGGCTAAGCAACCCCCGTAAATCCATCTCCTCTAGGGGAGCATGGAGCTCGAGGACATCGTCCTCTTCGTCCTCGTAGCCGACCCCAAGTAAGTGGGCCCACGGATTGTCCGCCATGATTACGGGTGCTGCAACAAAGAGCAGATGATGAGTGCAAAGACTCAGTAAGTAACTTTGGAGTGGTTTAAGACATGGCGGAAATCAGAAGTGTTCCAAAAGATTATAACAGGAAACAGGGCGACCTGAAGAGTCCCAGGACGCCTAAGAAAGGAGGTGGTAACCTGAAGAGCCCCAGGAAACCAGGTTTGAAGACTGGTGGGTGCAGTAGATTGAGATGGATTGTGCTAAGGCGACGGATTAGATTGTTTCTCAAAATGCAAAAGCGTATGATGTGCCTTGGAACATTTTTTACACCGAGAATTACTTCGGCAAGGCGATATCGAATGTCCAGGTCTCAAGCAATTGATACAAAGTGAGTTGTTCTGAGCTGCTTTATACCTGGCTTGAGGGTTCAAAGCAATAAAACTATTGCATTGATAGAAAGGATGATCCGCGTCACAATAAAAGCATTTTGTTTTGTCAACAGTTGCGTTGTGTGACTTCAACGACTTAGGACAAGAAGTTTTATCAGTGTTTTGTTTACCACCTTTGTATTTGATACTAATAGATTCGAGCATATTAATCTGCTCGGTGATAAAATCTAAAAACTGAGTGAAAGTAGGGTAATTCAATAAACGTCTTATTTCCTTCTCCCACTCCACACTAATAACTTGATCTAGCTTGTTTGTGAGTATGTGGACCAGTATGGCACTCCAACCATCAACTGGATATCCTAATTTCCTCAACGAGTCAAGCGCAACAATAGTTGTATCGCGCAGTGTTTCCATGGACATGAGATTGTCGGAATAAACTTTCGGAATGAGCGTTAGTTTGCCAAGAAGGTTGGACGTAATAATTCGTTCATTTGTGTACCTAACTATCAACGCATTCCATGCTGTTAAGTAACTATCGTTAGTGGCGGCTAAGGATCGAATTACTGAGCTAGCTTCTCCTTAAAGACATGTCTTTAAATAATGAAATTTTTGGACACCTGGTAATGTCGAATTATCGTGAATCATTGATTTGAAGGAGTCATAGAATGTTGACCACTCAGAATAATCACCACTAAACTTGGGTAAATCTAACTTAGAAAGTTTCAATGAGGGAGCATGGGTCTGCCTAGCAGTGGTAGGAGCGACTTGCCCACCGCTTAAAAGCTCGATTTGTTCTAAAATGTATTCTTCTGCAGTCAAATACGCCGTTATGGTTCGCTCATAAGTATTCTGCGTCGTATAGTTAAGCTGTTGCAAATCTTTCTCCGACAAATAATTGGTAATCATTACATGATTCGAATGTATTTTCGTGAGAGTTTCCATCGCACTAGCCAGACGACCATTTAAATAAGAAACGGTAAAATTACCTACACCACGCTTTTTGGTATTGACTAGTAGCCGATCTAATTCTGTACGATAAAGGTCAACGTGACCCGCGCACATGAGTATTTCCTTCTGCGTTACCATTTTGCCACCAGAGACACCCTCCCAGCTACTTCGAAGAATCACCAATCAAAAATCAACTCAATCGAATATGTACCGGTTATATCCGGCTCGAAGGACCAGAAATTTGTTGGAAAGTTGATCGGATGATATCTTCTAATAATTATAGGATAAGAGAACTCTAGGAGACAAAATAACGCTGATAATAACTGGTAGAAAAGCTGTTTATTTTACTCTGATCAATACAGAATATGAATATGTACATGTGATAAAGATCGCTCACTGAGTATAGAGCAAGAACCACCCACAATGACACCTAAAAGCTAGGCAATCCCAACCTTGGCCAAAACCCCAGGTCCCAGGATAGGATAATTCGCACCTGAGATTCCCAGGCAACGAAGTTAGAGCAGGAAAGAATGGCGTTCTCCTGGAGACCAAGATGACGACAATGGAGGAGGAGTGCGAGCTAGGAGTTCTAGTGGTGTCGCAGAGAAGGAAGGAATGGCTAAGCTGCTAATTTTCCAAAGAATTTTCAGAGTCTAGAGTCTAGACCGATTTAAACGAGCCGCGCTTATCACGAAACTCTTGGGCATTTATATGTACAATGACCGGCAGAAATGGCGTCCCTTGATGCGTTTAGGAACCGCGTTTTAGGATCCATCACTGTATACTCTATTCTGCTAGGCGGAGATAAAGGAATGGAATGCAATAACTATAGTAGTTCGTCTATCTCGCTCTAAATGCGTGAGTGCGAGAGAGAGAGAGAGAGAGAGAGAGAGAGCTTTATACGGCACAGCAGGGCAAGTCAGGCGTCCCAAGGCTTATTTCTATCTGTGCCATTGCCTATGGCTATCTCTCTCGTCCGGTAAGAATCATTCGTCCGTCCTTGTTTAGGTCAGTTCTACGCCAATGGATACTCTCTAAAGAAGATTTTCTCAGGCGACACCATTGAAAACTGCGATTACAGCGGGGATTTTAAAATAATGTGCACCTGTCACTGTTAAACGTCAGTATGAAAAATTATTGTCGCTTACAGCGTTTGGTGCAATTAACATTATAAGTCTGGATTATTATGTGATATTCTGTAATGCACATATACATATGTTAATTTACTTTTAATTTTTTAAACCAATAAGTTATTGTCATTATAGAAGAAACTCATTTTTAAATATAAGAATATAATGGTTTCCACTTATGTAACTTTTCTTGTAAATATAACATAATTTAATTTAATAAAATTCACTCATTTATTAATCAGACTAAGAAGAGTTATTTCTTTTAAATTTTGACATGTATAGAATAATATCCTAAACTCACACTTAACTAATTATTATTATGGAAATATTTTTATAATCGTTACACATTGATAATAATATATCAGAATATCCTTCAATTTAAAATATCATTTACATTGAAGAAATCTTGATCAATGGTCATCAAGAGTTCGTGGCTCAGTGGCTAGGTCGCTTGCCTCGAAGATTAGTTCAAGCGCTTTTGTCGGTGATTCGAGTCCCGCGAGAGATATTTTTTTTTTCGTTTTAAAAGCATTACTACCTTTCCTTTTTGTTAATTCTTTGGAAGCATTGCTACTGATTCCAAATATATTTTTGCAAACCTTAAAATATACAATTTTATACTTATGCTTTTTTTGTAATCTAATCCATATGAGCAGGAGACTCCCACATTTGGTCGATTTGGCTAACCAAGAAATTGTTTGACACAAATTCGTTTATTTAACCTAAACTATACGATATATTTGTCTATTGTTTCTGTATACGCGAAAATAGTCTTCAATCGAAATTGAAGTGTAGCTGAATGGGCTAAATGTCGGACAGCTGTACGTGAGAGTGAGATCAATTCCAGGTTCGAGTCCTACCGCGGACAAAATTTTTCATGCACTAAAATTTATTAATAAATGTAAGTGGATGATTATAATGGGTAATATATGAAAATAAATAAACAAATTATTGTTCTTTTGCATTTTAAAATAATAGTAGCGCAAAATAGGCTCGCGAAGTATTGAGTTTTAATAAATACCCGATGATACTGTCTGCAAGATATCGCGAAGGTTTCGCAAAACTGATTGCGGCCCTCAAAATTTTGATGCGGGTAGTACGGTCTGAATCCATTGCAAAAACTACTTTAAGTTTTTCTAATAATTGATTACTATTCTTGCTGCTTTTTATTTATCGAGCATTTCATGTTTCATTGTACATGCTTCCTATATAAAATATGAACATTAACATATTTACTGTATATCCATATAGCACTGAAAATTATGTACAAAATGTGTCTATTTGAGCGTTAGGGTTTAATCTAACAAGGTCTCTGTAGGCAAATTGTATACTTTCTGCCAGCTTGATTCCATAGGCAGGTCTTGTGATTCGTTGCTTAAGCCGGCTTTGTTAGCTGGGATGTAGAAGTCTCGAAATTTCTAAATTTGTGATAAAATCGATATGGCGGCAAATATGGCCAAACTTTTTCTTTATTTTCATAATCGTGAACTACAAATAAAAATTCTACTAGTTTTTGTGAATTTTGGAAATCAAGATTTTATTTTAAATATGTAGATGTATATAATGAATGCATAAAAAAAATTATACCTGTAACAACCTAGATAATAATATACTTACTTTGATATTAAACAAAATTAAATAATACGGATAAAAAAGATAATTTTAATTAATTTTTAAATAAAATAATTTACAAGATGTCCTGTTTTTAACAACAATTTCAAATATTTGTTTAAATTACGTATTATAAGAAATTATTGAAATAATAACTGTTGAATTTTAAAGGAAAACCAAGTTTCTACCATTAGCCTGATCTGGAAAGGTCATTTGAGGACTATGTGTTAAGAGGTAGTATTGAGCTCTTTAAATGTTAACTCTTATATTTCAATGCATATTCTTATATCTTATCTCGAAAGCTTTTAAAATGACCATATAAATTTATTATTTTATATAAACATTAACGAGATATTTAAATTTAATATTAGAAGTACGTAAGTAAATACGCGCGATAATGTGTATAGTGGTCGCGCGAGCAGCACTTCGACATAGCACACACAAATATATATGCAATTTCTGATCAAAATATATAGCGAATGTCTGACGAATGATAAATTTACATTTGTCAAGCTATTGAGATAAATTGTAAGAATTATAAGGATATGTAATAAAATATAGGGATCTCATCACTTTTAAAACTCTAGATGTCGTTCATATACACTTTAAAGGACTTTTCAAGGTTAGACCGATGCTAGAATCTTATATTCCCTTTTCAATTAAGCACAGATTTTTTAAACATATTATTTTTATGAAACATAATTTCTAGAAAATGTTTCAAATTATCACTTATAGCAGGATACCCTATAGAATTAAATCAATTAGAAGACAAAAAATGGAAAAACTGCTGATTATTATCTCAGTTATAATTCTATGTACAAAAATGTATTCACGGAGCTTACATATTTCTTGAATGCTTTTGAATATATTTTATTATTTAATGTTTAAAATCATTTAAAAATGATTGAATAAAAATTTTACCTCATGAAGAATAATTATTGTAAAACTTGTATATGTCTGATTATCTTCTTAAGATTTTCTATACAGTTTTTTATTTAATTCATGTTTACTGACCTTGCAGAACATCGAATACCATAAGTCATGAAAATTGGTAGAATTTAATATTTATATAGTTAATGTTTTTGAAAAAATCGGAAAAACTTTGTTATATTTGCTTTTAAATGATTCCGTCACACTTAAAAAAAAATCGGGACGTTTATGCTATTTTTAACTATTATCTCTAGTTACTCGATTTGTGCCTTTTTTGGATTTACTTAGATTAGTATTCTACACGAAAACTTCGTTTTGAAAAAAAAATAAAAGAACAAGATTTCAAAATTGATCAAATTGTTATTTATATCTTTGTAAAGAATTTTTTGTCATAATACTAATTAATACCATTGAAAAATGCATTTTTCTAACTAAGAGTCGGTAGTTTAAAAAATTGTATCACATTTCTACTCGATAAGCGTAAGCATCAAACC
The DNA here is from genome assembly GCF_024137725.1 of Prorops nasuta. Lineage (NCBI taxonomy): Eukaryota > Metazoa > Arthropoda > Insecta > Hymenoptera > Bethylidae > Prorops > Prorops nasuta. The sequence continues at coordinate 2,654,633 of NW_027116814.1, forward strand.
TATAGGTTTCGAATACTCTGATTTGACAATTAATGCGTTAATGCTGGTTAGTCTAGACAGCCTTTGAAAACGTTCGAAATACCTAGCAAAAGTTTGGCTCTAAGAATTGTATAAAATGTTTGTCATTTCTAAAAAATTACTACAATAATCTTCAAAAAATTTAAGAATTTGTATAGTAACAAATAATGAATAAATTATAATATTAACTTAGTTACTGTTTAATAGTATTCAAAAATCTTCTGATTCATAAAAAAATTTTATTCACACCTTTCATTGTTCAAGAATGAATAAAATTACAATTTTTATCGTAGACTCTTTTTACGAAGAATATGTAAATTTGTATATATTACATTCATGTTCTTTTATGAACAATGTTATCAAAAATTACAAAAAAATAGCAGATTCATTTACTAGAAAAAAATAGTCAATTGAATTTTCAACAATTTATAATTGTCTCTCAATGTCCTAGCATGTCTTCAAGTACCATGACCTATATATATAAAAATTTGTAATCAAAGTTTCGTATTGTACATTCAATTTAATTTCAATCTTATCAAATTATAAAAGATAAAAGGAAAAGAATCATTGTTCACGAATTAATCAAATTACAATTTTTATCATAGACTATTTTTACGAAGAATGTGTAAATATCGTATACATTACATTCACATTTTTTTATGAACAGTGTCATAAAAAATTACAAAAAAAATAGCAGTTTATTTCATAGAAAAAGATAGCCAGTTGAGTTTTCAATCATTTGTGATCGTTTTTGAATGTGTTAGCATGTCCTAAAGTGCCATGACCTATATAGAAAAACCCGTAATCAAAGTTTCGTATTGTACATTCGATTTAATTTCAATCTCCTCAAATTATGAAGGAATAAAGGAGAAGAAACGACGAAAAAGCTAGCTACGCGGAGAACGCGGAAGAGAAGCCGTGTTCGGAGGAGTGGTTAACGTAGAGAAATATCAAGTTATATGGCTTAGTGTGAGGTGGGGAGAATCAATGTGAGAATCTTGAAGAAGGAGGACGACTCTGAAGGAGAACGAAAGAGGTGGAGGTATTTGGTATAAAAAGGTCGCCCCATCGGGCTTTGACTGTTTTACACTCTCGCTGAGCATTTTGGTGGATCTAGGTGAATTGATACGCACGTTCTTGAACAGTTAGCGTTGATTAAATTTCCCTCCAACTCAGTTTTCTCTTCTGCTGTGTTATTTACCACCGTATATAAAGGTGTGTGACCTAGACTTATAAAGCAAGAATTTTGTTTTATCAGGTGAGCGTTCAAAGTTTGTGTTGATAATTAAGTTTAATATTAAATAATAATCAACTATTCATTATTTAATTACATCATCCTTGATTCAAATAATTTAACAGTTTTATTAGTTTAAAATCCAAATTGGATAATTAGTATATTTTTGGTAGAAGAATAATTATCTCTCCATGTAGCGTTTTCAAAATTAAATGAAGCTTAATAAAATAAATTTAAAAAATTAAATAATAAAGATTTTAAATTCTTATACAGTTATAACATTACAATAATTTATCAAATACTTAAGAAAATATATATTTATTATTCTTACTTGTTATTTTAAAAGTTTGAATAATTTAAAGTTTATTTAATCAAACCTATGGCATCTGTATGTAAAGTGCACATACTTTTAGCAACAAAAAATAAGAAAATTTGTCGCGTTTTTAACACCTTGTTGACCGGCATTTGTACAACGTATATGCTTGAAAAGACGAGTTAACTCGTAATCGGTCAGCAAAATATATTATTAGATATTTATCAGTCTTTTTACATTGGTTATACCATAATGTATCTTTTACAAGAAATTTTATTCTATATTTAGCTTCACAATCGCACATCACCGAGTGCTTGCGACAATATCTATTCACACTTCTATAGCTTGAAATATTATTATACCCTTCAACGATAAAACGACACACATTAATTAAATTATTACCGAAGACAATTTTTTCCTACTATCTTAATTTATTAATTACTAAACTTTATAGTAAAACAATTATATAAAAATTAGTTAAATCAATACTTATACCGGGCTGATTGGTATGCAATGTATACTACGTGGACCGTTGTAAATAACAGATATAGTTATTTTACCGTTATACTTTCTACCGCGTCTTGTTAATAAGATGCTATATGGGTTCTTTTACTTCCTATACAATGTATCACAGTAACACTGAGACAAATGATAATGGGAGCAATTTTAAGATACTTTTAATGATAAACGTGTGGTTGGAAATGTTAAACCAAAAAGTAAATAGTTTTGTAATAGTTGTTAAATTTAATCAGATTTAATTTCAATATACAGGGTGTTCTATTTTAATGTTTTATTTTGCATAACTTATTTGTTGTTTGTTATAGAAATAAACATATCGAATATTAGTTATTTGACCTTTGGGGAGAAATAAAATTGTATCACAGGTTTGACCTTAAAGAGTCATTTAAAGACTGTATGAAGGTCAACCTGAGATTTTTTTAAATGGTACAGCCTATTTATTTTAACATTTTCTTATAGTTTATTCCAAGACCCTTTCTGGAAAACAATATTGATTTATTTTTTCACCTAGTCGTTCGCCAGATATTTCGATTGGGAGTTGCATATAGGTATAGGTTTGACTGAAGTAGCGTGTGTGACCGTTACGCACATATACGTATACAATCTTTATGCACGTATACCTTCAAGTCGAAATATCTCGTGGACAACTGTGTGAAAAGATAATTTAATGTAATATTTTGGAAAGCTCTTAAAAGATCAGCTACAGGAATATATAATTTTATTATAAAGATTCACATTTGATAGCTCAAGTTGACCTTGATATACAGGATCCGCCAGATAAAGTGGATCAGGGCAAAAAGCGTCTAAAATCGCGATGGTGACAATTGGCATATGTTTGGTTGATAATAAATAGGGAGGCGAATAATGATTCGCTGCTTCCCTCTGTCACTCTCGGAATTCTATTTTATTTGCTGAATTCATTTACCCTCAATGAAATTGTGAACTGGAAGTGAGAGAGAAACAGGATATATTTCTTTCCCTCTTTCTCTTTACACACAAGAATGTAAAGACACGTTCAATCATTAACTGATATTTTAGTCGATATAAGTAAAGATGAACCTGTATGTGTATGTGTGTATGGGAGAGAAAGAGATAAATGCGCTGCTTCTTTCTCACTCTGATTTCACCAACTCTTCGATTGAGAATTGAATTTAGCTTATTCAAAAGAGTAATAGGAGTGATAGAGAGAAGCAACGAGTCACTTGTTTATCTCTCTGTCTATGGTCAATCAATTATACGCCAATTATCCGCCATCGTAATGTTAGACGCATTTTGCTTTGATCTATTTTATCAGATAGTCCCTGTATATATAGCCCTCGAGTGACTCTTCGTGATTAAACCAACGATACCACGTTATGTCTCTCTCGAAGTCAAAAAAATATTGCTGGATATCTTTCCTTCTACAGTAAATAATACAACAATTATTTTCGGCTGGATATGAAAATAGAATACTTTGTATATGTCAAGTTTGTTTTTTGTGTCATTTCAAATAATATCAAACCAATTAATAAAAGAAATAAATGCAACATTTAAAATTTTGCCATATAAAAAATTCCATCTGTTTTAATTTGTTTAAAATTCAAATTTAAAATGTTTGACCTTGTATTTTTTTATAAGAATTGTTCACAATTATGTCTTATATAGTTTGTCTTAGTGTCTCTCTGAGGTCACTGTACGTACAGGGTATATATTCTAACTTGGAGACACTAAAATATCACCAAATCTGATGGTATTTGACAAAAATGTTTCAGACCTAACTTATTCGACTGGGAGGGGAATATAAGATTGTATCGTTGATTTGACCTTGAGGGTACTGTCGTCTAGTGGGAATAGTTTCGTTGAGTAAACGGTGCCGTAAATTAATATTAGGTCCTTTTAACGGTAAAAATCGTAGAAATGTCCTACTTTCGTATGTAAGTATTTATCAACCAAATTTTACACTTTCATTAAACCATTCAAATTAAGATACGCGAGGTATCTATACGATAAATATATACGTATATAAAGACACATGAACATTCGATACATTTCTTTCTTTTTTATAACAACTTTCGTCATCCTAATTTCAAAATAAGTTTTAACAAATTTATTCTTAATTATCCTTTAACCAGCACTTTTATGTAAAGGTTTCTGTTGAATATTAACATAACTTTTTTAATCAGAAGTTTAACTATTTGTCAGACCATTTACAAGTAATAAATCAACATTGCTCAAGATGTAGTAATGATTTTATGTATAATGGGTGCACACATTAATTTTCTATTGCATAATTTGATTATAAATGTTGATATATAAAATAAAGATGTGAGTAATTTATATTTCAAGATAATTTATTTTATCTATTGCGGATCATTAATACTAAAGATACCATGTGGCGATCAAATGACGCTTTTTAAATGTAAACACTTTTATAAAAAATCCTTGATTAGTATACTTATTTTATGATAAATATGCACATATGATTGGGACAGTGAAAGGATTAATTAATTAACTCTAACAATTTATAAACGTTTCTGTAGAAAATAATGTCTTTATTTTAAAATTATATTTAAATAATAAACAAAACTTGAAATAACTCATAAATGACTGGATGGAATTGCAAGTTTAAATGTGTTTTTTGAAAAACTCTTAGGAGAAGCTATAAGAATATGCTATTAGAAATAGAAGATAGTATTATAAAAAATATTTTGACCTTCGTATTTCCTTTTTATGATTTTTCAAGATCAAGTAAATACTATCATAGTATATAGTATAGGAAAATAAAGAAAGAAACTATTTATTTGATCGAAAAAGCTTCGTTTATGAAATAATTTAAAAGATGAATAGGATTTTATAAACATTCTTATATTAATTTTCAAACCGTAAATAATATATAATAAAAAAAATTGTTCTAAAATTTTCTTATATAGATCATTGCTTTTTATTTGTATAAGATTACAAATAAAGACAATCTGAAGTTATCCTAAACCATTTGTTATATAACTCTTTTTGTTTAACCCATTAACGCCCAAAACGGCAAGAATCAAAGGTTTACTTTGCGATCAGATTTAAAGTGCTAAATCTTGTTGCACATATCGCAAAATACCTTTACTTATGTTTTCGAGGTCGCTCTATAAGATGGTATAATTTAAATTATGATTTGGTTGCGTGAAAAAAAGATATAGTGACTTTTTCCTCAAAAAGTGCTAAAAATTTTGCGACAAAAATTTTTAAAGTTAAATTTTCTACTAAAATTTGATGTTCCTCTTCATTAAAAATGGGCACAAGTTGGCACAAACATTCCAACGTTTCAAAATATCGTCCGTAGGAAATGAAAAATTCTTGATGGTCGAAGCAAAATGACGGCAAACACGATTTTTTTTTACAAAATTTCACAAGCTTTTTTCTCATCAATTACGAACTTTATTGAAAATTTCCCAAGGATAAAAATGTCTTAGAATTAACTGAAGAATATTCTAAAATTTTTTCAAATTTTTTATAAACAATTTTTTAAATTTCAGTCTCGTAATATTAGGAAAACTAAAAAATTGTTTATAAAAAATTTGAAAAAAATTTAGAATATTCTTCAGTTAATTCTAAGACATTTCTATTCTTGGGAAATTTTCAATAAAGTTCGTAATTGATGAGAAAAAAGCTTGTGAAATTTTGTAACAAAAAATCGTGTTTGCCGCCATTTTGCTTCGACCATCAATAATTTTTCATTTCCTACGGACGATATTTTGAAACTTTGGAATGTTTGTGCCAACTTGTGCCCATTTTTAATGAAGAGGAACATCAAATTTTAGTAGAAAATTTAACTTTTAAAATTTTTGTCGCAAAATTTTTCGCACTTTTTGAGGAAAAAGTCACTATATCTTTTTTTCACGCAACCAAATCATAATTTAAATTATACCATCTTATAGAGCGACCTCGAAAACATAAGTAAAGGTATTTTGCGATATGTGCAACAAGATTTAGCACTTTAAATCTGATCGCAAAGTAAACCTTTGATTCTTGCCGTTTTGGGCGTTAATGGGTTAATGAAGTACATTTACGTCTATTCAACTGTATATGGTTGATTTTACTCAATCCTATAATAAAAGTTGTTGTAATTTAATTAAATTATTATATTAATCCAGGAATATTAAATAATACAATTAGAAACTACATTTTTTCAACGTCGCTTATTGTATTATATACATTTTCTGCTATACATATTTATCGACTTTATTCAAGGCTAATCCATTTTCTTACAATTCCTTTGCTTAGTGGGGTTAATGTTATTTCGTTATTATTAATTATTAAACATTAAGCACTTTAGAATGTTTGTAGAAGGATCAAGTAATAACAAATTCTTTTTTTTATTCAAATACCATTTTCTGTATAAATATACTTCAATTATTCGAAAATCTACTTTTTTGCTCATTTAATTGTTAAAGGAATACATTAATCTTTAGCCTGTCATTACTTTTTCCATGTATATTTTAAATTATAATCTACGACTACATTTTAATTATTAACAATACATTTATGATGAAAAGTTGTAACCAACGTCTCATACCACTTAAGTGGCGCCCAGCAGTCAGAAGGTTAACACTAAACGTACCGAGGATTTTTTATACTTGCGCGTTTACATTTAAAAAGGATTATTTGACCACCAAATGCTAGCTTTAGTGTTAAACTACACAAATTTTAACTGTAAATTATCTTCTACGATGTTAGGAATATCAACTTTATTCTGGACTGAATTTACGGCTTATTAACTGTTCTTAAAGATGCTAAAGGACTCCATTTTTTTAATTAATAACAATTATATAGTACATTGTGTAAAATATTAAGAAATTTAAAAAAAGGGCCTTTTTGCAGCTACAGGACTATTAAATTCAACTGGTAATTTCACACAAAAACAGAGATAATATTCCTAAAATTTGAGAAGCTTATTGGTAAAGACTAATTCAGTTAGAGGAGTACAACTGTCTTCGTCGCATGGAAGTTTGTCATGTGTTAGTCAAAACAGAGGTATTAGTTCTCTCACTAAAGTAGGGGCATCCACTATCTCTTTGCTGCTCCAGACTATCAGCACACTAACATACAGTAATCTGGGCTACTCTGACATCCTCATTCATGTGGGGCAGTCAACTGCAATTCTTATAAATGAAAGAATAGTTGTTTTTTCGACGCTCTGACATTTTATCACAATATAACAGGAATCGTGTTTAAGTGACATTTAATTGTTTTATTAGGATCTTACATATAGAGGATAAGAAACATTAAGACAATTTTACACATGTACAAAATCATTGCTTATGATAAAGTACAAGTGTGTCATGGATAAGCTTGGTTGCTAATATTCCTGCATGTAGTATAATCCAGTAAAAATTTACTTCTAATTCAAACATGCAAAATTTAATATGCTTCAATAAAAAATTTTTGCAAGTTTCTGTTGGAAATTGGTTTTTAATGAAAATGGTGTAAACTTTGAGAAAATGTTGATTAAAACCTGTTGATGAAAAATTACCACTGGAATGATTTTACAAAATATAGTTTGTTTCGGAAGCATAAACACAAGGTCAGAAAACCCCTCTAAAATCAACATCAAATATTGAATATTCATTTATTTTTAACCGCTAAATCCAGGTGGACGATTAATTTATATAAAAAATTTAAATGGAAAAGTAGTAAGCTCGTAGAATTTCATTTCCAACTAAAAAAATTTAGATTGACAATTTTTTAAAAATTATGCTGATTTAAATCATTTTCTATATAGTAAAACATGTATCTACCATATTTTGGTTAATTTTTTAAATTAAATTTTATAGCCATATCTAAAATATCAATTATAAAGTGAAAAATTCACAATTGAAAGACTTTTACCAGCTCTTATTGAGCCGCTGTGCCACGTGTTACAATAATTATGTTATTACGTTTACAATAGTTAATTGAAACATTAGAAAAAAATGCAGGGGTCAGATTTTATATAATTGATTAAATTAAATATTATGTCGATGGAAGGATTGGTTTAGTTTTTATAAATCCTAAAAAAAAATGGTCTTTGCGAAGGGGACCGCCTTTGAAAATTGTTTATTTTGTGATTTGTAAGTATATATATATATATAGAGACATTGGTAATTGATATGTCATTTACCAACAAAAGTCTATGAAGTTTAGTAAGCAAAATGAGTAGAGTTTGGATAATATAACTTTTCCTAACTTTTTTATTCATTTCAAAATATAAATGGCCCAAGATAACCATATGCATCCCCTAGCTGTAAGATATCCCTGGGGATCGTGCACATTTATTTTCGAAAAATCGTGAAAGCTTAACTAATTCCTTGATTTAAATAATTTTTTTTTTCAATTTATTCTATTGGAATAAACAAAACTGCTATATTTTCCCCCAATTTTCACATTGAGTATTATGGTAATATCAATATAGAATTAGAGTAATATGATATATTTGCTAGCAACATGTTTTTACGTGTATTGTCTACACACTGTAAAAGTACACATATGTAGCTCTATGAATATATATAGGCAAGAACAGTTAGAAGACGTACAATTATATTTGCAGACATTGCACGAAAATTGTACTTTTGTGAAAAAGACAATCCTTCTATAAAATTCTTTAATCAGTGGATATTTCATTAGTCTGTTTAAATATTGTATATTTTTTGTTTTACTTTTAATAAACCAATTCTAAATTTAGTTTTGCGATAATTTTGTAACAATATGGATTTTTGGGTATGATATTTGACATGCAACAACTTAGTATATTTTTGGTATAAAATATTACTGTTTTTTGCAAACATAATTCTTTTTGACATGTTTTTGTTAAAGTGCTGGATAAAATATGATAACAAATTTGTTTTATCGTATTCAATGGTATTTTTGAAACCCAAAAGTGCCAATTTCAATCATAAAATCATAGAATGTTATAAGAATACACAGTCTATTTGATCTTGAGAAGTGAATGTTGGATCCTCATTTAAAATAATAGGATTTCTATCAGATTCATTTAAAATATTTCAGTCTTTGTCAACAATTATAACAAGGGTGACTGATTTAAATCTATTTTACTCACAGTATGAGAGGCGAAAACTGAAACTGTATCAGTAATAAAAAATCATTAAAATTTGTAAATGGTCTTTGGAAATCGAAAATAACATTTTGTAACTAAAAATATTATTAGTAAACTGACATTCTTGTGTAAAAATGAAATAGCGTTTAATTCCTCCTAAAAATCTCAGAGTTTGTACGTGGCAATTAAAACGTTTGTTATCGTTGCCTATACCTTTTCATATTCATTATATCTTCATCCCTTGCATTAGTTGGAGCTGTAAAAAGTACATAAAGTGTAAAAAGTGTAGATAAAAAGAACACTAATAATTACTATGTATATTTACACGTCATTTTAACAATCATACCCTGCTTTTTTCAAACAATTATTTCTGTACAGTTGGAAAATCTTTTACTGAATACGTGTGTAAAATACTTCAAAAGCTAAATTTTTTTATAGCAATTGAACACTATTATATCTTTATAAGTTTAAGTTTTTTTTGTACCACGAACTACGAAAAAAACTATAAAATTGAAGTGGAATTCATACATACGTCATGAGATTCTGCTTTTAGTCTTTACTTTTTTTTCGTAGTTCGTGGTGCCAACAAAAAACTTTTAACTATTTAATAGTATTTAAATTACTGTAAAAATAATTTAACTTCCGAAGCCTTTTGCACACATTTACAGTACAAGACTTTCCAATCGTAAGAAGGTAAGCTGCTTGAAAAAAGTGGGTTATCAGTGTCAAAGTGACGTGAAAGTAGTGACTATAAAACCACCTAAGAATTCAGAGATCTTTAGGAGGAACTAAAATACTGCTTCGCTTCTCATATAAGAGTGTTACTCCCCTGTAGTAAAGTTTTAGCCAACATTATTGATGTACGTGATAATGTCAGTTACTAATTTGAGACGTTAGCACGCTATATACATAATGAAAATGATAATGTTACTGTTAGTGGTATGAAAAGACGTGAATTGTACTCGACTCAAGCATAGCTTTGTTCAAGTTGACTCGAATCACTTTAGCTTCACTTGAGTTGAGTAGCTGGACTTACTTCAAATTCCAGTCGAATCAGAATCGGGTAAACGTCGGGCTACTCGAAGCTTGCAAATGTCGAAATACGATGGCTAAAGGAAGTGAATTTTAATTTTTTCTCTTTTTTCTAGTCTCAGGACGCGTGTTCTTCTTTACTCATTATATTCGTCGCACGATTTGTTCTGATTTTAACCATCGTCTTAAAACCGGTATTCGCAAGTTTCGATTCTTCCCATACTCACTCCAGCTGAGTTTGACTCAAACCTCGTTCGAACTCCAAGTAAAGAGATTTCAGTTTCTCGAGTCACGTCGCTGAGTACCTCTTGATGTATAATTATAAATTTCAATAACAGTACTGTGAAAAGGGATAATGTTTAACTAATCAATGTTACGTTGAAACATTATATGAAGAAATAATAATGTTATTTTGAAGTGTAACGTTATATTTTTCAATACTCGTAGCATAAGTATAATGAAGGTATATATATATAAATCAATATAATTCTCACACACATGGTCAGATAATAAAAGCAAATTATAATATTTTTATGAATAATAATGCTATAATTTCCGAAAATCTTTGTATATTTTGAATATAGAGTAAAGATGAAAAAGTAGAAAAGCTTTGTACTAAATTTATAAAAACTGATCCAGGTGTTCAAATATTTTGAATTATTTAAAAAACTTGAGATATTTTTAATACCTACATTGACACTGAAAAGTTTAGTGTTCAGCATCTTAGCTTTTCCTTTATTTTACCATGTCAGTTGGTGAAAATTTTGTAGAAGCTACCAACAACAATAGTAACATAACGTGTGTATAAAACAGAACATTCGTACTATACTTGTATTAGCATGCAAATGAACCACTGAATCTGTGCATAGAATTTTGTCACTCAACTATAGCGTTAGATTTACGATTCAAAAATATTTACAATTTAGATTAAAGAATAAAGTGTCCTTCCTCTATAATTTTCTTATTACCGAAACTACTCGGCAAACCACACCTTCTGTTTGCATCTTGCTCATTACCGATATTCACCTATATAGTTCATCCCCTTAACCACCAAAAGTAAACACTTCCCTTTCCACAGAATCAAGAGACGCGATTAGGTCTGGACGGCAAGTACATATACACTGCCGCTCAAAAGTCTGAATAAACTACAGTGAAAATCGACCCATCTTTCAACTTTTATAACCTTCTTCCAAAAAATGGTATAGAAGTTTACCATGTTTCAATCAAAAGGATATTTAAAGGTCTTTCGATTGGTGTATGATAAAATTAATTTAAGGCTTTGTTTACATATTAAATCAGTAATAACTTGAAGATAAACAATTTAAATATTTGTCCATTTTGCAATTGCGCTCAGTATAGAAGGGAAAAATCATATTAATATTTAATGTACAAGATTTTGAAGATTTTTTCAATGGCTTTCGAATGAATCTAGGAAGAAATTGATATCTTTATTATTAAAAAAGTTATGGCGGTTTTAATAAACATTTGTCAATTTCCACTACTTTCATATAACTTAGAAATCAATAATTTTACACAAAAACTCCTAAAGGAAAAATTTGATATTTGGGCGAGAAATTATTATTACTCACTTTGATTATAAAATTTTTTGGAATAAAGATGAAAAACTTGAAAAATGGGCCGGTTAACACTTTACTGTATTTAAACTTTTGAACATTAGTGTATATTAAAAGCATCATAATTTTTTTAATAATAATGATATCCATTTCTTCCTAGATTCATTCGAAAGCTATTGAAAAAATCTTCAAAACCCTTGTATATTAAATATTAATATGATTTTTCCCTTCTATTTTGAGGACAATTGCAAAATGGACAAATATTTGAATTGTTTATCTTTAAGTTATTACTGATTTAATATGTAAACAAAGCCTTAAATTAATTTTATCATACACCAATCGAAAGACCTTTAAATATCCTTTTAATTGAAACATGGTAAACTTCTATACCATTTTTTGGAAGAAAGTTATAAAAGTTGAAAGATGGTTCGATTTTCACTGTAGTGTATTCAAAACTTTTGAGCAGCAGTGTATATGTATATACATACCATTGAGACGCCACTTTCTCTTTTACATTAAATTCGACCGCCTTAACCTCAAAATAAATTTCGATTCATTTTATTTAAAGAATTATAGATTGGCATGATTTTGATAGATATTTCAATAATAATTTTATTTTTCTCGTAACAGTAATATACTTTGTAACAAGTGCAGAAGATGGGATCTCTTATACGTGGTAATTTATAAGGCTCGAGTAACCGGCGATGCCGGTACAGAGCATTCCATTAATTCGTTTGGATTTAGACGAAGCTACTGATTTTGTTAGATGTATGACGTATTGTAAGCTAGATTGGTGTTTAGCTTGACCTGACTTTAATCTATGGTAACAATAAGAAGTGGAATCATATTATTATCAATGTATGTTACACCAAATTACTGATGTTCAGACTTCTTACATCTTCATTAGGCACAACCTAACCCTATAAACTATAGATTTAAAAGGCATATAGGAGAGGGGTAAACGTTAACAATCCCACACAACACAAAGTGATTTCAACTTACCTTTTACTCGTCCTTTAGTCAATTCGATGACTAAAAGATTTCTATAAAATGACTTTTAGTCAAGTGTACTGTATGGATACCGATATTACAACTTCAAGAAAGTGTTATTACTTTGTATCACACCAATCATCAGTCTATCCTACTATACGTAATGCACCTATCGAAATCAGTAGTCTGCCTAAATCGGAATTAATTAATCAGCAGCTCTGTACGAATGCTTTATATTATCAAGCGAGTGTAAGAATTCTCGACACGACTAACAAACAGCAGTTTTCTTCATTGATATTTATGCAGAAAACTATAATTTTTCATATACTATTACAAAAAATGATATTGTATTATATTCCAAATATTATATACAGCCTAAGGTCGTATTTATTTATGTCTTTCGAAGTTAAGCAAGTCTCAAAATAGATAGTATATATCACGTAAACTATATAGATTTCTTGGGTTTCTTAATTCCAAGAGGTGTTTATAAAAACGGCCATTTATAGGCAAACATAAGTTAGTTGTTCTCTGTATAAGTCAGAAAATAGAAATAGCGTCAAGGATTTTCATTCAAAATTCTTTAAGATAGACCTAGTCATTCAAAATATTAGCTATACTTATTACTGAAATTAGTCAGGTGTACTCTTGACCCTCTCCTCTTTCTTCATTTATTCATATTCACACTGATAACTTTACGGGAAAGGGGAATCACACAAAAAACAAGCTACGCCTGTAAAAAAAAGCGGCAAGTACATACAATCATTATAAAAATAGTATCATAGTGAAAAATTGTTTATTATATTATTTCTCTACTAAAATATGTAATTAATATTAAGCCTTTATATGCAAACTTGGGTCTTTTGTTGTTAAAGTAAAACGAGCAAATTACTACTATTCTACTCAGTTATTACATTTGTTTTATGAAAACTATATGGCAAACTAAATTATTAAATAATTTTATGATTGATATACATTGAAGAAGTTTTGAAATAATAGCATGAAACTTTTCTGATTGTTTTTATTTTATTAACAGGCTGAAAAATGGAAGTGCATGAATGACTCAGATTTACAGACGAAGGGTTAAAATAATTCTTCTACGGAACATATACTAGAATTACGAAATTTCTTAATTAAAGAACGAAGGCATATGAATATTATAGGATAATATTTTTCATCTTAACAAAAAATATTAATGCATTAATTCAAAACAAATAAAATCAGAATAGAGTAGGAATTTACCTTCGATTCTTAACGGGATCCCTCACGCCTACTTTATCGACAGTCCAAGTCAATAAACAATTAGTTTAATAAAATTCACATGCGAAGCAAATTGAACAATCGTGCGTTTGTAGGACAATGTGTCAGTCCTAACGAGTCAAACGAACTTAAAATCACTCAAATTAGTTGAAAAATAACGCGGTACCATTGTGCCGCGTTCTTGAAGAGAGGTTACTTTTGGCTATTTCCCCTTCAAGAACGCGGGACAGTGGTACAGCGTTATTCTTCATTCGATTTGAATTTTTTTAAGCTCGATTGACTCGTTAGAATTGACACCTTGTCATAAAGAAGCCCGTTTTTGCAATTTGCCTCGCATTTGACTTTTATTAAACAAATTGTTTATTCACTCGTACTGTCGGTAAACAATTAGTTTAATAAAATTCAAATGCGAGGCAAATTGAACAATCGTGCCCTTGTAGGACAATGTGCCAGTCCTAACGAGTCAAACGAACTTAAAATCACTCAAATTAGTTGAAAAATAACGCGGTACCATTGTGCCGCGTTCTTGAAGAGAGGTTACTTTTGGTCATTTCCACTTCAAAAACGCGGGACAATGATACAGCGTTATTCTTCATCCGATTTGAGTGTTTTTAAGTTCGTTTGACTCGTTAGGACTGGCACATTGTCCTACAAACGCACGATTGTTCAATTTGCTTCGCATTTGAATTTTATTAAACTAATTGTTTGTTGACTTGTACTGTCGGTAAAGCACGCGCGAGGGATCCCGTTAAACTCAAAGAGGTTCTCACAAAATTGAAATTATTGAAATAAACATCTGAAAACAAAAAGTGTAGAATTATTTATAAATACATATTATTTAAATCATAATATATAACATTTATTTTTAAAAATAGAAAGAAAAAGTTAATTTTATCTCCAAAAACGAAACTTTGAATCAAAAACTACTTATCCAGACTTTGCATTTTACAAAAATATTATATCACTACGATATTTAATAAAATTGCCATACGTCGTTAATTATAAAATTCTTAGTTGCTTGCAATTTCATGAAGTATAGGCCCGAGAAGTGGCTGTTTGATTCAAAATATCGTTTTTAAGGATAAAATTGACATTATCTTTCTATTTGTAAAAATAAATGTTTGTGAATATAATTTAAATAATATATTTTTATAAAGATATTACACTTTTGTTTATAAATGTTTATTCAAATTATTTCAATTTTGTGAGTTTCTCTTTGAGTTTAAGAATTATAGGTAATAAATGCCTACTCTATTCTAATTTTATATATGTTTTGAGCTAATGCATTAATATCTTCTGCTAGGATGAAAAATATTTGTCTAAAATACTGATAATCCCTTCGTTTTTTAATTAGAAAATTTTGTGACTCTAGTACATGTTTCATAGAAGAATCACTTTAATGGTAATCGCATATATTAGTAGAGAAATAATCAAATAAATTATCTTTCACTAGGATATTATTTTTACAATGATTTTTATTAACTTGCTGCCTATTTTTACAGGCGAAGCTTATTTTTTGTAAAATAATTTCTACAGTAAAATAGTAGTTTACTGATAAATAGCATTACTACTAAGGAAAGACAAGTACTTTCTCTTCTCGTTACCAGCAAATTTTTCGGGAGCAACTTGTACAGATAATAATTATAATATTATTTCGATCGGCGGATTCCTATAGTAATCATAATCCACCTCTTATTAGCTGCTTCCTAGATCCCTGTAGCTAACGTAAATAGTAGATAGGGCAAAGAAAAAATGTAAACACTGGCTATGAAGTTTCTCCAGACAATGTTTAAAATTTAGATTTAACTGAATTTCTAGCTTAACTCTGTTTACAAGTTCTATTGTGATTGTACAAGGACAAGAATCACTTACTCCTTTACAATCCAATCGCAGCCAATTTCTAATAGATTATTTAAAACTAGAAATTAATATCTAGCAAATAATTAAATAATCCAATTCCAGGAAAAAGGTTGCTAATACCTTACAAACAGAGAACATTCTGAATATATTTACAAAACAAGAAATAGAATTTATAAGGGAGGGAAAAAAAGAATGAAAAAATCAATTTTAATTCAAATTCTAAAAAGACAAAAATTCCGCTTATAGGTCCGACTGGCATTAAACAATAATAGAAGCTTCTTACTCCTCAAAAATCTACTCTTCGCTAACCTTATCAATTCCGGAAATCACTTTAAAAAAATTGAATAATGAAACATTTTTCGAAGGCGATTAACACCTCGCCAAAATGGCCGCAAAGTGACTCGCCAATCGAAAAAAAAAAAGAAAGTAGTAGCACTATATTACATCCCGCTGAAAAACGACAAGCATTGATAAATATTTTCTGCGTACGCAAAGTTAACCCGAATTCTCTATAGTGGCTCCCGAAATTCTACCGGAAATTGGGGAAAATAAGACAATCGTGTGCTTCCCCACAAGCCGGGGTTCTCACGTTACCTTGAGTCTATCGTTGAAAGTCGAAGTTGCTATGGCTCAGGAATCAAAGGATGCATCCACTGGCTCACTGGAGATCGAACACCACACGAAAAAGGGGCAAACCACTACTGATAAGGGGGACCAGGTCGCGATGATAGGTATCTTATACCTATACAATATACGGTGACTTTTCTCGCAGTTGATCCGCACACTTCCACAGTCCCTGGCAAAAGAAAGATTCTCGCGAAAAATTTCGGCACACGCGTTCCGGAATCGATTAGCGCGCAATCAATTAGCGCACAATCGATCTAGGATCGCCTAGCACGTGCTGCTGCGAGCGACCTAATCACTTAATTAGACCAGTAGGTCACCCGACAGTAACCTAATTACCGACCGTGTATCTACTATGCCTTTTAAAAATCTTGTGTGGCAGCTGATAGATAATCCTGTCATAATATATGTTTCATTGTCATATATTTGAACTCACATTTTTAAAAGTTTAATGATTTTAGATTTTTATTCAAAAAACGAATAAACTTTACGAGGAACAATAAAATCGTTTAATGAGTAGAATTAGTGGTTATTATGAAACAAAGCAAATAACACTAAGTCTAGAATTAGCGTTTAAAGAGTGGAGCAGGAAATTATAGACAAATTTTCAATGGAAAAATTAGTAGGTATAACTCTACTCTGAAGATTTAGCGGGCTCTGCTGGACCATTTAATTTCTTCAATAATTTCTTAATACCACAAAAAATAAGCTGCGACTATACAAAGAAGTGGCAAATACATAAGTCGTCTAGCGTAAATAATATAGTAAAATAAAATATTCTAATTAAAAAAATAGTGAAATCCAAATGTTAGACAAATATATATTTTGACCGTGGCAAAAGTTAAAATATCGAGAAAAAATAATAGTAGCACAAAATAGTTATATGCCCAGCCTGTTGTGTGCAATGTTATTAAAAAACCAAATTTTTAAATTACGAGAAGCAAGTTTGTATTGTAAGATAATAACTTAGGTATGAACATTATGGGTCCGGCAAGTAACTTTTTTGTGCTACTATTTTTTGTTTTCGATATTTTAACCTTTACCCCCCCCCCCCCCCCCCCCCATGGTCAAAATATATGCTTGTCTGATATTTGGATTTCACTACTTTTTCTAATTGGAATATTTTATTTTACTATATTATTTATACGCTAGACGATTTATGCACTTGTCGCCTCTATTTACAGGCGAAGCTTGTTTTTTGTTGGATTTCATAACGTTTTGTAAGAATATAATACTTAAAAAAAAAAGTATTATTGTTTTAATTACTGTGGAATATAAGAGAGTTTTCCAAACTTCCTATCAATTCAAAGAGCAATACTTATCTAATCAAACTACTGATTTAATAATTTGGCTTCTTAATATGCATTTAGAAATATATTTAGTATTATTCTGTGTATATGAAAAATTAATGAAATTCGCAAAGCCTCATTTTTAAAATTTTAAGTGTTACTATTATAAATGTTTTAATATATTGTATAATAATTAATTATGTAAACGTATAATCAACAAACAGGGCTCGTATTTATTTCTGACCAAACGTAAATGAAAAAAGAGATATTTGTAATATAATACTAATATAGAGATAACAGGATGTGTGTGTGTGTGTGTGAGATCTCTGGATTGCATAAACCGTTTTCGACGTTCATGGTCTCAAATGAAAGTTTTTTCAAAACCATTTTAAGAAAAGATATGACAATAGATTATTCATGAAGATAAATCGGTTTATAAAGTTGAACAACCAAATACTGTATATGTTACACGGTAACGCTCGGCGGTATATGTACTTGGAACCGATACACACGTCCTACCGTGTTTGTTGATAAACGTCTCTGTATGAATCTGTAGTGGTGGGATTATCACACACACACACACACAGACACATATATATTTATATATTATTTTATCTCCTTTTACACATTTATTATGTGAACTTGTCATTCAGTGAATGAGATTATTATAGAACTATTTCAAACTTGCAATATGCTTTTACAACTCATTTTTATGAATATAGCTTAATTATTTTTAACGTAATAATGCGTAAGTGTTCACGAAAGGTTTATTTTGTTGCAAAAACTATTTTAAAACAACTACCCCGTATTATTTCCTTATGAAATCGAAATTAATGATACAATTTAAATGCTTTAAATAGACGATTTAAAAAACAAATAAGTGGGAAGAAAATAAGATATTGAACGATAAAAAAAATAAATACCTAACAATTAAAAAAAATCCTAGATAACCAAAAAACTAAATTTTTCTTTAATTAAGTTTTCATCCATTTTTCAATTTATAGGGCTGAAACTACACATGCGAAAGCAGTCATATAATGATATTTATATGTATGTAAAACTGCGATGTTTCTCGACTTTCACTTTTTGCATAATTGTAACATAAATTTATCATTGTGTTTTTCTTCAGCGGGTCTATAAGTCTGGAGGGGAAACCATAAGTTTAAATTTTAATTTTAAAGAAAAATCTGAGTAATCAATGTCGCACAATACCATAAGTGTATTCACATTTTCCAAACAAATGTTAAAATTTATTTTGATGAATGCACTTGTTAATATCGCTGAAAATTGTGGATGTTTATATACACATTCCAGTGTTAGAGGACGAGAAAATAGCTGAGGTGTAAGAACTATCGTTCTCTTCTAATTTATGTGGATTTTTCACATAGTTTAAAATATTTTATCGAAAAATTGGAATATTCGTTATGTAGCATACAACGTCAATCACCCAAATCTGTTTTTAACATTAAAATCGGACGTATCGTTACGTATAAAAGCTAGCCACAAAAAAGCTCAGCAAGCAACATAAATTACGTTTTTGACCAAACTAATAGCCGAACAATGTTAAGTTTTATCGCACTGTGCGCACATAAAATGCTCCTGAATTACTACTTGTTCACGAAATTGCAGCTATTTAAGTTAATGGTATAGCTATCCGCGACTAGATTCCTATTATAGTAGTTAAACATGTTTTAGATATCAATAGAAAATATCCTGCTTTATAATTGAATAAACAATTTTGAAAAACTAAATAATAGTTCAAAGATAATATAACAAAAAAATATTATTTTTGTATTTGTTTTAGATGCTATTTTTTTATCTGTACTTTTCATTTAGTTTTATGTTTCAAGAAATTATGTTGATTGTTAGAATATACACGACAAATTTACCAATTTGATTTTTTAAAATAGTGATTAATATGATTTCATCTTTCTTGTATTTAAATAAAGATGGTGAATTTTATGGGAATAATGATTTTATTTTTGTTTCTATAGATAAATTAGAAAATTGATTCTATGAAGTTATGAAGTATATTTTTAAAGTTAAAATAACTTATCAAAAAAGGAAATTGAATGGAACAAAAAATATTAAGAATAATTAAAGGTGAAAATGTGAGTAGAAAAATGTAGGTAATAAAATGCATCTAAAGAAAATATGAAAAAAAAAATCTTTTTTGACACTGCTTTTCAATTATTGTTTTCTATTTCAACATTGTTTATTCAGTTAGAAAACAAGATTTTCTTTTATTTACATTTGAAATATATTTGACTAATGCAGTAGATAAATGGAGAACTATACTTAAAAGCGGCTATATATATATATATATTATGTAATATAAAACCAAAATATACTGAGTATTCAGGTTTTCCACGATTTTCTCCATATTATTTATCCAATCAAATTTTTCAACGCCTTATTTTCTATATATATTTATTATTTACAAATCACTATGTAGAGTAATTAAATTTCTTCTTTACTTTAAATGTTATAAATAAACAACTATGAAAAACGCATTTTTTTTCTATACAAAATATTAATAATTAATCAATAGACAATATTTCCGAGTGAAAAACAATACATTTCATGTACGTGTTTTCCTTTGTATGATTGTACAGCCGGTTTGCTGACAGATAGTATTTACGTCACGGTGAAATACTCTGTTGCTTAACCTAAATGATTATATGCAACTACCATTAGAAGGTTGACACGATCAATCACAGGAGAAGTCTGCTTGGTTATTTATATAGTTATGGTTCAGTTGGACCTTCCTATTTAGTTAAACATATGGGATATATTTTAAAAGTAAACAAGCAGCTGAGTATCTTGAAAACTATGTGTTTTATGAGAAAAAAAGACACTAATATTCGTTTTTAGTACTTTAAAAAAACTATCGAATAGCTGTATTAGTTTGAGTTTGAAAAATATACTGAAGGACATCTACTGAATCTTTCAAATAGAGCCCTATATTTTGTGTAGTCCACACACAGCACAGTTGGAGCTATCTTGCTTGCCAACGTCCCTTTTTGCGTACACTCATAACATATCTTCAAAAATTTGAATTATTTATTCGATGAAAAAATAGATTTTTCATCGAATAAATCCGAGGCTTTAACGAGCTTTGCAAAAAACTCAAGAAACCCTTCATATTCTTTTTATCGTAATTCCCTACGAACAAATCGATATTATCTGGAAAAGCTTAACGCATAAAACACTAAATCGATATCGAAATTTATAAAATTCAGTATTTTTTACTTGTTATATATTTTTTAGAAAAAATATCTACTCAATTCGGTTATAACTATTCCAACTAAAAATCGTGTCAAGTTCATATGTTGATTATCACACTGTATGTGACGTGTGATAAAATGAAAGCAAGTGTATTGTGGAATATAATAAATTGTATGTGATAGTGCAACAATTTGGCCAGTTTATCCTAAGAAGAGGAGCAACATAAAATAGGATTGCAAAGTGCATAAAAACTATAGTGTATTGTTTATATCGAAGGTTCTCTACTATACAGATTGATGTAAAATGATTCTCCATATATTATAAGTAGCATTTAAATATCCATAAAATTTGTGTTCTTTTATGGAGACTGTTAAAAGAAGGTAATATGTTTCACAAGTAACTATTTAATTAATAGCAGTTTTATTTGCAATAAAAAATTTAAATTATGTTACGTAGAAAGAGAGCTTTTCCACATGTATAATATAATTTAAATTTAATATTATGTACAAGCTGTAACTGTTTTTTTATGGTTATCTAAAACACGCTACAAAATATTAATACATTTTATGTTAATTTAATTAATTGGATTTTGTATAGAAATACATAATAAAGATATGTCCTTATTTTATATTTAGAATATCCCTATGTTTACTTCTCTGTTTTCTGCTAAAGAAAAAAAAATGTATGGTAATTTGAATCATTTATTTCTTGCATCTTTTTTCACATAGTACCGTTATTATGATTCTCTAAAATTCTTAATAGATACGTTAAGATTTAAATATTTCGCAATAAAGATTTCCTTTTCTTTCGTAAGATATCTTCATTGTATATTCATATTCTCAAATATATATACATCTATATACGGTTTCTCACAGTATACTAGTTGGTGAGTAGTCCTACAATAGAAATACATCATTCTCAATCATTAAGTTGTTAATTATATGATAATAAGCAGTACATGATAATTTGGTATAAAAGGTAACATAACCGTTAACGTCATAATTATTGAACCGGTCCCACCTTATAATTATATCAAAAAGTAATAAGCATCATTTTAAACAGAGTTGATGCTTTTACTTTTTGCAGTGAAAAATCAATCTGCATATGCATTTGTCAGTACTGATGACGATTATTGCACGTGTCATATTTTTATGTCTCAATGTGCAGCTTAAGACTTCTAACATTTTACATATTTGTGTTTTTCTCTTAAAATATAAACTTTATTGCAACCTGCTATGTTAATTTTAGTTCCAGTCTCCCTTACATAACATATATTTGTTATTTTTTAGAAGATAAATTATACAAATTCTTTACAAATATATATAAATGCACACAAAACGTTTTTGCTCAGTCGTATTGTGAGTTGTCAACTTGCTACTCTTAAGGCTAGTTTTCCTATTTATTACAAAAGTTTTATGTTAAGTAAAAATTTTAAACTATAGTAAATTCTATTGCATTTATTCACGCTCTAATATTACTGTTATAATATTTTTTTGGTTATGATGTAGACGGAGAATAAGTATTAGTTTTGTGAGTGCACTGTGCTAGCTGGGAAAATATTTATAGTGAGTATTGTGACGAAATATAGGTCTGAAAATGTTCAAATTAACAGATAAATTATGATACATAAAAAGAAAAAATACGTAGGGCAAAGTAAGTTAAACAGAGAAAAAAAATAAAAACCAGAAAAATTAATAATTTTTTATGAAGGATTAGTCATGGGTGCATATCAAATTAACAAAATTATTATTTAGTTCGATGTAGTAATTACAAGAGATTATTTATTGCCCATATCTGTCGATCATATTAGGCTTAATACTAATAGTTTTCCTAGTCCATCTAAATAAATTTGAAAGAAAACCTTGATACTAATCATACATATTTGTTGAAATGTGTGAAACGATGCTCCACATTTTCCGTACATATATCCTGTTACGTAACACACAGTTCTATTTAAATCTTTATTTATATTTAAAATTATTTGCTTTAGATAAAATTGAAAAATAAATGTTTAATCTGGATGATCTCAGGAATTTTACCTTCCAGGGAACTGCGAGGTTAACTATACATTTTGTAGTTCTTTGTTTGAAAAAAAACTTACAGCTTAATTTATTACTAGGCGTGCTACTATACTTGATCACCCAAAATATAACATTTATAACGTATTTAAAAAGTGTGACCATTACACCTCTTTACAAAAATATATTTAATTTGTTTACATCTTTTTTTTTCTAAAAAACTATTAAAATTTTAATTTTTTTTTAAGGAAATATATTTAGATAATTATTTTTTAAATAATACTATTTTTTATTCATTTTCTTTAATTTTATGTTATCCACAAATTCTACTCTTTTACATAAGCTTTTTTTGACAATATATTCAGACACTACATAAAAATATTTGACGTATATTGAGTGTTAACAAGCTTAATATATACTGTAACTACTTTCCCATTAGAGTATTATTAAATAAGATAACATCTATAAGTATCAATATATTTATAAAGAATAATTTGATAACTTTACTTTTTTTTCTTTTTATATTTTTTCAGAAACATGAAAGTGATAATAGCGTTAATGCTTTTTAGCGCTTTAGTTGTCGGATCATTGAGTGTTCCGGTATCTAACCAAATTACCGATAAGGATGCTAGCAACACAATCGTAAAATCATCCGCGAGACAAGCCCCTAACGCTCCTGCGGTACCTGTAAGCTCCAGTGACGATGATGATGACGACGATGACGATGATTTAGACATCGATATCGCGGGGGATGAAGATGAAGACGATGATGAAGAAGAAGATGATGATGAAGATGATTACTTTGAACGTTTCATTGAAGACATTTTAGGAGGTAAGTTTATTTGAGTCTATATCTAGAGGCTATGAAACTTTCT
Source organism: Prorops nasuta (assembly GCF_024137725.1). Classification (NCBI taxonomy): domain Eukaryota; kingdom Metazoa; phylum Arthropoda; class Insecta; order Hymenoptera; family Bethylidae; genus Prorops; species Prorops nasuta. Next base: position 2,678,521 of record NW_027116814.1, read on the forward strand.
TTTTTAAATACTGTCTTAGGAATTAATTAGAGAATTATGAACTGCTGTTTCTTTGAAATGTAAAAATTGAACATGGCAATATGACGTGAAAAAAAAGATTTTTTAATTTATTTTTTACTGTTATTAAACTTATTGAATATCCATATACATATAATTAGATGAAACTACAATAACAATGAAAGAATGCAATCCGTTGAAATGGTAAAACTGTCAAGTTGCTTCAATTCAATAATTTCTAAAATGCAAAAGTTTAAAATTAGGATTTTATTAACATACATCTTTGGTAGAAGCAAGGCCATGTCTATAAAATTCTAGAAATACTATAATGAAGGTTAGATCAGTTATGACCATCACTCTCACAGGGTTTGTTTTCATTCAATAGTGCATAAAAATTAGAATACTGAAACCGTATTTTTATATGATGCATCTTTGGAATATTAGCATTTGTGGAAACCTGAGGTAATAAACTGAATAAGCCAGAGAAAAAACGATTTTTTAGCAATTGAAATATAATATATACTAGAAAAAGTAGTTTACAACTGGTTAATAAGTCGTAACAAAATTAATAACAGCAGTTACTAGTAGGGATTTACAAGGAATAACTTATTTACAGAAACTTAGAGAAAACAAAGTCTGCTACACCCTTAGTCTCCCAAATATTTACAGTTTCATAAGGAATAAATTTTAGTGCTCAAAACGATATCACCTTTATCACAATTTGGTCACACTTTATCAAATGATTCCATAAAGTATACAATGCTGTAATTCATTCAGACATATTTTTATTATTCCATTTACTGTACTGAATAGTTTGGATTTAATTAACTTAAATGTATTACAAACCACATTCGTTCATAACAGCAAAGTACATAGATCCTAACTGAAAAATAGGAAATTTAATATTAATTCCTCTAGAACTGGACAGCCAATCTTTTAGCCAGTAGAGAAAATCTTATTAACAGATATTTATTGGGTCAACATAAATAACATCTTTACTTACATTAGACAAATCAAGGGGTGAAACAAAACAATAGCTCTAGGTGCTTTACCTGCAAATAATATGGTAGCGTCACGATAACGTGATTAAAAAGATAACTGCTCAACAGTAACTATTTTTATGTCACAATTTATGTAACTCTGATAAAAAAAAACTTTTCCAAACTAATGTTTTTCAGTTCTTCAATTAAATAGAATTTAGTTTAATAATATATCAAGCTTAGAATTAAGCTTACAAATGTAATGTAGAATAAAATCAGTTTACACAATCCTAAGATATAGGATTTTGTATTTTTAAATAATTTTTTTCTCGGTATTGTAATGTAATTTTATATTATTACTTTTCCCCCAACAGAAAAGGATATATAATTTCAATTTATTGTTATTACTAAAATAAATATTAATTTATTATAACTAAATAAGAGAAATTATCTGTTTATATATATCTGATTTTATTTCAATTTTTTTTATTTAAATATTATATATTTTACTTTGACTAAAAATTTGTTTATTACAACAATGCATTATATTTGGATTTTTGCAGTAAAATCAAATTACTTGCTTCCTATTGTTTTGCATAAATTTTTTACGACCAATCGCATTAAGATAATCATCATGCGTCACCTAAAATCTAGATACAGGCCCAACAAATCGATGTTTATCATTTAGCCGGATTTACTTAAACGTACTATGAACATATCTGTCTTTAAGAAAGCTAACCACTGCAGGTTAGCAGGTTAGCTGCCGCCTGCGGGAGAAAAAGTTGTTCCACTTTTTCGTTGGAATGTGCTTTGTGTCTGTGCATAAATGCAGTCCGTAATACGCTTAAATAAGTGAATTAAAGCAGAATTTAATCAGTAAACAAGACTCTGCTAATAGAGTATTTTTTTAATACTTTCATACTTTTTAATAATAATTTTGATATACATTCCTCATTGATTCGAGTAGCAACAGAGCAGATGAAATAAGGTGCATATATCTTTTAAGTGTATAATACAAAAAATGTATTAAGACGATACAGTTTATATGAAAAATATAAAAGATATCTATATGGATGGTCTAGGAATAATCATACAACAGTTAAAAGTTACGAAAAATGTTTAAAGAAGAATTATATTCTGCTTTTGACAGAGAATAAAAGGTCCTTAAAAGTAATTTAACAAAATATCTTTCCAAATTATCAAGCAGGTCATCATGTTTTTTTTTTAATTACTAGCCCCGACCCCCTTTTTTGTTACATATTTTTTAACTGATCTTGAAAACATTCAGAAATCCTCTTTTCTTATTTTCGTTTTAGGCAGACATTTAGGTTTTTTAATTTGAAATTGAAGGTTTAATTAAAGTGTAGTGTGCGTTTTTGCGTTGGTTACGATTATTACACACACATAGTCTTTTACCAATGTAAACTTTCAAAGACAATTATTTATATTAAACATTTGGATGACACCAAAAATATTAAAATATGATTATTGAAATATTTGGATATAAATTGCAAAAAGATGTGTTACAAAACTTAAAATGCAATTTAACAAAAATTATGTTGACCTTGATAACTCTGACTGATAATAATTTTTCAAATTATATTTAAATACCTATACAGTATATTCTCTAATGTTTTATAGAAATATAACGTTTATATTATTATTATTATTAACAACTTTTTCAAATAAAACTTGGCCAATTCCACAAAGAGGAATATGGTTTCATTAATTTGACTTTGAAATGTCATTTGAAGGTTATATTGAGGCAAATTTTACTTTTTTAATGGAATATCTTATATATTTTTACACAATTTTCCAGTTGACCCAAAGAGATTTTCAAAATTTTCTTTAATTTTTCATTTTATCCAATCGTTTACTAGAAATTTCAATATGAAGTAGTTGTAGGTGATAGACTATTCAAGTGTACGTGTAGCTGTCAAGTACACTAATTTAGTCATAGCAAAAAATACTTGCAATTTAAAACTGAAACATCTCTTAAATGACTGAATAAAACGAATACATAAAACAACAGAAATTTTGACAGCTCTCGAAATCAGTTACAAGAATATACAATAAAAAAATCTAGTATTTTATTTAACACCTGGTCTGCCGTGTTAAATTCCTTACAATGTAATCCATGTGAACTTGTATATGTGTGTGTACGTACCGGTCACTGGTGACCTCCATGAAAGTCAACCTGTTAAGACACTCAAAGTGACATTTATATAACCTCCAAATGACGATTCAAGGTCAAACAAATAATATACTTTTATGTTCTTCCCGAAGCCAAACATGTTTTATCCGAAAGAATTTTTATTGTTGATAGTAGTTGAACGTTATTTCAGTAACAGTTAGCTTCAACATCTACTTTATAGGATCCGCTAGATAAAATAACCTAGGTTATGAATATAAAATTCCGTTTTATAACCATAACTTATATTAATCTTTATATAAGACCTTTTTGAAGCATATTTTAATTTTCTCTCGGAAAAGGTGTTATAGAAAAAGATGGTATTTGTTGTAGTTATGAAGTTAAACAGAATTTGTTATCCATGGTCTATTTCATCTTGTCTCGTGGGCCCGAGAGAGACTCTATTAATTAAACCATTTTGATTATCAATTTTTCGAAGCAAAATCAATGCAAGCTAATGTGTATAAGAATTGTGTGCCCTTAAATATTTTGAAAATTAAACGATTAAAAAAAATATTTTAAACAAAAATTTTAGGGTACACATTGGTTTGTCTACTGGCCTAATAAATTTGACCTTGAAAGGTCAATTGAAGGTTATATGAAATTTATGAATGGAATATACTTTATATGATTATACATTCAGCATATAACTTGTTTTGAGTTTTCCAAATTCACTTTTCACAGTTTCATTTCATCCAGTCGTTTACTAAAGGACTCGTTTTGAAATTGTACTTAGATATTACTTTTGTTGAATTACTGTACGTAACCGCTGCACTGACCCATCCCTATAATCTCAGCTATACATATATATTTTCAAAATGATATATCTTGTTAAGAACCGAATGGAATGAAAAAATTAAAAAGTAAATTATATAAACGCTCTTGAGAGAATTGAGATCAGCTACAATAATATAAAATTATATGCAAAGTATTCCATGAATTCCATTGAATAAAATCACATTAACCTTCCTGTAATTTTCAATTGATTTTTCAAGGTCATATTTTTTAGGTCGATAGCTGACTTATTTAAACCTTACAATTTGTGCCTGATATAGTTATTTTTAAAACGCTTATTTACCAAAAAAAAGGGGGGTCCCCTCTTTTTCATAAGCTTTATATATAAGATTTGTTTAACAGATGAATAATGTAGTGGAATTTTTTAACTAGTGCTTTTTCATAGAATATTTCATAATACTTTAAAAATAATTTTTCACTATTTTAATTCGACTTGTTTTCTCAATATAATACATTCAAGGAAATTATTTAACGATGCACAAATCATTATTAATTATCGATATGTATAGAATATCCATGTCTAATCGCCTCCGGAAATTACATGGAAAAGTTAACAAAATACAAGAAAAATATTATAAATAAAAGTTTTTTGACTTTAAAGGAAGGTATGAAAAGGTATTATTTGTTTGACCTTGAAACGCACTACAAAGAAATATTAATATCACTTTGATTTCTTTTTAATGGAACTACTTATTTTCTATTGTATTATTCTGTAGCGTATGTCAAAAAATTTGAAAAAACTTGTTATTATATTTCATTTCATTCAATCGGTTACAAAATATTTTGATTTGATATTATAGGTTTGATGAAAGTAGTGTGTGTGATCATAATACATGCAAACATATAGTAGTACAGCTACGTATAGAGTTTCAAATCGAAGTAATTCGTATACGATTGGATGAAGGGAAAGAAAAGATAAGAAAGCTTCGAAAACTTTTCAGATAAACTATAAGAATTTGCAGTAACAAAAATAGAGGGTTCCATCTAATAATTTTAGAGTTTTTTAATTTCAATTTTTTTATTTTTTAATGTTTTACAAAATTAAATCAATAATATTATTTTGTGTTTCCCTTGAAGTTAAATAATTTTTGTCTGAAATATTTTTTGTATTTTGTTTACACTTGAAATAATTTTCTATTGTGGTTAACACGTTGACTATAACAGAGGTCAGAAGAGACTAGCAAGTTCATATATACATCACGTTGTAAGAAATTCAGCGTGGTAACTAATGTGTTAAACTGTAACACAAAATATATCAAGTATTCTTTCGTAACATACTATAAAAACTTCTAGAATAAAATATAAAAATACTAAGTATTTAGTAGAAATCCCAATTTTAGCTATGACTGCAACTAGACTACGCGAGAAATAAGTTAGGATTTCCTACAGGTCATATAGTAGCCTTTATTTCTTCAATTACAATGGCTAAATCATTAAAATTTTTCGGTTTTTCGAATTAATATGGCCTTTATCACATCGTGATATTTCAATATGATTTAAATTAGGTAGATAAAGGTCAGTCTAAAACTCAAGTTTTTCTTTAGGCTAAAAATGCCTTAGGTCTATTGATTTTACGTTTAAGATCATTATCACTTTAGGGTATAGACTTTAACATTTCAATTTCTGTCATATGGAAGAAAAACTGTGCTAAGCATGTCAACGTAAATATATGCTGGTCCATCATATCCTGTATTCCATGAATTGGACCTGTTCCTGACCGGTTATTGCCCCATCCCTTACACCAAACCATCACCAAGCTGCCTCCTTTTTTAATTATCGGTTTAGTATACCGTTGTGTAAATTCGTCAGCAAAACATTTTTGAACATATATTGTCATCTAAAAGTATTTGCTATCCTTGAACTAAAATATAATAATATTAAAAGTTTCATATCTTACTCAGAAAGATTCGTAGTTTACAGTTTAAAAAAGGATATTAAAAATTATTTTATAAAGTTTCATTTAAAAATTTGAAGGACTCAAAATGAAAGATTAAGTGTTTCATGGCTAAAAATCAAAAAGATAATTTTTTTATTTTTGCCTTATTTCATTGTCTGACAAATTCACAATAGATTTTTATGATAAAAGAAAATGAGATATATATTAAAAATAATACCCTTTCTTTAAAAAAAATCCTGGTAAATATTAATATATTTTTTATAAAAATTGTGAAAACAAGAAAATTCTGTTTCATTTTCGATTATTTTGAATAAACAGAGATATTGATAAAAAATGCTTATAAGCACAAAAGGTGTGTTTGGGTATTAAAAGTAAAAAATACAAGTTAAAATAAAAAAAAAACAAGTCATATTTTACTTTTGTAATTTAGTTTATTTACAGTAAAAATATTTATTTCTCAATATATCCACTCTTATTTTATATTATTGTTTCGCTTAATTTAGGGATCCTTTGTAATAGTTTTCCAAGTATATAATAATTTGCATTAAATTACTTAAAAAATGAAAGATTGCCCTAAGACACTGCTTTTTCCTGTCTTAATGATCTCATTATAACTTTATAGAATTTAAAACAGGAGAGATTGAGAAGGTCGTGTCGCGATCTTCAATCATCCTCCGTTTTCTTTGCCCTAAAAAACTCCGGGTGCAATTTAAAAGTGTGTTTCGGGACGCTGCACAGTGGAAAAAAGTACTTTATTTTGCTAAACAATCAATAAGTCAATTATTTGTTGATCTAACATAATACAAATTTCAAGAAATATTTTATCATATCGGTACTTTGAAACAACAAAATAAAAAATTAATAATGTTAATATAGATTTATTTGTTAATTTGCCAATTTTGTAACGATTTATTTATAAACTATTCATTATAGAGTTTTAAGAATATTCATTAGTATTTCTTTTGATTTTCGATATTTAAAATTGCTGAATACCATAAAAATAATATCCTCAATTATCAATAATAATTCATGAAATTATGTCCGGTTATATTATCAACAAAAAATAAAGAATTTGTGTACTAAGGGGAACTTATAACATATACAGTTTCGTATAACATTAAATTCTACTATCTTACATTGATTATCATGATTATTTAGTTATGTTTTTATGGAATAAAAAATTACTTTTTGTGAGAGTATTTTATTATAAAAGTTTCCTTTATATTTTTGAAAATAATGAATTATCAAATAAATTTATTATGTCTTGATTAGCATCAATTGTTTCTGATATATACAAATTTCAAATGCTAGAAATGTAAGGAGCTGATGTTTACAATAGAGTATATATGAAATATGTCATCATTTGCGGATATTTTAAATATTTTGTTGCTTGATATAAAATATAAGTTTTATAACTTTTGTTTCCTTATTCTTGAGTATTATCGTATAAATATATCTAATTGGTAAATAGTTAAGATTATATTCAATGACATTTTCACCCTAGGATTTTGTGAATCAATGAAGACATGGCACCATGTGTTTTTAGTTTGCAACATATAATATATGCTACATCTGAAATATACATATATTATCCTAACATTGTGCAGTATTCATTTTTCGATAGTTTAAACTAAAATTTCAAAAAAACCTGACGTCCTGGAGTAATTTCAAAACCATATTCGTTTTTAGCACATAAAAATCTATCAGAATCACCCTCGACCTTTCTTGAACTGACAAAAGTGAAATTTCGCAGACCTGTGTTATTATTTGTTATTTTTAATATTTAATTATCTATTGAATACCTATTACTTAGTTTATTTATGATGACATTGCAATGAGTTGCCAACACGTTGACTGACAGTCTACGAAATAACTCATAACAAACTATGTGTTGTCTCGTAGACTGGCAGCCACTCTCAACCTGTTAACATTATTCTTCAAGCGTACCGTAAAACACATCATTTAACGTCGTGCATTCAAAAATTACTCGTTTCGGTTCAAAGGGTCACAGAAACTGCAGTAATAGAATAGGTTAAGAAGGGTTCGTATGACGTAAACGAGTGAATATTACGTACTGTATAGAATATAAAATTAGCTTTACCATTTTTTTTACCTATACAACTATACAGGGTGTTTCACTTTTTTTGACCCAGCCAGAGGGATTTATATTTCGTTTATTATAGTAAATATAAGAGGTTTATTTTTTTTCATGCAATATCTCTGATACTACTTTTTATTTTGATTCAAAAAGTATTTACTTGCATATTTTTAAGGTCATACAAAGCTGAAAACTTATATTATTTTTTATTACTCTTTAAAAAAAATATATTCTGTACTGAGAACGATGAGTTTCATCTAATGAATAATAATTTACACAACAATGAAAAAAATTCGTTCATATGATAAATAAATTTATTGATATAACGAAAAGTTTATTATACACTGTATACTATTCATTATATGAACTAATTTTGTTTGTTGTTTTAAAAAATTGTTCATTAGCTGAAACATTTATTTCAGTATGAGTTATATAAAAATATGTTTACACTTAAAGTCTGCATAAAATTGTATACAACTTGGTATGCATTAATAATATTAAAAGGATTTATAAGAGTTTTTTGTTGATATGATAAAAGTGATAAAAAAGTTTAATAACTTTTGTTCATATTGTTAATAATTTTCACGTTATATTAAAATCTACTTAGTCCCAATTTTTTGAGGTTGATAACGTACAGAAAATATTATGTAAATCATTAAACATTAACGGGATCCCTCACGCGTGCTTTACCGACAGTACAAGTCAATAAACAATTCGTTTAATAAAAGTCAAATGCGAAGCAAATTGCAAAAACGGGCTTCTTTATGACAAGGTGCCAATTCTAACGAGTCAATCGAGCTTAAAAAACTCAAATCGGATGAAGAATAACGCTGTACCACTGTCCCGCGTTCTTGAAGTGGAAATAACCAAAAGTAACCTCTCTTCAAGAATGCGGCACAATGGTACAGCGTTATTTTTCAACTAATTTGAGTGTTTTTAAGTTCGTTTGACTCGTTAGGACTGGCACATTGTCCAACAAACGCCCGATTGTTCAATTTGCTTCGCATTTGAATTTTATTAAACTAATTATTTATTGACTTTAACTGTCGATAAAGTAGGCGTGAAAATAGAGTAGAATCATTTTATATTGTTATAGAAGTAAGTAATAAAAATTAATTCCTTTTTCTCGCCTTATTAATATTGATCGAGATATATAGAACTATATTCATATTCTAAGCACATCGTTATATATTTTATTTTAAAAAAGTCCATATAACACTCCGAAATATGTTTGTTTTGACTTGTAATGGCCTCAGTACAAGTTCACCTGACATTTGAAGAATAAATAACTTCTGATATGTGTAGGTAGGTTATAATTTTTCGAATAATCAATCTTTATTATATATTAATCATATTTAATTATTAAATAATGGTCATTCTATACCAATCTGTTAATCATAATAAGATTCGTTAGTTTACAATTACAGTCATTCTAGAACTAAACTGATTAGTCTTATTTTGTTAATTACTGTAAATATAATTTATAGTTCCTTAGTGTTTAATCATTGTTTGTTCTTATTACAATTTGCCCAACTGTGCTGTATACCACTTTAAAAACTACATGCTTTCTTTCTTAACAATTTAAAAAAATGTTTAAGATTACCGTTGGTCTGTGACTACCTACCTTTTCCCTTATAAATATCCAAATTAATCTACCAAAATTATTATAACTTATTAATCCATTTTTATATAAATAAAATATATTTCAATAACGGTCAACAGTTATAAAACTATTTTTGTACTTTTTGAAATATAAATTTTGTCAATTGCATTTCAATTATATTACTTATATATATATATATGAGACAGAACAAAAAAAAATTAAAATTTTAAAAATCTTATATCTTGAAATTCGATATGTTTAGGTGAAGAAGACGACGATGATGATGATGACACAGTTAATGCAGTGGTAGAACCAGTAGCACCAGCAGCACCAGCGTCACCTTCTTCCCCATCCAATGCACAATCGATCATTGCATCACCACCAATTCCAGCTGCTGTTCAATCGGACCTTAACCAATTCAATAATGAGGAGTTGGTTACCGACGGATCATCCGTAAATGAACAAACGGCAACGGACACTGATGGCTACGAGGATGAAGAAGAAGCTGTGGACACTATACCTGAAGGTCAAGCGGCATCCAACATCCAAGAAACACACGTAGATGGTGGGGAATCCTTGGCCAATCCGGTGTTACAGGCAGTAAACACTCAACAAGTGTCAGCTGCGCAAACTCCTTTGCAGTCTAGTCAAGCTAGTGATGACGATGATGATGATGAAGATGATGATGACGAAGAAGATGATGTAGACTTAGATATTACCGAAGATGACGATGATGACGAAGAGGAGGACGATGATGAGGACGAGGACGATGATGATGATGATGCTGAAGACGCTATCGAGGACATTGCAGGCGCCAGGCATGCACGTGAATTCAAGGGCAAGAGCAAGAAACATATCAAAGGTCGACATTTAGCACGAAAATCGCGTAGTAAATCGGTATCGTTACATAGAAAAAAGAGCATAAAATCGTAATTAATGCCTTCAGCAAGTACCATAACTGTGAATAAAACTAAAACTCGCATTATATTTATTGATAATCTATTGGTGAATAAGACAGAGAAAGAGGAATAGGAATCAACAGTCTTGTAAATGCCACAAACTTGTTTTTTTTTTCTGAATTGTTATTCTTTTAGTTCGTTATAGAGGTTCTAATATAATAATTATCTTAGTTCGCATCATTACTATAAAGCTATCGAGTTCGATAGCGTGCTGAAGTTAACATGGCAAAGTTTGTGCAATTTGTATGTACGCCATGATCGTATACTACTAAGATCAATTAAAAATTATCTTTGTCTCAGGCTACTCAAGAACTTCTACCATTTTCTCGTTCAAAAGTTTTTCGTGTTATATTGATTTATATGTTAAAAGAAACAGACAGAGACCCTAAATGAGAAACATGATTCTAAACGATTCAAATTTGGTCTAAAACTAAATGAAAACAAAAACCAAATTTACAGCACTCGTTTATCGTAAGGTGTTGAAGTAATTTTTTATCAGAATTCTTTTTATTATATGTTGAGCTAGATTCGAATAGAAATCCGAATATGAAACAGTTTCCTAGTATAAAAACCATTTCCTACTAGGTACACTTGAGGAAATTGAGTCATCTGAAAACCAAAACAAATATTTAAACAAGACATCAATTTCGCAGACTAGGAAAATTTTGCTCACCGAGAGGCTTACACAGCACTAATACTGGAATACTAGTAATAAACCAATCACAATAAGCAGAGTGATGACAAAGAAATCTTATCTACCTGTTACTCGAATCGAAACTCAAAGATTTAATTTTATTATTATTATTCAAATAATTTTTTAAATTATTAATAATGCATTTTTAAGATAAAAATGAACCCAAACACGATTTTATTTGTACAATTATTTTTTTATTAGTTATTTGCTAACATTTGAAATAATAATTATTCAAGTGAAGCTATTGTTGGCTTTATTTCCTTCGTAACTATGCAAACAATTTGTTAACATATTATCGACCACGTGTATTATAGTTATGCATACCAGAGTTATCAGTAATGGATCATTTTTCCCCCAAATTGTCTCATATTCACAATGCAACACAGGAAATAAGAGTTATAGCAAGGGGAAGAAATTATATTTTATGAAAATTCTGTTATACATTTTTCTTCTTCACTGGCTGGGTAGCTCCATTTGACCATGATAAATGTTCATATTTTAAATTACGTGTATCTAGCAAGAGCTAAACTACAGTGTATTTAAATATGACTGCAGTAAATGACCCCTTGGAAATACACAAATTTTCTTTGGTGCAATTATAAAAAATTTTATTTATACAAAATATGTATACATTTCGAGTATTCCACCATTAAATTAAAATCTGCACATATAAGGTTTATTAATGACACAACAACAATAATTTTAAAATTGTTGGATTATAAAAATTATAACTTTGCAATTCCGATTAGAGCAACAGGTATAAGATATTTTTTTGATTTCGCTCAATTTATTATCAATGGTTTATTCAGTTTATTTGTAGTAGTTCGATGCTAGTCCAGTTTTAATAAACTTTAATCTTCTTGATGGGTGAATTCTTCCCTGCCAGCAAATTTGAGTTCATTTGAAAGATTTGTTTTCGTTTTGGACAGAAAAAATCTTCCCAAGCATGCTGGTAAGTACTAAGATTACAACCTAACACTACTGTTACTACTTCTACTACCATTACTACTATTAATATCGTTTATAATATTGCTCATATTGCTACTAATATTTTTGATACCAGTCGTACTAATACTATTATTACCATTATCATCATCATTAGCATCAATGTTTATTTAATTATTTATAAAATGTGTAACAATACATTATTTAGTTTATTTATTCACTCTTGTAACCTCGAATGAAACATAAGCATGTAAAAGAAAAGATTACAAAATGAAGTTAGAATTTATGAGAATCAATAACAGCAGCAGTTCTAAATGTATTACTGCAATTTAAAAATACACTGTTAATTTCTATATACAAATGCAGTTATAATAGCAGTTAAATGTATAGTCAGCTAGTGTAGTGAAGTTACAATTAAAATTAGAAATTGATTTACCCTTAGGAAATATTAATTATGGTGAATTTAAACTAATTACTGTGATTAAAGTAACCCTAAAGAATTTAACACTTTACAAAATCAATTCATTTATCCTCATTCAAAATGATTCTTATTTATTATTAATTTGTAGCAGAAAATGTGAAATATGTCTCCCTGAAAGAAAATTTTGCTTAAAACAAATCTGTATAACGCGTAGTGCTTATAGTAAAATGATTTGTACAAAAAATTGTATAATTTGGTTTGAAAATACACTTAATTTATTATATATACGAGACCTTTAATATTTATTTATTTATACCAGATTTAATATCTCACATCCAAACACACTGTAGTGTAAGACATTACGAAATTTACAAGATACATTTTTTTTCTCTCGGTAACATTCGTTCTTTTCATACACACACACACACACACGCAAATTGAAAAATTATAATATATTTATATAATGCTTTAGTTTATTTATTCTTACCGTTTTACATTATATCCATTACATCAATAAAATTATTACAAAAATTGTATTGTATAAACCTATAAAATGTGTCAATTCTAAGTAATCCCATCAACAATATTCAGTATTTCTTTATTAAAATTTTGATAATTTTTTCCACCTGGTCTATAAAATTTTTATAATTTATATATCAAGTCGAATACCATTAAGGTCATTTCTGAACAGCAAATACACATGAATTTAGTTGTAAAAAACTCGATATAGCATTCAACGGTTCAAGAGAAAACTGATTTATGAAATGTCCCTATTGAAAATAAAATCAACATATTTTTATCAATTTCTATCAATTTTTCATAAGAACTAAAATATTAAAGGTAGTATGTTTTCAAATTAATGTCCTGTATATCTATTTTGCTATTATTTCGAATCACTCTAAGGGTACTTAACTTTTAAGATTTAATGACTATTTTTAAACTTCGTTCCTTAATAGTTCTTTACTATAATATATCATTATATTTAATACTTTAATTTGTACTTTTAGTTAACTTTTTTTCTTAGTTTAAATTTTACGTTCACAGAGAACTTAAAAACCAATTAAATTTCGCTGGACAGAAATCTACTAAACACTTAAGCTTAAGAGGGTCCACTATTTTAAATCCCTAAAAATAAGATGATTTTCGAGAATTTTTTAAAAAGAAATTAATGTATTTAAATGTTTTAAATTTCGAAGTACAATAGTATTCCAATATTCTCACGCTCTAATAAAATAATGAACTCTTGAATCTATTTTACAATTAACTATATTATTTTCAAGCACTTTTTTTCCAAAGGGTAATTTTATATATGAGCAATTCCACCAATTCGGGAACTGGTTTACCGACGCACATCCCAGATTTTTGTGATATTCTCAGATCTTTTACTCTTGATCGAAAAATGATTCTCTAATTTTTTTCAGAATTTTTTATCCATTATTTACGACGTGGTTATATTGGAAAGTTTTTGATTTTAAGTACGTCCTATCTTTTAATTTATTTTCTATACTTTTTCAAATAACTTAATAAATTTTTTTCACACATGATCTCCATGTAAAAAAATCTCACCTTTCTAGTGAAATAATTGTTCTTCTAGTGACATCACTTTATGCCGAAGAAATTAGCGTTTAAAGTATACAAATCAATTTTTCAGGAAATGCGTATTGTTTTCGTAAAGTTGAGAAAATTTCACATGGAACCTGTAACTTTCAAAATAGGATTTCTATTAAAACTCCTCGAATCGATAATAATAAAAAAAAAAAAATAATAAATAGTTTACCGCAAGTATTATGAACTATCTCGATTCTTATGGACTTTTTTTCCAAGTACGACACTAGAGCCTGTAATATTTATTCGAAATGACTTAATTTTATTACTGTAAGTGCCGGTGTCTTTGCGTAAAAATAGGGATTACGTAGGAGTACCAGGTTAAATTTTTTTAATTACAGTAATAACTCCCCCAATGTTTTATTTCTACTCTGTATATCATTTTTTATTTTTAAATCTACTTCAAACCTACAAATTTTAAACTTTAATCTTTCAAAACAAGAGTATATTTAGGGTTGAGAAACAAAAAATTTAGGTTGGTACTCCTACGTAATCTCGACTTTTACGCAAAGACACCGCCACTTACAGTAATAAAATTAAGTCATTTCGAAAAAATATTACAGGCTCTAGTGTCATACTTGGAAAAAACGTCCCTAAGAATCGAGATAGTTCATAATACTTGCGGTAAACTATTTATTATTTCTTTTTTTTTTTTATTATTATCGATTCGACGAGTTTTAATAGAAATCCCATTTTGAAAGTTACAGGTTCCATGAGAAATTTTCTCAACTTTACGAAAACAATACGCATTTCCTGAAAAATTGATTTTTATACTTTAAACGCTAATTTCTTCGGCATAAAGTGATGTTACTAGAAGAATAATTATTCCACTGGAAAGGTGAGACTTTTTTACATGGAGATCATGTGTGAAAAAAATTTATTAAGTTATTTGAAATAGTATAGAAAATAAATTAAAAGATAGGACGTACTTAAAATCAAAAACTTTCCAATATAACCACGTCGTAAATAATGGATAAAAAATTCTGAAAAAAATTAGAGAATCATTTTTCGATCAAGAATACAAGATCTGAGAATATCAAAAAAATCTGGGATGTGCGTCGGTAAACCAGTTACCGAATTGGTGGAATTACTCATATATATGTATTGAAGACATGTAGATGTTCCCAAGTACATGACGTAAAATGACGCGTTTAAGTCACGCTCGACAGAGGATGTCGAACATGCAGTGACGTCGTAATCTGGAGAAAATGACAGGCACTCACAGCGAGTAATTTTACTTTAAAATCATCAAATAAGCTTGCAGTTTTAATGATGTTCATCTTCCTTGCTTATCTGATACTTTCTTAGAGAGCAGAATTTAGTTTTAATACTTTTTTAGTAGCATTCACAGGAACCCTACTCACTAGTGACACCATACATTTTTATTCAGTTCACATTTTGTTACTACAGACTTTCTCAAATTTTTTAATATAAAGAAAATTTTATTAATATAATTAATACCCTAATGAGTGCCTGAAATTAGATACAAGATTATTTATGAACACAAATATACGGTAGACATTCATTTAATTACTAATAATTATAATTTTTAGTGTCTGTGTTCAAGGTATAATTATTTGAACGAATATTAATTAACAGAACCTTCAAACTCCTTCCTCAGTTGCAAGACAATAAAAAAAGAAGAATGGGAAATAAAAAATGTTGTGTTTCGTTTATATTTCTAAGTGAAATCTTTAATTATTTTTAATAAATTGTTCTTTCATGATACAGATATCTCCTGAGGCATATAATATATATAATAACACTGGCAATCAAATATGATAAATACAAAGTTATTATAATATAAAATAAAAAATATGATTAGTGTTTTAGAAAGTATAAGTTTAAATAAGCAATTCTAAGACATATAAAGTTGAGCTAATATTGAAGAAGTACTTCATTAGAACTACTTGAAATTTAAAAAAGAATAATTAAATGCAGCATTCCTGAAATTTCTTAAACTCTTCTGTGACATAGATTTCTCCATGTATTCCAAATTAACTTTTGTTTTTTCTCCTTCATTTAACAGTTTGATTTTAATAATAACTATATATGTGTATTTATTTCGTATATACTATATTTTTAAGATTTCACGTTTTTTCTTTTTTTTTTATTACTTCTATGAAGTTAAGTAAGAATCACAGATTGAAAATCACTTGTCTTATGTAAAATTATATCAACTTTACAAAAAAAATACTTTCAAATTTTTTGAAAATTATACGCATTGCTTCAAAAATTAATTATCTTTTTTTTAATTTAAATGAAAATTTTATTGATACCGGGAAGTCGTAGCACAAAAACAATAATTCCACAAAAAGGCTGCTTCTTACATAAAAATCATACTTGACAAATATCTTTTTGTTTATCAAAGTAAGCACAAAAAATGCAACAATTTCCCACGTGAGATCGCACACACAATAATGAATAAAATATTATAAAAAAAATTGAGCTCTTAATTTATATAAGAAACATAAATTCTGTAAGTTACAAGCATTATTTGAATGGTGAGTTAAAATTCTATCTTCTGTTTTATGTGTGAAATGGCTCATATATATGAAAACCAATATAAATTCTTAAATAGAAAAATGTTTTAATTTTGTAATGGAAAATATAAATTCTCTGAATCAAAAAATTTTTGTTGGGAACGTTCTTCATAAAATTGCATAAAAAATAGTGGAATTTTCTATTTATAAAAAAAAATAGACTATCAAAGTTTACTTTGGTTCAAAATTAATATATATATTGAAGAGGTAATTTTAAGTGTATATTTTTTATGGTGTTATTTCTTATGTGGTTCTGTTTACTGAACAAGATTTTATAAATTTTTGTAGAGGTACCTTTAAATGATTATTTTTTATTATATTATTGTGCTTATAATAATTATAGAAATAAATTTTAGAAAGGGATAAGGATTTCACATGCAATTTTTATTTCTTCTCTCGCCCTATAAAATGTGTAATAAATCAAATCTTAGTTTATAATTTTATGTTGCTTAACTATATCATTTTAGCTATTAATTAGTTACAACTAAACACTATTGTAATTTTGATATTATTTTGAAAATTGAGAACATACTATTTGAGTTTGGGGTATTGACCTTGAACTTAACGGTATTTAAGGTGGGGCCGTTAGTATCATAAGACATAATGTTAGTGGTCAAACTGGTTTTAAATGTAGGTTATAACCTCTTTCTTAAACGCCTAGAATTTCATTTTCCACCAGTTAACAAATCTTAATTATAATTCAAATATCGCTTTACATTAGTGATAAAATCGAAAAAAGTTTAATTGATTTGATTTAATATTTATTTATAGCATACACACAAGATGAACCATTTTAATCTATAGGATGTATACTACTTAAAATGATCAAGATGAAAAACGTTTTTTTTTATATTTCCAATTATGTAAGAAATAACAATTTTTTATGTAAAAAGTTTTAAAAGTGTGTTTTGAATTACACTCGAAACGTACGACTTATTTAAAAGATTTATATACTCCTTATAATTACGAAAATAAATACAGTTTTACGTCGATAGTCTGAGTCATTTTAAGTGATACATTCTACATTAGGTTTGT
This sequence comes from Prorops nasuta, assembly GCF_024137725.1. Lineage (NCBI taxonomy): Eukaryota > Metazoa > Arthropoda > Insecta > Hymenoptera > Bethylidae > Prorops > Prorops nasuta. Next base: position 2,696,284 of record NW_027116814.1, read on the forward strand.
TTTCCATTGCTGAACTGAAACTGCATTGGTTCCAAAAGTAAACACGGAAGTGTTTACTATTGCAAAATTGCACAAAACTGATGTCAGGAATAATGTTCGTTATTGCATTATAAACAAAATTCTGTATAACAGTTCTATGAACTGTGCTAGGGTAAAGGTTGGTGCAAGCAGTGCAGTGCAAAGCTGTTTATGGTCAGGAAAAAATTTAACGGGAAAGTTAAGAAATAAAGAATGTATGAAAAGTATGATAGTCATATTATGTCTAAATTAATCTCCCTTTCATATTTTTACAAGTATAATAATATAATATATCTTATTATTAAATATTCAACATTTTTATAATAAATTCATTTATATATTATTCTAATCAAAATTTTAAAAAATATTAATTAAAATAATAATGTGAAGTTTTTTTTAATTTTATACTGATAAAATATATTTATATATATGTTAAGCATTCTAAAAGCGTATTTTATAAATATATTTGGACAAAATATTTGTAAATATATATATATATATATATATATTTAAAAAATATAATATATATCCCATTTCAGTGTGTACATCTAAGAAATGATACACTAAATAAAAAGCTCATCGTCTTATGACAGATGGTGCTCTAACAATGTCCCAATTTATAATCAACTGTTGACTTTAAGTCAACTTATAGATGATTGATAGTTAAAAATTGACTATATTAGTCAATCTTTTAAAAAAGTTAATTTAAAATCAACAGTTGACTATAAAGTGGAACATTTGTTGTCACGTGTGTTGCTAGGGTGGGGGAGGGGGGTGGCCCATTATTAGCAACAGATGACGATACAATTGAAAAAATTTTGATGCTGTTACAGCACATTATATTGTAGAACTATTTCATTCGTTCGATAATATTGCACTATCTGAAAGAGAGATCGTAAGGTAATTAAGTTTTATCTGAGAATAACTGATAAGTTTAGAGTTTTTTAATTAGAATATATAATCTTTGAATTAATTATTATTGTAGATAATATTCCGCCAGACAAGAATTTTGCTGGTATATATCGGGAGCATAATAATGATGATATTTCTGTCAATTTTCGAGGATCAAATATTCATTTTAATAAGACTTGAGATTTTGGAAGAAATCATAAAAGTGCCCATAATTTTATGCTTAAATGAACGAGCATTTCAGATTTGAACTTTATAAACTAAAAAGTCCATTAACGATAATCTAACTTTAATCACTCTATCTTTTGCAATTTTATATAACTATATTTATCATTTATATTATATAAATAATTTTTATCTCTTTTATCATATATATACATTAGGGTGTCCATAAAATTGAAAGTTCCCAAGCTCAGCGTAAAAATGATTCCGAATGGTTAAAAAATAAGAGGTATGGGGATTATTTCGATTTTAAATAGGTTTGTGCTGTGATGCAAATCGAAAAAATACGTTTATTGAGACATTTTTGCTTATAACTCTTAAATCCTGCATTTTTTGGAAAACTTTCATAAGGACGAATGAAAGCTTATAAAATTCTTTACAATTTATGTTTTATGCATTTTTAGCGTAAATCTAATACTTATTGAGTTAAAACGCTGTAAATATGGAAATTTTAAGCAAATCTATAACAAAGTTGAATTTCTTCTCGTAAATTTTTATTTTTTTATCTTTCATATACAGGATATTTTAAGTAAGACGTCCCAGTGCATGGATATATACGTGACGTATATCGCTTTAAAAATAAGAAATATTCAATGGTTTCATATGACCTTTTTGAAAGCAAATAACAAAAGGTTTCGAAAATGTCCTATGTAAAAATTGAATATTTCTTATAGTTAAAGAGATACACGTCATTTTATATCCATGCTCTAGGGCGTCTTGCGTGAAACACCCTATATATTGGAGATAAAAAAATAAAAATTTACGAAAAAAAATTCAACTTTGTTAGAGGTTTGCTTAAAATTTCCTTATTTACAGCGTTTTAACTCAATAACTATTCGATTTACGCTAAAAATGCATAAAACATAAATTGTAAAGAATTTTATAAGCTTTCGTTCGTCCTTATGAAAGTTTTCCAAAAAATGCAGGATTTAAGAGTTATAAGCAAAAATGTCTCAATAAACGTAGTTTTTTGCTTTGCGGTACAGCACAAACCTATTTAAAATCGAAATAAACCCCATATCTCTTATTTTTTAACCATTCGGAATCATTTTTACGCTGAGCTTGGGAACTTTCAATTTTATGGACACCCTAATATACATATGTATATACATATATAGTTATAGATCAAAGTTATATTCAATAATAATTATTATTGTCACATCTATCACGTCAGTATCCCTTCGTTGCTGAAACATCAGTAATAATCGCAGTAGTCAACTCCCTGTAGTAGCCTAATCCTTCTGTTCGATCTGATCACCAAAAGCCTACGATCTATCTAGATATGTTTTTTCACCGCTGCATCACTGAGGCTAGTTTGATCTGTAATTTGAATATCTGAATCAGATCCCGAAGAATTCTGTAATTTTAACGAAAATTTTCAGTATGGGTACGAATTGAAAGTGACGTATATATAGGTACCCGAAGAATTCTGTAATTTTAACGAAAATTTCTAGTATGGGTACGAATTGAAAGTGACGTATATGTAGGTATACATTTATCATTGCACAAACATACCGACATTTATCGTTAACTTTGGTCTAACGATGTTGAAATTTTTCGATAAGAGCAGTAAGAGCTACAGAATACAGATCAGCAAACGTAAACATTCACTAGGCTAATTGGAAAGCTCCCACAATTGCTCTATTAGGCCCAAGTGCCCCAAGTCCATCCTCTGATTGTCTCCGGATTATCTGTAAGGCAATTCTGTAACTCTTACAGGCAAATTTCGGTATCGTTAGGCAGAAGTTAACGATAAATATCGGTACGTGTAATGATAAATGTACATATATATATATATATCATTTTCAGTCCGTACCGATACCAAAAATTGTCGTTAAAATTACATTGGGATTACCTAATTTTGATCTAGTAATTTTTTCGCTATCGATTAATCGATTGCATCCTTGCTAACACAAACTGAATTATAATTCAGCTTCTTTGTAGAAGCGTCCAACTTGCATTGTTGTATGTTACGTTGTATAGACTATAGATTTCGTAAAATACAAATTATAGTTTATGTGCAAGTGTTCAGTGAGACTAGAATTACGAGTACTTTTTCATGATATTTGCGAAAGAAAATATATTATTTTTTACTGGAGATTTGTTGTGTTATTTTTATATTGTGATTAACCTGAAAAAATTGACGAACAGTATTTTTCTAAAAAGTGCTCAAAATAATGCAAACCTTATCTCAAACTAGTCGATTTCAATCTCGTACATAATTTTAGAATATTTAGAAAAAATCCGATCCTTGCAGAAACAACTCTAATCATTTTAAGTTGCATCAATTACTACAGGACAATCGTATTTATATCGTAAGTGTAATACATTTTCGATGGTCGTAAATATTGTTGCTAAAGAGAATGTTTTCCATAAGTAGAAAGTTTGTGTATGCTGGTATTAAAAACACGGGCTAACAACACAGTGGTAAAAGTGTAAAATGGCACTAACGAGACGAGCAACACACGCTGGTAGCTGGTATTCGGATTCTGGTAAGTATATTATTTATTTTGAATTTAAAGCACTATTATAGAAAATATTTAAGTTCTTCTTTTAATTTAGCATCTGAGTTAAGTAAACAGCTCGAAGACTGGTTGACAGCTGCTGATTTGTCCCATGGACCTGCCAGAGCAATAATAGCTCCGTTAGTAATTGCTCATTATATGTATCTTTTTAGTCCTATTTTTTATTTCATTACTAACAAATAACTTTTACAGTCATGCAGGATATAGTTACTGTGGTGGATGCGCTGGCTTTGCTTATCGTCAAATTAGCCCAGTACTTGTGTAAGTCTTAATATATCACAAAATTTATTTCCTTACTAATTTTTACCATTTAAATTTTAAGAAATTATATTATGAAAGCTTTTAAACTCGCTTTATTGCCATATTTTGAGTTAAACTATTAAGTACTTTTTAACTAAAATTATTTCTTTTAATTATATAAGGTTTAGTAACAATAAATAAGTGAATCAGACAAGAAAATGTGCTGCTATGCAGCCGTAGAATATTTATTCTAGGACCTTCTCATTATGTGAGATTAGCAGGGTGTGCCCTCTCTCCAGCTGCTATTTATCGAACACCTCTTTATGATTTACAAATTGATCAAAAAGGTGATAAATAAATTGAAATATTATTCTTTTACAGCTAAACTTTGTTTAAAGTTATTTATTTTTCACAGTGTATCAAGAATTAGAACAATCTGGCCATTTCGAATGGATGAATATGAGTACGGATGAAGAAGAGCATAGTGTTGAAATGCAGCTGCCTTTTATTGCCAAAGTTATGGAAGAGTATGAAATTTTATTAAAATCATATAAATATTGCTGAGTAATTATATAATTATGTATATATACTCTATTTTAGATTTAAAGACTCTTTTACCATTGTACCCATTTTTGTTGGTTCACTAAGTCCTGAAAGAGAAGCATTTTATGGAAGATTGCTAGCCCCATACATGGCAGACCCTCAAACCCTTTTTATTATATCCTCTGATTTTTGTCACTGGGGACAACGCTTTCGCTATACTTATCATGATAGATCAAATGGACCTATCCACAGATCTATACAGAATTTGGATAAAATGGTATGTATCCTTAGATGTATTCATGTTAGCTGTACTTTTTGCACTTTGAAACTGATTATATTTGATTATATTTGACAGGGTATGGATATAATAGAATCCTTGAATCCTGCATCTTTCACAGATTATCTTAAGAAATATGGAAACACTATATGTGGAAGACATCCTATTGGAGTTTTGTTGCAGGTAAATTATTAATTAACTGTAAATATCTTTTGAAATAAATAATATTTAATTGCAATATTTTGTAGGCGATTAATAGTTTCAAAGGAAAAACTAATGGTCAAAGAATGAATTTGAAATTTTTGAAATATGCTCAAAGTAGTCAGTGTATCAATATGCATGATAGCTCAGTTAGCTATGCAAGTGCTTCCTTAGTTCTTGAGTGATGGAATAATAATTTAATAAACACTGAAACTTTTATATTAAAATTCAATACACAGCAACTGGCACTACATTTATAATACCTTATATAAAAAATTAATATCTCGGAGCCAGGTGTAATGAAAATAGAATCAACAGAATTATAGTATCCATATGATCAGGGATTTACTTGCATAAATTGGAGATAGATTTTCATTTTTAATGGCAATGACATTTGTAAGCATATTTGTTCTAATTACTTATTAAACATAATTAGTACTTCCATATTACTAATGGAGGAACTTAAGAATTTCTTTGCTTTGCTTAATGTATAAGAAAGCTTTAAATTAATAAAATTAATTGTTAATACTAGGTGCAGCTCAATATTGTGAGTTTGCAGTTATTATTAACACTAGAGCTACTGAAACAGTTAAAATGATTGACATTGGGTTTTTGTTTTATAATTTATGGTTTATGAATTTTTTGTAAGGGTGCTGTGAACAAAATTATATATTTTAATTAAGATGTTATTTATTTTGTTTTAAATAAAAATTTAGTTGGATAAAGAATTAAAAATTCATTGGAGGTGGCTCTAGTGTTAAATTTTTGAAATGAACATTATTGGTACTGTTTATTGTAAATTAATTGCGAGTACATTTGTATTAGCGCATATTTTTTTGAAACAAAGCAATGGAATGATCTCATATCCTTCCTATCTTACAATTTATTGTATAATTAGGTGTAGCCAATTATTGTAACGAGAAAAATGCCTTAGCTTTATCTACACTGTAACGATAAAATGATAGAGAACATAAAATAATAAATTAACGAAAAACAATCTAAAGAATGTTTTATTAAAATGAAATATTTTTAGAATTTCATTCGCATCGAAAATTTCGAAAGTTACAAAAAACAAGAAAAAAGGAATTGTATCACTTGATTAATAACAAAAATACAAACAAGGCAGTTTTCTTTAAATATCTCAAATGTTATATCTTTAAAATAATAAGATGTGCATAAGAGGAAAAGTAGACTTGTGTTTGTTCCCTCTAATTTCTACACTATTCACAAAAATTGTATTATATATCATGAAGTATGTACTTTTAATGAAAAGTTTAGAAAACAAAGGTAACAAAAACAGACCCAATGAATAATTGCTAGGTTACATGCATATTTACACAACTTGTAATATATAGTCTTGAATTGTCATTATTGCGTGTTTATTTTTTATACTACTACAAGTTGTTTTATATTGACATAAAAAATTTCTTGCTATTAAATATTGAAACTTAGAACGTATATTATTTCTCTAGACACTTTCCTTATTAAAGAATAAACAAGGACTATTTGGATTTTTGTTTGTTTAGGGTAAGTATAATGCGTGGCTAATAAAAATAATATTTTTATTTTTTTTTAATAAACTATATTTACATTTTAATATAGTGTTAAAGTTACCTTAAATTTCTTAGAGAAACAAAACTGTACAAAACAAAATTATCAAACAAGCATTTAAAAAATTAAATTTTAAGCCATAAATATATTGTTTTGTTAAGATATAACATTTAGATGAATATCGTACTGTTGATCAAAACCCATGTAGCAATCAGATATCAAAAAGAATGTTAATTTTATTGGTCCTGTAAAGTAAGTTTAAAGTCAAATGGGTAAAGTTTTTATACAAGTATTATTTAACTAATTTATATTTACCTAGATTAAAAGGAGTTGTAAATTGCAAATGAAAATATCTTTGACGTCCATGTATACCATTTGCTCTTTTTAATGCCCACACATCATTATCAAAGTTGGATCCAATTATTAAGAACCATCCTTCATCTTTCCCCTTATGATACATGGGACTATAAGCTTTGAGTGTGCTGGAATAATTCTTTCGTCTCATTCCAATGATTAATGTATATTCTTGATTTGAATGAACATTGATGTTCTCAGCATCAGGTTTAAGCAAAACGTGTTTCTTCTCTGTGCCATCTTCCCACCATCCTTGGAGTGTCAAATCCACATTTAAAATAGGCAGTTCCTTAATTACTTGATAAATCTGAATGGAATACATTAAAAAATAAGTTAGTTCATATCATCATAGATGAATTAAAAGAAACAGAAGTTAGTCAATTCAATCGAATACCTGTTTTATTTGCTCTTCACGTAACTCAGTCTCAAACAGGTTTAATAATTTTTCAAAATTATTGAATGTAACAGCATGTAGAAGTGGAAGAGCTGGTGCAAAATCAGTAAAAAGACGTACATGCTCTCTGTTTACAAATGGCAAAGTAGTGATAGCAGGTTCATCAATCCATCTTGCCTGAATTATCATTTGTAATAATTGAGTTATTCTTATTGTGCTTGACAGCCATCCATGTTCGGCAACAGTATCTATCATTGCCTGAAGTAATAATAATAGTTAAGTAGGTTTAAAACCCCTAGAAAATTTAGTGGAGGTTTATAGAACAAAATTTTAAAACTATACTGTTTACCTGAATAATTCTGATTGCCTGATCGAGAACTGATTTTAAATCTGTAATATAATCAGTAGAAGGAAGCTCAAGCCTGGAAAAATGTGCTTGTAAGAGAAGAAATGCTTTTGTATTAGGTGAGTCATATGTAAGATTATCGACTGAATAACGGCAAGATTTTGCTAGTTCTCTGTAAAAGAAAAGAAATAGTAAGTTTTTTGATAAATTTTATGAGAAAAATTGCTTCAAATTTTCTCTTACTCGTTTAACAATTCCTCATTATGCCTGACGGGTAGTTCGTTGTATTCATACGAGTTACACAAAATTTTTAAGCATTGCTCTAATGTTAAATTTTGGTGTAAAAATTGCTCAAACATCGCCATCGTATTATGCGAAAGATAATAAAATGAAGCTATTTTTCCATATGAAAGAGCGACAAATGAATTATTTTCCTAAAATAAAGTCGCTTTGTAAATAGAAATGAAAATCATTTTCAATGATCTCAAGAAAACAAAGAGTTACCTCATCATAATCAATACAATGGGATTCGATTAAAACTTTTGAAGTATTTTCCACCAATTCAGATAAATAATGATTAATTTTATGTGGCTCCAAAGCTTCCAAATCATAGTATATTGGATTTTTCATTAGTCTTCTGAAGAAGTAAGTCCATGTTAAATAATCCAAGAACTCTTGTTTATTATTAATTGTGCCAGCAACAATTTCAGCGTTTATATGATCAGGTAGTACTGCCAATAAACTAGATTCCACTGGGAATGGTTCATGTAAGAATTTTTTATAGAAACTTTTTTTTAAGTCATGTACGAGAACAACAGCTACCCCAGAGTTGTCAAATTGAGGTCGACCAGCTCTGCCAATCATTTGAAGAACATCCGTTATCGGCATATCTACGTAACGCTTTGTTTTTCCATCATAATATTCTGTACCTTTTACAACAACAAGATGAGCTGGGAAATTTACTCCCCAAGCTAAAGTAGCCGTTGTTATTAATACCTATAAAAGATAATTCATTGTAAAAATTAAATGTTGAATATAAAGTAGAAAGAAGCAAATAAAATATATTTCACCTGAATCTTATTGTTGACAAATAATTCTTCAACGACTCTTCTATCTTTCTCTTGTAGTCCTGCATGATGAAGTCCAATACCAAAAGCTAATGTTAACTTTAGATTTGAATCTTTGATACTTTCTAAAATGCTATCCATCTCTTCTTCAGGCATGTTTAGCCATTGCTTAGGATTATCCTCGGCCGCAAGGTAAGCAATCAAGTCTAGGGCAGTGAGCCTTGTTTGTCTTCGCGAAGAAACAAAAATTAGAGCTGGACTACATGGTGAATGCTGTCTAATTGCTTGGAAGGTTGGTCTATTCATAGTAGCCATCCTCGGACAATAATGCTTGCCAGGAAATCCACTAATGTGAATATTTAGAGGAACCGGTCTTACGGAATGTCGGAAATTGTAAAGACCCATTTCGTTAATTCCAAGCCAATTTGCTAGATCACTGGCGTTCGCCAAAGCAGTCGAGAGTCCAATCACTCGCAGTTTTCTGGAGGTGTGTGAAGAAATAAAATTGGTTCTGGAAATAATTACTTCCAGAACAGGTCCTCTATCTTCTCCAAGCAAATGAATTTCATCTATGATTATCAGTGCTACGTTCTGTACATAAGTCCTAGTTTGCCAGCTTCTGCTGATACCGTCCCATTTCTCTGGTGTCGTTACAATTACATTTGAATCAGCTATAACTTTAATATCTGGTGTAACGTCACCAGTTAGCTCGACTACCAGTTTACCTAGTTGTTTCTCCAATCTATTCTTCCAATCGTTGATTCTTTCTCGAACCAGTGCCTTTAACGGTGCAATATAAACTATTTTTTTATCAGGGAATTCCTTAAATACTCTGAACATTGCTATTTCTGCAGCTATAGTTTTTCCTGAGCCGGTTGGGGCGCCCAAGAGAACATTATTGTCGGTATGATATAAGCAATGAAATATTTGTGTTTGAATGGGATTAAAGTGAGAGAATTTGTATAGCCTTTCGAAAGATGGTTCCTTCAGAGCAGCTACGGATAGAGGTCGTAATTCCAAGAGATCCGTATGTGGAGGCTGGGTTTCTGGAAGGATCAAATTTCTAAATGTCAAAGGAAGCATTGTTTCCGATCCCAACCAATGATCGCTGGTTACTTTTACCAAATATTGTGTAGGCAATGGTTCTATCAGTGGTATAGTCATTACTAATTCTTGCTCAAGACATTTAATAACCATTCTTTTCGTCACTATAAAATATTCGTGATGGTAAATGAAATTATTATCAGGATCTTCGATCCAAATCCAAAAAGCTTCCGACGTTTTACCATGAACCTTATCGTTCCATTTAAAATTTGGAATTATTTTTAGATGTATTCTTAAAACTGTACGCGTTATTGGTTGAAGACTTGATTTAAGTTCTAAAACAGGAAATTCCTCGCAACATTTTTTTATCAAAGCACCAACTCTTTGGTTACGCAAGAAGTTTCCAATTTCTTGAACATCCATGTCCTTTAATCTGTCTATAGTCAGTTGGCTATTTTCTATTTTCGTTAAAATATCGTTGGATAGGCACATAAACTGTCGAAGGGGACTCATGTGAGACCATAGCTGTGCTTCAAACATTTTGGCCACTTCCAACAATCTGCCAGCCATTATTGCATTGTTCTGTCTTAGCAAAATTTCAAACAGAGCTCGACATATCCTTGTAGAATTTTGTGTAACGTAGGCTAAATCGGAGATTAGAGAGAACCCATTGACACGTCCTCTAGATAAATAAGTTTGAAGCAATATATTAACTTTTCCATGTACATTTTCAGGTCCACCATAAGCATTTACTTCGCAATAATTATTTAATAGTTCCTGTAGCTCGTTAACTTCATCATCACGAACTTTTAACTGTTGAAACTCTTGTGACAATGATATCATTCCTAAAATATCGGCTTCCGTCATAATAGGTTTCGTTCGCTCATTAAAAATTTCAACTGTGTCATATTTTAAATAATAGTGGCTAGCAGTTCGTCCTAGGTTTGTGGCAGATAAATCACGTGTGCGAATATTATATCGAATCATTTTTGCTTTATCTAAGGCTTTTGCTGCAGTATCAATCAGCTGTCTTCTTTTCGATTCAAGATTGAGATCTTCTATAATTTCTTGAGCAGTGATCCCATAAGCCAAATGGTTTAAGCGCATACGAACGAACAAGTAAGTATAGCTTAGCCATTCGATAGCTTCATCGATATTAGAGATTGTTCCAAGTGCTATTTCTGCATTCAGGTTGTCTGCCAAATAATTAATAAAGCTGCTTTCTATTGGTATTTGATTAGTTAACAGAGATAAATAATGTGATAGCTTATTATGAGATGTTATGATGACTGCATGTCCAGAAGTATCAAATTGTGGTCTACCAGCTCTGCCAAAAATTTGCAATACATCAAGAATACCTAAATCTACGAATGAACCGTGTTTCGAGTCATAAATTTCCGTTCCTTTAATAATGACTGCGTGGGCAGGCAAGTTTACACCCCAAGCCAGTGTCGAAGTGCAGACTAAGACTTTTATCAATCCTTCGGCAAACAACTTTTCTACTAGGTTTCTATCTGATCTTAGCATTCCTGCATGGTGAACGGATAATCCATTCATAAATAGTTCTAGTAAATGCTTATTCGTAGACTTGGCGAATGCTTTACCTGCTAAATTTGCTGTTCCATCAGGCATAAATAATTTAAGGCAATTGTCTTTCATAGCCTTTTCTTTCAATACATTTGCCAATCTAACAGTGGCATTACGTGCGTGCACAAAGACCATCACTTGATGGCCTTTGCGTACCATTTCAACGACATTGTTATAGCAAACTTCGTCCATGTCAGCTGCTTGTGAAAGTGGCTTTAAGGCCTTAACGCCGATAAATGTTTGACTTAATGGAACTGGTCGAAAACGATGATCAAAGTAAAAAAGTCCTTTGTACGGGTTTACTCTTAAAAACCTTGCGACGTCTAGATAATTTGGTAGTGTTGCAGAAAGTCCAACAATTCTTATCATACTTTGCGAGGACTCCACTTGTCTCAAGGTTCTTGCTACCAATGCTTCTACGACTGGACCCCGATCCCCGTGCAACAAATGTACCTCGTCAATGATCAATAATTTAACTATGCTTGTTAAAGATATATCTCCAGTGCCTTTCCGAGTAATAATGTCCCATTTTTCCGGTGTAGTTACAATCATTTGAGTTTGCTGAATTTCCTGTTTACTTAACTGGGTATCTCCAGTGAGCTCCCGAACAGTAACACCCAGACAAGTCAACCTTTTGTTAAAATTTCTTGTCATTTCTGCTGCAAGAGCTTTCATTGGAGCAACATAAATAATTTTAAACTGATCTTTCATAAGCAAATCATTCTGTATATGCTGTTTTAATTGGTGAATTACTGTTAGCATAGCTACATTCGTTTTACCAGCTCCTGTAGGAGCACAAATCAGTAAATTCTCGTTGGTATGATAAGCAGCATCAAATACTATTGTCTGTATCCTATTGAGAGATTTTATGCCATTAAAAGCCATTTGGCCTATGTCATCTAAAGTAGATATTAAAACTGGTTCTTTGCCTATTTCTAGATATTCATTTTCTGGAATTGGTATGTGAACTTCTTCAGCTATGGCATTATCTATTCGTTTAACACCTTCTGCTAACATAACTTTTTTACCTGCTACAAAGCCAGTATTATCTCTACTAGATATTTTAGAATCAAATACATATGGAAACTGCTCTCTTACTTTAGTTATTGTTGAAGTTTTTTTAAATAGTGGAGCAGTTGCAGCTGCCAATGCTTCTGTTCTCTTCATACGTAGCTGTATAGGATCAAATATTTTTTCTTCAGATTCCAGATTACCTTCTAATTTACTTGCCAATTTATTAATTTTTTTTTCATGTTTTCTCAATTGCTTCATCTTTAATTTTTCTTCTTCAGACTGAACAGTAACTTGATTGATGATAGGCCCTGACTTATACAATGATGTCTTAGTTAAATGTTTATGCATTGATAGTGCTAGGATACTTTCACGATGTTCAATTAAATATTCTATAAATTCTATGTGTTCATAACCTAGTAAATTAAATAGCTCATCTTGTACATTATCAGAACTAAGAAGTTTTTCCACAATAATTCCTGAAAATTGTTCATAGGTCATCATGGAAGAAACTTTTGCATAACAAGCTTTTAAGTCTTCAATAAATTTGCTCTTTTTAAACTGCAATGATAGAAAAAAGTAATTATTACTACAACATATATTTCTTGCAAGAAATAATTAAAGCGAACCTTAGATTTTGATGAAGCATTCTGATTTCCATTGGAATATGTCATAGTGAATTTGTTAATATTTTCAATATTAAAGCCATTAGTCATACCACGTAAGGCTGTAGTATCAGGCCAGATTACTTTTGATGGATTATATACTATTTTTGTTCCAAATCTATTTTCAAAATTAGTAGAATTGTTATTTCCTTCTCCTCTTATCAAATTTAAATGTTCTTCCTGTAGTTCATCTCGAATTTGCAATACTATCTATTTATACAGATAAGAGACTTAGCACCAAATTTAATTTTAGAATAATTGTGTAAAACAAAGTTAGATATCTATATTACCACTAATAATAAGGTAGCAGTATCTCTGCTGAAAAACCCTGCTACTTCATGCATTAGCTCATAATTTTTATTTGTTACAAGTGTTTCATCAATTAAGAGACGTAAAATAAATACTGCAAACTCGTCAATAACATCAGCTTGTTGACCCTCTATAAGCAAGAATTAGTTACAAAGATTATAATAATAATAATTGTGCAATGTGTGTATTTGCATGTGTAATATTAATATTTATATTAATAGAAACCAACCAAAAATTACTTCTGCCATCTGATGCAATTTTTGAAGACTTGGTTGTACAGTTTCTGGTAAATTTTTACATAATGTTTTCCAACTCAGTCCTCTGAAAAAGTATTACTTTATCTTTCTTTTATGCAGTGACAAAATATTATTATGTAGTTCAATGTCCAAAATATAAAGTTTTAATTTTTTACAACAATTAAAAACTTCTTAAAATATACTAACCTTTTTAAAGAATTCACTTTCTCTATCCTTTTCTTATTTAAATCATTGCTTTCTGGGTTCAATAATCCTTTTGATCGACCCAAACTAGAATAAATTCGTAATGATCTTGTGATACGCGGTAATTCCGTCATTTTTGTTTATAATTACCAACAGGGTCTACAATTAAAAACTTCATTAGTTACAGTTCGGCAATGCAAGTATTTTGAACTCTAACAAAACAAAACACGTATGTATGTCGTCCATGGAGGTATGAATACCTGGGGAGACGGAAGAACAGCCGAGACTGGCCGACTGTGGCCGACTCGACAGCCGAGAGAAGAGCAGAGGACAGGAGCATATGTTTCCGGTTTTACGACAGAACTGACGTCTGACAGAAGTGTGTGAGGGATAGGAAGGAAGGACGAAGGTGGATGGCGTGATTTATCAGTTTTTCACCTTCGAGTAGAGAGTAGAGAGTAGAGACTAGAGAGTAGAGACACGCAATAAGAGGCTGGACACGAGCGAAATCATTTCTGATTGGTCCGCCATTTTTGTTCAATTCCCACCGTTATTTAAATTTGTAATGATATGGATCTGATATCTAATACCAGACAAATTTAGCTTTTTAATTATATTTTGGCAAACATTAATAGTAAATTATATTTGTTTAAATTTTACATTTCTTTATTAAATACTAAACCTAATAGCACACTTCACAAAAATTCTAAAAGCAATGTAATCATTTAGTTTGCTCCTAGACGTCATTCAAACAAATTTTCTTAATAAATATGGTTAAACTTGAAAAAGTATACTAGTTATTAGACCATATTAATCTCTATGGACAAAGAAACATCAGTTTCATTTTCAAGATACTTCAGTTAATTTATTATTTTTGTAATCCTTTTTCTTGTTAGAACGAAAAATACCTACAATTTTTATCGTACTACTTCTTTTTAATTAGAGTGTTTAATAGATTTATTGCATGTAGAAAAATTATTTGAATAATCTATGTATATTAGAATGTGACGAAACAACGCTTTTGTTGAAATAATTCGATAAAATTGCAACACAATATTGCTTAGAGAGTAAAACTTAAAGAAATAAATCAAAATAGAAATTGTCAATTTGTTTTTTCACTTTCTATAGAATGTATATTGAACACGAGTTTAGGTATGTTTTGTTACCGGTTGCTAAGACTACTACCTTTCCGCGTAGGGAGGACTTGTCAGTTTTCTACTTATACGTGCTTCCTCCATTGTTGTAGCACATATCTTATTTATAATAGTATTTATTTTAATTATGTAAATTAATTCTAATAAAAAATCTGTAATCCTTTGCAAGAATTATGAATCTGAGGTAAAAATTAACTTTTTATACAGTTAAATTGTCATTAATGAAATTTTAAATGCAGATGGCAATGGCTCGGACAACGAGCAATAACCGCGATTATCTTCTTTCGATTGATTAAATCCTCGATAACGGAAAATTGTTTAAAAAATCCATGCATATATGGCATATGCTTAGATAATGACAATAGGTATTGACTAAGATTAGAATAATTTGCGGAAAGAATGTAAATTATCCCTACTAAATTGTGCTTTGAAATAAATACTTTTTAATTATAAAATTTCTAGCTCCTATTCCTGTTACTGTATCGATGGGTATACCGGATTGAATTGCGAAATTAATTGGGACGACTGTTGGTCAGATCCATGCTTAAATGGAGGAACATGCAGTGATGCAGTTGCGACTTACAATTGTACCTGTGCCGAGGGATTCATTGGTAAATTATACAATTATTAAAATAAAATAAATTATTTTGTTTTACATTGTAATGTAGACTGCAGGTGATGTAAATTTAAATTTAACTCGTTTTGGACGTATCAAATTTAAACTTAGGTGTCGTACTGGTTGAAATTAATTCAGTGTAAGATTAGAAAGGTTTCTTGTTGTGGTGGCTGAGAGCGGACGTACGACTATGACGGTAAAAAGGCTTTGGGTGGCTCAGAGTAGACACACGACCACCAAGGGTTAATGTACAGGGTAAGATATTTTAATGTCCCACTCCCAATAACTGTCTTATTTTGATTTTTAGAAAAAAAAAATGTTTCAATCAATTGTTTTAAGGCCTCGAAAGAAAAAAAAATAACGCCCTTGGTTTGACCTTGGAAGTTTATTTGAAGATTGCATGAAGGACGACTTGAGTTTTTTAAATTAAACACCTTATATATTATTATATATTTGTGCATCTGATCTTAAGAACTTTCCAAAATATTATATTAATTTATTACTTTGTCGAAACAATCACTACATATATTGATTTTAAATTACAAGTGAATGGCTAAACAAGTGATCGCATGGAGTTAGCGGTTAAGCACATTATTTCTCTCACATTAAACCTATACTTATATGTAATTTCAAACTAAAATATACAGTGAACTACTTGATTGAAAGATAAATTTATGTTGTTTTCTGGAAAGCCCTTGAGATCAGATACAAGAATATATAAGCAATAATATATAGGACGTTCCAATTAAAAAATCCAAGTCGACATTCGTGTAACCAGGAAATAACCTTCCAAGGTCAAATCAATAGGATTATCTTCTTTTCTTCTTGAAATCATAATACTTTTGTTTGATATATTTTTTTTTTAAATCGAAAATAAAAAAGTTATCGAGGGAAGGACATTAAAATGACTTACCCTATATGTAGTCTATACATAACAATGAATTATATGTTACAATGTCGGTCAAACGTCAAAGTTCAATGGATGTCTTAAAGTCATTAAAATGTCAAATATACGTAAATTTAATGACTTACATTTTAAATATTTTTATAATAAAGTTTTAACAATTTTTATACTAAGAATATTATTCCATTAATAATAAAAGCATTTATATAATTATGAATAAAAATGTTTTGAATAGATCTTTTATGGTTAAATAGCTTCAGTTTCTTGATCAATGTAATCTTAAAGATTTTACCTATTTATGTATTAATTATCTCCTGTGTATAGACTGTAAATATCCATATCCCTAGTAAGATTTGAACCTTGCTCCTTCAGATGTTAAAGTATAAAGCATTTTTCACTAATCCCTTTCACGTTAATAAAGAATTTGCTCTTTATTGTTTACATATTCTAAGCGGAAAATCTACAATATAAATATCAGTTATTTTAACCTCAGTATGACTATAAATTCAAAATTTCTTATTTCGTTAGGATTAGCTTTACAACTCTCAGGAAGAGCCTGCTTTTTACGTATGTTTTGTTTGGGTTCGGTTTTACCTTAGAAATATAAACAATGCATTGATAACAATTATACTAATATTTTATTAAAAATAAAAAATTCTAATTTTCAATATGTTACTGAAGTATTAGGTATATTAGGGTTATTCAATTTTGTTTTGTATATTACCATGTGCTTTTTGCTCGGGGCACTGTGTTTGTTCAGGTAAACCATGTGGCGTAAGGCCAAGGCCCTCTAAGTTCATTGTTGTTTTCGATTAAATACATTTCTCCGAGAGTGTGTGCGTGTTTGTATGCTACGGGAAATTGAATCCTTTATTATTTTGCTAATTTCACTCTGTACTTTAACATGAAAATTAATATACTACACAATGACTGAACCACACACAATTCAATTTCCCACTGTGTGTTGTTGCAATCGTTTTTAACGTGAAAATTGATATACTACCCTATAGTTGAACCACACACATGAATCAATTTTTTAATGTGTATTTATCCTCAATACACTACCAAATGTCTCTTGATTCTTGATAAGAGCCCATAAAACACCAAATGTCTTAAACACATCTTTTAGGTGTCTTTTAGTCAATTGGATGACTAAAAGATATCTATAAGACAACTTTTAGTGAAATGTGCTGTATGGGAGGCATCCCATGTGAGAATTTTGCAGTTTTTATGAAAAGAGAAAGAATTTAGCTTAATATTAATTTGCAGAAATAAATCTTAGTTGTACATCCTGATCATTTGCATTTTTTTCTAGGAACTTACTGTGAAATTGATGCATCCGTTTGTAATGCAACAATTTGCAAGAACTCTGGCATATGTGTTGAGGGACCTGGATCTCATTTTTCGTGCAAATGTGCTGACGGCTGGTCCGGAGCAGTGTGCGACGAGGATAATGATGAATGTTATAATTCTCCATGTTATAACGGTGGATTATGCATTAATTATCCTGGTGGTTACTCCTGTGCTTGCCTTTTCGGTAAAAACAAAAGAATATTTTATATTTGTTTCTGGAGCACTTCTTTAGTAGCACCTATTTTATGTTATAAAAGCGAAACGTAATATTAGCCACGTATATAGAAAAATGTTCACAATTGTTTAATTAAATTAAAATTCTATAGTACGATAAGGAATTATTGAATGTGTTCAACGAGACAGCTGCCGATTCGTTCACAAAAAACCCCCCAAATGCGTTTATCCACCAACAAAATCATCAGTAGTACCAATAATTACCGCTGGGTGGCTACCACAATAAACTCCTCTCTCGTTAACGATAATTTAGCCGCGATAATACTTAAGTTATAACCGCGGATCTGAAAGTCACTTAAGATCCGATTATTGAGTTACCTTGAATTGTACCATAATTCAAGGTAAATTGAGTAATCCCGGAACTACCCTTTTTCTGATATTTAGAGTGAGTTATTACAGAGAATTAGGCTCTCCGGCTTTCACAGCGAATATCGTCGAGAACATTCCCTCTCCAAAATCTAAGGTGAGTTATCATTAAATGTAAACCGTCCACGGCTTTAATATAGTCATTCCAATCGACCAATAGTTCCTAGAACGTTTTCGATATTCTGTATATATACCTATGTACTATGGCAGTTAAACGCACTTTATTAAACCTTGATACATATATTTGTACATAGAAGGTGTATCGGCAATGATGCATATAATTTTAACCAGATACTTTTTAGGGTAAACGAAGCCGAAAAAAGCTGTACTATTATTTGCGAAAGCTTCGTTACCGAGTTAATTAATTTTTAAATCAATGAATCAGGGCTTGTGACTCAACGAAATAACTATTTTATTTTCACTTTCGTTAACAATTCTCTTTCAATAATCAAACGAATTTTGTACTTTTCGCTGTTCCCTATCACCATGCACACATGTACGATAACACTGATTATAGCTAAATGATTAAAAAAACTTACATGAAGGGAAGTTCAATCGTAATAATTATATAATTAATGTCTTATTCAAATAGATCAATGATAGTAACGCCAGTTGCTTGATCCTCACAGATGTAAAAAAAAATGCTGCTCAATTTCCCCTCCAGTCCAATAGTTCGGAATACTGTTACCCAATACTCCCTAAACGCTATTATTTTTTAAGGGAATCCATCGAGGTCAAAAATGTTAATATCCACCCATAGAACACCAAATGACTTAAAGCTATTTTTTAAGCGTCTTTTCGTCAAGTGTGCTGTATGGGCAATTATCTCCGAAAATAATAGGAATATAAAGTCTTCAGTAAAGATCATATTTATACTGTTAAAAGAATCCCTATCGCGCTAAAAAATCGATTTTTTTAATTCGAGAAAAAGTCAACTACAATTATATTTGACTCAGTAAAAAAAATGATGAATTTTATTAAGAAGAAAGGGATTTACAACCAACGGGAGAAAATTTAATGAGTAATTTAAGACCAAACACAGAAGTTAATATTCCAAAATATTCTACATTTTTTGGAATATTAGCTTATTTTTCGACTTAAATTACTGATTAAACTTTCATCCATGTCTGTAAAGGCCCTTTTTTTAGTAAAATTCGTTGTTATTTTTCACAGTCAAATATAATTGTTATTGCTATTATTTCAATAAAAAAAAAATTGAATCTTAAGCCTGATATAAAACTTTTTTCAATTAGTAAATTTGGTTTTTACTGGAAACTTGATATTCCTAATATAGTAGGAGATAACTGCAAATTAAAATTTTCGATTTCGATGGTATCCCTTAAAAAGTATGAGCGTTGAAGTTAGAATCTGGGTCAAATGGCCTTAAATAATTTAAGTAATTAAGCGACGTGGAAATCGAAAAATGAAAATCCTATTTGTTAATCAGCTTTTATAAACTAAAATTCATATTATTTGAAATAATAATGCTTCAGTTTTTATAAAGTTAACTATAATATATTTATCCAAAGAAATATGTTTTCTTTGCTAGGATTTACAGGAACTGATTGCGACATCGAAATTTATCCTTGTGAGGAAAACCCCTGCAAAAATGAAGCAATTTGTTTACTCGAAAATGGAAAGCCAGAATGTTACTGTGTACCTGATTACCATGGACCCTTTTGCGAACTCAAATACGATGACTGTCAAGCAAAATTTGTTCGTTGCAAAAATGGAGGAACATGCATTGATGGAATTAATAGTTTCGCTTGCATTTGTCCCGATAATTACATAGGACCAACCTGCGACGAGTTTTTCACGTCGACTGACAAAGCCAATACAACTTTTGTCGTTGAACAGAGGACAGATGGAGTTATTGACCTGGGAACCGAATCCAGTTGGAGTTCCACCAGTCTAGTATCTGAAATTCAAAATCTTTCACCTAGTACAATCATTTCTACAACCACAGAGTATTACATGAGTTCAAGTCATATTACTACTACAAAAGAAGAAGAGCTATCTGTTGAGCCTGGTACAGAAAGTTATACTATGGTTCCTACTACTTCAGAAAATACTGAAAAAATCACTACTGACACCAATTCACAAACAGAATTTAGTTCAGATTCGACTTCAACAGTTGAGACATTGGTTACTGAATCGACTTCGAAATCAGTAACTCAACTTTTTGCAAGTACTCAAAAAACTTCTACAAATACATTTATGGAAATTTTAGTAACGACACAGATTTCTGTGCAAGAAACCGAAGGCTTTTCAGTTTCTACTACAACTGGAATGTCGGATTTTAATTCTAGTTTTAAAGAGGGTAATGAAGGATTCGTTTCAAAAACACATACAGATTTTACCTCTACGCCTGCAGTTACTACAAATCAGATGCATCTCAGTACTCAAACTGAAATACCTGAATGTATTGGGAATCAATGCTTATCGGTATCCACCGAACTAGTGGAAACTGTCAAAAAAGTTAGTAAAATATATTAAATTAAATAATTACTATCAAATGAATTTAATATAGAGGAGGGTGAGGTAAATTATCCCTCTAAGGAAAAATCCATCGCAGTGGCACTATAATATTAATTTTAACATAACAAAAAATTTATTTCACGAAAATCACACATTACTTTATATTTCTACGTATTTGTCAAAATTACATCATTAAAGATGCTGTGTAGTAATCAATTTAAAGTAAACCTTACAAAAGGATCATATTGTTCCAGGAGTGAGGGTAAAATGATCCCACGCTGAATATTTTAAATTATTACCTTTTAACTACAGATATGGTAGGCAGAAGCTATAATCTTTGTAATAAAAAGGCAAAAAGGATATTTTAGTCCTAACATTAATTTTTGAATAAAAAAATATAATCACTATAACCGTGAAAAAAATGAACAAAGTACATTAGATATAATCTTCTTCATAGGTTTCGTTTTTAAACTGTTTGTCGTATATAAAATACATTTGTCACCATCATTATTACCGCTGTATGAAACGCAATTTGCTTCTTACGGATAAAAACATTAAGAGATCATTTTACCCAAAATGCATTGCACATCTTTCATCAAATCTTGAAATTTTACAAAAATTGATTTTAAATTAACTTTAAAAAGAAATAACAATTCATATTTATTATTATGATTTACCTAATTGAGCGATTTAAAAAATATTCCCATATTTTTTGCCTATAACATTCAAAAATTACATATCTTATATAGAAACGATGCTAAAACATATAAATATCGCTATCAAATTTTTACGCATTAAAAACAGACATTATTATATTAATTATGTATTTCAAATCTTATATTTTGGTATTTATTTATTTTTAAACTAATGGTATCAACAAATTTCATTAAAGTCTCGGGAATCATTTTCCCTCGAGGGATCATTTTGACTTAATTTCCTCTAATTGAAAGTTGATATGAGTAATTGAAATTTAACATAAGCAAGTTTTTGAAACAATCATAAGTCATCAACTTTATATGCAATTAAGTCATCATGTAAACCTACAAGTTTTAAATATTTTTTGATCACGGAACTTAAAACATTTCTTGATGAAAATTGTTGCGCTGCATTCAAATTCGCGGTCAAAATTGCATTATTAGATTAGAATTTTGAGATATTTAAGTTTAAGCATATAATTTCCTATGATGCCCTGTTTTTTAGATTAATTTTAAGATTTTTTTTAAACCAAATGAAATAAAATTATCTTAGGTTTTTATATGTATTATTTTACACATCTTAAACTATTGAAAACCATTTTTTATTTAGAAAAGTTTAATATTTTATTTATGTTCTTCACAATCATGGTGAACATATTAAGAAATGTATTTGTTTGATTTATGATAATTTAACCGATAGGTGTTATGGATTTTTAAAACAAATTTAATCATCATTTCTTCTAAAATTACAACTGATTGTAAAGAAATGATCTTCAGCAAAATTATTACTATCATTGTTAGTTAAGAGAAGAACAAAATTCATATAATTCATATGGGGGCATATTTCTCATTGTTATATACATTTTCTTACACAGCCTTATTTGTCATGATAAAATTTACCAATTTTATGATTGTTTCAAAGACAATATATTCCAGTTTTTCTTTTAAACTTTAATGAAAATTTTACAGCTAATACTTATTTTCAGCAAGGCTGTGGCTCCTCAGAGCTTTCTAAAGGTTCATCTTTCAATGGAAAATCCTATGCAAGACACAGCGTAACAATAAGCGAAAAGAATGATGGAAATATTACTCTGAAAATTTTGTTAAGAGTCACAACCATAACAAAAAATGGACTAATCCTATACGTAGATTTCGGTAACGAAAGGTATGCTTTGGTTTACTTGGAGCTTGGATCGTTAAAGCTCCAATTCTCTTGTGGTCTTCAAACTATTATACTAGGAGAAATTGATGCTGTTATTAATAACGGAAATGAAGTTGATATTGATACAAGGTTAAATTTATATGTATATATATATTTTTTTTACTTTCTAGAAAATAAGTAAACATTACTAAAGATGCAAACTTTACGTTTAGTTTTCAGTACTATGAAAAGGGAGGCATTTACGTATGCAACGCAAAATTATTGGTGAATGGTAGCACAGCCGTCACTGGAGAACAAATTCTTGCATCACCTATGAATATACTGAGCCCTGCCATTTTATATCTTGGGGGAATTCCTACAGCCTCCTTTCGCTACTTCCCCCATGTTGCTGTGGGCTTTGTAGGCTGTATGAATAATCTAAAAGTAAACTATCATCTTGTACACGATCAATTCATGAAGTAGATGGATATGCAGAGTGTAGGACAGTAATTACATCGGTTAAAATATTTCAGTAATTTTTGCAGAAATGAAAATAAACGGCCGTTTGTCTTACTGGCTTATCAGAAAGAGCAATTCGCGACGTCGCTAAAACAGTATAACGAATTGAAAATAAGTCTTCAAATAACACCGGAATATTGTCTAGAAATTCCGACCTGAAAGGTGTTCGAAGGCTCCCGTTACGAAAACCTGAGCTCCCCCTCCCCCCGCTAATGACGTCATATTAGGAACGTAGTACTGTGTTGAGCGACCAGGCACGAGCAGATCAGGAAAAATCAGTGGATTAAAATGTTTATAAACACGTTTATTACAAAACATTCTAAAATAGGTGAATTGAGCCAAGATAAGAGATCGTGAGACAAATATACCTCCATCTATCCTTCCAGTATACTTCATAGCTAATTACAAATATTCAGAGTCCCCTATCGGTATGAACCATCTCCACCAGCTTCAGAGCCCTCACCTCATATCCTTATATTGCTCCTGTGGTGTGTCACACAAACTTTAGCCTGTTTTTTGTCTGGATTTCTATCCACTCGGTTCATTTTAGTTACCGTTATTCGGTGTCGTTCCATATTGTTTAAATAATCCTAAATTGGAGTTACTAGAAAAAGTTTTGTTTACGGCACTATAATTTTTATTCGTCGAAATAAGTATAAGTTTTAAATTTTCAACATTAGAAAGCCACCAATATGACGGTAAAAATATAAAATAAATATATAACCTTCCGGTGGCATAATTTATTATATTTCTGTGTTCTTTAAACCTTTAAGGTCACCAAATCTATAAAGGTTATTTGTAGATATGTCTCTTAAAAGTTTCAAAATGTAAAGAACTTTTATGCAATGGCAGAGTTACCTGAACTTACTGCTTTTTGATAGACATTCGATCTACAAGTGACCTTTACAGTTATGGTGATCTCAAAAGCTTACATGCATAGTAATGTTAAAAATAATGCTGTCAGAAGGTAGTATATCTAATTTATATTTTTATCGTCATGTTAATGGCTTCTTAATTGTTAAAATTCAAATTGACGTATATCGGCTAAGAAAAATAATATCGCTGTAAACTAAATTTTTATCTAAAATATTTATAATATAGTATTTATTAGAAAAATATACATCTATGCCGAATAATGAATGCTACCAACAGTGTGGATTGTTTCAAACAGTCAAAAACAGTCGACTTCGCGCACAATAATTCGGAATAACTCGAAAATTGGATAGAGCAAAACAATTTTATCAACGGATTCGGTTTTAGTGGGAAGAATGACATTTGAAACCACCGTTAAATCCTCGGCACCTTTCAAAATGTTTAATTTTTTAGACCTGTGTTATTTAGTTATCAGCTCATACTAATTTACTTGAATCATGACAATGGATTATTCACGGAGATAAAAATCGGTTTGAAAATTGGGAGGGCCGAACTAGCTGTATAAGAGAAGTAGTGCTTGACGGTGGTATAGACATGTCTCTTTATCTACTTTTGTATGTACTTACCGTCGAGACACTATCGTGTCTTTTGATTTTGCTACGGTCTGCATTACGAAATCCTTATAGATTTAGTCTTAATTATTATGGTTAGAGTATTTAATTTTTCAATATATTAGGGTAATGCGGATAATTTTGTACTCCTCGTATACACATATAGCGTTTTAAAAAAATCCGGAAGAGCAAAAAATTTCGAAAACAAAACATTTTAGAAAAAACGGCCATGAGTATTTTTTAATAATTTCATAACTCTATTATATGATAAAATTGGTTAAGCATGAGTGGAGTGTTGGAGGTCATATTGAGTTTACCTTTATTTTTATAAATGCAATTTACCAATTTTTATTGCATATTGTTATAGCTTATCTCAAAAACTTACCAGAAAACACTATGTTAAAATATGCTTTCAACTAGTTATGTTCACTATATATTTCGATTTGAAATTATAAGTAAATGAGGGCCCATACAGCACACTTGACTAAAAGTTGCCTTATAGACATCTTTTAGTCATCCAATTGACTAAAAGACGACTAAAAGATGTTTTAAGTCACTTGATGTTCTATGGAATGCCATAGAAAACAGAAAGTTCTGCTTAAAAAAATCAAGGTGACCTTCATATACCCTTCAACATTCTACACGAGGTTAAATTGATTTTATTATCTTATGGAGTTTCGAAAAACAACAAGTTATCCCTGAAGGTTTTTCTCGAAAACGCTTAGTTTTTGTACTTGTTGTTCTTCGGATTCTTTTGGGAAACCCTGTATACATAGATTATCGTAGACCACATATCACACCCTAATATCTTGGAGACAAAGCAGGGAGAAAAACATATTCCCGACAAAAGTTGTACGGTTCTCAAAACTACATTATACAAAATCATTGATATGACCTTGAATTGCGTTTTGCAAATCATATCCATTTTTCTAAATGGAGCCTTCTATTTTTAATAAATATTTATGCAGCTTATATTGAAAGCTTCCTAAAAAACTATAATAAAGTGTTTTTTAATTATGGGATGTAGGAAATATTATGCTTGAGACTCTTGCTAGTTAAAGTGACCTTGAGCCTGTAAGTGTAAAAATTGCGATGGCGGATAATAACCATATCATTAACTGACGATAGGCAGAAAAGGATGATCAAGTAAATTACTATATCTCTCTGTCACTCCTATTGCTTTCCACTTTGTTAATCTCACTGACAATTTAAAGAGAATGAGAGATAAAAAGCACACATACTTTTTCTGTCTCTTTTTGTTTCATACAGCAAATTTTAAAAGCAGGATATCATTTGGTTTAGGTTACGTTACCAGAATATCGTGAAAAGTACAGCTGCTTCATAAAAGACTATGTAATTTTAGTTATTTTTGGAAAGCACAAAAAAAGTACCTCGAATTTTAAACCTAGTGTTTTCTTGAGGAATAGACCATAAATCCCCCATACAAAGGCAAATGCCTAAGAGGGAATTAGATTACTGTTTACCCAATTACCACAAGCGTGTTCGTAAAAATCATCGCACGGATTAACACTTTTATTCATATTTGATAGAATAAATTTTCCTGCTATGTAATTCAGTTTTCTTCACACACAAAGTGTTTTAACGAAGTCATTGTTTTTTATTGAAATTATTTATATTGGTACTTGTCTAATTCTTTACACTCTACTGTTTCGCAAACTACAATTAGTTCCGACTTCTTCTCTTCATTTGTTTTGGGGAGATGAAATGTAAACCAAGAAAAATCGAATAAACCAGACCAATTTTTATAATCTGTCAAACAGTCTGGAAATGTTCACCCCAACACCACGATTTCTAAGTAAAATCTTTAGGGTAAAATAATGCTATCAGTTAATCATATAAGGTTCTATTATTGGTTTACTAAATTATTCAATAATTACATTAAAAGACAACGAAAAATTTTTCTAGACAGCTACACGAATTTTTACTTGAGTTGAGTTCAGAATAAGCTTAAATTAAAATTCATTGGTGAGAGAGTACAGGCTCATGAAAAAGAGGAAATGGCTTGGATGATTAACAATTGTCAAGGAATTATATGATAATTACAATTGAGATATGAGAAAATCAGCGACACATCCTCCATTGATTAACTTCTGTCTCTGGACCATCAGTACCTAGTGATAATACTATCATTTTTATTAAAATTAGATATATTTCACTGGTAATGTTTTTCTATAATACATTATTACATGTCATTTAAATTATAGTTCAGACACTACGTAAAATACCCAGATAGCAAAATCCTGTCGTAATGTTGTCATATTGTCCTCAGAAAGCAGTATTCCGTGATGACAAAAATAGACACAGATGAGGACTCATTTGTACCTCAGATTGCACTCACGTCATGAGGTACCATTAAATGATAGAAAATGTTGAATTCCGATGTAGGATAATTCTTCAATTTTTAACGCCGGCGTTACAACATTTTCGCTCTGCATTTAATCAAATTTACTTTCATTTTTGATGTCCAAATGATTTGACCGTACTTTTGCTGATGAAAAATCGTTTTCTCTGGTGGGTCTTGAACGCTGGTCGTTGGAATAATGAGACTGATACCTTGTCCATTACACTGCCTGACGTTAGTTAGTAGCAAAGTTCCATTTGTCTATATATTTCGACTGGTTGTAATTTTATCGGTCACATTAATTAAAAAAAATGTACGTGCTGTAGCGTTGATAGCGATATATAGCTTGCTTCTTGAATACTCGTTATTTGAAAATATTAAATGTATTACCACAATTACATTCAATGTACTCATAATTCACTCATGGTGTGTCAACAGCAATCTTCATATTATTATCATTACATGATCTCATTTTTTTCTTACAATATGACGTGAAATGTAGAACATAGCATGTCCTCACGATACGTCAGTAAATGTCACGATGTGAGCTCAGGATCATATTGACATCATAGACCATTAATATTAACATGTTATGTTTTAACATAATCTGATCACAAAAATAAAGCATTATGCGGTAATATATACATATCACGTCGTGATTAAACCTGAGGTTTCAGACGTTGCTATCTGGGCAGAATAGCTAGTTTGTGGTCATTTTTCTTTTCACGTTCTCATGAATCTAGATGATCTTATATCTTTCGTATATGGATATAATTAGATGTAAGATTATATAGAGTCAAATCTAATCTACTCGAAATTAACTCGAATTTTTCGTTGAATCTTCATGGTTTCTGTTCTTGTTTCGTTTAGTGTAATTATTAGCAGTTGAGAAAATTTATTTTTGCTGAATTATCAGCATATTAAAATTCTTCAGAATCAAAACATTCTTAAATTGAAAATCCCTATAAAAGAATTACAAAGATATTAATATTTTAAAAGGAAAGTAAAGTTTTTCAGATACTTTCTTTCCTCTAGATCCATTGCCTTTTGCAAAATCAAGGTTACCTCGCGAAGGGTATTGCAATGGTCTTGAACTGAGCAGAGGCTTTGTTTGTTCGTTTTTAGTTTGATCTGATTAGAATTTATATTTAATATTCAAATAATTTGTTAATTTAAAAAGAAAAACCCAAAAACAAACAAAACTCATTACGCGTAACTCGTTTCTGACCATACGTTTGCTCTCACCCCTGGGAAGGGAAGGGAAGGATAACAAAATTGGTAAAAAAGGAACCTAAATAAGAAATGTTATCTATCACCGAAAGCTATAATGCCTACCTAGTACGCAAAACTAAAAAGCCTACCTATATCGGAAAGCTAAACCTGAAAAAAAATACACACGCACGGAAAATATGATAACGCAATGAAGATCCCGAAAAAAATACACGCACGTAAAATATAATATAATGCGATGAAGAACCTGAAAAGAAAGCCTGCCTAACACCGAAAGCTAAAATGGCACCCTAAAACGCAAAGTTAAGGTGCCTAAACCTATATCGGAAATCTAAACCTGAAATAAACACGCGCACTCATAACATTAAAACACAAGACAAAATTATGAAATGGTTTTAACCGAAGAAGGACCGACTGGAATCTACTGATAGGTTCTTTCGGTCATTCTTAGATTCCTAAAAAAATCCAGTTTTACACGTGAGACTCACTCATTCGGCGAAAATCCAACGATGATCCATCTGCAGCCTGCAGGATATGACGAAGATGACACTCGCGATAGTTTATTTATAAAATAATACTACGCGACTCGGATATTTAAATAAATTATATTTCGTGACACGCACTTTAATCTCAAAGTGAGATGGCCCACCATAATAAAGACAAAAACGAAAACATTTATTGAGTAAAATTGTAATCAAAAAATTTTTCTGTTTATTCTAACCATGAAATAAAAACAATGGTACTCCCAGGCTATGAGAGTCCTTGATGCTGTTACACTTGGCTACTGCATGCACCGAAACACGTTGCATAAAAAATAACACTCGCGCCGCTAATTGTCTTTCTTTACCAATTCCTTCAATTCTTAGACAAATTCCTACATACGTAAATATTTTTATTTCAATCACATTATGCATTTTACTGATATATTTTTTTAAAGAATTGAGCAATTGGATTTATATAAATTTAATAAAACCCGTACTGAGAAAAATATCCTCAATCAATGAGCAACTTTTCGTGGTAACAATAATGGATAAATTTCGTTAACATAAAAAATAAAATCATTGACATAATAACGAATATTTCATTACATACTAAACTATAATTGTTAAACGAATGAATGTCTGTTATATTAATTCACTTTGTTCATTGTTATAGCAAAAACTTGTTCAATGATTAAAGTATTTTCTCTGCGTGGTAAAATTAAATAATCATAATAATGAAACTGCACGTGCGTGATTAATATAAAGTATTTAATTATTTCTATTTGCGAATAATTAATCGGTTGTCAGCGATTACGACGAAAAAAAGCTCGGCGCGCGCACGATTCACTGACAACCACCACGTGCAGATTCGAAAACTGAATTGTATAACAGGTGATAAGCAACGTGCTCATCCGGAAGTAGAACAATGGAATCTGATTGGTTGGAGCTTTGGGCTGCGCCAATTGGGTGAGATTAATTATTGAGTAAGCTGTTTAACGAACACTTCCAGTCTGGATAATCTTAAAACTAGAGCCGTTTTGGATTTAAAATGGCGATTGCTGATCACATATCTGCAATTTTATAATCAATCGGCAATCAGCATTTGAAATTTAGCAAATAATTCAGCATTAAGCATGTTAGGACAGCTTAGCGCTGCGATAGGCGCTGCTTAAAATTAATATCGACATGATAGATCGAATTAACCGAATTGACCAATTATAACATAGCGCGCGCGCGTTAAGGTGTTTGCTTTGCTAATAAAAATGTTTTTCTAAGGGCCACTTCTACGAAACGTGTTTAATTTAAACTGTATAATGCACGTTACATAATATAAGTATAAAATTGATTTAAAAATTTCTGCAATAGAGTTTACGTGATTCGAAAGTATCTGTTGCAAATCATAATATTAAATTATTGAAGATTTGTTTATTTTTTATAATTTATTATGATACTCATTTTTTTCATATTCATAACGAAAAATTATTTATTTCGTGTTCATTTATTTACTTCGTTGATTAAAATGCATAAACATATAGTTAAAAAATGAACATGTGCCTGTGACAAGTAGAGAGGATAAGAGCGCACGTATGCATATTTTTTTATTCCTTATACACTGTCTTTTCAATTACAAATAAATTCAACTGGAAAGTGACGGGGAGACAGAGAAAAAGAGCATATTACTTGATCTTCCCTTTCTTTTTATCTCCGACCAATAGGATGCTAATTACCCGCAATTGCGATTTTAGTACTTTTAGACGCTGGCTCAATTAATTTGACGGAACCTTATAAGCTATTCCTTTTAAAAATCTTAAAGTTACGTTCATAGTGCCTTTAGAACGCATTCAGGGTCAAACAATAACATCTTATGCTTCTCTAAAAACTATACAAATTTTGTCTAAAATATTTTTCCCCAAATTGCTCATAGTTTTCGAAAGAGAACGAGTGTACGGGTGTTCTACGATACACCGTATATATTTGTTAATTGACTAAAATTCCTAGGTTAATGAGGTCCCACGACATTTCATACAAGATTCAACTGAATATTTTCAAATAGAAGAATGTACGTCGCTTCTTTGTCTATCCAATCCTTGCAAAAATTTTGGAGTCTGCGATGAGGTTAATAATATAGTTAGTTGCAGATGTTTTTCTGGGTAAGGTAACATACTATTAATATAAACCTAATTCGATAGATATTCCCACTATTACAATACATACAGGTATTCCGGCAAGTTCTGTGAGCGATCCGCTTGTGATGATAATCCGTGCTACTTAGGGTCAACTTGCATAAATTCTCCGGGAGCTGGATATGTTTGTATTTGTCCATTTGGAAGTCGTGGCCTTTTGTGTGAAGAAGGTAGTTTACTATTATTATTTTGTAATTACAGAAGTCTTCAAAAATTAAATTGTTTCAATAACTAAAAGTCCTAATGTTTCCAAAGGATTTGGATGTGTTGACCACGAATCCAACATCAAAAATGTCCTATCCTGACAAGATTTTAGGAAATTATTAACCTAATGGAATAGAAACGCTATTTTTAACCGTAATTGCATTCATGTAATACAGATAATATCAATTTTGCCTAATACCCAATATGACATCGTTTAGCACTATGGTCCTACGGTGGCAAAATTTATCTAGATAATATCATTATGAACAGAAATCCAGTAAGTTTTACATCATCTGAACGTATTTTGCTACCAGAGCAATTCCACTATTAAAAAGCGCAAGACGAATT
The DNA here is from genome assembly GCF_024137725.1 of Prorops nasuta. Lineage (NCBI taxonomy): Eukaryota > Metazoa > Arthropoda > Insecta > Hymenoptera > Bethylidae > Prorops > Prorops nasuta. The sequence continues at coordinate 2,727,740 of NW_027116814.1, forward strand.
TTTTTCTTGTGTGTGTGTGTGTGTGAAGAATTATCACTTTAAACGTAATTGGTAGATTTGAAATCAACGTTTTACATAAAAACTAGTAAAAGTGACTATTTACAGAGTTAACATGAAAGTATTTGGTATCTTCAAGGTTTCTTAGAGTCGCCAAATATAAGTCGTTAGCCAATCTTGCTGAATTCAATATGGCAGATTCAAATAATCCTGCAATCCATTAATAGTTTACCATTTGAAGCAGTCCTATACAGTAAACTTGACTAAAAGGTGTCTTATAGAGATATTTTAGTAATTCTATTGATCAAAGAAGTCTAAAAGATATCTTTAAATCACTTGGTGCTGTATGTCTGAATCAGTTATTGGAAATTATTTTCTACAATTTTAGGAATATTAGCTTATTTTTAGCCTCATGCTATTCGTTGAGTTCTACTGCATGGAAGTTATGTCCTCTTTTTTTAGGAGATTTTACCTCTAAAGAACTGGGTTTAAAAAATTAGTTGCACTCATAAAAAACTTTATATTCCTTAAATTATTAAAAGTCATTTGTATTAAAAATTGTCTTCCTCCATATATGGTTCTCGTTAAAAGAATGCAAATATTACTTAAAATAACATTTTTCAAGGATTTATTTTACAATATTACAAAATCTTTACATGCTAGAAATATTTTGGCAATGGATTTGTGATCAGCACGATAACATCCTTCGGAAAAGCCTAATCCTGTCTTTCGTTATAGAAATGTGTTAACCTGTAATATTAATAGAATCCAAATATAAACATAGTAATATAAATAATTTATACTTCTAGATTTCACAGTGACCAGACCTTCTTTCTCAGTAATACTGCAAGGATATTCTTCTTATGTAGCTTATGGATTATCAAATTCAATAAAAGATGACATGGAATTAAAAATGAAAATTATTCCAAGAAATTTGGACCAGATTTCATTAATAGCATTCCTAGGTAGAAGTAGTTACACCAAAGAATTGGTTGATTATCTCTCCATCACTTATGTTAAGGGCTATATTATGCTAACTTGGGATTTAGGTTCAGGTAATTGACAATTAGATGAAAAAAAAGAACTTGTAACGCAAAATTAAAATCTTAGGTGTAAGACGAATATTTACTAATGTTCCGTTGACATCCGTCACGTCACACAATTCGTCAACGGTTAAAGTAACAAAAACCTACATATTACGTGTAGGAAGAAAAGGAAGGGATGCCTGGTTGGCAGTTGAAGGAGCTGGTAATGTAACTGGAAGGGCTGCTGGATCTATGACCAGACTCGACGTATCCCCAATTCTTTATATAGGTGGTCTAACGATTTTTTAAATTTTATAAGCAAAACTCATCGCCAATTTTATTTTAAAATTTTCAATTTAATTAAGGTGGTCATAAATCTACCAATTATGAATCTTTACCACATGACCTTCCTTTGCATACTGGATTTTCTGGCTGTATTTTTGACATAGAATTACGAATAAAAGATATAGTCAACGACATAACAAGTTCGAATCCTGCCACAGGAAGAGGCGTAGGCGAATGTTACCGAAACGAATGTATACAACATTCTTGTAAAAATGGTGCAGTTTGCCTGAACCATGGTCCAACATACAGGTCGTATTGAAACATTATTTTAATCTGTTATAGAATAGTTTCACATGCTCTTCCATATTTTTTGATTGTAGATGTATCTGTAAAGACGGCTGGAGTGGCTCGGACTGCTCAGAAGAATCTAATATTTTCATTAGAAAGCATGCAGTGTGTTAATATTGTAACGAAACAGCTTCAGAACAATACGAAACTAAGTGTGCATAAAGAGTGAATATTTATGTTTAGGATGTTAACGTGTAACTTGCAATGTGTACAAGAAATCCTGAAAGAAAGAAATGAATCGATTTATATAATTCCTTATGAATGAGTAAGAGTGACTTGTGATAAACGATGTAAAAAGGAGTAATAAAGTATGAAATATAATTATAAGATGACATGTTCACACATTGAATGTGTTGCACTTGACAGCGTGCATCATTGGTGAGAGAGTGTAGGCTCATGAAAAAGAGGAAATGGCCTGGATGATTAGCAATTGTCAAGGAATTATATGATAATTACAATTGAGATATGAGAAAATCAGCGACCCATCCTCCATTGATTAACTTCTGTCTCTGGACCATCAGTACCTAGTGATAATACTATCATTTTTATTAAAATTAGATATATTTCACTGGTAATGTTTTTCTATAATGCATTATTACATGTCATTTAAATTATAATTCAGACACTACGTAAAATATAATAAGATATTAAGTTGTTATATATTATTGCTTATATCAAAGAAAATAATCGAAATTGCATTAAATATAAATCGTTCACCCTGGACATAATTGTTATCTTTTTTAGTTTCGACAAGATATAGAGAAGTTTTTATTAGAAAACTAATGATAACATTAGGTTTATATCCCTCTGTCTACGTATATTCTTTCTTAAACTCTTGACGTGATAACGAATTTCTGCTAACATTTTGCGATTTGGCAGCCTAATTACATCAGAAATGATACCGCAAATTCATGCAACATCCCTGGCAGCTAAACTAAGATCGACCAGTGTTTTATAATTATATCAAGTTACTCAAATATTCTAAAAATATACTGTTATTCTTCTCAACACTTTGTCGAAAGTCAGTATGCTTTATTTTAAAAAAATACCGAATAGGTGGAAAGCAAAAAGATTTTTTTTAAAACAATATATAGTTTGCAATTTCTTTTAATGATAAGTTTTCATTTCAGTTACATTTATAATAAAGGCAAGATTATAATTTATTTCCAAATATCACATTTCTTTTCCGGATTCATTTTACTTCCAACTGGACATGAGAATGTTTTAGAAAATTCTTCAGAGTTTGATAATACACCATTTATTCTAAATGATCCAATACTGTGTGTACTACTTTTTATTTTAGCAATAAAATTAGATGGTTTGACAGTCTCGCAGAAAGCCTAAAACAGAAATACAATTAATAAACGAAAAGCTTAAAAAACCTTATAGAACAAACAACTATGTAAAACCAACATTTGCAGTGGAGAGAAACAACATTTGCTCTTCTGTAAAATCTTCGAATCCAGGAAGCTTAAGATCTGGCGTTTCTTTAATCTCGGTCCAGAGTTTAAAGGCTTTATATATTATAGATATTCCTGTGACATCAGCAACATTTTCGTTTAATGTTTTCTTACCATCCGCGTTAACTGTAATATTGCCAACTTCTAAAGAGTATGAGTTGTATTGTTCAATAAAGCAGTCCAGCCGTGTCATATATTCCTTCTCCATTTGTTCATCCCATTTAAACTCTTTCCCATTTTTATCATAAGTACGACCTGAAAGATATAATATGTTAAATTCTATGGCATTTTGTAATATTATAAGCTTTTCATTTATTTAAAAGGCATATTACTAGTGGGACCAAAACCATGGGATACTTCATGACTAGTTAAGAAGCCTAACATACCAAAATTAATGGCACTGTAAAGAACATTTATTTAACGAAATGATTAAAATCAATGCATCAAAATTATTTGTATGAGCTACTTACTCAGGATAAGAAATAGAGAACCACGGAAATTCGAAAACCGCAGCTGGAAAGACTGAAATAGAATGGCGTTATATAAATATATTTTTTTCAACATATTTTTAATCTACATGTTACTTACCTATAGAATTTTGAAAACGTAGATAATAAGCATTTACTTGTGTAGGTTTGACTATAGTCCATCTAATACAAATTTTAAATTAAGTTTAAAAATACTGATTATTTTTAATCAAGGGTTTTTAAATTCTAGATAAATTTAATAATCTTAGTTTCACTTACACATCAAAATCACCATCGTCTTGCGATAGCTTTTCAAATTCCCATATTTTTTTAAATCTCTCATAGGATAAGGAGTTGTCAAAATTATTACCAACAATTATTAACTACATTGAAATATAAAAGAGAAGTTATAAAGATTCCCGCGGAATTAATAAAGATAATAAATCATTTAAAATATAAAAGTGGTAATCATACCCCTCTAAAATGATTTTCAAAAGCGGTATTATTATCGAACCATTCGGGATAACCTATGTATTCCTTTATTTTGTCTACTTTTTCCTTGGCATCCTTCTTCATATCCTCATCCAACCAAGTGGATCCCTCAATTTCTAATTTAGTGGCGTTTTTCATAACGTCAATCATACCATTGGTCTTTAATAAAATATAAATTTATTAACTACTTTTCATTATTTATAAATTTAGGAGAAGAGAATTATTTTAAAACTTACTATATTCGAAGCTTCTGTATGGAAATATTTCTTTACGTATTCATAGGAAATAGCTTCAGTCATTTTTACTTCATCGACACAACCTTTCCATCTTGGTATTTGTTTTGGATTAGGGAAACAATCCAAGATTGTACAAGTCAGGTCTTTGGTAAGCAAATACATCCTGCTTATAAAATTCCAATGAATAAAATTGACTGAAATGCAAATAATATTTTCGTCGATATACTATATATATATATATATATATATATATATATGTGTGTGTACTTAAACAATTGAACAGGCACTATATTAAATTAATTACCGATTACTTCATTAGGTGTTTTCTTGAGTAATTCGAAATACTCAAAAAGCTGATTATCATTTATAAATGGTACTATGAGAACATCATCTATGTTAACATCAATTTCTTCCAACAAATCTTCAAAACATTCTCTAAATAACTCCTACAAAAGAAAAAGTGAAGATAATATTATTTTTATTATTTCAACATTTTGTAATCTGCTGCAAATGTATTAATGGATCTACCGTCATTTCACTTGAAACTTCTTCGATATCAAACTCATCCTGTTCGAAGTTATCATTACTATCATTTTCAGAAATGTTGCATTCGTCATCATCGTTGCTATCATTACAATTAAGTATTTCATTTTCTTTCTCACGATCCTCAGTACTGGCATTAATATTTTTTTCATAACTATCGTTCAACTTACTGTCTTTCCCAACTGTATCATCATTTTCAGTTGCTTTATTTAATTTATTTTTCTTATTTATTTTAATCTGTATAACTTTGTTTTTTTTGTTATTAAGTTTTGATCGTAATAAAATTTGATCCAGCAATTCATAAATATCTTCATCCTTACGTTCAAATGTCCAGTCATTAATTGCAACATCTCTTTTCTGTCGTTTAAAATTATCAACCTGTTGACTGTTTTTATTATTATAATCACGACGCTTTGATATTTTGTTCAATCTAAATGATAATCTTTCCATTTTCTCTAATAAATTTTGATGACTGTTGTTTCTATGTTTATTCAATTTCTTATTTAATTTTTTAATGTATTTATTTTTTTTGTTTACTCTCTTATTAAAATCTTGTTCCTGATTATTTTTTCTTCGACCGAGTATCTTTGTTGTTTCATCAATGATGGTTTTATTCAAGGCAATACAATCGTCGTCGTCATTCTTCGATTCTTCTTTATCTTTATCAAAACAATCATCTTCACTATGAGTACTATCGCTCTCATCCTCTTTCTTTGTAGCCTCAATATTCCGAATCTAAAATTGAAATATTTTTTTCATAATTCAATATCTATTTCTTATATTTATCAACAGTTTAGCTAATAGTAATTGACGACCTTAAAAAGCTCATTTTCAAAATTGATTAAATCATTAACATCTTTGGTTAGTTTCTTTTCAGAGAGGATAGTGTCTGTATGTTTCGCAATCTTTTTGGCAATTTTAATAATAGTGCGTTGGTAATAGCCGTCAGATTGCGTATAAATCTTTTCACGAGGAAATTTCAAATATGCTTCTAACGGAAGAATTGGAACTTCAATCTGTAAATCAAAACGATACGATTTCGTATGTATCTAACATCTTCTTTAAATAATTAACAAATTTTATACCATTATAAAGGGTTTATTATGTTCTCCACTTAAAGATTTATCTAAAACTTTATAGTTAAAAAAAGTTGAGGCGCCTATTATGTTAGTATAATATTTTTCCACTTTTTTGAAAGGTTTATCGAGCAAATTCCATTCACCCTTTTCCATAGCTAGCGGCCAGCCACCAATTCTCGACACAATTGAAGCGATTGAAGATAATCCTCTGTCTTTCATAGTCTCTGCATTAACCAAATAAAAATTAAATGAATGGAATTCTAAATACAAAAATTATTAATTAATTTCGTACCCTCGTTCATACAAGCTTTGTACCACTTTTTTGATAATTTTAGAGGTAGAGTATCATCGTGTTCTACTTTCGCCTCCAGAATTTCTGATAAATATATGTAATTGAATGAAAAGCTATTTACTATAATTATACTAGGTTCAGTAAAATAATGACATCAAGTACCTCGCTTCTTCAAAAGAATATTTTCATACATAAAATGCGTTGTACTCCATGAGTCTGACCAATTAGGTACTGGATTACTAATTTTCGAATTTCCACAAGCATATTCGTAGAAATCATCACATGGATTTACACTCTTGTTCATATTTGCAAGAATAAACTTGCCTGCGTATCAAAGGATGAACTTATTTTCTAATTATTTATACGAGGTAATTGCTACCTTTTGTAACCATATGAAAAACTTACCAATGTTTTTGCATTCCTCTGTCTGGCAGATTACATTTGATTGTGTTCTCTTATCACCATTTATGTTGGGAAGATGTCGCTTAAACCATGGGAAATCTGAAAGATTGGAATCAACGAAAATTGTATCATCGTTTGATAAATCTAACAAAGTTCGTCCTAACACTGTAGTCCCCAAGGAAAATCTAGAATAGTAACAATTTCATTATTTAAATGAATAGTGTTCTACTTATTTCAATTAGTGGTTTACTTTATTAAATGCTCTAATTACACACATTAAAAACCAGCGAAACATTTTCACAGAAAAATAAATTACATTTGCGAAAATGGCTTGTGCAACGTTTTCATCGGACTATTATATTTTAATAGACCAGTAAGAGGTTATATGCTTATGGAAATAGGAAGTGCCTCAATTGATAAATATTGTCGCATAATTATGCGATTGTTATAATTATGATATGAAAGAATCATCTCCGCATCCTTCAGTAATAATTTTTCGCCAACACTAATTATCATCAGCCATTGATATTTTATATATGTGTGTGTACTATTATTTATACACATATGCGGTATAATTAGGATAGTTAGTTTGTGGTCATTTTTCTTTTCACGTTCTCACGAATCTATAGATGATCTTATATCTTTCGTATATGGATATAGTTAGATGTAAGATTATATAGAGTCAAATCTAATCTACTCGAAATAACCTTGAATTTTTCGTTGAATCTTCATGGTTTCCGTTCTTGTTTCGTTTAGTGTAATTATTAGCAGTTGAGAAAATTTATTTTTGCTGCATTATCAGCATATTAAAATTCTTCAGAATCAAAATATTGTTAAATTGAAAATCCCTATAAAAGAATTACAAAGATATTAATATTTTAAAAGGAAAGTAAATTTTTTCAGATACTTTCTTTCCTCTAGATCCATTGCCTTTTGCAAAATCAAGGTTACCTCGCGAAGGGTATTGCAATGGTCTTGAACAGAGCAGAGGCTTTGTTTGTTCGTTTTTAGTTTGATCTGATTAGAATTTATATTTAATATTCAAATAATTTGTTAATTTAAAAAGAAAAAACCAAAAACAAACAAAACTCATTACGCGTAACTCGTTCCTGACCATACGTTTGCTCTCACCCCTGGGAAGGAAAGGGAAGGGTAACAAAATATATTTGTAAAAAAGGAACCTAAATAAGAAATTTTGTCTATCACCGAAAGCTATAATGCCTACCTAGTACGCAAAACTAAAAAGCCTACCTATATCGGAAAGCTAAACCTGACAAACATACACACGGACGCAAATTATAATAACGCAATGAAGATCCTGAAAAAAAAACACACGCATGCAAAATATAATATAATAACGCAATGAAGAATCTAAAAAGAAAGCCTGCCTAACACCGAAAGCTAAAATGCCAACCTAAAACGCAAAGTTAAGGGTCCTACCTATATTGAAAATCTAAACCTGAAATAAACACACACACACACACAAAACATTAAAACACAAGACAAAATTAAGAAATAGTTTAACTGAAGAAGGGCCGATTGGAATCTATAATGCAGATTAATAAAAAAATCCACAAATTTACCCGTAGGACTCACTCATTCGGCGAAAATCCAACGATGATCCATTTGCAGCCTGCAGGATAAGACGAGGATGATACTCGTGATAGTTTAATTATAAAATAATACGACGCGTCGCGGATTTTTTAAACGAAACTACGCGACTCGGATATTTAAATAAATTATATTTCGTGACGCGCTCTTTAATCTCAAAGTGAGATGGTTCACTATAATAAAGACAAAAATGAAAACATTGAATCTAATTAACTTCTTATATACTTATATTATCACATCGACTATATTTCTCTTATTTCTCTCGCAAATATTCTCTTCTGCCACAAACTGGACTTATAATTACTATTTCTCCACTACCTGCTTTCTCCGCTTGGTCAGCAAAAATAATACGATATCTACGTCTATTCATCAACTTAATCTAACCTCACAATTTATGCACCAAAATAATTGCATCAATGGTAGCATTCAGCAGAGACAAATGTTGAGGGAGCGGTGTATGTTATTGGCTATTACTCTTAGATCCTATAATTTTATCCAATAGAAGTAGAAGTTTAAAAAGAAATCTGGTAACGTTACTGAGCTGCTACCTCTGCTGAATGCTACCAATATATTACAATGAAACATTATAGGAACTTAATGAGATATAGAATTGACCTTATCCAATCACTCGACAATGGAAATATTGACGTTACTTGCATCTCTGAAACTTGGCTGAATGACAAAATTCGCTTCACAGGCCACACGGGTTTTTTCTTATATGTATCAGTCTGGTGCCCGTCCAAATGTAGTATTGAAGGTAATATGTATAATATGGCACACTCTCTCGCCAAATACGCCATTCGAATGGACTTCATTACCCATAATAATATTGAACTCATAGACTATACAAAATTTGTAAGGCATAATTTCGACCAATCCAGCAGAAAATTTTATAAAAAACTATCGGCCCCCTAGCCTCTAGAAAGAAATACTTCTTATACAGAAACAAACAGTAGAACCCTTCGACTAAAATTCCTAACAAGGTCCTCAACTTCCTTTGGTATAGAGACCGTGCACACCAACACAATGATAGCGAAGTGTCAATGTATAACTGTATACGTATAAATAAAATACACTCAAAAACTGCGAAAATTGACCGATAGTTTGCGCTGATAGTATGCATATACACCAATATACATTCTTATCTCATTGTAATTGTGCTAGTGTGCACGGTCTCTACACAATTCTCCTTGAATGAAATAGAGCCCAAATCACCATTTTATCGTGTATCAGATCTAACCACACACTTGCAAAAGTCATCTATATAAAATTAAATTAGAAAACTCCCCTCAATGCGATTGCAAAAAAGGGGTGGAGGATATTAATTAACCATTTTTTATGGTGGTGCGAGAAATGGAAAGTTCAAAGAACTCATTTTATTTCAAACTTCCAAAAACAGTCTGTTATAGACATCGTTAATCTTCCCGAGTGACAAGAACTTATAGCTTCTCATGGAGTTGGTAAATCCTAAAAAGCCTGGTGGAGAGTTCTTACAGAATACTAAAAACTGTGGGTATGATTATAATAATGAACACGGCATTCTTCTATTTACTTTTTACAATATTTCAGGAAAGTATTAGTCTTTAACCCTCTATACCACTCATTACAACAAGCTCCCTTTTCATACCAACTCCTAAATTAAAACTCCCTTACCCTTCCTATTTACTACCTATTATATTTTTCCTTATGACACAATTTAAACGTCGCGCCAAATGCGCTCCAGGTGCAACAATACAACATGCTGATAAATGAAAATAATCCCTAAAAAAGAAATACCCACTTAACGGGATCCCTCACGCGTGCTTTACCGACAGTACAAGTTAATAAACAATTCGTTTAATAAAAGTAAAATGCGAAGCAAATTGCAAAAACGGGCTTCTTTATGACAAGGTGCCAATTCTAACGAGTCAATCGAGCATGAAAAAACTCAATTCGGATGAAGAATAACGTTGTACCACTGTCCCGCGTTCTTGAAGTGGAAATAACCAAAAGTAACCTCTCTTCAAGAACGCAGCACAATGGTACAGCGTTATTTTTCAACTAATTTGAGTGTTTTTAAGTTCGTTTGACTCGTTAGGACTGGCACATTGTCCAACAAACGCCCGATTGTTCAATTTGCTTCGCATTTGAATTTTATTAAACTAATTGTTTATTGACTTAAACTGTCGATAAAGTAGGCGTGAGGGATCCCGTTAAGTTGGGATAATCATCACAATCGTGGCCCACTAGGCGTTTAGCCTGAACTCATTACCAAGAAAGAAAAAAAACTAAGAAATGCTTCAGTCAGAGTTCAGCTAATTTGCTGTATACAGATGACTTGAGTCGTTCGAACCTCTGAAGCATTAACGGGAATCCGTATACCGACATTACAGAGCGAAATAGTTTTCGCCCTGTAATATCGGTATACGGATTCCGACAAACTCCTGATTGAAATCGTTGAGATCTAAAAAGAATGATAGTAAAAAAAAAATTTTTTCATTGTATTAGGCAATCTGATTTATTTAGATCTTTAAAAATTTAGATTGACTAAACATGGAATGCAAAATTTTTACAGTAGTAGTCTTATATTTATTCTTCCTACTAGGGAAAAAATAAATAGTAATTCCTTATTTGCTTTAAATATTTTGTTTCTACTGATCAATGATCAAGAGAAATTATTCAAAAACAAAAGTAAAAAATGCGCATGGACACGCGCACATTTTTATTAAAGAAATAACAATTGTACATAACCAGTCTCATGGTGGAATATGAGTAAATACACTCGCGAAAATAACTCAAATAAATAAACATTATTAGTTTAAGCTAGCCCATGGCTAGCTTATCAGACCAGTTGGTATCTGACGCGAGGAAGCATTTAAGTATCTCATTATAAAAACACACAAACGTTCTTTTTTTCATAATATACAGCAACACTTTACTTCACTGCACAATAGTCTGAGACAATTCTAGTCAATTGCCATGAATCCCATTATATACTCTATTCACAGGTGACTGATGAAGCAGTTTCTTGATCTCTGCAAAAGAAATTTGTTATTAGTGTTAGAAGACATTGTTGTACCATGGAAAATTTTACGTATTCTTTTTTTTTAATGCATAAATATTAATTAATAATATCTACAGAAATTTATAAAGGACATCTATTTATTAAACATAACCATTAAGTAATATTTTTAATATTAGACAAATTAGACTTTCCAGTATGTCTAATTCACCATAACTAGTTTAAAATTCTCTTTCTATTAGCCAACCTATGTTGTATTGCCAGGAAAATGGAAAAAATTATCACTGTCACATATAGTGATCTCTAAAGAGAGTGCACAGGAAGTACTAAATTTGTTCATTTTCACCTCACTACTGCACTCTTGCAATAAGTTACAGTGAGACAATATATGTTTATCTTATTTCAACTAATGACACTAATTCGATAGTACCGCGAAAATCAACAAATCCATTATGATGAAAGTTCAAGAGTTTCTCCTATATCAAGGCACCAATTAGATTTCACATATGATTCATTACCTTCTTTATGTTCATCAGTAAATGCTGTATCAGGGAAAGCAACATCAAACGTGATGAAAAGGGTACCATGGAGATTATTATTTTCATAATTAGGCATGCCCTCTCCTTTAATTCTCATTCGAGCACTAGGTTTTGTGACTTTATCTCTCTTAATGGTCACTTTATGTCCATCCAAGTGACTGATTTCCATAGTGAAACCAATTAAGGCATCCTGCATTGATATGGTTATATTTGTATACAAATCATCACCTATTCTTTCAAAAATTGGATGAGGCTGCGTTCGGATTCTACAAACAAGCAAATAATATTAACTTATTAAATTAATAGTTATTAAATTAATAATAATAAAAAAATGCTAACTTTATTATTAAATCTCCTGGTTCTCCATCTAAATGCGGCTCTCCTTCTGCTGTGAATTTGGTTTGGTGACCATCCACCATTCCTGGTTCTACTTCTACTTCCAATATTCTTTCCTCATTGACTAATTTCACATTTGGACACTCAGAGCAAACTGTTTGCTGTGTCATTTGAAATCTACCATTACCTAAATTACGTGTGGCAAATTCTTGTCTACAGTTACATTTTCTGGTACCCTTTGTTTGCTTAAGAACTGGTTTATTTCTTGTCAACTGCAGTATAAAATAAAATAAAATATACATAATATATAGTTAAATCAAGTTTCCTACCTACCTCAACAAAGTTACCACTATATAATTCTTCTAACGTGACAGCTAGATCCATCACTATTGTAGACCCTTTGGGAGTTCCTTGGTTATGGTGAGTCTCTCCTCCAAAATGAAATCCAAAGTCTCCAAAAAAACTAGCAAAAGGATCAGCATTGTTCATCATGCCATCCTTCTTTAAGCACTCCTCTCCACAACTATCATATGCCTCCCTTTTTTCAGGATCTGAGAGCACTTCATAAGCAGCTCCTAGGTCTTGGAACTTTTTTGAAGCATCCGGATCATCCTTATTCTTATCTGGATGTAATTCCCTCGCAAGCCTCCTATAAGCCTTCTTGATTGCATGTGTACTTGCACTACGTGACAGGCCTAGGATAGCATAAAAATCTCTCCTAAAAATCATTTGATACATAATTTAGAGGGGCTCGTATAATGTTTGCATTATTTAAGGTTAAATAGACGATAGCTAAATTAAAGAACTGTACAAGTAATTTTTAGAATGCATAAATGAAAATATTAATATATACTAACCCCGCTAATGTTAAAATAACACATAGCATTAAATTAATTAATAACACCCAAAGAAACTGACTTCCTGCCATCCTACCAGACTTTACGATACGATAAACACCAATAAACACCCACTTCCCCTCAATCCCTAACCTCTTCTAGCCTCTAGCGGCTCTAGCTATTCCGCGCAACGCAAGTGTAGCTCGCTCATTGCCTTGTATAAATCGTGGTTGATGTTGATTGGTCCAGCATGTCTCAGTATCGGAGTGTCGGACCCGTGCGGCGTGCAGCCCCGAGACCCGAGTGACCCGACCCGAATCCCGGGTGTTCCCGAGTGGTTCCGAATGCGCCAGCTGTCGGCACCACCGCCGATTACAGCCGATTGTTAATGTTGAGTACGTTCGGTTCAATAATCTTGCACCTGGCGAGGGGAAGCAGAAATCAGGGGGGCGAGGAGATATCTAGGGAGTTTGTCCGTAGCTGTCAAATGTCGCGATTAACCCTCAATTTTGGATCGTAAACAAAAATAATATTTTCGGAAAACGATTGCGGAAAAGAAGAAAGAATTTAATACATAACAGAGAAGACAAAATATATCAGATGAGTATAAATTAATAACAAAAAATAAAAATTATTGTGAATTTATAAGGAAATATACTTTGTGGTTATTTTATTTCTGTTACAGGCTAAATCCTATTCTTCATGAATTTAAATCGCAGGAAAGAAATACTTAAAAACCAATGAATGAAAAAGGACTGATTTATAAAGCATTTCTATGTGGCCCAGTCATTTCAATAATTGTGACATAATGTTATAATAGTGAAAGTGTAAGCGATTGCTGTGTATACAAAGAAATTTTATTACAAAATAATAATAATGTATGATAATGTTTTGATTCCTATTATTATAAATTAAAGCTAGTTCAATTAAAATTTATTGTTTTAATTTCTTCCTTTACCATACACAAATTCTATACGTACATAGTAATTATATATTCTTGTAGAACCTATCTTTAAGCTACTCTAACTAAATTGCAACTATTTTAAATCTATGGGTCATAACTATTTACTTCAATGATTTTTATTATTCAAAGTGAGACAAATTGCATAGAGTTTCTGCTAATTTCTTATTAGTCTGTCACATCCTTAGACATATTACCTTGTATGATATTTATATGCCTACTTTGCACTATTTTCTTTTTGTCTATAACATATAACAATAATTTTATTATCAATTTTAAATACATGCAGATAAGATGATTATGTTAATATGTAATTAATTTTATAAATATTGGAATGATTGTTAAACCATTGTCTTATTAAATTTGAAAATTGGGCATTTGAATGATGCTATTTAAATTGGGCCTCTCTTCTGTGAGATATGTTTTCATAATACTTGGATAGATAAAGTTCCTTAAAAGTTATATGTGTATAATACTGAGTTCTTCTTATTTTTTAGCTTTAAGTAGTTTTCCAGCTATTTGTTTGAATATACATTTTGAATATAGAATACTCTTATTTCCTTACTCTTATTATAATGTTGTCAGGATTGATAGAAAGATATTTCAATCATCTGAAAATGATAGGATATACATATGACGACTGGATAAATTAAGGTTTTAGGACAGATAAGTCTCATGAACAAATAGGAATAATAAAATAAGTATTGCATATTGAGAATGGATATCTAAATATGTAGCTGGAAAATATAATCTGAAGCTGAAAACAAGATGAACTCAGCAGTATACATAAACATATTGGTCGACAATATCCTCTCAAATGGAAGGAAAAGATATCATGTGGATGAGGTGCCAAACATATTTAAGTACAATAAGTCCAGCGTCCATTCTTCAAGTTTAATACAGCAATAGTTTACCAATTATCCTAATTATTATAGAAATAATTAGACAACAGAATAAGCATATCTGAGCATATTTGAAAATATTTAGAGAATTATTGGTATATGTTTTTAAAACTAGAAGAAGAAGGAATAATCAAGGCAAATAAATGTCATACGAGATGTGGAAGCATGTGAAGTACAGGTGAATAAGAAATTAGCAGAAACTTTATAGAAATAATCTCACATTGAATAATAAAAATCATTGAAGTAAATAGTTATGAGCTTTGTTTTTAAAATACTTGCAATTTGGTTAGAGTAGCTTAAAGATAGGTTCTACAAGAATATGTAATTACTATGTACGTATAGAGATTGTGTATGGTTGAGGAAGAAATTAAAATAATATTTTTATTGAACTAACTTTAATTTATAATAATAGGAATCAAAACATTATTAAACATCATTATTTTATAATAAAATTTCTTTGTATACGTAGCAATCTTTCTTACACATTCACTATTATAACATTATATCACAATTATTGAAACTATTGGGCCACACAGATATGCTTTATAAATTAGTCCTTTTCATTCATTGTTCTTTAAGTATTTCTTTCCTGCGCTTTAAATTCATGAAGAATAGGATTTAGCCTGTAACAGAAATAAAATAACCACAAAGTATATTTCTTATAAATAATTCACAATAATTTTCATTTTGTGTTATTAATTTATACTCATCTGATATATTTTTTCTTCTCTGTTATGTATTAAAATCCTTCCTTCTTTTCAGCAATCGTTTTCCGAAAATATTACTTTTGTTTACGATCCAAAATTGAGGGTTAATCGCGCCATTTGACAGCTACGGACAAACTCCCTAGATATCCCTTCACCCCTCTAATTCCTACTTCCCCTCGCCAGGCACAAGATTAATGGGCCACCAACCCTCTGAATCTTCTGATCTTGGATCGGAGATCGAGCTCACGTGGAAGCCTCTGATCCATCTAGTAATTTTTTTTTCGACATTGCATTCCTGAGGCTAGGTTGGATCGTGATCTGGATTCTGGATCGTATCATGAATGTAAACGTCCTAGCGCGTTCATCTTCCCATAACGCTCACAATGGGTGCGTTTCGAGTCACGCATATGCGCGCAGTAAGCACTTAAATTCTATAATAAATGTGACATAAACTGTACATTCTATGCGCTTCATGCGTAATTTGGAATGCACCCTATGTATAATATAGTATATCACATAAACTATAGTATTATGAGCGTTGTAGAGCGCCTGCGCAGTAGAGCGTTACAAATCTTAAATTGAACGCATCGTAAATCTCATCTCTGTGTTAAGCGTGTTAAGAAAGGAGGAAGAATTGTTGTATGTATTTATATTTTTTCATGATTTTCCCTGCTTTCGAAATTCGAATTAGTACCAATTAAAAATGGACGATGAAGCTGAAACATATAAATTATGGAGAATCAGGAAAACAGTAATGCAGCTTTGTCATGACCGAGGTTATCTTGTAACGCAAGATGAATTGGATCAAACATTGGATCAGTTTAAAGAACAGTTTGGGGATAAACCAAGTGAGAAAAGACCGGCACGTAGTGATCTGATTGTTTTAGTTGCCCACAACGATGATCCTACGGATCAGCTGTTTGTGTTCTTTCCTGATGAGCCGAAAATTGGTATAAAAACAATAAAAACTTACTGTCAGCGCATGCAGGAAGAGAAAATTCATAGGTACCTATCATTATAATGGTTATTTCTCTTAATTTACTAAAGATTTTTTTAATATTTTATTTATTTTAGAGCTATTATTGTTGTACAACAAGGTATGACTCCATCTGCTAAGCAGTCTTTGGTGGATATGGCACCAAAATATATTTTAGAACAGTTTCTAGAGTCAGAATTATTAATCAACATTACTGAACATGAATTAGTACCTGAGCATATAGTTTTAACACCAGATGAAAAAGAGGAATTACTAACAAGGTATAAGTTAAAAGAGAACCAACTTATGAGGATTCAAGCTAATGATCCCGTAGCAAGATATTTTGGATTAAAGCGTGGACAAGTGGTAAAAATTATAAGGCCTTCAGAAACTGCTGGTAGATATATTTCTTACAGACTAGTATGTTAATTATCATAGAATTACGCGTGGTAAAATAAAAAAATTATATTACTTCCTATAAAATAAGTAATCTTTTAAATTAGTCTTATAACTAAATTATAAGTGGAACAGACCAATAATAAATTTTAACTAAGATTTGATCAATGAAATTAATATTTTTCTTCTATACAGATTTATTTATTACCAGCTTAAGAATATAATAAAATCATTTTTCTTTGAAATGTTTTTTATTTGACTATACAACTATAGTGAATTTATTATATGATAAACATTCAAATCTATCAGAATACAGAGATATTAAAAAATTGTAAAAACCTTCCCTTACTGTAAATGCATTTTAATTTAAGGTGATCATTTAATTACACCTAAAAACTCAACATAGTCAAATCTTTATGCATCTGGCTAGCAAGGTTAATTTAAATAGTTTTTAACTCATATCATTTTGTTGTATAACATTATGATGAAATAATGCTGTGAAATAACCCACTCTGGGATTGAATGATTCATAATTTTATCTTAGTTAAACATTTATAATCATTTTTATCATTATTAATTTTTTAATATTACAAATAGATATGGAAAAATGTCAATGATCCAGCAAAATTAATTATTTAAAGAGTTTTCATTATAAATTTTCTAATTAAAAGTTTGTATTATACTTTATCAAGCTTTAAATTTGAATAGTTTTAGCTTCCATTAGAATATTACTTTGAAGTGCAAATAAAATTTTTAATTATCACAAACAGTAATAACTTAATGAAAAAATGTATCCCTTATAACAAAAATATTCTAAAAAATTTTGAATTTGATCTATCTTTTACATTGCAAATGCATTTGAAATATAAATTTATACAGAATATTGCATCAATATTTAACAGAAAAGTATATAAATTGCTTCATATACTGTATATCTGAAGTACATTTCATAGTACTTTGTTACATTATTCACAAAGAGAAAAAAAATAATGTTATCAGTCACACCTTAAAAGGATTTTTTTGGAAAAGGATAAAGCATGCTGCTATTATATATGTAATATATTGTTATTAATAAAATGTAACATAACGCAATAATAATTATAATTGCTAATAATAATAATAATAATTACATGGTAAGACTATGAGTTTTCAATGCTTACAAAATGAAAAACATGCTTTACTGAAGAGGGAGGATAATTTAAGAAAAATGTACACAAATTTATCTTTTCTTTTTCAAGATTACTACACTTTCCAGCCCACATTTGGGAAATGTTTGTCAATCAACTCCATATAAAAACCGATACAACCGCCTCTCAAAATCGTATCGCTTTTTGGCATTTTTTCTAATACATTCGGTGTGCATTGTTGTTTTTAACTAGAACAGACAAACGTGTTCAAATTTACGGAGTCTCTTATTAATATCTTTGTTATATGTAATAGTGAAACAGGTTTCTTACACACTGAATTAA
Source organism: Prorops nasuta (assembly GCF_024137725.1). Classification (NCBI taxonomy): domain Eukaryota; kingdom Metazoa; phylum Arthropoda; class Insecta; order Hymenoptera; family Bethylidae; genus Prorops; species Prorops nasuta. The sequence continues at coordinate 2,746,100 of NW_027116814.1, forward strand.
AAAATCATTAGTTAAAGCAACTAAAAGATATCAATAAGAGTTTGAATTGCTTTTAACACGTTATCGACCGACCTAAATAGTAAGTTTCATTTTTGGACCATTCAACCGAAAATAATTTTTGTATGCCCCAGGGATCAAACTTACCATTACCACATTTAAATAAACTGTATTTGTGTACCTTTTAGACCTTCGTGATATGAAATATGAACATTTACTGATCCCAAATATGGTCACGCGGTCTATGCAGAAATCAGTGTGTGTACCAGTACAGTGTACACGTGGTCGTTAAAGTGTTAAGATAAAAATAATCCTAATAATTTTTCTGACATCTTTACCATTTTTCAATTGGAACATTTTACCGAAAGCAAAATTTTGTAAAAACGTTACATTCGGTATATATGATAACAGTTATAATATTTTAAGCCAATTTCCTGTAATATGTTAATATATTTTTTCATATACAGTTGAAGTATCGACAGTGAAGTTATGCGGAAAAGATCAAAAATAATAATTAATGGGGTTCAGAATTATCACTTAATACACACATACATATGAATTGTTTCAAAAATCGCTATTCAAAGTCGACAAAATTTTGCTCGATTCTAGTGCATCTACTGCAAAATATCAGTCGTTGTATTTAAGTCTCAGTTAGGGCGCGTTCATGGAACATACTATTCTTGATATCAACCCTAGTATTCACACATTTCAGGCAATTTTTATGCGCAATAGCGTTAATAGTTCTAATAACGTACTCAGTAAACGTGCCCCCCCTTTGAGTAAATATCATATTTTAAATATATATATATATATATTTAAAAAAAACAACGCATTGCGCTTTTCTTCGTGTCCTATAAACTTGTATAAATATACTGTTTGTTTAAACAGCTACAGTATACGATAATTGTCAATGACATACCATTATTATGCAAATAAAACTATACTGTTCCACAACTGAAAGTATAAAGTATGTCTCCATATTAGAAATATTGCAAAAACATATTTACATACATAAACAAAAAGGTAGTGTATTTTAAATAATAGTGCAAAAATATTTGCCAAGTTTTTCTCTTTTCTATACCAATTTTAAATATTTACACTTATTTGAATTTATCAAATTATGAAAAGAACTCATTAACAATAATCCACTTTACAAATTGGACCGTTTAAGCTTACTGCAAATACAGCTAATATCCTTTAAGAGGTCATCTTAATAGGATTTAATCAGGTTTGGAAATATTAATGCATTAAGAAGCACTTTCTATAAACAACGTAGATGATGTATATGCAGGGTCTACCAGATAAAGATCTAGACCATGAACATAAAATTCTACTTACCTTTATAACTATTGCAGAGTTATTAATTAATTTTTTTGTATAAAACCTAGATTTTTTTAAGTGCAAATCATACGATGCTTCAAAAAATCTTATACAAAACCCTGTTATTTTTTATAATTATGAAGTTAAAGAGAATTTTATGTCCATAGCCTGGTTTGTTCGTTTTATATGGCAGATCCTATGTATTTATAGATGTATCATATTTTCTTTCTCTTTTCACAGAAATATCTTTTAAAAAATGTGTGATATATCCAAACAGATAAACCCTGGAATATCATAGGTTTTAGCATCATTTTTGTCTATAGTAGTTTGTAAGTTGATACTATACAACTACATTCTTAAAACATTCACAAAAACTACCATACTTAGTTCTTTATTACAATTAAGTTTGAAGCAAAGCAACGAATGCAAAATGTATTATTCAAGGGTTGTCTATAAATACACTAATATAGCATTAGTTTTGTCCACATTCTGTAAAAGAACTTCATCAAAAATATTTGCAACATACCCACACATATATGCATACTGGTATAAGTAAATGCCAAAAGGCGACGCACTTTAATGATAGCTCTATATAAAGTTGTGTTGTATCTCTTACACATTGGGCTTGATAGGCCTTTTATCACCAAAACTCTTGGTAAATGTATTGAAAAATACAAAATTTATGCAGACTCTGTTATTAATTCCAGAAACTGCATGAATTACAGATGTAATATGGCTGATAAATATGTTTGTATTAGTATCATTTAAATGTTTCACACTCTCAATAGACTACCACAAAATGTATTATCTTAAGATCTCTGCATATCTCGATGTGTAATTATAAGATTATCATTTGTTTATGAATAAACTTACTATGCTGTAGTTTACAAACCGAGAATTAGGGATACATATGTTAAGAATTAAAAAGCTAAAGGGGAAAGCTAATACAAGATTATATATGCATTCATATAATTGCATATGCACAAAAGTGTACAATTTAAGGTTGATAAGCCAGAAACTTTAAATAGAAGGGCTACTTCTGAGAAGAAAAGTCTTATACAATTTTTTTATAGCCAATATTTTCCAAGTTGTATAATATGTTTAGGCCAAAAATCTGCATATATTGTTATATACTTGGTAAATATTAATAATTTGGAAAAGATTATTGACAGCCTTTTTATGGATGTGATAACAGTGATAAAAAAAAAATTAATGAATTATTTTCTTATTATTGATATTTAACAAGATACATAACAATGTACGTAGCCTAAACATATTATTACTAAACTCAATAAACAATGATATGAACACAAACTCATTAGTCTTTTATTGCCTATTACCATATCCAAAAAGTTGTTCTACACAATTGTTAATAAGGTTCATATATAAAAAGTTACATAATAATGTTTGCAGGATATTGACATAATGAACTTATACCTAATAAATTTTTATGAAATTTGTTAAATATCAATAATACGGAACTAATTCCTCAATTCTCTTTGTCATTGGTATCATATCTATAAAAAAGCTATTATAAATCTTTTTCACATTATTAATATTTATTGAATATCCTAAACATTTATGTACACTCTTGCCCTAAACATATTATTATGTTATTTAAAAATATTGATAATATTAACCCATAATAGTCACACGAAGTTCAAAAGACCAATCAACATATCTGTGGCAAAATATTTTGGACGATCAAATCCAAGTCAAATGTATGGTACTAATTTCCATAATAATAAAAATATATCTAAGTTTCATAAGAAAATCAAACTAAAATTATTTTGTAAAGAATCCACTGAACCCTAGCTGACCATTATTTATTACAATATGTGACCATTACAGATTAAAAAATTGTACAAGTCTTTTCTTTTAGAATGATCTATTCTATTGTTTCCACCATGTATGTTTAAATTAGATACCCTGTAAATATATGATACAGTTCCTAATAGAAATAAAATGATAAATATGTAGCATTAGAATCATAATATTACTGCTGCATAACACAAATTGATATTTCTTGTGATAAATTTATTGTAAATTCATATAACATTTTTCAAAAATGATGGTTTAATAAAAATGCAAGATTCTGCAAAATAGTTTAAAATTTGTCTTCCTATCAATAAAAAAGCTGTATATATAATCAAGCTTACTTTTTTTTGGAAATGATTTACGAAATAACCTTATGTAAAAATTTAAAAATATAAGTAAAATCTTTAAAATCTAACATATGTTAAAGGTGAAAATTATAAGTGCGTCTGCACCTCAAATTTTCGACGAATCAAAATTAAGCTATCCATACTGAAAAGCAGCTACTGAAATAATAAGCCAAAACTACTAAAACGCCGAATTGCGAAGTTATTGGTTTATTTTTTTGAATAATTAGTTCAGTAGAGTGAAATGAATGTTTCATTGAAAAATATATGATGAATGTTGACACAAATAAAACAATTTCAATTTATCACATGCAACATATATATATAACTTCAAAAGTATTTTCAATTTCTCACAAAAAAGTTCTGGTGTATCCAGCGATGCACTACAATATAGCACTACCCTGTTGCATGGCACATCTAGAAACTGAGTACCCGAGTCGATCACTATTAGTGTAAAACTAGATTTCTGAATGTAATTGACAGCGGGTATTTTGACAGTGGTGCTTGCCGTTTAGACAGTCGCAGGGCATTCAAACTGCACGAATTGGTAGTCCATTTAACGTGTGAAATATTAAACCATTCTTTAATCCTATCATTGACTGTATGTGCCCTATTGATGGTCGCATAAGGTGGCCAAACCCTTTTAATTTGGTACGTATAATATGAAGCCTGTAAAGCATTTTTTTTTTTAAGAAATCTATTAAAGTATAAAAATATAATTCATTCCTTACCTACCTAGGAGTGGTAAGGTGTTACATATGTAGATGGAAACAGTCCTCTTCTATTGCCAATTTCTCCATGCCACCAATGTTGATCTGTACGGTCTGTGACAGTAATTACATCTCCTCGTCGGAACTCAAGTTCTCCAGGCTCTTGAGGTGTAAAATCATATAAAGCCTGAACTAAGCACTGAAAATCAAGAGAGAAATATTTTTATTCAGGAACTTAACTAATTTCCTATTATTTATTTCAATATAGAACAGCCCCTACTTCTTCAGGAACCATATCACGTAATTTAACATCTTGTGAACGAGAAACTGATGCCGTTCGGTGATACTCTACTAATTCATTAAGACTATTAAACTTGACAACCCACAAAAAGAACTTTCCTTGAGCATCTCTCAATACTTTAAAATGCTGGACACCATCTGAACATCTAGATAAAATATACATAATACATATTTATATATATGTATATATATTATTTACCTTGTATATAATCAACATTAGTTATGAATTAAATTAAAAAATATGCTTACTTGACTGATAATGAAAAGTCTCCAGGAGAGCTTTCACTGATTCTAATTAGAAATGCACCTTCGTGTTTATTCATTAATAGCCTTTCAGCATCTGCTCTGGTAATTCTACCATAGTACCAGCTGCAATATAAGAATTTATTAATTAAATACACAAGTGTATAAAGACAATCTTTTTATCACATACACACATATTTGGATAATAAAATAAATTCGATCACTTACTCATGATTTTTCATTTCTATGTAATTGCTAGGAATTAATCCTTCTCGAGAATCCAATTCTGCTCTATACCAGTTCATATCATCTTCCATATTTAGAATCTACAAATAAAACATAATTCTTTTGTTATAACACTACAGGTAGTACTCCAACACTCCACATTATTTGGAAAGAAATTATGTGTACACAACAATTGAATGAAACAAAGCACAGAAAATGAAAACAATATAAACTGACTTTCATCGATTTTACTCCCGAGATTAGAAATAGAGGAACCCTATTGGCTGAAGAATCTTGATCGCCGATTTTTTAAGAGCAGAATCGATGCAGACTAGTGTACACATCATCATTAATCATTGGAGAAATTACTTTATTTGCAAGGGACTACTGGGAAGGAGAGACGTGCGAAAACTGCTAGTAAATGATATTTAATATGAAGTTAGTATACTAAAGTAATATAAATCGTAGCGATAAATTTAATTAAAAATAAACAATAGCATAAACATAATAATAGACCTATGTAATGGGATATATTGACATATGTATGCAATTCTAACTTTATTTTGTCATTACATTCCATGGTAACACAAATATCCTTTAGTAATAAACTACTTTACACGCAAGTGTACTGTGTACTACATTTAGAAAATTCTAGATCCACCATAAATCGACCAGAAATTCTAGGTTAAATCGCATGTAGCAATCTACATAGGTTTGTACTGACCTTTAAAATTTGACTTCTACGAAAGCTCAGCTCATCGGAGGCTGTCGCAGTAAAATCGTGTTTCGCTATCGCCTCCATTCTGTTTCCTTCGAGAGCAAACACTGAGAGAAGAAAGACGGGCAAAGAGGAGAGGAACGAAGTGTAGCGTAAAGAAAGAGTGAGAGAGGAAATATAAGAGAGAGAGAGAGAGAGAGAGAGAAATCGTAGATTTGGTCACTCGAACTACTCGAAGCTCAAATTTCCTTTCCTTTTAGCCAGCTGAGCTTGGATGTTGGGTCTTTTTTAATCTGTGCCCCTTGTTTAACTGTTTTTTCTTCCATGCACTGATTATGCATAAAATTCTACCAGAATATAACGCACACGCAAAGCATGCCTTTTCACCAGAATTTGTCGATATCGGACAATCTGACCACTCTCCCTGGTAAGGTTAAACAACTTTCATTGTAAAATCGGATATTTCTAACTTCAGCTTAACCTAAACAAAAAGTTCTTTACATTACACAACACTAGAACTGTCAAAACTTTTTGGAACTATCACGCACACGCATTCTACGGTTGCCCATTGCTCGTTTGGTCTTATCAGACTACTACTGTACTACATTACAGTATTACACCCGCAAACGCAGAACTCTCTTCTCTCTCACTGGTCCAACTTGAAGCAGTGATGATAGACGGTGGGTATTTTGTTTCCCCACCATGCCAACCTAGAGAACTCACTACCAAGCAGAAACTTACCTCGTCTGTGTGAACTGTGACTGTAAGCTGACGTGAACCGTTCCTATAGTATCCCCACCAGGCCTCACTCTCCAGTCTCTACCCCACTAAACTCGCTCTTTGCAAGTTGCAACGCGTCCTCCGCGGCTCCAGTGGCTCCAATGCTCCACACACAGAGATCACAGCCGACACAGCCATCACAGGGACCACCTGACCACCTCAGCTTGAGTCCGTTGAGTTAAGACTTGCGTCACTTGAGTCCGCAACAAACTGTTCAGCCGTACGGCCAGTAGCCACGCGTATGATAAATGTCGAACGAGTTCGGTACGCTTCGAGAGCTTTGATGCATTTTGAACGCAAGCGAGACCCGTACAATTTTTCGGATCTCTCTTTCTTTTCTATTCCCTTATTTGCAATAATAATTTGGAAGTGGGCTAACTTTTTCAATATCTTAAAATATTTATTAATGTGTATTAATATACAGGTTTGTTGCACAGTTAACAGGCTGAGCGGTGATAGATCCTGTTGTATTATAATACTGTAATACTTTTTCTTTTGGCAGGGATAAATATGTTCTAATTGCTTCTCCGTGAACAAAACAGTATATACCAGGATTATAGCGTGATGCTGTGTATAACCATTAAAGCATTTACCAGGAAAACATTGTTGAAAATGCAAATTTAGCTTTTTCAAGAATGGGTCTGGATCTGAATCTGAATAATCTTTTTTATGATTCTCAGATGTTATTTTCTGAAGAACGCTTTATAAACAAGCATCACTTATATCCTCTTCTAAGAATTTAGTCTTTTCTACTGATACAATCATCTCATATTTTTTAGGATTCGTGTGATATTCTGTAATTCTTTACCTAGATTAGGGTTGACAGAAAGTCTCTATTGAAAAAAGAGAACAACTAGAAGAAAAAAAAACAAAGATATTAATTAAGATAAACACATTTATTTAAAAAAAATAATAATATAAGAATTATTTATTTGAAAAAATAAGCTATGGTACACTTTTGTAGAAGAAAGGAAAATATTCAAAAAAAATTAAAACTTCTCTTTATAAAAGAGATATTCTGACAACTCTATAACCTAACTGAATTCATGAGGCTGAAGGTAGCCGCCACTTCCCAGCCGCTAGTTGCGAAGTGGAAAAAGTATTGCATACATGACAATGTTCAGACAATATGCACGCTTAAAGAATTATTATCTTTTTGATAGTTTAGAATGCTTCTTTCAAATTATTATTTGCACTGCCATTTAGTGCATTAAATTTGGCATAAAATGATATAAATTTCATGAGAAATCTCAATATACAAAAATTAATTTATAATCATTGAAATGAAAGATATGGATGAAAATCCAGACACTCCAATGATAAGAGACAAATTACGAAACCTGGGCGCACTTTATCTGAATTTTAAATTGCACTATCAAATAGTGCATTAAGTTTGGAAGAAAGTGATATAAGTTTCATGAGGGATCTCAAAAGCCAAGGATTATTTAATAAAGATTGAAACGAAAGATACGAGTGAAAATCTATTAGACATTCCAATGATAACAGGCAAATTTCGAAACCTGGGCGCACTTTATCCAAATGTTAAATTACACTATCAAATAGTGCATTAAGTTTGGAAGAAAGTGATATAGGTTTAATGAGGGATCTCCACTGGACAATTTAACTATTGGATAAAATGCGCCCAGTTTTCGAAATTTGTCTCTCATCATTGGAATGTTTCGATTTTCATTCGTATCTTTCGTTTCAATCTTTATTAAATAATTTTTGGTTTTCGAGATCCCTCATGAAACCTATATCATTCTCTTCCAAATTTAATACACTAATAGATAGTGTAATTTAACATTTGGATAACGTGCGCCCAGGTTTCGTAATTTGTCTCTCATCATTGGAGTGTCTGGATTTTCATCCATATCTTTCGTTTCAATGATTATAAATTAATTTTTGTCTATTGAGATTTCTCATGAAATTTATATCATTTTATGCCAAATTTAATGCACTAAATGGCAGTGCAAATAATAATTTGAAAGAAGCATTCTAAACTATCAAAAAGATAATAATTCTTTGAGCGTGCGTATTGTCTGAACATTGTCATATATGCAATACTTTTTCCACTTCGCAACTAGCGGCTAGCTTCAGCCTCATTGCATACACAATGCATTATACTAGAATCATTTTCTTCTTCTATTTTAGAAAAAGATACTATACTTTCCGTGCTTAGTACACTATGAAAATCATCTTCTTCTATCCTACCCTACTGCAAAATAATTAAATCTCTTTTACAAAAGATGGATTTTCATATACCTTATGGTCGCAAATATCAAAATTCAATACCTCTTTAGACGTTGAACGTAGCTTGTTTCTAAAACTGTTTGTAACAGTAACTTGTACAAAATTAACCTACCAAATAAATGCATAGAAGCATTGTTTATGTGCTTTTCAAATAAATGCTTTTCTTTACACATGTGCTCACCTGCATTTGTGTTTATTAATTATTATTCTGTAAATTATTAGCTATAAACACATTCTAAATATCACTTTCCTTTTTAGGCGTATAATATTCCTTCTCTAACCTAATTTTACAATTTTATATCATGTGACTGGGTTTCTTACAGGAATGGTGCATACTACTTCCTTTCTAAGCCTACACACAATTCTTCATAAAATGACCCTTTCTACCACATTCATAGTACGCTTTAACTACACTGATACTATAGATTTGACATTATATTCTTAGAACTATAGTCTTTTCTTTCTGGTTTCTTCTTTGGAATTTGCAACCAGTACTGACGATATGATGATCGTCCTTCTTCCTCTGTATTCTTGCTTCTTTCCTCTTCCACAAATAGCCTTGACGTAAGCTCTTTTAAAGCTTGGTTTTATTAGGTATAGACTCCCACACACATATATAGTGCTTATATTTTCACAGGTAATATCATTAAAGTCTTTGTTATTACCATGTTTTCTAATACTTCCTCGTCCATAAAATTTAATTAACTGATTAATTCTTCAACTTTAGCTATAAAGCCCGACATGGGATCTTCTTATTTCAATCTAAAAAACTTCTGTCTGCACAAGGTGCACACATACTATGACTTTAGGTTCGAAAATGGTTGATCATTTTTTCCACACATCGCATTATACTATTACCTTGGTATTAAATTTGTCAGCATATTTTTTAAATACTCACGACAATTAATTCTTGAGCTCTGGCTTCTTTTTCTTCCCACAATCTCATTTCTTGTACCGATGCCGATTTTATATCTGTTCCACCTACTAAACCCATCAATTTTCTAGCTTTAAACATAACATCCATCATAAATTTCCAAGTAAGGTAATTAAATTTGTTCAATTTTATGAATTGAATTTTCATTTTCATTGTGATAGATTACTGTATTATTAATTCAATTCTTTTTGTTAAAAAAATGAATCCAAACTTCGCCAATTAACTATGTATAACTTTCGAAGGGTACAGTAACTTAACAGAATAATTAAACATTCTACCGCTGTACACAATTCTTATTCGTGTTCTGGGCCCATAACCTAATCAACATTTGTTAATCTTAAGGGGGTCAACTCATGTGAAAGTTTAAAAAAATTTATTTTTTTTACATACATTTGTTCTTAAAAATATGTAACATATGTTGGCAAAGCAGTTTCCTTATATTCGAAGTCCTTGAAGAGTTATAACCGTTAGCAGAGTAGCCTTTTCTTTTTTTTCTTTATTCTGCTGGGGAAATGCGTTTACGCATACCCGCCTCTTCTAGGCGGGGTATGTGGGACTCCCCATTTCTGGGACTACCCACTAAAACCCCAACAGTGGCGTACACCCTTGGCCTGGTAGCTTAATATAAAATCCTTCAGGCCAAAGCAGAGTAGCTGGTCAGAGCAAAACCTAACCGCTCAACGTGGTGGGGTGCACCAGTCCTATTGTGATACTTCTTTGTTACCTGAGACTTTTCAAAATATATGTAAAGAGAGAGCTTAAAAGCTAAGATTGAAGAAGAAACCCTCTCTCTCTCTCTCTCGCTCTCTCTCTCCCTTTATAGACCAGACATAGCAGACTAATCGTGAGCATAAGATTTCATATATATAGTTTGAAGCATATTTGAATCTTTAAACGCGTTTTTCTAACTAGTTTCCATGATATCTCGAAAACGGTTTGACCGATTGCTTTGAAGTTTAAATGGTATCTTCAGAACATTTATAGGTATAACGCGAATTAGGATAATTTACAAATTCCAAGCTGCTTTTTTTAACGTAACATATTAATCGAGAAAAAAAACGTGAAAAATTAAAATTATTTTTCAAAACCATGTCAAAATTAATCAATGCTTCATATTTTCAAAAGATCCTAGTTCGCGCAATAGCTACAATTCTACAGATTAAAATGTCGTTTGGTTTTTTAATTTCAGATAAGCCAATCAGCTGGAATCGTGGAGACCATCGACATCGGTTTTTTCAACATAGGTAAATTTGGAATGGTGCTATACATATATTAATAAAGATTTTACAATGAAGAAAATGCAGATTATTATCAATATATCAATAAATATACAGTAAAAATTTTAAACTGATATCTTTTTATTGCTCGTCAAATAAGATTCCCGAAAAAGATCGAAGAAACCTGCCGTCACACGGGGTGACCCCCTTTAGCTACTTATCATTTAGTTAATTGGCAAAATTAGTAATGCAGTGTACCAATGAACTTTCTTTTTTTCCAGCTCTTATAACTGTTACGAAAAGGATGATTCACTTAAAAATTATAAAAAGAAAACTCTACTCAAAAGCGGATTAAACATGAACTAAACAGAATGCGTTATTACATTCAGCGCCATCGCACACATACACACACACACACACAAGTAACTAAAAACCAACTAAAAAGTTCATCTACTTTTATTGTCATTTTTACAATGTCCCGATAAACTATAAAGGGTTAAATGATGATAACCAACCTGTCGTTAATAAAAAATTAAAATTCAGGTATTTAACTGATAGAAATATAATAAAATATAATATTTCATATTCCGGAAAATAATACATAATATATATCAATGTTTTTACATTTATATAACTACCACTTCTTACTGCCTTCTTAAGATGAAACTAAACAAAATATTCTTAAGAATTTGAAATGAATTAAAGGTTTAATTAATTATAATAAAATATATTTACAGTATAGTAAATATACGTAAAATATCACGGACTACTGATAACAAATGATAATGAGCAAATCTTTACTGAAGAACGAGAGGATGATTTTCTTGTATCTGTACTGTAATTATCATATAATTGTGTGACAAAAATTTATCATTAAAGTAACTTCCTATTTCGATGAAAATATTAAGTGTGTTGTATGGAATACTCCTGTTCAAAACCATTATAGAGGTGTATGATTTCTACTACTAAATTTTAAGCTATTAATAATTATTGTAGAAGGTTTCTTTTATTTATATAATTTAGTTAAATATTAACTTTCAACATTTTGATAATGCTTTATCCCATGAAAAAAATGAAGCTTTACAATATCTGGAAACGCTATTGCAAGAAGAAAAAGAAGTGGATGCGTAAGTGAAAATAAAAGAAATAATTACTTAAGAAATTTATAAACCTTTGTTAATGATGTGCAATAGTTTTTAACAGATGTTTTAATTTATATTAGGTGGACTGAAAAAAGCGTACTACAGTAAGTGCTATGTTTATACAAGATTTGAATAATACGAGTAAGTGTAACCTAGATTAACACTACTCAGAGCAACGCTTCGAAAACCGATATCATATTATTATTTTTAAGATATGATAACTTAAATTTAAACAATTTGATACCTTTTGATTTTTTGATGTCTTAAAGAATATTACATATCTAGTAATTTTACAATCGATAACTTTTAGTCATCATTTCTAGAAAATATTGATATGATATCGATATTCAACGCAATGCTCTGCATAATTTTGGCTGGTAGCAAATAGATTAAAAATAAACTGAAATAAAATATTGAGTATTTGACATTCTACTTTAGTTGTATCAGCTGGAATATTCAATTACCCATTTTTCTCTATTTTGCATCCTGAGTAAGTAATTTTTAGAAATAATATTCATAAAATTACTTTCATTATTTCGCTAAAAAAATATTTACCCGTTGATTACAGTGCCCTTAATATTGGTCTGCTGGGTTTCATAATCATCGAAATATCTCATGATTTTGAACCTTTTGGTAATGCGTTTTAAATTTATGAAAATCGCTGTAATAAAAGAATTCAATAGGCCTTAACATAATATTTCTTTTAGATTGGAATTTCGATCAAAATGGTAAAGAGTTCAAATGGGATGAATAAATGGATAAAGAATATACGTCGGGGGCGAAATGCTTCATTACCAATACAGATCATATTCTGTTTGAAATAGAGATGATATGTTTCAAGTAGATGGTAACAAAATTTGAATGAGAACATTGCTGATAGCACAGGAATATATAACCTATATAAAGTTTTCAAGATTTGGAGAAAGGTGAAGGAACACCAGATCCAAACATTCCTGGATTTGAAAATTTTAATGAAGATCAATTATTCTTCTTCTCTACAGCATCTGTTGGTTTTTCTTGTATTTTTTGTAAAAGTTTTTATGAAGTTATTTATTTCTTCATCGAATTTCTGTTTTAGGCTTGGTGCGAAACTCTCAAACCAGCTGAAAATATGGTGGTTCATTTAGACTATGATGTACACAGTTCAGGTGGAATTAGGATTTTAGGTGAATTATCAAATTCTGAAGAATTTTCTACAACCTTCGTATATCCAGTAGGAAGTAATATGAATCCTCAAAAAAAGTGTAATATTTGGAAATAAAATACAAACTTGTACTTATTATGAATATAACTGGAATAAAAAGTTATCATTAAATGAAATTGCAAATCATTTGCTTTAGCCATAATTATCGTATCCCGATCTAATAAATATTCATACAATATATGGAAGAATGATTTTTCGACAATGTTGAAAAATATAAGAATAAATTCTTGGTCATTGAAATAAATTTATTTGATTAAAAATTAACAAATGTTAGGAGAAATTATTAATGATTAAAGATCTTATCTTACATTGGTTATTTTTAACAAAAATCTTTAGTAAATAAGCTGCAGTAGCAACATTATTATATTGATATAATTGTAATTATTCTTTAATTACGCGGAAAGGGTGATATACTATACAGGGTGTATCAGTAATGATGTTTTTAACTTTAACCACATATTCTTGAGGATAAACTAAGTAGAAAAGACCTATACTATAAAATCTGTAAAAGCATAATTGCTGAGATAAATCAATTTTAAACCGATAAATTAGGGCTTTGATTCAACGGAAAAATTAATTTACTGTCACTTTCGTTGACAATTCTTTTTCGAAAAAGAAAAGAAGTTCGTACTTTTCCACTGTTTCGTATTGCCATACACGTACACAGACACACGCACGCAACTACGCCGATTATTATAATATTACCTCCTAATGTCTTACATTTCTGATCCTAGTGCTATATGAAATTCGATACACCTTGTATACAGATTTAATATTGTTTACCTGCATATACCCGTAAATTCCAAAGGGCTAACGGGTAAGAAATCCTTGCTTTGATAAAAGTTACTAAAATTTTATTCAGAAGTTTTGTTAATTAAAATAAAAAAAAATACAATTATCTCATGTTCTGGAAAATAATACTATATACATTAAAACGTTTCAACACTTACATATCACATCTTATGACGAAATGAAAAAAATACCTTTTAAAAGCTTGAAATGATTTAATGATTTAATGATTTAATTACTTTACAACGAATTATATTTAGAGTACAGTATTGAAACACATACTTATACTTAAAAAATGAGTGACTCATGATAATGAGTGTTATACAAAAATCATTACTGAAGGACGAGAGCATGATTTTCTCGCGTATCTGGGCTGTAATTATCATATAATTATGCGATAAAAATTTATCATTGGACGAGCTTCCTATTTTCATGAAAATATATACTCTTGCATGCTTGCTCTAATTTAAGAGTTCGGTGTAAACCTTACTGAAGTCATTTTCGCGCGCTTACGATGTATCAAATAACGAGAATGTTTTGTTGGGTGTTAATGTAATTATTATTTATACATTAAATCATTAACTAAAATAATTCGAGCACTTGCACTTATCAACGATCTAATTACGAATTTTTTCTTTAAAGATATTGTGCAGTGACCACAGTGTTAGGCCGAACATTACCCGATTCACCAAAAGATGATACAATTTTCCATGATTCAAATCGTTTGAATTTCTCCTGGTTTAAGCGACATATTCTTGATGCAAAAAATGATGAAGGATCACTATCAGGTTTAACCTGTCAGACAGAGGAATGCACAAAATTGGGCAAGTCATATAAAATCTTACAGTAGATAAAAACTACCATGTTTAAGTAATTTGCCTAAAAAATTCAATTTCTATTACAGGCCACTTTATTCTTTCTAATATGAACAAAAACGTAAATCCATGCGATGATTTCTTCGAATATGCTTGTGGAAATTGGAGCGATAATAGACAAGTTCCTAGTGGTTCATTGAGATGGGATGTAATGAAGCAATTGGAACAAGATATTCAATTGCAAATTCGAGGTATTTATTGTTATTCTTATCACATTAAAAATAATTATACATACTTTTTCATGAAAACGCATTTTTTAGAAATTTGGGAAGCAGAAGCAAAACCAGAGGATATTTTACCCCTAAAATTGTCAAAACAATGGTACAAAGCTTGCATGAATGAAGGTACTAAATAAATCAGTGTATTTTTTATTTAATATTCTACCCAATTAATTTCTATATTGTTACTACAGAGGCTATAAATGCCAGAGGATTATCACCAATTATTTCAGTAGTTTCAAAAATTGGTGGTTGGCCGTTGAGTATGGAAAAGGATCAATGGAATTCAACAAATAACCATTGGACTAAAATAGAAAAATATTATGCAAACATTTTGGGTCTAACAAGTTTAGTCGGCTTCCAACCTGCAGAAAAAGAATTCGATAAGGATAATCTTGATCCCACCTTAGAAGTAAAACTTGCTTATTATTTAAAGGGAATGACATAGACATTCGATATCTAACTCGTTTATATTGCAGATTGATGTTCCAGACTTCCCGTTACAGATAGACCCAAAAGTAACAGATCGTAGCAAATTTTATTCATCCGATTCTTATAAAAAGGTCATTATGGCTATTGCAAATAAAATAGCGAATGAAACTGGTACTATCCTCAATCAGGAGAAACTTGCAAAAGATGTGGATGATTTAATCAATTTTGAAAAAAATCTATATGAGGTCGTTAATTACTAATCGTTTAATTACTGAAAAATATTGATTTATATAAACAAAATGATACATTGATTATTTTAGATTGGACAAAATAACGACACAGATGGAATGAACTTTACCAATGAGGCATTCAGTGAAGCTGATCATTTTGATCCGCAGAAAAGTTTCAATTATCATAGTGTCGTTGATGAAAACGTTATGGAAATGAAGAAAGATGGTAAGGATGGTATTATCACTAATAGAATTAGCAAAAATGGATCGAGACAAGGAAAGACGATCATATTTATTATAAATGGAAAAGGGGTATTAATAAAGGAATACGCAAAAATCATATAAAAAATAAAATGACTAACCAAAGAATGAAGAAATAGAAGTCAACAAAATTTAAAAGAGAATGAGAGAATATTATCATCTAGATTCAGGATTTTGAAAGTGACTTCGTGATCAAACAAACTATAATAATGAACAAAAGATTAAGGTAGTAGTCTAGTTGTTTTGGTCGAAAATGTTTTTTTTCATATTTCGATAGTATACCAACATGAGAATATGGTGTATAAATTTTAAACCGATATTCAAAATATTAACAAAGTTATAACATACATTCGAGAGCGCCGCATAATTAAACGCTGTAAGGTGCACGACAGCTGCTAACGGTTATTCCTCACTATTATGACTCATTACCTTTATATTTCCTTGAAGTTTCGTATACCTTTTGATATACGAACGGATATAACCAGATATACCCGCGTTTGACACGTATGAAGAGACCTAAAGCTTGTTGCACTCACCGGGGATCGACGATTAGTGTGAGGATGCGTTTTTCTTGAAACCACGTTTTCTCGGTCGGCCCGAGGCATAACAGATTTTCTATTGAACCGATCGGGCTGAATTTTTTACAGGTGGTTCTATACACATCTGTTATTCTGGCTGGAACTAGAATCATTTTCTTTCATTCATAATTTTTCAAGTTACAGCCCAATTAACTCTACAAAAATTGTACCTTTTTTTTCGAAGTCCGCCATTTTGTTATTTTTCAACCAAATTAATTTTTTCTAGTTCCGGCCAGAATGACAATCCTACTGAACAATAATCCGTTGCATTTTTTTATTTCCGATTACCTAAACTGGAGATACCTCACGGGCCAGCAGCACATGTTTTTTTTTACCTACTTTGAACCCAAATAATTTAAATAAAATATCGTAAAAATTAAAAAAATATATATTTTTGTATAATTCAATATAGTATTAATAACATATAAAATGTTCAGATTTTTTGCATTTCATTTAGATAGTCAAAAAAATTCCCGAAGAATACCTTGCAAAACCGGTCGATTTACTAGATTACTACCTTAAGATAAAAAGAAAAGTTACAGTTAATGGTAAAAGATTAGAACCTAATAACGAAGATATTGATGAATGGTTGATTTAAGTTTTTTTTGTGATCCCTACAACGGAATAACAAAAATACTAAAGTTGCACAGACTAAAAAGAATAAGTCTAAACCACACATAACAGAAAAAGATTAAAGTAATTTTGATGTTACTTACATAAAAAAATATTAATGCTGGTAATAAGGCTCATTTGAAAAACAAAATGAATGCTTATTTTAATTATCGAAATATTGGCAAAGATTCTGATAATGCTGTGACTTAAATAATGATAAAGTTTTAAGGGGTTAGGCCATTCCAGAGCAAGAAAATATCTACATATTTAGAGATTTTTTTTAACGAAAAAATGAAACAAATTAGAATTTTAAAAACGGTTCTTTCTTATTATATCAATGAACTGTTCTATAAGACATAATATTTTGAAAGCCAAAGAAAGAAAAATAATGACATTAGAGCACTTATTCTTTGGCGTGTTTTGGTTGTAAAGATACACTGGCGGAAACGCAAGTGCATACAATTATTGCTCTCGAACAAAAACTAAACTATTTTCGATTATATATAAGACGAGCTAGAGAACTAGGTAGGAATTTTTTGAAAAGTTATGCATGTATAAAAAAAATCGAAAAATGGGAGAAAAAATGATCAATAATTGCTTGTAACTTAAAAACTATGGATTATATCGAAAAAATCCTACGCAGTTCCCTAGATAATATAGTTTTGAATATACAGTCAAATGTTCAGGTCGGTTGGCGAAAATTTGTTCGAGTTTTATTTCCGCCCAGCTCAAAACATGTAGTTTCGAGAAAAACATATTTAAAGTTTTAAGTCGTATATAATTATAATATCTATATTTACCTTACTCGGCGATGCCTGCTTCATATAATTGACCTTCCTCATTTATGTTTTGTTTTTGGGCTGTATTTCTGATGATTTTTAAATAGCTGCGGGCCTCTTTTGCAGATCGACACCGTGGACGTTCTGTTAAGCGTACAAAAGGTGCTTTCCCGGTCGAAACACGATGCGGTAGAATTAAAATTTGCACTTTGTCTTACTTTTCAAAAATTATTTTTTCGAAAAATATTTTTAAGTTATTAAAATATATTTTAAGCGAAAAAAAATCGATTTTGTTAAACATTCTAGAGTTGTCTAACCCTTTAAGGCAGAATGAGTCTGAACCCGAAAAACGTTTTAATGAAACGAAGGTATATCAGTTGATTTATATCCTAAAGAGTAAATACTTTTTATAAGATAAAATTTACATTCGAAATTATTAATTGTCTTTTAGAATATCTTTAAGGAATATTTGGAAGATTTAATTAGAGAACTAAATTCTAACAGAGAAGATGTTCACATAGTTCTTAAAATGGAAAGCCCTTATCTTCAAAAATACTTCCACCTTCTTTTCCAAACGCCTTTTGAAGTACTTGGTAATTAATTTCATGAATACACTCGTTCAGTCCTTTATTCCTATGCAGAACAACGAAAATAATACCATTCGAATTTTAGTCAATTATATTCATTGGAGTTTTATAAGCAAAATGATAAAATACACTACCAATGATATGAAAAACATTATTTCTCGATTTCAATATGGCTATGATGATACATCAGAGGAAGGACAAAGATGGAAAACTTGCATTGAAGAAATAAAAATGTCGGATATAATTTCCTACGAATACGTAAAGAAATATTTTCCCGAAGAAAACTTGAAAGCTGTAAGTCATAATGTACTTACAAATAATGAGTATGAGTTATTTATTTTTTGTTTCATCTAAGGCAAGCGATATGATTGATGTTCTGAAAAATGGGACAAAATTAGAAATTGAAAGATCCGCTTGGATGAATGATAATATGAAGAAAGATGCTAAGGAAAAGGTTGACAAAATGAAGCAAATCATTGGTTATCCGAAATGGTACAATAACAATACTGCTGTTGAAAACCATTATAATGGGGTATGATTTTTAATACTGAATTTTAAATAATTAATAATTTGTAAAACTTTTCTTGTATCTTTTATTTAGTTAAATATTAGCTTTCAACATTTTGAAAATGCATTAAACTATGAAAAATATGAAGTTTTGCAGATTTTGAAAATGCTATCGGGAGAAGACATTGAGGACCTCGCGTAAGTCAAATTAAAACAAATACTAGTTTAAGAAATTTAAAAGCTTTGGGGTTAATAATGGGTAATATTTTTTAACAAATGTTTTAATTTATGTTAGATGGAGTCAGCAGAGTCCCCCTACAGTGAATGCTCAATTTCTACAACAGTTTAATAGTTTGAGTAAGTAACCTAGGCTAATAGTGCTTAAAGCAATGTATGGAGAACCAATCTCATATTATTTATAAGAAATGTTAATTTAAATTAAAAAATTCGATACCTTCTTTTTTACAATTTCTTAACCCTTTCGTTGTGAATGTCATGGATCCGTGACGCAAGCCAAAAAACGTATATACATGCATATGCATATAAAAATTCTAAAATTATATAGATTAGATTCAAAAATATTGAAAATCCGACTCACCACTCGGTTACACCTATAGACTTTTGTTCGCAGTGAAAGGGTTAAAGAATATCACACGTATATTAATCTTCTAATCGGCAACTTTAAGTTGTCTTTTCTAAAAAGGAGCAATATAAATAGATACTCGACGCACATTTCTATGGATAATGTTGGCTAGTAATAAGTGGATTAAAAATAAACTGAAATAAGATCTCATGTATTTGATATTCAATTTTAGTTGTATCAGCTGGACTATTCAATTTCCCACTTTTCTCTATTTTGCATCCTGAGTAAGTAATTTTTTCGAATAACATTCATACAATGACTTCTTTAATCTCATTTCGTTAAATAAATCTTTACCCGTTGTTCACAGTGCTTTCAATTTTGGTCTGCTGGGTTCCATAGTCAGTCACGAAATATCCCACGGATTTGATCCCACTGGTAATGCTTATTAAATTCATGAAAACCATATAATATTGAAGAATGCCGTAGGACCTAGCATATTACATCTCTTTCAGGTCGTAATTACGATAAAGATGGCAAAATGTTCACATGGGATGAACAAATGGACAAAGAATATATGTCAAGGGCGGAATGCTTCATTAACCAATACAAATTATATACTGTGCAAAATGGAAAATATATTTCTCATGTTAACAGTAACATAACTTTGGATGAGAACATTGCTGATTGTACAGGAATACATAGTTTGTATAATGCCTTCAAGCTATGGAGAACAATGAAAGGAACACCAGATCCAAAGATTCCTGGATTTGAAGATTTTAGTGAAGATCAATTGTTCTTCATTTCTACAGCATCTGTTAGTATTAATAACGTTTTTTCTTAAAGTTTGTTTAAAATTTTTTTATTTATTCATTGAATTTCTGTTATAGCTTTGGTGCGAAACAATTAAACCACCAGAAAGATTGAAAGTTGATTTAGACTCTGATGAACACAGTCCTGGCCGAATTAGAGTTTTAGGTGAATTATCAAATTCAGAAGAATTTTCTAAAGCTTTCTCTTGCCCAGTAGGAAGTTATATGAATCCTGAAAAGAAGTGTAATATTTGGAAGTAAAATATAAGCTTGTAATTATTATGAAAATAATTAGAATAAACAGTTACCAATAAATGAAATTGCAAATCTTTTGTTGTAATATATTATTATCGTTTCCGATCTAATAAATATTCATATAATATATGGAGGAATGATTTTTCGTTAATGTTAGAAAGTATAAGAATAAATACATGTTCGTTAAAATAATTTTATTTTATTAATAATTACAAATGTTAACAGAAATTATTAATGATTAAAAGAAAGAATTATCTTAAATTTGTTATTTTTAACAAAAATCTCTAGCTACTCGGCAATAGTATCAATATGGTTATATTATTTTAATTCTAATTGTCTGATTATGCAGAAAGTGTGATTGATTTACAGATTTAATATTGTTTATACTTACTTATTCCCATAGATATCGAAGGTCTAATGGGTAAAAAGCCTTTGCTTTGATAAAAGTTAAAAACAAAATTAAGTTGAACGTTTAATTGATTTATATAATAAAAATTAAAAATTTTTTCATGTTTTGGAAAATAATACTTGACATACTACAACCTCTCAACAATTAAGGTGGGTAACACCGTACTAGCGGTTGAAAAAAATGCCTAAATTGTATAATATTTTACGGGAATATGAAAAAAAAATCAAATTTCTGTTTTGAAGATTTATTTTTTAAGCATGTAATGGAGTTTCCAAAATAAGTTTTTCATTCGTATTTTGATACAAAATGGTGGCTGAGCAGCCAATCTACTGAATAGTCTCTATTGTAATATCTAAACAGGTGGACTAATGTCTAGGAAAGTATAAGATTTGGGTCAAAAAAGAAAAAAGATTATTCACCTACATGCTAGAATTACGTAAGGATTTTTCGTTAATTCTATTTTCACAGGATTGGTATGTTTTTGGAAAAGAATCAAATTTTTGTGAAAACATCGTCCATAATTGCTTATATAAATGGAAGTTTACAATCAATGAAAAAACAGTTACGTGCTTCTCTCATCAATGTATTTGTGAAGATTCTGTTAAAATTTCAAATCAACGTGTGCAAAAGTCTAGATGTAGCGATTCCGTCCAGATAAGAAAAGTGGGTTCCAGAAAAACGTATTTAAAGTTTGTTACTCATCAAATGTACTGATAATCCATACTCAGAACGGTTATTTTCAGCACAAGATACCCATGGAGGACATTTAAAGCACTCTAAGGATCTTCTGCTTTGTAAACAATAGGGTCTTGTATTATTACTATATGTCTAAGCAATACGAAAGCGATAAATTAGAAAGTGTTGCATAACTAATGCATGGAAATCACTCGCGATTCGAGGCGTTGAGGAAAAAAAGGTATTTCAACTTTTCCAATACAATATATATTTTAGACAACAGGAGTAATTATATATAAATGTTATCACACCTTAAAATATTGTTTAAGGGGGAAATACATTTAAAAAATATTTTTTTTACCATTGTTTTTTTCAATTATGTGATAGGAAAATATGTTTAGATTACGGTTGTACAACTTATGAAATGATTTTAGATTTGTTTCTGTATTATACTTGAGTTAGAAATGTGAGTTCAGAGCGAGCACTTTAATTAAA
The DNA here is from genome assembly GCF_024137725.1 of Prorops nasuta. NCBI lineage: Eukaryota > Metazoa > Arthropoda > Insecta > Hymenoptera > Bethylidae > Prorops > Prorops nasuta. The sequence goes on from NW_027116814.1 coordinate 2,768,396, forward strand.
ATGTTATTCTTTTTGCATCATGCGTGATAACTCAAAAGTACTTAACCGATTTTGCTAAACCTTTGAGGGATTATTCCTTAACTAATACGCATTTGCATGAACCTCTTCAATATAAATATCTTAACACTATTAAAAAGTTATGAAAATTAATTTATGATAAAAACATTATTTAAAAAAAAAAATTATATTTTTAAAATGTTTAGATTTTTATCTCTTTTATTAAGTTTAATCAAAGCGTATTTGCGTAAATTAATATAGTTTTTTCGGTAGATTTGTTTCACATGATTATAAACCTCCACATTGCATGGCGATCTTTTTAGTATTCACTTTCAAATATAATTACTCCATTAATAATAAATATTAAAAAAAAAAGAAGTATCATTGCTTAGTTTTTATGATCATCAATAATCATAAAAAACTAACAAATTAATTTGTCGAATTACTCCTGAAAAAAAAGTATTTTACGTGCATTTCCCTTCATCAGCTAAACAAAAAATCAATTTCTCTAAAATCCTAGTCGTGTGACCCCTTAAAAACAACATCCTATGATTTAATTATATAAGAGAAATAAAACTTTTTATCAACTTAAAATGCTTAAATGATTTTATTATTTTATAACGAATTATATTTAGATTACAGCAATCGAACACATACACATACCTAAATTATCATTAGCTGATAATAATTATAAGTAGTGTTAATTAAATCATTACTGAAGGACGAGAGGATGATTTTCTCGTATCTCAGCTCTAATTATCACAAAATTGTGCGAGAAATTTTATCATTGGAGGAACTTCCTATTTTGATGAAAATATATACACTTGCTAGCTTGTTCTAATTTAACAGTTTGATGTGAACCTTACTGAAGCTATTTCCGCGCTTACAATGGATCCAATAACGAAAATTATTTGCTGGCTTTTAATGTAAATATCATTTTATACAGTAAATAATTAGCTAAAGTAATTCCAGCACTTGAAATCCAATCAACGATTTAATTAAGTGATTTTTCTTTAAAGATGTTACTCGGTAACCACAGTGTTAGGACGAAGATTGCCAGAATCACCAAAAGGTAATAAAATTTTCGCCGATTCCAATCTTTCGAATTTCTCATGGTTTAAGCGACATATTCGTGACGTAAAACAAGAGGAAGAATCACAATCAAGTTTAACTTGTCAGACAGAGGAATGTGCAAGAATAGGCGAGTCATACGAAATATTACAAAAGGTAACTGAAACATTGTTTAAGTAATTTGTCTAAAAAATTAAATTTCTATTATAGGCCGATTTTTTCTTGCTAACATGAACAAAAACGTAAATCCATGCGATGATTTCTACGAATACGCTTGTGGAAATTGGAGCGATAATAGACCAGTTCCTAATGGTAGAGTGCAATGGGATGTAATAGAACAATCGGCACACGAAGTTAAATCGCAAATTCGAAGTATTTATTATCATTCTTACCGAACTAAAAATAAGTATATATAATTTTTAATGACAATATTTTATTAGAAATTCTGGAAGAAGAAGTAAAACCAGAGGATATCCTACCTTTAACATTGGCAAAAAATTGGTACAAAGCTTGCATGGACGAGGGTAAAAAAATAATTAGTAAGTTTTTTATTTAAAATTCCACCCAATTAATTTCTATTGTATTACTGCAGAGGCTATGAATGCCAGAGGGTTATCTCCAATTATTTCAATTCTGACAAGCAATCGTGGTTGGCCGTTGATAATGCAAGAAGATCACTGGGAATCAGTGATTAATCGTTGGACGAATATAGAAAGTTATTATATAGACAATTTTGGCCTGTCCAGTTTTTTCGGTTATTATGCTGCAGGAAAAGGAATGGTTAATCATAATCCTGAACCATTCCTAAGGGTAAATCTTGTTTCTTATTTCAAGCATCTGTGGTAAACATTCGAAATTTAACCTGTTTATATCACAGATTGCTCCTCCAGACTTGCCCTTAAAGTCAAGCACAGAACAAACTGATCGTAGCCAATTTTATTCATCCGATTCTTACAAAAAGCTCATTAAGGCTGTTGCCAATAAAATAGCGAATGAAACAGGTACTACTCTCAATGAGGAGAAGCTTGCAAAAGATGTGGATGATTTAATCAATTTTGAAAAAAAGCTATATGAGGTTGTTAATTATTAATAGCTTAGCTAATTAAAAATATCGAATTACGTAAACAAAACGATAAATTGATTTTTTTTAGATTATACAAAATAATAACCCAGAGGAAATGAGCTCCACCAATGAGACATTTAGCAAGAATTATAATTTTGACACGGTGAAAAATTTCCATTATGGTAGTATTTTTGATGAAGATGATGATGACGATGAAGTATTGAAGATAATCGATCAAGAGGGTATTATCACTAACAGAATGAGCAAAAATGGAACAATAAAGAAAAAGCATCAAATTAATCATAAACAGAAAATAGGTACTAATAAAAGAATACAAAAGAATTATACAAAAAATAAAATGAACAAATACTCCAAAAAACGAAGAGATAGAAGTCGACAGAATTTAAAAGAAAATGAGAGTATATTATCATCTAGACTCAGGATTTCAAAGCGACGTCATGGTAGAAACAACTATAATGAAGAACAAAAGAGTAAGATAAAAGAACAAATAAGAGAAGATGCAGTCAACGGTAAAACATCAGAACATAACGATGAAGATATTGATGAATGGTTGAATCAAGTGTTTTTGCGATCCCAACGACGGAATAGTAAAAATTCCAAAGTTGCACAGACTAAAAAGAATAAGAAGTCTAAAGTACACATAACGGATAGAGATAGAAATAATTTTGATTTTGCTTACGGAAGAGATAATAATGCTGGTAATACGGAACATATGAAAAACAAAAGGAGGGCTTATTTTAATCATGTAAATGAAGGCAATCATTCTAATAATTCTGACAATAGTACAAAAGAAGGATCGGAGCAAAATAACTCTGAAATGCAAAAAGCGTTACTTAATTTGAAGGTCAATCAATCAACAAATATCCCATAATTTAAATAGTTAAAAAAAAAATTATATGTGAATTTATTCATTACTTTCTAGGGGTTCTTTGAGGAGAATTTTAAGGAATATTTGGATACCTTATTTAAAGAAATACCTATCAACATAAGGGATGTTCATATAGATCTAAAAATCGACGAGAATTACCTTAAAAAATTTCTTTTCCTTCTCGTGGAGACGCCTCAAGAAGTAATCGGTACTTAATTTAATGATTACAATCTTTCAGTCTTTTATCCTTATGGAAACAACGAATATAACAGTTTTCGAATTTTAGCCAATTATGTTCAGTGGAGTTTTGTAAGCAAAATGTTAAAATATACTACCAATGATATGAGAAGAATGATTTTCCGATTTCAAAATGGCCATGATGATATATCAGGGCAGGGAGAGAGATGGCAAACTTGTATTGAAGAAGTAAAAATGCCTGATATAATTTCCTACGAATACGTAAACAAATATTTTCCCAGAGAACATTTGGAAGCTGTAAGTCATAATGTTCTTTTCTCATAATACACGTGTAGATAATAAAAATAAGTTATTAATTTTCTGTTTCGTTTTAGGGACACTCTATGATCGATATTTTGAAAACAGGGGCTATATTACATATTGAGGAATCCACTTGGATTAATAATGATACGAAGATGGATGCTATGGTAAAGGTTGACAAAATGAAGGAATTCGTTGGTTATCCGAAATGGTATAATAACAATACTGCTGTTGAAAAACATTATAATGGGGTATGATTTTTAATACTGAATTTTAAGTAATTAATAATTTGTAAAACTTTTCTTTTATTTTTTTAATTTAGTTAAATATTGGCTCTCAACACTTTGATAATGCTTTATCCTATGGAAAATATGAAGTTTTACAGAATCTAAAAACTCTATTGCATCAAGATTTGGAAGACTTTATGTAAGTGAAAGTAAAATAAATAAATATTTAACAAATTGATAAGTATTTGATTAATAATGATCAATATGTTGTTTAATAAATATTTTGATTTGTTTCAGGTGGACTGAAGCTGTAAAACCTACAACAATAAATGCTATGTTTTCAAAAGAATTTAATTGTTTAAGTAAGTAACCTAGAATAATACTGCTCAGAGAAACGCATCGAACCTTATATCATATCAATATTATCAACATATGATAACTTGTATTAAAAATATTCGATACCATTTGTTTTTATGATGTCCTAAAGTATATCCAATATCTGCTAATTTTTCTGTTGCTAGCTTTAAGTTATTATTTTTAAAAAACATTAATATGATATCGATAATCATCTCATTGCTCTGGACAATGTTGGTTGGTAACAAAAGGATTAAAATTAAATTGAAATAAAACATTGAGCATTTGAAATTCCTTTACAGTTATATCAGCTGGAATACTGAATTATCCGTTTTTCTCTATTTTGTATCCTGAGTAAGTAACTTTAATGAATAACATTCATATAATGATTTTAATTATTTCGTTCAATAAATGTGTTTATCCATTGTTCCTAGTTCCCTTAATTTTGGTCTGCTGGGTTCCATAGTCAGTCACGAAATATCACACGGATTTGATCCCACTGGTAATACTTATTAAATTCATGAAAACCTTATAATATTGAAGAATGCCGTAGGACCTAACATATTACATCTTTCAGGTCGTAATTACGATAAAAATGGAATACAGTTTACATGGGATGAACAAATGGATAAGGGATACATGTCAAGGGCGGAATGCTTCGTTAAACAATACGAATCATATTCTGTGCGAAATGGAAATTTTATTTTTCGAGTAAACGGAAGCCAAACTTTGGACGAGAACATTGCTGATAGCACAGGAATATATAACTTGTATAAAGCCTTCAAGCTGAGGAGAACGTTGAAAGCAACGCCAGATCCAAAAATACCTGGATTTGAAGATTTTAACGAAGATCAATTGTTCTTCCTCTCTGCGGCATCTGTTAGTCTTTTATTGTTTTTCCTAAAAGTTTGTATTCAGTTGTTTATATCTTCATTGAATTTCTTTTTTAGGTTTGGTGCGAAACTCTCAAACCATTAAAAAATCAGGTAGTTGATTTAGATACTGATGAACACAGTCCTGGCAAAATAAGGGTTTTAGGTGAACTATCAAATTCTGAAGAGTTCTCTAAAGCATTCTCATGCCCAGTAGGAAGTTATATGAATCCTGAAAAGAAGTGTAATATTTGGAAATAATTATAAGCTTGTACTTATTCTGCAAATAACTGGAATAAAAAGTTATCATTAAATGAAATTGCAAATCATTTGCTTCAATCCATAATTATCGTTTCCGATCTAATAAAAATATTCATACAATATATGGAGGAATGATTTTTCGGCAATGTTGAAAAGGACAAGAACAAATTCTTGGATATTCTGATATTTTTATTGGATTAATAATTAATCAAAATTAGAAGAACCTATTAATTAATACAAAAATATATATTTTTACTTTAGTCGCTTTTAACGAAAAATTAATAATTGATCTATATTAAAAGTATCAATATACAGGTTGTATCATCAATAATGCATGGAAATTTAAGCAGGTATTTTTGAAGATATAACAAGCCGAGAAGTTATTTACTGTTTTTTCCGAAACAGCATAATTGCCAAGATAATTCATTTTTCATTCGGGGAATCAGAGCTTTGATTCCATGGAAGAATTACTTTACTCTCACTTTCGTTGGTACTTTCCTTTCGATAAACAAAAGAAGCTTGTACTTCTTCTTCTTCACCGTTTCATATTGCCATACACATACATACGCAACGTTATCATACCGATCATCTATATTACTTCCTAATATCCTACATTTCTGATCCTGCTGCTGATGAAATTCATTTTTTGTCTATTTTTAAGAGAAATTTCGAAAGCGCCTATTAAAATGATAATTCAGGCTAATAATACATCGTCACTTGTAGATTCATTTTGAAGTCGTTTTATTTTTTTGATGACCTGTCGTATGAACTGCTCTATCTAATAAAGATAGCTAAGAAAAATATATTAACAAAGCAATTCCAAGGAAATTGTAATGAACTGAACAGAAAAATATAGGGGAAGCCCGGGCAAAGCGGGTCACTGTCCTTACACTTTTATGTAAACAATAAGTGTTAATATTTTGATTTGGTGATATTGATACAACAGTTATGAATGTAAATTAGTAGCATTTCGTCGGCAGAGACGTATTCTATAAAAGTAGTGGCAATTAAATCAGTTTTGTTGACGCCGATAACAATTTTAAAGGTTAGTTTTTTCTAGATCATTTAAAAAGTATTATAATTATTTCTTTATTCTTGATACTATTTCGAACCAGCGTTATTTAGCTTTAAAATAATATGCGAAAATATTGTTTTGGATAATTTTCTTAAAAGTTATAATTATTTAACTAAAAAGTGTACTCTCGGGCAAAGCGGGCCGGGCAAAGCGGGTCAAGTAAATTGATAACTTTTGTTGAATAATTTACAGATGGTGAATAAATACCAAAGGAAAAAATAAATCAGGCGTCTTGGAGTCAAGACATAATGCAAAAGGCAATGGACGAAAGTAAAAAAGTTCTATTAGAACCGCCTCAAGAAAATATAATATAAACTACCCATACAGCATATTTGACTAAACGTTGTCTTATAGACTTCTTTTAGTCATCCAATTGACTAAAAGACACCTAAAAGTTGTCTTAAAGCTACTAGGTGCTCTATGGGTACTCCACTTTACAAAGATATATCAAAAAAGGGAACTTGTGAAAAAAGCTCGGTAGATTTCATAGAGTATTCAATGACGCTGAAGAAATTGAATTGTTGAAATATGCGTTGCAAATTACTCTGGTCGAGGATCTCATTTTTGTAATTTTTGCCAAGAATGAAATTAAACTTAGAAACTTCGTTCAATAATATACTTCATGTTACTGTTAATATTCCATTAACTTAAAATTTGGTAAAATAATTATAACATAAAGTCAAATATTCAAATTTGTTTTTTTTTATGTATCTAATAACATTTGTATGGTTTATTATAGCGGTAATCCGCTTTGCCCAAAAGACTGACCCGCTTTAGGCCTACTTATGGGGCAAAGCGGGTCAAAAACACTTTTTTTTATTCTTCGCATAAACAAAAATTATGAAATTAAATGTTGTTGATTGTTTTATTACTTTATAGTCAGATAATTACCCTGACTAATGACACCGAGAATGTTTGATTATCAATTAAAAACGCAGTTTTCTTGATCTACAAAGCTTAAGTGGCCCGCTTTGGGCTACCTTCCCCTAAGCATTTGCTTATTTATATGAAATATTTTCGTAACTGGGAATGTACAAAAACTACACATGTCTACAAAAAATACGATCATGATTGTTATCGAGCAGGTGGGTGTCGTTTCCAAAGTAATTTTCTTCGTTGAATCTGAATACGAAGTCAGAATTCATTCATCACATCAGGATGTTGAGATGTTTGAAGTTATATACTCGAAGAATGGCTTTTTAGTCTACTTTGTGCATATATATACAGGTCGAACAAAATTTTTAGCTATTTTCTTCTAATTGCATTATTTACTCTAACTCTTTTTCTTTGAAATGAGCTATCGAATGGTTAACTACGATTTATCTTTGCAAAGTTGTAGCAATTTTAAGATAACAGACAAATTTCAAATATTGTTCGTTTAAAGTCTAAGGATGAGTCCGATCAGAACCTGTAAGGTAAAATTTTACCATGTAGGATTGCCAATTTGCTGTTAATTGGGCAATCAGCATACGTATTTTCGAAAAATTGGTAATCCTACATGATAAAATTCTACCTTACAGATTTTAGTAGGTTTCACCCTAATGGTCAATATTTGCAGATTTAGTTGTATAATAAATTTGTAGTTGATCTGAGATCAGATTCGTAATTAGCGACACTTAAAATCTACATATACAGTTTAAAGTCTGGATTTTTGGGTGTATAAATAAAAAGTTGCAGATTTAATGTAAATGTTGATGTGGTTTTTGGGCTATAACAACACAGTTTGGAATTTATCATGTTATCTTAAAATTGTCGTAAGTTTAAGAAGAAAAATCATGTATGACAATTTGGTAGCTTACTTTGCAGAGAAAGAGTAGTACTAAATGATACAAATGGAAGAAAAGACGTAAAAAATGTTGTGCTTCCGGTACATAACCTCAAATGTAACCAAAAATAATTTTTTTGAGTATATGACCTCACATATATATGAAAACCTTGATGCATTGGGCCAATTCTGACCTCGGATTTGGATTCTACACAGAAAATTACGTGGAGAACGACCCCCAGCTGCCCAATAACAAAAAACCTTATACCTTTCTCTCTCTCTCTCTCTCTCTCTCTCTCTCTCTGCATGTAATCAATTATATTTATAGTATAGTAAATACACATAGCAACAATATCATGGTTCGCTAATAATAAATGATAGTGAACGAATCATTACTGAAGGACGAGATGATGAGTTTCTCCTATCTGAACTGTACAATTATCACATAATTATCCAATAAAAGTTTATCATTGAAAGAACTTCCTGTTTTCATGAAAATATATACTTTTGCTAGCTTGATCTAATTTAAGAGTTCGGTTTAAACCATACTCGAGTCGTTTTCTTGTTCAAAATGTATTTTATGGTGAAACTGTTTTGGTGGTTTTTAATGTATACTTATAACGTTTATAATAACTCAATCACTGAAATAATCACAACAGAGTATTCCATAATATAATAAAATTATTTTTATTTAAGATTTGTTCTGGGGACCATCGTGTTGGGACGAACGGTTTCCGATTTATCGAACGATAATACAAATTTCATTGATTCAAACCTTTTGGGACTTCCCCAGTATAAGCAACACTATTCCAAGGCAAATGGTCATGGATCAAAATCAAACCTCATCTGTCAATCTGAGGAGTGTAACAAAATAGGCAAGTAATACGAATGCTTAAAAACATAAAATTAACATTTGTAAAAGAAATTTGAAATTAAATTCATATTTTGATACATAGGCAAGTTTATTCTTGGAAATATGAACAAAAGCGTAAATCCATGCGATGATTTCTACGAATACGCTTGTGGAAATTGGAAAATCAGTAATCCAATTCCCAATTGGGCAACCTCGACGAGTTCATTCCATCTTATGTTGAAAAATGTTCGTTCGAAGGTTCAAGGTATTTATTGTTATTCTCATTGTACTAAATATAATTATATATAGTTCATCGTGTTAAATTTCATTTTTAGAAATTCTGGATGCGAAAGTAGAACCTAACGATATCCTACCTGTTAAAATGGCAAAAAAATGGTACAAAGCTTGCATGAATGAAAGTAAGAAATTTATCAATATTTTTGCAGAAAATTTCGTTTACAACTAACTTCTATAATATTACTACAGAAGCTATAAATGACAAAGGGTTATCTCCCATAATTTCAATTGTGTCGAAAATTGGTGGTTGGCCTATAACTATGGCAAAGAATGAAAGAGTTATGACCGATGATTATTTAAAAGAAGTGGAAAAATATTATGCAAAGTCGACAGGCTTCACAAGTTTATTTAGCTATAATGTTATAGAAAAAGGCCATCTTGGCGTAGTCCAATTTATACCATTCATATCGGTACAAATCTAATTATGTTACAAATAGCTGAAAGAGACATTCGAAAAATCTAATCAGTTCGTGTTATAGATTGAACTTCCAACAGAATCGTTAGAAGATGATATAAAATTACCATCTCGTGAACTTCTCTACTCGCTCGATTCTTACAAAAAGCTCATTATGGCAATTGCCAATAAAATTGCGAAGGAAACAGGTGCTACCCTCGATCAGAACAAGCTTTCGAAAGATGTCGATGATTTAGTAAATTTTGAGAAACAGCTGTATAAGGTCGTTAATTATTGATAACTCTAAATTCTGAAAAAATAATAAATTACGTAAAAGCTATGATGATATTATTTCCATTTTAGATACGGAGTATTAAGGTAAAAGAGGAAGAGGACAGCCGAAAGGTATTTATCAAAGCTTATGGTATTGAGAAAGTTAAAAATATAAATTTTAATGCTATATATAATGAAAACGATGACGAAAAACGAACGAAAGATGACGAAGATGATGTTTTTAATGAAATTAGTCAAATTGGGTTGATGAAGAAACGCCACCATATTAATTATAAACAAAAACAAGGTTTTAATAAGAAAATATTTAAGAAGCATAGAAACAATAATAAAATAAACAAGGATTCCGAAACCTATAGAAACAGCAGTCACAAAAATTTCGAAAAGAACGAGAGACGATTTTCATCTATTTTCAAGAAAAAAGATTACTCGGATGAAAATAAAAGTAATTTAAATGATATATATGAAACAAAGGTTATTTCCTATAATAAAAAACATGACGAGGACTTCGAAGTAACATCTGCTGAGGTGGAAAAATTTATAACAGAAATTGAGGTACATCGATTAATTCATATCCTTTATCAGAGCTCGGAATTATTTGCACATTTCAGCTATTTTACTATAGTCATTAATAGGAAATCCCTATAAGTGACTATAGTAAACAATTGAATTGTGCAAAAATTTCCGAGCCCTGTCCTAAATATATTAACCCTTTCGCTACTACGTGCGACTACAGTCCATCTCCATGTGATGCCACTTAGAGGCGGTGCGAGATGGAACAATTCAGGGCTAGAAACCTCAGAATTTGAAGACAAAAAAGCAGTTTTTATGTTCGGGAGCTCGAAATGAGGACACTCTGAAGTAAAATTAGATAAATTGTATGTTAAATTATCACCTTCGCATGGAATTGGCGTCTACCTAGGATGATTACTGCTTTTTTGTCTTCAAATTCTGAGGTTTCTAGCCTTAAATTTTTCCATCTCACACTGGTCTTTAGGTACACAATAGGAATTCTAATCCTGTGTTGTTCAGTATAGTGTAGTATATCATTTTCCATGATAAAGTACAGAGTGAAGTTAGACAAATTGTAAAGGAATCCCCATAGAGCATCAAATGACTTAAAGACATCTTTTAGAAGTCTTTGAGACAAATAGATGACTAAAAGATGTCTATAGGATAACTTTTAGTCAAGTGTGCTGTATGGGTCAATTTCCCGCTGTGCACAACGCGCACTAAGTGCTCTACATAAAATGACACTCACACAGACGCGCACGCGGGCGACAGCTTTTTGTCAATGAACACCGTTAGACCAACTCGGGTGAATCGTAAACGTGGCTGCTAACGATTTTACTCGAGTACCGTGCAAATTTTAGGCGCGGCACGTTCAGGGGAAATACCGTGGTGCAGAAGTTTCCCGTAGTGAAAGGGTTAAAGAAGTACCAAAAAATAAAATTAACATGTATATTTATTCTTTTGTAGGAACTCTTTACAGAATGTTTTGCCGATGTGTTAAAAAATCTTGGTGTTAAGAAAAATAAGGTTATGATAATGGTACGTATTAATACGAGTCAACGTCTCGAGTACACCAAACTTCTCATGAAAACACCTAACGAAGTAATTGGTAATTAATATAATGTAGTACTCGTTCAATTTTTGAAATTTGTGTAGAACAACGAAAATAATATTATTCCTTTTTTAGTCAATTATATTCATTGGAGTTTTATAAACAAAATGTTAAAATACACTACCGATGATATAGAAGATATGATTTTTCAAATTTGGAGCAACATATATGGAGTCACAGAGAAAACACCAAGATGGATAAGTTGCGTTCAAAGCGTAAAATTCACTGATGCAATTTCCTACGAATATGTAAGAAAGTATTTTCCTGCAGAAAATTTAAAAATTGTAAGTCTTAATGTAATTTTCTTATGATAAATCTGTGCATGTAATCAGTATAGGTTAGTCACTTTGTGTTTCATTTAAGGGAAACGAAATGGTTGATATTCTGAAAACTGCGACTAAATTAGAAATTGAGAAATCTAATTGGATGAATGATGATATTAAGAAGTTCGCAAAGGAAAAGGTGGACAAAATGAAGAAATCTATTGGCTATCCAGAATGGTACAATAATAATGGTGCTGTTAAAAATTATTATAACGGGGTATGATACCTCCTATTAAATTTTAAATAATTGATAACTTTTATTAACTTTATAACATTTTTTATGACTTCTCTTTCATGTTTTATTATTTAGTTAAATATTAATTTTGAACATTTTGAAAACGCATTATCCTATCAAAAATATGAGAAATTACAGACATTTGAAAAATTGTTGTCTGATAAATTTAAACCCAATATGTAAGTGAGATCAATATTAATGAATTTTTAAGATTCTTAAAGACCCTAATTAATACTAATGAATATTAAAAAAAAAAACTGTTGTATAATTTTTATTAGGTGGAATGATTTTAGTCCTATTACAACAAATGCTATGTTTTCTGCTATCTTTAATGTCCTAGGTAAGTAATAATTGGATCAAATTATATAATATACTGAAAAAATACGAATATTTGACTTTCCATTTTAGTTTTACCAGCTGCGATATTCCAGTCTCCATTTTTTTCTAATTTTCATCCAGAGTAAGTAACTCTTATAAATTATGTTAATAAATTGATTACTATAATATCGTTAAATAAATATTTATCTGTTCCTTGCAGTGCCATTAATTTTGGTTTCGTAGGCTTCATAATTAGTCATGAATTGTCTCATGCTTTTGATCCACATGGTAATGCATTATAAAATCATGAAAAAACTATAACACTTCAAAAATTCAACAGAGTGAAATGAAATATATTATTTAGGTCGCAATTACGATAAGCATGGCAAGAATTTTAATTGGGACGAAAAAATGGATAAGGAATATTTGGCAAAGGCAAATTGCTATATTAAACAATACAACTCATATTCTGTACAAGTGGGAAAGGTTACGATTAATGTAAATGGCGAGAACACTTTGAACGAGAATATTGCTGATTGCTTAGGAACACATAACATATACAAAGCCTTCAAACTCTGGAGAAAGAATAAAAAGAGGCCTGATTCAAAGCTTCCTGGATTACAAGATTTTAGTGAAGATCAATTGTTTTTCCTTTCTACAGCATCTGTTGGTTTTTTATTGTTCTTCCTAAAAGTTTGTATGTAGTTATTTATTTCTTCATTGAGTTTCTGTTTTAGGTTTGGTGCGAAACAATCAAACCACCAAAAAGTAAGCAACTTGATTTAGATACTGATGAACACAGTCCTGCCCGAATTAGAGTTTTAGGTGAATTATCAAATTCTGAGGAATTCTCTAAAGCATTCTCATGCCCAGTAGGAAGTTATATGAATCCTGAAAAGAAGTGTAATATTTGGAAATAATTAATAAGCTTGTGTATTTATTATGATAATAATTAGAATAAAAAGTAATTATTAAATGAAATTGCAAATCCTCTGTTATAATCCATAATTATGGCTTCCTATCTAATAAACATTCATACATAGTAAAGAGATATGAATTTTTGAAAATGTAGTAAAGAATAAAACTAAATTTTTGTTTGTTGAAATAATTTTATTTCAATAATAATTAAAATAATATCTTATCTTACATATGTCATTATCAACAAAAAATCTTTAGTAACTGAGCAATAATAGTAACATTATTATACTGATATAATTGTAACTATATTCACTTATTCCGTAGAAAAGGTAATTGTTATACAAATTTAATATTGATAGCATCCATGCCCTGATAGATTCCGAAAGGAAAAGAAATAACCCCCCCCCCCTTTGCTTTGATAATGTAAACACATTAAATTAAGCGTTATATTGTGATTTAAATAAAAAATTATATATATATATAAATTTTCTCACGTTCTGGAATATAATACTTGAAATGTTAGAACGTTTCAACATTTAAAACCTACTTTTTATGACGAAATTACAAAAACAAAAACTAGTTTTTAACAACTTGAAAGGCTTTAATGATTTTATTATTTTATAAAGAAATATATTTAGATTACAGCAATCGAATACATACACAAAACTAAAATATCATTGCCTGATAATAATTATAATTAGTGATAATTAAAATCATTAGTGAAGGACGAGAGGATGATTTTCTCGTATCTCAGCTCTAATTACCACAAAACTATACGATAAAATTTTATCATTGGAGGAACTTCCTATTCTGATGAAAATATATATACTTGCTATCTTGTTATAATTTAATAGTTCGATGTGAACCTTTCTGAAGCTATGTCTGTGCTTACGATGGATTCAATAATGAAAATTATTTGCTGGCTTTTAATGTAAATATCAATTTATACAGTAAATAATTAACTGAAGTAATTCGAGCACTTGGAATCCAATCAACGATCTAATTAAGTGATTTTTCTTTAAAGATGTTACTCGGTAACCACAGTGTTAGGACGAAGATTGCCAAAATCACCAAAAGATAATAAAATTTTCAACGATTCGAATCTTTTGGATGTCCCCTGGTATAAGACACTTATTCGTGCCCTAAAACATGAAGAAGAATCACAATCAAGCTTAACTTGTCAGACAGAGGAATGTGCAAGATTGGGCAAGTCATACGAAATATTACAAAAAGTAACTAATACAATGTTTAAACAATGTGCCTAAAAAATTCAATTTCTATTACAGGCCGATTTTTTCATGTTAACATGAACAAAAACGTAAATCCATGCGATGATTTCTACGAATACGCTTGTGGAAATTGGAGCAATAATAGTCAAATTCCAAAAGATAGAACGAGGTGGGATGTATTAGATCAATCGGCAGCAGATGTTCAATCGAAAATTCGAAGTATTTAATGTTATTCTTAGAGAACTAAATATAATTGTACATAGTTTTTCAAAATAATATTTTTATTAGAAATTCTGGAAGAAGAAGTAAAACCAGAGGATATCCTACCTTTAACATTGGCAAAAAATTGGTACAAAGCTTGCATGGACGAGGGTAAAAAAATAATTAGTAAATTTTTTATTTAAAATTCCACCCAATTAATTTCTATTGTATTACTGCAGAGACTATGAATGCCAGAGGGTTATCTCCAGTTGTTTCACTTGTAACAAGCAATCGTGGTTGGCCGTTGATAATGCAAGAAGATCACTGGGAATCAGTGATTAATCGTTGGACGAATATAGAAAGTTATTATATAGACAATTTTGGCAAGTCAAGTTTTTTTACTTATGGTGCTGTAGGAAAAGGATTAGAAAAACATAATCCTAAACCATTCTTAAGGGTAAAGCATGCTAATTATTTCAAGCGACTGTGGTAAACATTCGAAATCTAACCTGTTTATATCGCAGATTGCTCCTCCAGACTTGCCGTTAATGTCAAGCACAGAACAAACTGATCGTAGCCAATTTTATTCATCCGATTCTTACAAAAAGCTCATTAAGGCTGTTGCTAATAAAATAGCGAATGAAACAGGTACTACTCTCAATGAGGAGAAGCTTGCAAAAGATGTGGATGATTTAATCAATTTTGAAAAAAAGCTATATGAGGTTGTTAATTACTAATAGCTTAGCTAATTAAAAATATCGAATTACGTAAACAAAACGATAAATTGATTTTTTTTTAGATTATACAAAATAATAACCCAGAGGAAATGAGCTCCACCAATGAGACATTTAGCGAAGATGATAATTCTGACACGATGAAAAATTTCCATTATGGTAGTATTTTTGATGAAGATGATGAAGATGATGAAGAATTGAAGATAGTCGATAAAGAGGGTATTATCACTAAGAGAATTAGCAAGAAACGGTCGACAATGAATAACCATCAAATTAATAATAAATGGAAAAAAGGTACAAATCAACGAATACAAAAAAATCATACAAAAAAACAAATGAACAAAGACTCTAAAAAACGAAGAGATAGAAGTCAACAGAATTTAAAGGAAAATGAGAGTATGTTATTATCTAGACTCAGGATCTCAAAGCGACGTCATGGTAAAAACAACTATAATAAAGAACAAAAGAGTAAGATAAAAGAACAAATAAGAGAAGATGCAGTCAACGGTAAAACATCAGAACATAACGATGAAGAAATTGATGAATGGTTGAATCAAGTGTTTTTGCGATCCCAAAGACGGAACAGTAAAAATACCAAAGTTGCACGGACTAAAAAGGATATCAAAACCAAACAACACGTACAAGGCAAAAATAAACATGACATGGACGATGGTTATGTAAGAAACAATAATGCATTTAATAAGGATCATGTGAAAAACCAAAGGAATGCTTATTTCAATGATCAGAATAATTACAATGACTCTGACATATCTGACAAAATTAATAAAGGAGAATTAGAACCGTTTAAGTCACAAATCCAACAAGTTTTGCTTAATTTAAGGGTAAGTCGGTTAATAGATATTATATTAATTAAATAGTTTTCAGAAAATAAGATTTATACGCGAATATATTCATTATCTTGTAGGAGTTTTTTGAGGAGGTCGTTAAGGAATATTTGGCAAAGTTGTTTAGCGAAGTACCTATCAGCACTACGGATGTTCCTATAGATCTACAAATGAGCAGGAATTATCTTAAACAATTTCTTTTCCTTCTCCTGGAGACACCCCAAGAAGTTATCGGTATTTAATTTAATGATTACAATCTTTCAATCTTTCATACTTATGCAGAACAACTAAAATAATAATATCCGAATTTTAGCCAATTATATTCAGTGGAGTTTTGTAAGCGAAATGTTAAAATATACTACCAATGATATGAGAAGAATGATTTTTCGATTTCAAAATGGCCATGATGATATATCAGAGCAAGAAGAAAGGTGGAAAACTTGCATTGAAGAAGTAGAAATGTCTGATATAATTTACTACGAATACGTAAACAAATATTTTCCCAGAGAACATTTGGAAGCTGTAAGTCATAATGTGCATTTCTTATAATACACGTGCAAATAATGAATATGAGTTATAAATTTTCTGTTTCATTTTAGGGATACTCTATGGTCGATAGTTTGAAAACAGGGGCTATATTGGATATTGAGGAATCCACTTGGTTTAATAATGATATGAAGATGGATGCTATGGTAAAGGTTGACAAAATGAAGGAATTCGTTGGTTATCCGAAATGGTATAGTAACAATACTGCTGTTGAAAACCGTTATAGAGGGGTATGATCTCTACTAACAATTTTTAAGCTATTAATAATTTGTAGAACATTTCTTTTCTTTTTTTAATTTAGTTAAATATTGGCTCTCAACACTTTGATAATGCTTTATCCTATCAAAAATATCAAGCTTTGCAGAATCTAAAACCTCTATTGAAAGTAGAAATGGAAGACTTTATGTAAGTGAAAGTAAAATATAAATATTTCAGAAATTTTTAAAAGCATTTGGTTAACATTAATTAATATTTTTTAACAAATGATTTAATTTATTTTAGATGGACCGGATCATTAACTCCTATTTCATTAAATGCTATGTATTTACCGGAGTTTAATAGTTTAAGTAAGTAACCTAAAATAATACTGCTCAGAGAAACGTTTTTCATCCGATTTCATGTTAATATTTTTAAGATATGATATTTTAAATTAAAAATATTCGATACCTTTTGCTTTCATGATATCCTAAAGCACATCTCATTTACTATATATATTTATATATATGTTAATTTTCCAATTAAGTAACTGTAAGTTATCATTTTTAAAAAATATTAATATAATATCGATATTCAACGCATTCCTCTGGGCAATGTTGATTGATAACAAAAGGATTAGAACCATAAATTAAAATAAAACATCGAGTATTTGAAATTTTTTTCAGTTGTACCAGCTGGACTGTTTAGTTACCCATTTTTCTCTATTTGGCATCCTGAGTAAGTAAATTTTTACGAATAACATCCACATAACAGTTTCAATTATTTCGTTCAATAATTGTAAATCCATTGTTCACAGTGCCCTTAGATATGGTCTGCTGGGTTCTTTAATCATTCACGAAATATCCCATGGATTTGATTCCATTAGTAATACTAATTATGAATTCATGAAAACCCTATACTATTAAAGAATATCGTAAGACGTAACATATTATATCTTTCAGGTCGTAATTACGATAAAGATGGTAAAGAGTTTACATGGGATGAACAAATGGACAAAGAATATATATCGAGGGCAAAATGCTTCGTTAAGCAATACGGTTCTTATTCTTTTCGAAATGGAAATTTCATCTCTCAATTAGACGGAAACATAACTTTGGACGAGAATATTGCTGATAGCACAGGAATTCACAGCTTGTATAAAGTTTTCAAGCTTGCGAGAGCGTTGAAAGGAACGCCAGATCCAAAGATTCCTGGATTAGAAGATTTTAGTGAAGATCAATTATTCTTCCTTTCTGCGGCATCTGTTAGTCTTTTATTGTTTTTCCTAAATGTTTGTATGTAGTTACTTATATCTTCATTGAATTTCTTTTTAAGGTTTGGTGCGAAACTATCAAACCACCGAAAAATAAGAAGGTTAGTTTTAAAAATGTTACCCACAGTCCTGGCCAAATAAGGGTTTTAGGTGAATTATCAAATTCCGAAGAGTTTTCTAAAGCATTCTCGTGCCCTGTAGGCAGCAAAATGAATCCTGAAAAGAAGTGTTATATTTGGAAATAAATGACAATCTTGTCTTTATTATAAATGTAAGTGTAATAAAACGTAATTAATAAATGAAGCTGCATAACTATTACTTTGATCCATACTTATTGTTTCCTATTTAAATAGTAATTGTGCAATGTATAAAGCAATAAATTTCCAACAATCTTGGAAAGGATAAGAACAATTTTTTAGTTATTGAGAAAATTTTATTATTTTAAGAATTAATAAATGTTAGGAGAAAGTATTAATTAATACAAAAATATTTCTTTCGCACTTATAACTTTTAACAATTAACTCTAATATATCATCTATATTAAAAACATCAAAATATAGGTTTAAACCACTAGTATACTTTTTTAATTTAAAAATATCTCGGTAAAATACCACATTTTATTCTCACTACTTTTTGTGTATAGATCCATTGGAGACCACACATATAAAAACTATTGTGTTCACAAAAGGGAGCGTAATAATATTTTATAAACTTTTATAGATTGAATCACACATACATAAATAAGAAAACAGTACTACTCAAATATTACACTCTTTTTAACATTTGAACTGTCGGACGATATTAAAGTAGCATGTGACTTTTGTGTTACAACTTCTCACTTTACATTTTTTAATAATTAAATAATATATAGATCAGATTTAAACTTCATTCGGAAAAATCACTTGAGATTTGAGAGGTAATAAAATAGACTGTTACCATTATTTGCTATAATTGTCAAAACAAGAAATTTATTAATGATGTATGCGCGTTTGATTTTTTATGACTCAATTGCAATAATTTTCGTTTATTTCTCAAAGAGGATGTCTATTTTACAGATTTAGAATATTCTTTATAGATGTACCGATAGTCTCCAAACAGTTCAAGGTTGAAGCCTAACCCCTCGTCAATAAAAAAAAAACAATTTAGTCGTTTCATTCATTTAAATATGATGAAAAATATTGTTTCATATTCGGGAAAACATTGCACGAAATGTTACAATTTTTAAAAACTTCGCAAATAAAATTTATACGAAAATTAAAAATAATTCTGAGTTTCAGCAGCTTAAAATTCTTTAATGATTTAATTATTTGTAATGAATTAATAAAATATATCTTTAGCTGTTAATATAATTAGTTATTAAACTAAATGATCACTGCAGTACACAAAGAGGTGACTTTCTCGTATCTTATAATGTTAATTATTAGCAGTGTTTTATTTTCCAGAATGAAGCAACTGATTAAATTTGCAATGACACTTACAACTTTTGTATTTCTTACAAACCTCACTTAGGAAGACACCTATATTGTACGTACAGATTTTAATAAAATTGTAATGGTGCAAACTAAATTAATTCAAGTTGCAGAATGATCAATTAGCGTTCAGTACCCAACATAAAACTGGTATTAACTTAAGCCTTTGTAAATCCAATGGTTACAGGTTGTTTAATTCTTCTTTATTTATGTTTTTGCTTTTTAATAAATTTAAAATATTTCTAGGTAGCCTTTAATTGATTCGAGTTAATAATAGATAGCTAAAATACAATTTTTATTAGAATGTAGAATTTAAAAATCAATAAATATATTTTTGACATAACTATAAATTATTAAAGACCTATTTTTATTTAATATTTAATCTAGTAAGTTAATCACTGTGTAAATTTATAATTATAACAAAAAAAAGTAGTTGAATGGGCTCGAACTCGAATCCACCGAACCCACGGTATATAAATCCAAAGTTGATCGAAAAGGATTTTGCCTCGAATCGCTGCCCAAACAAAGATAACACTAAGGTCGAGAGAGAGAGAGAGAGAGAGAGAGAGAGAGAGAGAGAGAGAGAGAGAGAGAGAGATATCCAACAAAATTATATCCCTCCTTCTCGCGCTAGAATTATTCCGAAGCTGACCGAAGTCAAGCGAAAGAGGCCGAAACATCCACACGGGAGTAGTGGTGTCGTAGTGTGCGTGTGTCCAACTTGCAGAGTTGGAAGTGATAGGACTAGGAGTGGGGACGACTCACGGATACGAGATTGCTTATGTATTTGTGAGAAACTTGGATGCATGGTGGGGGCTCTGAACGTTTGCAATCTTGCATCACACGTCGCAAACACAGTGGTTCGTATTATTCCTCACTGCCAGTGATGTTGGAAAGCGATGGAGCACCACTGTTTACCACCACCACTCACTCTGCCAGTTCTCGCTTCTAAATAACTACGCATTCGCTTCTGCGCATATTACAACAATCCCATTTTCACACACACACACACACATTTCCAGTATATTTATCTTTTCTTATCGATCTCCTCTATCCTGATTTCTTCTTATCTATATATTCGTTTGTATATATTAAATTTTAATTTCTTTTAGGGAAAGCAAATATTTTTTTAAAGTACCAAAAATTTCAAGATAAAAATTTATTACGTTGTACTCACTTTCTCAAGATGCAACTATACGCATGCGTTATTTATTTCTAATGTGGTGAAATGACGAGACTGTCCTTAAGTAATATATTGAATATATAGAATTACACATATACATACATATGTTTGTCTCTTCTCAAATTTTATTTAAATCTATCATTTTTGTACACAAATTTTGTTGGTTTAAATATTATCATCTGCACAAGACTAAACATGTGTATTATATTTAATAACTATGCAAATATGGATATTGAAAAAAATTGTTTGCGGTACCTTGCATTGATTTTTCAAATAACTATAACAATATAAATTAATAAAACATAGTATGAAATATTATTTAGTTCGTAAAATTTATTACTTAATTTGATTGTAAAGCAGCTGAAGTTGTTTAAATAACTCTCGATGTATATTTCTTTCATCTATCTGAATAACATTAAAAACAAATATTATTAATTCGAATGGCAAATTTTTGTAGAGGTCATTAAAATTTTTACAGATATATATATATATATCAATAATCTTAAAGTTTTTTGTAACTATATCAATAAATATACGTGTATGTATGTTGTATTCACACACGTAAAATATCTAAAATCTTGTTAATCATAGTGAGGAAATTACTAAACTTAATCAAAATTTTTATTTAAATAAAAGCAATATTTTCAAGATTATAATATTTTCACTTTTATATTTAAAATTTACGATTGTCTTTATATTTTTTAAACTACAGTCTGAACAAATAATAAACTCTGTCTTATTAGTAAATTATTTAACAAGAATAAAAGATTAAAAATTGTGAATGAAATGATTAATTCTGTATTTGTTAAATCTACATACATATTTCACGAGATTAAATCATTCATTTTTTGCTATAGATCAATATATATATATATATATAAATATTTCCTAGATAGTACAGAGTGAAGTTGCTCTGAAATATAAAGAAACCAATTTCCCATTATGCTATAATAAAATAAATTAATATTGCGACTTTTATACTTCATTCAGTTTTATTTTTTTAAATATATAATATAATACAGAAAAGATTGCCCGATGGCATTTGTTATAATTATATAATTGGAAATTGTTCATTGCAGTGTAAGGTTTCTTGTGTTTGTTGCAAAATGTTTGAGATTCTTAAGTATTATTATTAGACGAAACGAGGCTGTAAAATGGAGTTTGAACGGCTTTGCAGTGGAAGCTCTCGCAGCGAGTAAAGGCAAGCGGCGCGAACTGTGTATAAATGTAAGTATTCGTGACGCTGGTGCCTGCTAGTGCCTGCCGACTTATGTAAGGAGAAAAACACGAGCGTACTTACGATTATACAGCATACAGAGTGTTACAGACCACCTAAATATCTCTAAGACCAAGCGGAGCAGAGAAAAATATTTCAGAGAAATATTGTAGCATTTTTTAAAATCCATTGAGCAGAGAGTGGTGTTAGTATGACCTTGAATAGCACTTTCAAGGTCGTTTGAATGTCCCTTTAATATCGTCTATGGATCATTATTTTTTAAACGGTCTATGGTGGGTTAATTCGAGAATTTTCTAAAAAAGTAAATTAACACATTCGGAGCTAGAAAAACAAAATTCTTTAGCACAAGGAAAATATTTATATTTCAAAAACAAGATTTTTCTTTTCCCAATGCAAATTTGTGTATATACGTACGTTGAAATTCTTTTATATCAATTAAATTCTAAAATAGTCTGGATTATTTATGAAATTTTTAAGAAAAATATTTCGATGAGAATGTGATAATTTCTAATTTCATCAAGTTGTCCAATTGATATTTCGATTTGAAATTTGGGACTATGCATGTGTATGTGAAAGGGTTGCACACTTTATTTCAGCCAAATCCACATATACGTAAAATAGTATATAATAATATGAAATAATTTTTTGTATTGTATCTTTCATACTTTCTAAAATATATAGCTAGTTAAATATATCGTTTATTTCGATCATTGCCTATATATATAACTTGTTTTGCCCAGTGACCAATGTTCTCATAAAAGAATGATAATCTCCGCAGTACTAGCATGGCAATTGAATCACCTTTATGCAATTGCTGAGATGAAAGCATTATATGCAAGCAAGTTATCACTTTACAATGAGCACCCAATTAAATGCAATAGCAATACAAACACTCGTCGACAACACTTGCAAGGATGAAGTCGTTACGATTCTTTTGATAAATATCGGCAATTAATTGCCATCGTTAATAACGTTTATTGATTGTATACTTTTCAGAACTTCAAAGACTTTATAAAGTTATACGTTTACTAAGATGTAAATATATTGATCTACTAATTGAATAAATATAAGCATTAGTTTTAATTCGATAAAGATTATTATATTGGAAAATGTATATACAGGGTGAACCATATTAAGATGTGATCATTTTCTAAGAAAAATAAGATAAAGAAAAAAATGTTAAACAAAAGTTGTTTGACTTTGAAGGAGACTTGAGACGATACTACTGATTTGACCTGAAAGGTTCTTTCATAGGTCAAATGATAATAATTTTTACTAATATTCTATACAAAACTCTCTATTATTAAATTTTAATACCATAACATACGTTTGCAGAAATAAAAATTTGAAGAGGATGGCTTAGGTAGCAAAAATGAATCTCATTAACATATTCCATCAAAATATTTATTGATATAATCAATTTTAGTTTATTATTAAGTGTCACAAAAAATATTACATAATTTTATAAGAGTAAAAATAGAAATATAAATTAAGTACTATAAAATTCGTGCTTTCGACTTTTTGTCAGAGTTTAATGACTTTCATTCTTCCATCAAAAGCCTAAGCTACAATAGGGAGCTTTAAACAAATAGGGGGTATAGTATAAAAAAATAGGAATGGCCTTGATGTGATTTCTCAAGGTCAAACCAATGGTATAAACCAATGTTCACCTAAAAGTAAAATAATTTTTGCTTTAAATATTTTTCTTTATTTTGTTTTCTTTAGAAGATAATCGACATTATAAATGGCGTAACACGAGTTACTTATTTCCTTGGAACAGTGACTAATAGCATATCTGATTCTGAAGTGAAAACATTTACATATTTTTTTAATATATTGACAATATTTGTTGAGTTGCATTACAACATGATTAGGCCATGAATCTCCATAATTTTGTATGAATCTCTGTAAATATCAATAATATTCGTGAAATGTATAAACGTTTTTTTTATATTTGATATGATAATAGTGAGGATAAAAATCTAATAACGTTTCCTGATGTTGCTAATATTTTTCAAGTTACATAACAATTTGTCTAAGTGTGAATTCTTTAGGTCGACAGTCCACAAAATTGTTTATGTAACTCATTAGGTATGAATAATATCAAAAAAAGCATAAAATAGCTTTTTGTGAGCATGATAATAGGCAACAAAAAATTCTAATGATTTCTTTTCGTATTATGCATATTAACCGAGTTACATAACAATATATTTTGATCACATATATTGTTAGTTAACTTGAGAAAAATCGTAATAATACCAAAAAAAAAATGATTAGGTTTCTTTGTTGTCTATTATTATATCGACTAAAAATAACTTTGTATTATTTTTGATGTTCGTATTTATTAAGTTATATGTTATTTTTGTAAACTATTAATGTAATAAATTTATACCTAGATGGACTCTTATATCACTTAAAAAAAATTAGCAAAATGTAAAAAAAATATTAAACTTTTCTCATCACGATTATCATGTCTACGAAATATATTTTAATTATATTTGAGTATTGTTAGAGTATTAATATCGAGCTGTATAAAACAATTTACACAAACTCTTATCTGAAACATATCAATAAGAAATTCTGAAAATATTTTTTTTTAAATTATTAAAAAATTCTATAGATTTTTTTTCACATAACTAGATCTTCCATTCGCTTTGTTCCAAGGAAATAAGTAATTCACGTTACAATCTGTATATGTGTGTGTGCTAAAATGGTCCACCCAGTATAAGGGCGATTCACTTAAATTGTCCCAGATTGTGAACGTAACAACACGCTCATTTTCGTAATCATAAAGAGCTATCAGTTTTTTCATAAAACATTCCTGAAAGAAATTTCTATTCGAATCCAAAAAGATTTATACAAAAAAATTATATATTTTATATTTAAGGTAAATAAATTTATACGTTTACATTCTTGATCGAATTAAATAATACATCATGTAACATATGCAGAATATTATGATTTTTTTTTAGATTTAGCATAGAGCACGTAACATTTATATTAATTAAATGTTTTGATCAAGATTTATATTGAACCACACTCGAAAATTCATGAGTATGCGAATTTCCCCATATTAAGCACGTAACAATACATTCATTTTCATAAACATAAAGGAATATCAATTTTTTCATAGAACCTTTCCAAAAAAAACTTTCTATTCAAATCCAAAAAAAAAGTTTTATAAAAAAAACTAATATATTTTACAATTAAGAAGATGAATGAATTTTTACGCTCACACTCTTGATCGAATTAAATGATACACTCTGTAACACAAATGTACAGATAGCAATATGATTTTTTCTTGAGATTTAGCATAGAACACGTAACATTTATATTAGTTAAATGTTGTGACCGGGATTTCCATTGAACCACTCGCAAATTCATGAGTATGCGCATTTCCGTTTCCCGTTCAAGATTTACGAGCTTCGTAGATGCACGCTTCCGCTCACATTTAGTAAGAATGTGATAGAGATTTACACGCCACTCGATCACAGTTAAAACTATTATCTCTCTAATTAATCTAATGTCACTGTAAATTTATCATTAGTCAATATGAATTATGCTCCAAATGAAACTATAATTCTTCATTTTAAATCCAATAACTCAACTTTCCTCAGAAAATTTAGCTGTGATTCGGAATTTTCCTTCAACGATAATAAAACCGACATCGTTTTTTTATAGATAAAAAAATGAACGACATATATTATAATGGTGTTGAAAAAAAAATAATAAAATTCTTGTAAATAGAAGAAATGAAAAATATTTTTTCTATTTAATTGTCGTAAGTATCGCTCCTATACAACTGCGACGCTGACGGGGAAAATAAGCCTTATCCGCAAAGCGGAAGTAGTTGACCAAAAAGATTTATAACATTGTACGATACAATACGCGCTTATCGCTTTCGATATTACATTCTGCTATTCTGGTCTACCGTAGTTTAGTGTTTACGTTTCAATAAGTATACTACAAGAATATTTTTGTGTTATACATATTGTGTTGTAATTGAAAGGTGTTTTATATTATAAAAATAAGTATATTAAATTAATTTTTTAATAATATAAAAAATCTTTTTAGGTTAAAATCATTGCTATTAAAATACCTGAGGTATTTTCGAGTAACATTGTGTCTCTATACAAGTGGACAATTATAAGGTACCTGATACTTAAGGTGGTTGGGCTATGAATGCTTTGAAAAAATAAAAATGTGAAAATTTAGTATATTACTTATAATTATTCAATAGGTAAAATAGAATTTTTTTAAAATTATTAATACTCTAGTTTTTGAGTAAAATATATTTGAAAATGTACTTTAGAGTATATGGTTAATGTGAAAATGTTTGAAAATGCATCTAGTTATAGAAAATTAAGCAATATTGGTAAAATATAAAAATTTTGAAAACTTTTAATTTAAATGTATGATTTTTTTAGGTAATGAAATATTTCGAGATACAGCTCCTGACGTTTACTTCTACTACTGGAATATTAATTTGAAGTATCGAAAAATTGTAACTATCTTGGTAAGTTTATAACCTACGAAACAGATTGCTCTAGTGAAGTTAAATTTAAACTTTAAATAATTAAATTCATTTTATTTTATATTGAAAATATAATACATGGATTTTCGCAAAAGTTAGATTTTGATCAATAAAATATTCACTTTCTATATAATTCTAAAAGTTTTTTCATTACGTAAAAATATGGTCACTATTTTGACACAATTGCTATTAACTCAATAACATTAAAATGCCTCAGAATATAGATGCAAGAAAATCCAGACTTTTATCTCTGTAATATTACAGAAATATTAAATCTATACATAGTACTGTTTCCAAATATCTTACCATTTTAACATAAATATATCTTGTGCAAAATTTAACTTTGATACTTTTAATGATAATGTAGATAAACGACCTTATACAAGGTGTTTTAGTTTTGTACAGCTCTAGCTTAGATAGATATTTTTTAGTATAGCCTAATAGAAAAATCATATTCAATGGGACGATCTCATAACATTATTTTAAAGTCTATAATAAATAATCGACATATTTTAGCCTCCTTAAGACCGAAGTAAAACAATTCATTTTTGTATCTGCTTTCGATATAAATAAATCGATATTGGTAGATAAAAATACATATAAATTTTTATCCAATTTTGAATATTTTGTGTATTTTTCTCTGCCATATTGTATTCACCATTTTGTATTTACGAATTCTAATTTAACAACGAGAAAGAGGGAGAATGCACAGACCTCAAAATCCTTAGATACTAATTTTTGTATAATTTATAGAGCTTTTTATTTTATCATCCATCTTATTACATAAGGCATTCTATAATTATGAGAGCTGCGTAGGGTAGAGGTAGGTAGAAGTCATTAGAAAATTTATGAAAAAAAAGGAGAGGAGGGACTGATGGTTTGAGGGTAGACCAAAAAGTATGCAGTGGGCAACAGTTAATTCAGGGAATCAAAGGAAAGTAGCGGCTAGGATGTTATAGAGAAAATACGAGGTAAACAATTTGTTGACAGTTTTTCAAAACTGCTAATCCTTAAATTATAATATCACAAGATTGGTCGAATCAATTTTTATATTTATAAACTAATTTTAAAGTAATTTGGGCATAATGGTACGAGTATTTAATCAATTCACGATAAATGATATTCATAACAATAAATTGATTTTTCATTTTCAGACGATCATATCTGCTGTATAGAATTTGTTTCTATTCATATATGTACTTGCCATCGAGACATTACTGTATCTTCTGATAATGCAAAAAAGGTAGATTTTGTTAAAATGTAAATCTGGTGAACTTCCTCAAGGCGTGTAAATAAAATTTTTCTTAACATTTTCAATGTTACCTTATTTCTAACCTTAACGAAAAACAGAAAATAAAAAAACATTTTATTTGTTTTTCAAGAAGCGTCTGTTAGTAGCTTTGTTAGGTAGACACTTGAAAACTTTTGAAAGTTGGAACGTGCACCGTGAGACGAATGACTCTTCTGGCTATTAAAGAGAAAGGGGAGACGCAAGAACCTTCTAAGGAAATAGCCATGAACTGTTGCTGTACTAACACAGAAGATTATATCCAATGAAACGTTTTGAAAAAAATAAAAATTTTATGACTTATTAGCAAGCTCGTCATCAAATTGTGTAGGATCATTAGGAGCATTTCTGCCTAGCCCTATTACGTAAATACAATCAATGCCTAATTAAAATGAGAAAATAAGAGACACAGTAATATACTTTATTTTAGTCATTAAATAGAAAAAAAATATATTTTGTAAATCTTGATTTAAGGTCAATTAATTAATACCAACATCAAGAATGAATATCTACTGATTCTGATTATGTTTTAAGATTTAAAATACTGCTATAATATTTACCTAATCGAATGATATTTTTCTGGATAAATAAAAACGTTCAAAATTGTAGGTTGAGGTAAATTGTAAGTTTTAGTTTGTAGATATGCTTACAGCAAATTTAATGAAGAAGAATGAGTGCAATATGTAATTTACTAAGTATGGACACATAAAATGTGTGAGTGAAAAGAAATTTAAGTTGTTTATATTAATAATAATTTGATTAACTTGATGATAAATTTAATTCTTTTCGGTTTATTTTACTGTCAACATTTAATAGTATTTAAGTAAACTTTTATTTTTTATTAATTAATAAAGGAAAAAGAAAGAAAAAGATTTCTACATGTTGCCATTTTCATTTTAATGGTTGCAAATCATCTGTTACAGCTTGTCCCAAATGTGGGGCAAATTATAACATTTGACAGTTTTGGTAAAAATATATTTTTGGCTAAGATCAGCAAAGATTCTAAATGATTTACTTGTGTATTACATGAACGAATAATTGATCTTTAAGAAAAAATAGCTATCCCTAAGAAATTATAAATAAATTTAAAATGTGCACATTTTTCCGAAAATTATTACAACTTTCCACAAGCTTCCCTACTCATTTTATTGGTGGTCAGAAAACAGAAGAAGATTTTACCTTCACTGCATAAGACTAGAAAATATGATGAAAAATAGTTGTAAATATAGATATGCAAATCTTTTATTTATTTTAAATTTAAAAATAATATTTTATTTATATTTATATGAACATAAATGTGCTTTTATAAATATAAACGTTTTATAAATAGAAAAAAGATGAATTAAGCAAAAAATTGAGGGGTGTTTGATAGTACTCAATATAATAAGCAAATAAACATTACAAAGATAATCACCAAAGTATTACTTAAGTTTTGTTTAAAGTGGAGCTTGTCAAGCAAGCATTTTTGTTAATGATAATAATTTATCTAAGATTTTCAACTCTAATAAACATACTTGTAAGAGCCACAGTGAAATTGAAGTGCATTTTGATATTATAAATAATAAAGGATTATTGCCTACGTAAAATAAATAAAAATTTAAAAGTAAAAACTGCAACATAGATCAAATAATGGTAACAAACAAGTCATGTCAAATAAATAAAAAAGTAAGTATGGAGAATATAACTATTGATATTTCATCGCCTCACAATGATGAATAATTGGTAGATATAACTGGAGGGGATTTTGACACTTTTAGGCACAATTTTTAAATAAGACTTTAAATTTGTCTAATGACTGTAAAATTTCAAAAGAAAATGGATTATTAAATGTTTAACTAAAATAAAAACTCGATTAGCATTCTCAGCATGAAGTACTATATTTAACATCCATCGAACAAAACTATTAAGACTATTTTTCTCAATTATGTCATTATTAAAGTATACAACATCAAATTTATTATTTTGGCTGTATGTACAGGTTATACAGAGAAATATATCTGAATGTTTAAAAAAAAATTATAATCCTACAGGATTGATAATAGGAGATTACATTGGATTTAGATAAGAAGTGCTACTAAAAATAGAAAACACAGTGTATTATTATTCTGATTATAAAAAAGAATTTACAACTAAACTTCTAATTGGCATAGCTCCTTCTAGGTTCAGAAGCTTTAAGTCAAAAATGGCTGGTGTAAGGAAAAGTGACTTATCATTGACTATTTAATCTGGCTTATTAGATTTATTAGAAAATAATGATGTGTAGTTTGAATCAATAAAAAATTTCCAGAAGTTCGATCATCTTTAGATCAAAGTGGAAAGAAACTTTTAATTATCATTTCTTCACTCTTTGAAAGAAAAAATGATTTTTTAAAAAACGAGACATAAGATAGATTTACTCGGTTGCTAATGACGAAATTCATGTAGAAAGGACTATGCAAAAATTATAAGCCTATTCCACATATAAAATAAAAAAGCTTCGTCTTTATTTCAATATTTCGATAATATATTGAGTGTAGACTTTCTTAGTAAATTTGCAATCTTAAATATAAGGTAATAATGAAGGGAAGAAGAATATGGTTAAGTTATGATAACGGTTTATTGTAATATGAAATATGTCAAGAATATGTACTAGTATTAAATCAATAAATAATTTATAAGAATATTAAATATATCTAATTAAAGTGAAACTATTTATTGTATAATAACAAACATAATTTTAAAAATCAACAGATTTTATATTTATTGAACATTTTTGAAATATACAAAGTGTCACATTCCAGTTGCTAAGAGTTTTAAGGCTTTTCCTGTAGCTTTAGAAAAAAAATCTTAGAACAAAAGTTGTATGACTTCAAAAGGTAGATAACCTGCGAATATTGGTTTGACTTTGGACTTTTATTTGGAGGTCATATGAAGGCCCCTTTAATTTTTTTAAAGAGAACACCTTATATATTTTAACACATGCTGTTAACTCACCTCAAGAGCTTTACAAAATGCTACATTAATTCATCATTTCATTCTCTTCTTTATAAGATATTACGATTTAAATGTACATATATATATATATATATAAACTACTATATAAAATGTAAAAACCAAAAATAGGGATTTAAAGAACTTACAACAAAATATAAGAAAATGCAATAAAAAATAAAGGGTACCATTTAAAACCTCCAAGGCAACCTTCATAAGTACTTCAGCACGCCTCCCAAGGTCAAGCTATTATTGCCATCCAAAATCTCTTTAAAAATACTATTTAGAACTTTTATATATAGCATTTTCTAAAATGCTATGAATTTAAGATATTCAGGTGTTTAGAGACTCCTGATGCACACCGCAACCCGTGTTCGAGTTAAAATTATTGAATGAGGAAGAATTAAAGTAGGCAGGTTGAAACGGGCAAAATTGGGAAATCGAGGTGGAGAAGACCACTGGTACAGCGACACTTGTATTTTTAAACCTTTTGCACCCGTGTGTAACGAGGTGAATGCTCGGCCGTGAGTCGAGTTTGAGTGGGCAAACCTTATACAGCACCGACAACCGGAACAACAGTTCGATGATTCGACGATTTTCTATGAGGCGTTCCAGCATACCACCAATGACTCATGACTCTTGGTCAATTGCGAAACACCATTCCTACAAGGATATACTCAATGTACCTGGTCGCTAATCGTGCACAGTGCAATACTGTAATAGTCATTTATTTAAACTAACAAGTTGATTACAAGGTACGAAAAATAAACACAGATTGTAAAGCTTTGTAAAAGAATTTCTTGTATGTCTTTCACAGTTAAAAATATATTGTCCAAAAGCAAGTGTCAAACAACATATACTTGATATATTCAATGTACTTGGTCGATATAATTGCGCACAGTGCAATACTGTAATAGTAATTTATTTAAACTAACAAGTTGATTACAAGGTACGAAAAATAAACACAGATTGTAAAGCTTTGTAAGAGAATTTCTTGTATGTTTTTTACAATTAAAAATATATTGTCCAAAAGCAAATGCTTAAGTTAATCAGGTAAGAACTACGTGATATATTCAATGTTCATAATTTTATTAGTTATTTAAGAAAATTGAGATATTTATTTATTGTAACACATTATATGTTTAGTTATATAATAGTGTATATTATACTTTTAAAAAAAGTTATATTTGATGGCTTTATTAATGCATCGAAGTGTTGTTGAATGTGCTTGGCAACGCTGTAGAGATAAGAAAGTCAGCTAATGGGGCGAAGTTGGCCGAATTGACTATGTTGAATGTGTTGATTACTTCATTACTGCATATTTGTAATATTATAGTTATTGGAGATTGGAGCAACTTTGTCTTGTGTGATTGATCGTGTGTGACGAAAAATTTTGTGGCAAGAACTGTAGTTTTTTGTAAATGAATAAAAGAAAGTGGAGAGAAAATATTGCAAAAGTTAATTTTAAAAGGGTTAAACGGAACGAAAATGGTTTTGATGTAGGAATAGCTATTGACTATAATATTTTAAAGAAGCACACATTGTGTCACATATACGATATATTTTTTTAATTTAAATACATTAGACCATTGTAGAGAAACGAAAAATAAGATATTCTAATAATTGTTTTTGGCAAGAGCATGGAATTTATTGTACTGTGTATATATTTCAATAAAGTAAAACATTTGAACCTGATAGGGTAACATGCCCAATAGATAAACTATGATCAATAAATAAAAAATTCACTAATGAGATAGTTTTCATAATATAAATTTTGTTGAAATGAAAACTGCCTTTTTTTATTTCAAAAAATGTTTTTAGTTATTAATACACATTGATTACCTTTTAAATTTAATCTGAATCTTAATATTTACTATTAGCGAATCGTCCATCTATTGGTACTTTTGGTTATTGGACTCTTATCTTTGTCATAATCTATTTAAAGCTATTTCTAATGGGTTGAATTATTTTTTATTCGAATCTTTAATCATTTTTTTATTCAGTTTCGACATTTGTCTTTAAAACAAATGTTATATTTTAAATATGCAGCCCCGATATACAACAAAGTGCTAAACTGTCTATATATATTGGGCATGTTATCCTAATAGAATTTTGTTATAATGAGTTATAACAAAAGGGCGAATATACGAAATTTTTACTCCGAAATCTCGTTGGTTATAAGGGTAAGCGAACGGAAAAGTACCGTTTGTAATTTTGAATCTAGAAAAAAACAATAAAATTTTCGATTATATACATATATTAATAGCTAGAAAAGTACGTAGGGTTTTTTGGTTTTATTGATTTTTAAGCTATTAACACAGTTTCTAAAAAAAAATTGAGAAATTTCAAACAAAAATCCGTATAGATAATTGTTCATAACATAATAAATACTCAAATTGACAAAAAATTCCTACTTACTTTTATAGATAATTTAGTTATGAAACAATAATAAAAATTTGAAATAGTTTCATCAAGATTTCTTCAATTTCTATTTCACCCAATTTCAAATATTGATTTCGAGAAAAACGCATTTAAAGTTTTGTATATAAATATATCCAACAAGATTTGGACTTACCTTTAATCAGCGATACCTGCATCATAAATTTGACCTTCAAAATGGGTAGTATCCACTTCAGCTTGCTTGCTGAGCATCTTTAAACTTATTCTGGTTTCTTTTATACCAGTAGACAATAACTGTTCCGCAAATTTGATACATAGTACCTCAGCCTCTTGACAAAAATTGTAGTTGTTTCGAATACCATGCATCTTCCTAGAGATTTGGACCAATAAGTGTTCTTGTGGGTGATGAGGATAACGTGTCTTGGAAATTTTTAGAGGGTATACATATAGTATATAGGATGCCTATTACAACTAACCTTTAATATCGTGATTGGATTGGTAACTTCATCTTCCTCTGTCTTCCCATCGCGAACATTGTGTTCCACCTAGGAATTTTGACGGTTATTCCAGAGAAAATTCCCAAAAAAGCCTGGTATTAGCCTCTCGTACGTTCTTTCATTTTAATCTTTACGTTTTTGCAAAACCTTGGTGCATTTTTCGTTTTAATACTTTTTATGCACAATATTTCCGTTTTTTTATTAAATAAATTATTTTCATTTTTACATAACTGGCTCATTCTTGACTTTATTTCGACCAATATTTTCTTTGCTTTTTTTATAGTAGTATCGATTTTTCTGAACTTAAGGGTAAATATTCGCACATAGACAATTAAGCATTTTGCATAAAAAAAATTAATTGCTTCGTTAGGATTAGAAAGTGTCACCACAGGACTGATATTCTCGCCCGCTAGGCACTCGTTCGTTCGCTTTTTTACAAGAAACAAACATGATAGGTACACTTTACAAGATTGATGATACTCAGAAATATTGAAGATACGCTTTTCAAAACCTATTGAATTTTTAAATACTTATTATGCTCTAAACTAAAAAAAATTACATATTAATTATTTTATAGTTCACCCTTATTTACAAACCCTCGATCGATAGGCTGATTCCGAGGCTGATTCTGATTCAATATCCGTTATTATATTTTATGATTTTTCCATACTTACTTCCCAATATTATTGATTAAATATTAATAGATTTTAGCTCTTATATAACATAAATTATTAGTTAATTCTTAGAGAGAAAATTTGGATAGTTTCAGCTCTAAAGTTTCCGTTGACATTGTTGAAATTGTCTTTAAATTTTCAGAGTATTTGAAGAGTTTATTTATATTTATACTTGTAAGGAAATAGTTTATAAAACCTTACTAATCTGGAAAATATGCTTGATAGAGAAAAATAGTAGATACATATTTTGTAACGTTTTAAAAGACCCATTTTCATAAAGTATAAAACTGTTACTATTATAATTTTTAGTATTAGAAATATTACGTGCATAAATGTTACATGTTGTGGAGTACTGGGCACATACACGGTCTTATTTGATTAAATATTTCGTATTTATAAGGCTTATATCTCTTTCCTGAAATTTATATTTCAATGCATTAGTGATTCATAAAAAAAAAATGATTTCAATGATACATTTTTTTTGGAGATAAGATTTTCTAATACTTATTAATAATAATATGCATTACTTCAGGTAAGAAAATAATTTGCAGTATTCAGTTATCCAAGCCAATAATTTTCTGATATATTGTGGTATCTAACTTGGAATTATATTGTTTATATATTATAATATATATAGGCTATGAAAATACACAATCTAAGTCTCAATGGTACCCCCACCTTGACATCCAAGCTTATATAGTTATATGAGCTGGGAGGTCAGAGTGGGGAGTTAGTTTAGACCCAGAATGGCTTCATTATATACAGGGTCTACAGCTAATTACTCACAACTAAAATAAAAATGAAACGTTGGTTTTATTAGAAACCGTATACTAAAGTCATATATGATTTCTTAAGTCCACACTGATTTAAAAAATAGGACACCCTGTACATTTATTTGGGGAGGAAGTCAAGGGACCATATAATCTTTGCTTAGTCGTATTTGAAACCGTGTAGCGAGAGCACTGTGTCAAATGGTGGACAATAAAATTATGTAAGTACTTTTAAAATTAATATCTGTATTTTAATATTAGAGTTGATCCTTTTCTGTTTATTGCATGTAATATATAAAATGAGCAAAAATGTTGTTTGCTTTAAGAATTATTAAACGAAAGCAGAGTTAATAAGTTTTACAATACTAATTTTTCGATTTTTAATCACTTAACTTTCAATGTCAAAGATTGGGTTAAATAGAAAGAAAAAGATATTTGATTCTACTAACAGTCAAGAGGTAATAGGAGACAATTTTATAATATTTAACATTTGAAGCCTCGAATGAAATAACAAAATATTTAAAATAAATTCATATTAGTGTCGCTAAAAGAAAGTTATATACTTGAAATTAACGGATAAAAGATTATTAGCACTAATATTAACATATTGTTGGCCGATTACGAGTTAACTCGTGTTTTCATGCGTATACGTTGTAAAATTGCCGGTCGACAAGCTGTTAATGATAAGAATAATAAAAGATTTATCCCAAAATCCTTCAAACAAATAATTATTAAAATGTTTTAATTATTTTTAAATTTTTTGCAGAACAATGTGTGACAAAAATGATTATAAACGTTAGTAAAAAATTCATTTTACTAAAAATATTCTAAAATACAATACGCAAATACAATATTCTAATTATTTTACAAATTCAGAGAATCAACTATTAGACAAACTGATAAAGCAGCAAGTCAAAGATATGACCATTCTGCGGGAACAGCATTCAGAGATTATGGAGCAACTGATGAAGCAGCTTCGTCAACTGCAGCAGCATCACAAAAAACAACACGACCAAATGGAGACACACCGGTAT
This sequence comes from Prorops nasuta, assembly GCF_024137725.1. Lineage (NCBI taxonomy): Eukaryota > Metazoa > Arthropoda > Insecta > Hymenoptera > Bethylidae > Prorops > Prorops nasuta. Next base: position 2,804,800 of record NW_027116814.1, read on the forward strand.
GTTGTGTTAAAGCTCATAGATAGGCTGGAGTATATGCACCAATTGCTGCTCGAGCAAAAGGTGCAGCAGAGACAGCAACAAGAGCAACAGCAAGAGCAGCAGCAGCAGCAGCGGAAGCAGTAAGAGCAGCAACAGCGGCTGTGTCGAGTGAAGAGACCCATCAATATACGTAAGATTTTAAGATAAACGTTGTTGATAAATGTCAACTAACAAAGCTCAATCAAGAGCAATACCTTTAATTTAAATTATTTATTAAATATATAAATAGAAGTGTATATTTTGTTTTACAGTTCGCCCATTCGCCGCGAGCCAGACCCGACGAAATTTGTATAGCCGTATTCAAAATGTGCCAAAGCGAGAGCCTCGACAGGCAACTCAGTCTTTCGTCGAATGCGTTTTTTATTTTAATTAATATGTTTTTTTTTAATAAATGAAATTAAATTCAATTAAGAGGGTGTACTTCATTTGTACTAAATAAAAAATAATTGTAGATTGTCCTATAGTTTAATACATAAAATAGCTGTAGAGTGCAAGTTACAAAACGCATTTATTTCAACGAAGTAAATAGGAGTAATGCATGAAATCAATTCTAGAAAAATAAGAGTAGAACGCTGCAATTACTTAAAATGATCGCATGTTTCAGTAAGTATTATTTAAATTCTTTAGTTAATGATGATGAGTCTTAGAATATATATTTGTATCCAATAATTGAAGAGAAAATTATATAATGTAAATTTACTGTAGTCTATCAAATTCATATTTAGGTAAGTAAAGACTCGTAATAATTACATTTACATTTTACTTAAAACATATATATATAGGGCATTTTTTGCCAAATCGCCCCCCCCCCCCTGCCAACTTCAATTTTTGAGATAAAATAGTTTTCAGCATATGAACATTTTCGTTGAAATGTCTATTTCTTAATGCCGTTAGGTGTTTTTGAACTTTCAAAATGACCGACCCAGAGTCAAAGCTGAAGTAGAAGGATGCGTAATATTCTTTTTAATATTATGCAACAACTTTTGCATCTGCATGACGAAATGCTTCTAAATAAGCTTTTTTATGTTTCTTTATCTGTCGAATCTAAATCCATTGCAAAAAATGAGCTAGCACGTCAAAGTTTATTTTTTTATATTAATTTTTTCTTGAAAACTAAAGGCTTAAATAAAAATTGCTGTAGAATAAAATTGTCTTAGAATTTTTGGAGACTTTTTTTGAACATTTTAATTTTTCGATTTTTCAAAAAATCAAAAATTATCTTTACAAATTTTGAGAGTATTCTTGATCAAAATTTAAGAAATTTTTATTCTACAGCAAATTTTATTTAAGCCTTTCGCTTTCAAGACAAAATTAATAAAAAATTAATATAAAAAATCAATTTTGACGTGCTAGCTTACTTTTCGCAATGGATTTAGATTCGACAGGTAAGAAAACAAAAAAGCTTATCTAGAAGCATTTCGTAATCCAGATGCAAAAGTTATTGCATAATATTAAAAAAAATATTACGCATCCTTCTATTTCAGCTTTGATTCTAGGTCGGCCATTTTGAAAGTTCAAAAATACCTAACGGCATTAAAAAATAGACATTTCAACGAAAATTTTCATATGCTGAAAACTATTTTATCTCCAAAATTGATGTGGGCAGGGGGGGGGGGGTTGATTTGGCAAAGAATGCCCCATATATGTACATGTATAAAAAAACATTACAGATTCTTGAGATTTCGTAAATTTGGAAAAAATTTTCTGATGCTACATATTATTTCTATATTTACGTACATTTTCATAAACAATTACTAAGAAAAATTAAAGATTTCTCTCTGTAAGATATAGGGGAAGATAGCCCAAAGCGGGCCACTTAAGCTTTGTAGATCAAGAAAACTGCGTTTTTAATTGATAATCAAATATTCTCGGTGTCATTAGTCAGGGTAATTATCTGACTATAAAGTAATAAAACAATCAACAACATTTAATTTCATAATTTTTGTTTATGCGAAGAATAAAAAAAAGTGTTTTTGACCCGCTTTGCCCCATAAGTAAGCCTAAAGCGGGTCAGTCTTTTGGGCAAAGCAGATTACCGCTATAATAAACCATACAAATGTTATTAGATACATAAAAAAAACAAATTTGAATATTTGACTTTATGTTATAATTATTTTATCAAATTTTAAGTTAATGGAATATTAACATTAACATGAAGTATATTATTGAACGAAGTTTCTAAGTTTAATTTCATTCTTGGCAAAAATTACAAAAATAAGATCCTCGACCAGAGTAATTTGCAACGAATATTTCAACAATTCAATTTCTTCAGCGTCATTGAATACCCTATGAAATCTACCGAGCTTTTTTTCACAAGTTCCCTTTTTTGATATATCTTTGTAAAGTGGAGTACTCATAGAGCACCTAGTAGCTTTAAGACAACTTTATTGACTAAAAGAAGTCTATAAGACAACGTTTAGTCAAGTGTGCTGTATGGGTAGTTTATATTATATTTTCTTGAGGCGGTTCTAATAGAACTTTTTTACTTTCGTCCATTGCCTTTTGCATTATGTCTTGACTCCAAGACGCCTGATTTGTTTTTTCCTTTGGTATTTATTCACCATCTGTAAATTATTCAACAAAAGCTATCAATTTACTTGACCCGCTTTGCCCGGCCCGCTTTGCCCGAGAGTACACTTTTTAGTTAAATAATTATAACTTTTAAGAAAATTATCCAAAACAATATTTTCGCATATTATTTTAAAGCTAAATAACGCTGGTTCGAAATAGTATCAAGAATAAAGAAATAATTATAATACTTTTTAAATGATCTAGAAAAAACTAACCTTTAAAATTGTTATCGGCGTCAACAAAACTGATTTAATTGCCAGGACTTTTATAGAATACGTCTCTGCCGACGAAATGCTACTAATTTACATTCATAACTGTTGTATCAATATCACCAAATCAAAATATTAACACTTATTGTTTACATAAAAGTGTAAGGACAGTGACCCGCTTTGCCCGGGCTTCCCCTATATATTGAGAATTAAATTAAATGTTTTCTTCAGGTTAGTTTTGAAACAAATTAAATTTTTGCAATATCCAAAACTATTGGTTAAGTTAATACTTGCATCAATATTTATTTCCAGGATCATAAATTAGTCGGTTTAACCTTAGAGAGGAAGAAAGCGAGAAGACAATGGTCGCTATTCTTCTCAAGTGGCTCAGCTGATCAGCTAAACAAGAAAGATTTTCATCGAAAATAAAAGAATCTATAGAAAGACAGAGAGGTCCGAAAATACTACACGCTTCTTATTACACCCAATGTTTACCAAAGCCCACAAAATTTGACCGAGGATTTTTACACGCGAGTCTAATAGTTTGCACGAGGCACTGAGAATGACTCACACGAACGAGACTTGTGCTTGTGTTGGTTCTCTCAAGCAGGAATGTTGTAAATATCAAATTCCCACCAGCTCCCATCACAGCTGAGTTATTCAGTCCAATTTTCATGACCATAACATCAAAAATATGAATAATTGATGAAAGACAATTGTTGTATATATCGACACTAATATTGGTTGCAATTTCCAATAATGACTTTACGCTTAAAAGGATTTTAAAAGCTAATGCCCAAATAGTGGAATTAAGATATATATATAAATATAACCTCCTAGGCAAAGATTGAAGAGATCATCTTTACTTAATTCTTCGTAAATAGGTTTCACAATTTTATATAAACATCTTTATGAAGGGTTGGTTTATGTTCATAATTGTGCAAATTACTTACAACTTTAGCTCATTGCAAGGAACATCATGAATATAGATCCTAATAGAATATTTATCGTATTGCATTTTTTTTCATTCGTAGGTAATAGGTGATACAATATCGCTCATATATCATTTTTCTTATCTTTTAAGCGCAACAGCTACTTCTACGAATACTTAATCCATAATATTTAGAAAGTTTAAGTCGCTGTACGAATTGGTCGATTCTCGATTGCTTATGTGATTGATGTGATAGCATTCTCACGCAAAGCGTAAGATCAAATTCGTTTAGATCTAAGAACGTTATCACATTATAATATAAACAATCGCACCAAACGTGATTTTGCGTCATGACTAGCCGTCCTCGTAAGTAGAGACAATCTGACCGTGAGGCACTGCGATAAAATTGAAATTTCAAGTATTTTAATAATTTTGTGGACCATAATAATTTAGTATGATATTTTTACGACCCTTACACAATTCCTGAAGCAACAAAAAAATCGTTTTTATTATCCTAAAGTGGTCTAAACTCTTGATCAAAATTGTTAAAAATGCAATGATTTTAATCATGATAATAAATTTAAGTTATTATGCAATTGTAAATATAGAAATTGTCGTTTATATATGAACTAAGATGTTTGTACCAATGGATGTAAACTGCCTTCGGCTTTCCTAAGGAACAACATGATATCGAGTTAATTATTCTTAAAATACAAATCGATGTAAGTAGCAATGGCTGTAAATGAACTCTCATTTATAATCTGAATTATCAGTTGCATGATATGGAAAAGTACAACATTTATTGTAGATAATGATTTATTAACACTGTATGGTGCTTACGTTGAAAATCAATTCATCCCATCATAAATTATGTGATAAAACTTATGTAGTTTCGCCAAAGTTATAAAGTCTCTATAGTACGCACTTAACTATTTTATGCACGAATTTTCTTTTGAAAGACGCAAGAATTTTTTACTATTGTTTAATATATTACCAACGTCATTTGCAGAATAAAAAGTCTAGTAGATAAAATAGAATTTATAAGGGCTGTAAAAAATTTGTTAAGAAAAATCTGTTAAATATATGAAACTCCCTGTACCAAAGGGTAAAGTTACCAAGTGCAAATATTAACTATTTGAAATATCTTTTTATGTCATGGAAAATAGTAATAAAAAAATTGAAGCAACTTGACAAGAAATTGTTAATAATGTTCCATGTTCATTTGGTGAATGTATTCATTGTGGAACAATGATGCAAATACAAAGATGATTCTGAAAACTAATGGATAATCGTTTTTCAAAAGTTACACATTTAACTGGCGAATCGTTAAAGTAATTTTTAACCTCTATTTTTCAATTACAGTCTGTAAAATCACAAGAATTAGCAGCAGGAATATTAATACAAACAAATGAAATCTCTAAATTAGATGATTATCAGACATCCTTCAATAAATAAATTTTATGATGTCTCAACTTTATTTCACGCTCATGCAGGTGTGAAGAGTTTACAGAAATATATGGATAATATGGACACTGTTAAAAATGATAAAATTTTTTTTATAACTCAACAAAATGATTGATGTAGTTCTTAGCATATACTAAAACAATAACAAATATTTATATGCTTAGGCTTAATTAACGTCATATATAGAGTCATAGTGGCTTTTTCTAAAGGTTAAAAAAGAACTGACATACTCTCCTTTCACGAAACGATCGATAAAGTATAGGAATTAATTAGTAAGAGACGAAAGAGCAGGCAATTATTGGATAAAGTGTACAGGAGATGAAACGTCGGGGTCAATTGTTTAAAGATTTTAATTGGGAAAAGGATAATGTGGTTGAAAGGAAAGAAAGAATTTCGTATTAGCCGAATTATGCTGTATATATAGATATCGGTGTAAATTTAATAAGTACACTGAGAAAAAAATATAGTGTTATCAAACGAAACGTAGTTGGCTCAACTATGCCGTGAGGTTAAATACGGCGAATGAAATATAGGTTTTGCTTCAACCACCAGATATTGTTGAGAGGTTTCGTTGTCTCAACTACGCGAATAAATTAATATAATAGATTTCGTATTGATAGGTATGTTTTAAAAGTGTTGTAACATGGTTAAAGTAATTTCCTATTACTTCATAAATAATTAATTCAAATACTAGGAAGATTATTAATTTAATTAAAAATGAGCTTCTTATGATATAAATGAAATGTAGGATATAAAAATAATTACTTTGAAAGAATAGATAAAAATGTTTAATTGCAGTAATGAAATATAACTTTGAATCAAATAAATTTATAATTATATAAATTTTTGTCCCACACACACACAGCAAAAAACATACGTAATATCAGTAACTATGTATGAAATTCTCTCTTTCTCTCTCTCTATCTTTTGTACTTTATATTATTTTAAATTTGTATAGATTCTCACATACACGTGTAGATTAACATAATTGTCATTGGTATGAAAAGTCCTATAATATCACAGTAGCATATATATATTTTTTATTTGATTTATAAGTGTATATATACATAGTCACAACTTACCTTCTAACTGAACTATATAATTTTTCCTTGAGAAAAAACCACAACCTCTGACGGGATTCGAACCTAGGATCCTGTGATTACTAGTCCAGCATTTAACCCACTCAGCTATTTGCTCCTTAATAAAGTATAGGCTTAGAATTGAAGTTTTAAGGGTCCCACGTAAAAACTGACAGATTTCGAAATACAACCCCGCTTTTTATCAAAATAAAATATGTTAGAATATGAAAAAAGACCAGAGTTTTGGCGCAAGTTAGGATTAAAAATCTTTTTGTGTTCCGAAGATATAAGCGGTCAAATTTTGCATTTTTGCTATTTTTGGTGAAAACATAAAATCTTTGAAAATTCATATCTCCTAAACAAATTAAGATAGAAGACTCTGGCTTGAATTAAAATACTTTAGAAGAATCATATTTTATTAGAGAAATACAAACAAAATAATTTACGTATGAATCAAAGTAGCCAACATTGTTTATTAAAATGATTGAAAGCCTTCCTTTAAAAAAATTCGACTATTTTCATTTAAATAAGTTTTGTTTCTATTAAAAGAAAGCATGTTTCAATAAAGGTTCATTAATAATATTAATTTAATTACCTAAGAAATTTTGTTTTAATGGATAAATTATTGTAAAAATGATTCTTTATATTTCATTGAATCCTATATGAGGTTGGCTGAACTATGCGTATATTCTTCTTTAGATACATTTTTGTTTTATACAAATATGTATTATTCCCACACTACTAAATATTTAGTTTAAACAATTATACCAAACACTTAACGTAATTTAATGCATGATATTTAATCAATACTGCAAGTTATTATTTTAATTCTAATTACTTTGGTGTAACTGCATATAACTCAACCTCATGGTATCGTTGACAAAAAATTTTTTTTCTCAGTGTAAGGATATGATAAGGGATGAAAAAATTACGATTACAAAGAAAATAAAGATTCTATATTTCAAGTTCCAAATTATAGGATTTAACGAGAGTAGTAAAATAATTCAGATTCTAGCAAAAAGTATTAACGAATATTTCAACGTGTACATTATGGTATCGAAAAATGTTCCTGCGAGTATAAGGAATTTAACTGATATTAAATTGTGTAATGGAACTTTGTTTGCAGATTCTTTCTCTTTTTTAACTCACTGATCTGGATAAACATTGCATGGTTTCTTATCGTATTTGAAACGTACAGGTGCGAACCTTATATTGGTTGCACAGAACTGCTTCGTGTTCAATGGTTCCAGAATGTTATGATGTGTAACAAAAATGAAGATGATAGATAAATTTTGAAAAATGGTAAAGAATTTGCTTATACACTGTCCCTATAATAAAAATGAAATTAAACAATTTGCATTAAAACTAAAAATAAATACATGTAAATTAGGAACTTTAACATATATATATATATATATATATATAGGTTCTTTAGAGTCTAAAAATTTAAATAAAATTTATGAAGGTTTTGTAGATGTTAAAATTTTATTCAATATAATTCATTAACTACTTATTAAAATTAAAATGATGATGAGCTATTTGAGAGAGTGGAGGCTTGTAAACTATATTAAATCGAAATACCAAGAAGAATAAATACAAAAATAAATAAGCTATACTAAAAATATTTTAACAATAAAAAAATATGCAAAGTAAATATTAAAAATATAAGAAAGTTCTCCAAATATAATTTTAAAAATAGCAAAGACGGGAATAATTTTTCAAGATATAAAAACGCTTTTTTTCAAATTTTGGAAGAAAAAACGTCAAATTATTATTAAAACAAATTGTAGGGGGTAAAGTGAGAGCAACAAAGCACCAAGAATAATTGATTCTGTGACAAACTAATTAGAAATGCTTCACAAATAATTTTACAATAAATCAATATTATTATTATATATTTTATAATATTATAATTTAACAAAACTAATGAATAAAACATCTAATAAACTTCATTTACAATTAATTGTTTATAAATATTGTTTTATTTTCAGAAAGTTGTTATTTCATACGTCAACAATGTTATTATTTATATACATTTGAAGTACGTGTGTATATAATGCAACGTTGCCAAATCAAAAATAATATGACTTTGGCGCCATTCAATTCTACATTTTAAGATACTCGGAAAGAGTTTTATACTCAAATTTTATGATAGTTTTAAAACCTCTTAACTGTTACGTGTTATTTCTATCATATCCATGCATCTGAAATATGTAATGAACCCATAATTACTTTTAATTTACTAATTTAAAAAAAAATATATAATAATCTTAGAAATTTATTATCATATAAATAAAATAAGTAACAATGTACTATGTGCCATGAAAGCACACGATCTTCAGAGGACATCCTCAGCCTGTACATTTAACGTATGGACACCCTTGGAGCATTCTAAATACTTCCAAAGATATTCCAGTGATTTTGTATTACTGGAGTGGTTACTGTACTATATTTTATATTTATTTAATAATGGAGGTTTACTAAAATTAAAATTCTAAAAATCAGTTAAGATAATCACACAATTACATTATTTATACATTTCCCCAACAATTTTTTAATAAAGTTAAATTTTTACTACAGGGTCAAAAGTAATTTATGTTTTCCCTCGATAACAGTAATATTAAGTTTATATAATTTATAAATTATTATTTTCAAAATCCAAAATTCGAAGCGCACTATTTTACCCTGACATAAAAAAATGGAAAAATTGTAGAATAAGTTCTTCCGGTAAAGAAGGGTAAATGTTATATATAGGCAGTAAATTAACCCTCTGAAAGGTGCTGCCCTCTTCATATCTCAAGATGTGTATCGGTAAGAAAGGTATCTGCGCTATAGGATAATATATTCTTCTAAAGACCTGTACCGTAAAATGGATTTTAAGTTTAGCGATTTCTTACCTGAAATCAAGTTTTCTTACTTTAAACTTCAATATAATTCTTAGCTTGGTCTTCGTCTTAAGTATTAAAATGAAGTTTGAGTTTAGCTCCGTTTAATGATAAAGGCCAATGAAATATTTTCTTTTGAATATAAATTTTCCACCCATAATTATTACAGACATACTATAATGGCAGAAGAATTAAGTAATTTTCCTTATTCTTTAAAACAATAAAAATTTAATATTTATTAACTTAGTATTTATATATAAGCTGTAAATAATATTAGAAATAACTTTATAAATAACATTCGTAATAATAAAACATTGCATATAATATTTTTGCAAATAATTTAAATTCCATGTGTGCAAAAAAAATTATACCTGTTGAAATTACATGATATTTTCGAAGGAGCAAATAATAATCAGCTGAACACGACGTCTACTTTGCAAAACACCTGCGAAGGAAACGAATGAAGCAGGTGCATTGAAATACCTTGGAAATGCTTATATTCGTTCGTCGTCAAAATTCCCAACATGAATCACACGTCAATGAACGTTGTAATATTTCCCCTCCTTCCCACATATAAGTGAAAAAATATTATAATAAATAATTAATATACATATCCATTCGTAGGTATTCAATGGACCTTATCAACAAAACGAGCGCCTCATGAATTATTTATTGCCACATCTACCTAATATACTTAATAACGATATGAAAACATTTCATACTGTTAAAAGATGTGAATATTCGCATGATCGTAATATTGCAAGGTTTTGTCTACCGTTGCGAGGTAATTTAGTATAAAATATTTGTTGGATCTTCTGAGTTAGCAAAAAGTTGTTGAGACAGATATGACTTGCCTGGTGGCATGTTTCCTGGGTAACTTTTGCGTCACTCTCTTTATCGCCAGGAAAAATACGTCAGAGGCTCGGCGTTGTAGTGGCCTAGGTGGCCTGTTTGCTAACTAAACCGATAGAGGTCAGGTGGTGGCGCATGGCACTCATGGCAGAGCCTTGTCTGGCAGAGACTGTACAGAGAGAGTGGTGCCCCCACTCTCCGAAGCCCCGAGGCCACACCAACCACAGTACAGCAATAGATTTGGTGACGTAAGAGAATAAAACCACTACAAAAGAATTTCTGGTTCATTAGCGCAAAACCTCCAAGCTATCATCCATCCAGCATAGCAATGCCATAATCCAAAATCTGATCGTGCGAAAGTCACGTGTACTGCGAGATCTCTCATGCTCGGAAAATCACGTTGACTCAGCACCGGACGTCGCCTCGTTGCTTTGTGAACTGAAATTTCACGAGCTACGAATCAATACCGCTGCCGCTCCAAATGCATATTCACTTTTTATATTTTACAAAGAAACATTCTTATATCACTATTCAATACGCTTCATTAACATTCTATTAATTAGACGAATCTTTCCCTCGTGTCACTAATCTTTACAAAATTAATTTGAGGTTAGAAAAAGATTTTTCAAGCAGACTCGAGATAGAGTTTGAAAAAGGTCGTTGGCGCTGAATTCAAGTTCAATGTTATTACATATAGAAAGGTTTGTTGTTTTTTTTGTTTCTATAAAGCCCATAGCACACTATGCTGAGTTGCTAGCTGTATTTATGACGACCAATGAGGATTCAGCTGTGAACTAAGCGTAAAAATTTCATCAGTTCTAATAAATCCAGCAAACAGTCCAGCATGAAATTCAACATAGTGTGCCATGAATTTAACTGAAAAAAAATTGAGGCTATATGCGCAGTGTGCACTGGTGTGCACAATGCACGCATTTGCTCATAGCATTACGTGAGCTATGTGTAGGAGTGTATATATGCACAATAGCAACGCTACTATCGAAAATTTAGTAATTTTTCCTGGAATTTTTTTGGTTATGTATGCGATTATACATTCCCGCTTAAATATCACTGTGCGTAGGTCTGTACGATCCCAATTGACGGATTTGGAAGTTTCTTCAATGCGCTAGATTTATAAATACAAGTAATGCAACGATTGTAGCGTAAAATCGTAGAAATCGGAGTGATAAGAGAAACGAAGAGCTATAGAGTAAGCTTCGTCGTAATCACCGACCGAGATTGTGGTTTTCGCAGCGGTGATGTACCTGATCTACAACCGTAGATGCAGTTGACGTGATAAACCCAGCAATTTGTGCTAGAAGAAAGATGACCCGATTCATCGTAACTTCTCTCGGAGCATCGACAAGTGCAAGGATCGACTTCGGGAGAAACCATCTATGTTAATTATTCTAACCAATTAATTTTAATTTATGAAAAAAATTCACAAATTAACCTATACTCTATTAATCATTTATTATTTTGTCTTACGAGTTTCAGAATCAGAACTGGCACTTGGAAAATTTGTTACGATTTTTTCTAGATGAAAAATAATTGTATTGGCAGCGAGAATCGATTGTTAGAACAGGATTCAAGAATCGTAAATACTGTTTGTCACACTGGCTTTTCGCAACTGTTTTATTCACCCGAAAATCGGGTTTTGCGCAAAACTTGGATATTGTAACTTTCTCTTTCATGAAAAAGCAGCGCTGAATAATATTTTTAAAAACTTATATGTTTAACAATATAAATTGATTATAATGTACAACAGTTATTCAGTGGCTTTATCAATGAATTTTGGCTGTTTTTCAAAAGGTTTTAGTGGAATACGAATATACGTTTATTAATTTTTATTCGTATACGATTCAGTGATTTGCAAGTGTTGTGTGTTACATTTTCCATGAATATTTTTGGACATTGGTGGTTGATATATCTATAAGAAGATGAAGCAGCACGGATCGACAGTTGAAATTGAGATGGAGAACGGTGGATCAAGTTACTATATAGAATCATATTCCAGATTCTGGTTTCTCTACGAACGAGCGGGAACTCAAATAGAATCTCATTGGCTACTCGGCGTAATGTTATCTTCTACACGAGCACGCAGTTCAACTGAGAACCCGCGTTGTTCACCGTTGATAAGATAACATACCATGGCTTGCCTCACTAGGGCTTCCAAGCTCGAATAACGAAAATTAAATGCGAGTTTTTGGTAAAAAAAGATTTTTTCTTTACAATGAAGAATACTTTCTTTATCAATAAAACGCTCGAGCATATGTACCGATTGATCCAAAAAATTTGATTAAGCATTGCATATAATCAGATTTTTCATACAACAAAGATTGAACATATATTAAAGCACTTAATAAATGTTTGATTTTAAAATTATTTATAAGAATTGCAATATCTGCGTGCGGTCGCTAGGGGAATTTTCATTTATAGAATATTGATTATATTTTGCTGCAGTCCGGCAGAGTTGTTGAGCTGCTAGCCTGCAATTAAGCGTTATTCGTTCGATCTGGTCAACCTGCTACAGTATTGTCAATACTCCTGCAATGAGTTTAGTAAGTTTTTTTTCCTATATCGCCTGCAGATATCTGTAACTCAATGCGACTTTATCGAGAAGCGCTTACATGTTTCAATCCAATTATGAGCCGTCGCGCTTTGCTCAACCGCTAATTTAAATTATCTTTGGCATTAATAATCAATGTCTACGGAAAAGGTTTTCTTCAAATTTTAAGAAACGCTAGATTAAGTCATTTATTGTCCATGTATAAAATCAACGCTGCTCGAGCTTTAGTTTCGAATTTTATAAATTAAATAATTATACGTATCAGCTTGTTACAAAAATTATATTAGAAAAGTTAATACTTATGACGAAGATTTAAATAATTTAAAGTTTGAGATATCTTATTTTACGTATTAAGAATAATTTGTATAGAAAATATGCAATGATAAACATACATACTGGGTGACCTATTAACTATGGCAAACCCTATAAAAAGAGGTTCCTAAAAATAAGTGCAGCTATTTTTATCGTTTTTTGGACCTGGATTTGAAAATCCATTTATATGCTAAATGATGGTATATGATTAGACATTGAAGATAAAGTTTTCCAGTGATCGTACGTGTGGTTTTTGAGATATAGGTCATCAACATTGGAATCACCTTTTAAAAAAAAAGACTATTATTATGATATGGTGACTCTAGCTACTAGTCGGATCAATAGCACTCCATTTAGGATTTCTTGGTCCACTAAAATACATATAGTATATAAATTAGCTAATCATTTGCACATTCTAATTGCAATCATAAAATCGATTTTTTTAAATGTACAGGTTGCATAGCTATTGAGTGGCCATTCTCACAGGCATTTAAAACAAAAACATCACTTTTCAATTATGTGTAATATATTATATACCTTAAGGCTTTTTTAAACTTAAAAATATAGGACAAAAAGCATTTATGATAACTCAAAAGGTGGAATGAAAGTTTCAAAGCTCTTAACCCTTTAGCTTACAATGACGTCTCAAAGACATGGTAGGGCGGCCGTGCCAAATGTAAACAAATATCATAGAGATATTGTAGAGGCACGACATTCAGTCACATCTCACCTAATTCGACTGATATTTTAATAGATATTATAAAAGCACCCTTCAGAATGTGTTCGAAAAGACAAAATCGTGTTGAGGCCAGCCTTGGTGTCACTTTTGGCACGTACAGTTAGAAATTAAATCATAAGGCAAGGGATTAAACATCTCAAGAACAATGCAATGCAAAAAAACTATTATACACATAAACTTAATGGATCCAAAAGATGTATTTATAGGTTAAATAATATTGACCTCGAACGGTTTAACAAAAGTTATTTAAAGGTCACCTTGAGTTTCTTAAAATATTATGTTCTATATGTATTATTACATATTCCTATAGGTGGCCTCAAGAGCTTTCAAAAAAAACTCTGTTCATTTTTGCATTTAATCCAATCGTTTACAAGATATTTCTATTTGAAATTACACATAGTTGTAGGTTTGGCTGAAGAAGCGTATATTCTCGGACGCTACGGGTACAGGAACATAATCGGTCACTTATACATATACATTCAAATCGAAATATCTCGTAAACAATTGAATGAAATGAAAATATGAGAAGAGGTTTTTAGAAAGATCTTGAAGACAGCTACAAAAATATATAGCCATATAAAAGGTGTTCCATTTAAAAAACTCAAGGTGACCTTCATGCATCCGTAGAATGACCTTTCAAGTTCAAATTAATGCCATACTATGCTACATTTATGATCTATTTTTTTTTTAATATTTGTAGAATGATTAGTTTTTTAGAGATTTAAGTCCAAAAGTTACAATAAGACATCTTCTAAAACCAAGTTTAGATGAAGCAGTATGCATGACCGTCCCACACATACACGCATATAAAATCACCAACGTATACTTTGAAATTAAAATATCTCATAAAAACTGGATGAAATTAAAAATTAAAAGACTGTTTTGGGGAAAGCTTTTGAGTTTAGCTACAAGAATATGTAATCATATATATAGGATGTTTAATTTAATATATTAATCTGTCCTTCATATAAACTCCGTGAAGCTACTCAAGGTCAAAATTATTTACCCTTTAAATATATCTTTTCAAGCAAGTAGACATACGAATCTAACATTTTTTCTGCGATGCATAATTAATTATATTCTTAATAAGGGTATCCAGACTTTTGCCCATCCTTGTATAGTCCATTACCGTCAATTTAAGTTTATTAAGCCAGAAAAGAAAGGATTGATCGTTCCAACTCCATTATTTTTTAATGCTTATGAATACACGGTAGGTTTCAAGATTGAATATTTGTACACCATTATCCTCGCCAAAAATCATTATTATTATTAAAAAATAAAAAGTGATCTTCATCCAATCCTCAAGTAACTATTAAAAGTTAAGTCAATCAGTACTTTCGTTTATTTTTCTAAAAGCGCAATTAAACTTTTCTTTCAAACATCTTTTCATATCTCCTATGCTACTTGAGTTATTCACCTGGGAGCATTTTAAGTAAAACGCTGTATATTTCAATAACTAGAAGTTGCGTACCAGGAATCTCTGTTTTTTAATAATGTCTTGTCATATACTATCATTTAGTTATATTCCTAAAATTACGTTAAACTTCTCATTTGTTTGAAAAAGAATTCGTTCAGATTTCTCATTTGATTACTTTAACCTACTCAATGTATACAGTGTAAATATCACTAAAGTTTTTAAAGAAAAGGATTCCTCAAGATGTCCTAATGAAAAGTACCGAAACGTATTAAAATCAGCTTATAATGGTTTCCGAGAAATAAGCTATGAAAACTGAGTGTTTTTAACCATTTTCACTGCTAAATGCAGAAGCACTGTATGATCCATAATAGCGTAGTGACGTCATAGCAGTGGCGTAGCACAGCTCCGACCATCCGTGCATTTCAAAAGGCTTTTTTTCTTTACTATCAAAATTATTAACGGTTTAAGTATATTTTACGTAAAGTATCTTCTGAATTACAGTAATTGCATCAATTAATAATGAAAAACCAATTAAATTAAGCCAGAAAAGATAAATGCTTATAAGAATTCTACTATCATACAGGAAAAGGAAAAATGTGGGTCACTGAGAAGCCATAGCACAATTAATAACACTTATTACTGGCAGAAAAGCTTACAGTTAATAAATTATTTTGTATAAAAACTTACCGAGCAATATTGGCCACGTTGAAATCACCAATGGCAGTTATCCTTGTGAGGTATCCCCTCAGCAACGTTTCAGTATCAACAAAATGATACAATATTTATCCCAGATTTGCCAATACCCCACTAAAAGCTTTTCTTATAAAATAATTTAATTCACTCATGTACACTTTTCTTATCCATTATTTAAATCAGTTTTGCTTCAATTCACGTACTTATGCGCATTACAAGACTAGGTTCGCGTATTTAACGCACCAAAACAAAGTTCCCGTCGGCGACTGACTGGTCTGTTTACTAACAGGCAGTGCGTTAACGTGGCTTTGTTTTCGTGCGTCTATCAACTGTTTGAGCAAAGCCCGTAATGCACGTAAGAATGTGAATTAAACTAGAACTAATATTTAAGCAGTGGATAAAAAAGTACGAGTAAATGAATTAAAACATTGGATGAGTCAAGCTTTTGGTGGGATGTTAACAAATCTAGAATAAAAGTTTTATAATTCCGCGTAGTTAATCGTCGTTTGTGAGATTTTTTACGAGAATAATTACCATTGATATTCTCATTGTGACCAATTTTGTTCTGTATATTTTTATACATTATTTATTCACTACAAGTTTCAATCAGTAATAATTAAGTGTTATTAATTGTGCTGTGACTTATTAGTGACCAGTATTTTATATTTCCTCGTACGCTAATAGTGTTTTTATAACCCTTAATTTTTATCTAGTTTGATTAGTTTCTCATTACAAATTGCTACATGTAATGAAATACTAAAAATTTGTTACTGAAAGTACGTTTTAAAAATAACCATCAGTGATTTTCATAATAAAATAAATCCTGTGATGTACACAATTGACCCACTCTCCGCTACGCCACTGCAGTGACGTCACCACGCTACAGTGCTATTGCACCCAGCAGCGGGTAAAGAACCAAATAAAATTCATTTTCAGTAGCTCGAATCTCGAAAACCACCGAACTGATTTTTGTATGGCTTGGGACATTTCTCGTCGGGTCACCCTGAGGAATCGACCCCTTGAAAACCATTCGGTGATATTTATACACCCTATAACCACTCTATTTTTCAAGTGCACCCAATCAGATAAATGGACATCATCCATCAATCAGAAAAATAGTACCGGTCGTTTAACGCGATACAAGTTATACGTTGACCACCAAACTTGCAACCTTCGATAAATAAATAAAAACAAAATTATATTTTCAATAAAATCTCATCGATTCTTACAGCTAGTGATCAATTTTCCTAATCTAAAACGTTATAATAAATCTATGTAAAGTTTCGATACAATTTTCATCGAGACTACAAAATTCCCATCAAAGAAACACTGTTCTCGATCAAAGTGGCATTTTCCTGAAAAGGATTCGAGTTGATCGAGAAAATCGATGGAATCGGGTTCAACAGCACCAATATTTATCCAGATCACTGACAGAAAGAAATGGTCAAGAATTAAAAAGAATATTAAAATAACGGGACTGTGACGTCGTAAGTCTCGAGTGGTTCATGAAAATGCAGCATTAGGGAGTGAACAAGGTAAACGAGTTTGGGCCAACGAGAAGTCTCGAATCGGGTCGATCCCTCGGTACTTATCTGCTTGGGAGATAGGCAGTGCTCGTTGGCACTCGAGACAATTAGTTAAGCACCGACCTTCCTCAATTCGAATCGGACCGGGTACTTCATTCTCTATCTAACCCCCCCCCCCCCCCCCTCCCTTCCCACTTGCCCCCTGAGCCACCCTCATCCTACTCTCCGCAGTCATCTCCATCTGCCTCGAGTCCTTCTCCCACTCGCTCCCTCGCAGCAATAAGGACACGTGACACGCACACCGTGTGCACTGTTTGTTTACGAGGCAGATAAGCCTCGTCCTGGGTCAAGGTCGTTCGGTTTGATAATCCAATTGAGATAACGACCCGATGGTGGCGTATAGTTTCCGAGACCTTGTAGCCAGCGAGAGAGCGTAGACACTGAGCTGCAATGACTCATTTCGCGAACAAGTTCGTCAAACCGTCTGTTCTTCCACCCCTCCACCCCCTCAAGCCCCCGAAGCACGTGCCCAACTCCCACCACTTCTACTCTCCCTTCCCCATCCCTAACCTATTCTTCTCTCTCCTTTTCCCCCTCCCTCCCTCTCTTCCCCCCTTTCTATCTTGTTGTGCTTGTGTTTCTACGTATCTAATTCATTCATTGATCCGTGCATGTGTGTATGGCGTGTAGTAAATCTCGTGCGAATCGTTTGTGTTTTCGCATCTTTTTTTAGAACGCTTCTCTCTCTCTCTCTTCCTCTCGAAGGAGATAGAGTGAGAGAGATAGAGGTTTAGTGTGCCTTTGGTTTCATCTTGAGTATCACGTGCTTTTGTGTTTTCCTAACCTACTCCTTCCTTAAGTGTCAACACAGTGGAATTGAAGCGAGAGTGTGTGCTCGTGCTACTATCAGTGTTATCTTTCGGTGATTTTTGTTATTTTTGAATGACTTTTTTGTATATGTATACTTTTACACAGTCTCGATTTGTTATGCTTGTGTTTGTTTATAGTGTGCGAGTAGGTGCATAGTATTTATAAATATCACTGTGGTGTTTTATTGTTGTGTTATATGCGCAAGCAACTGTAGGGGAGATCGGATACAATTGTAACAATTTTCAGTCAAGAATATTTTACTGATTTATGATGTGCAATATTTGCACGAAAAAAAGCCTAGAGATAAATAATAATTTTTGCAAAAATATTATGTTACTCAATCGTAGTTAATCCCGATATAAAGACTAATAAGATCCCCAAGTGTAGCTATACCTTTTTACTATCGTAACCATCATCAGCATAGTTTTAACAGGGAAGTCGGATATGAGTTGTATTCAACCACCGATCTTTCTCCGAATTGAATTTTTTTATATATAATAATCTAGAGTTATATGACAAATCTTGAGAAACGAGCTATTTCTCTCTCTCTCTCTCTCTCTCTCTCTCTCTCTCTCTCTCTCTGAAACAGTTTATTTTCTGAAACAAGCTACGTAACTCTTTTCGTAATATCTTCTACGAAGGTCCTTTAATTGTTTTTATACCATGTGGCATGGCATATTGGAATATCTGTCTGCAGGAATAGGAATAATTGATACTACTCTTTGAATGGACAAGAATAGACAATTATATAATATGTTACAATCGTCCTTCTTCGTTTTGTTACATTAATTCGTACCCTCGATCGCCCACTTAACGCTTCCGATTTTCTGTATAATACAACACGTTTCAACCTCAAACCGCCTAACGGTTAGTCAAAGATAACTATTCAAGCTACACATCAAGTACACACTGATTAATAAAAATTAAAGCGTGCGGATATGATACAAAACTGAATCAAAAGAAGAAAATACTGACAAGTTTGAAAAACACAAAGGCTACCATAAAACCAAATTACACTTGGATTCTAATCGTCAACTTTTCACGGACTGTGAAGGGCATCTTTACGCATATGTACCTACGCTGAGTTGACATATTTGTACATAGATATTAATACTATTTATTAGTCATGTTACAATTGTACCTAATTATACATTCGCTGGTCAACAAATTTATTGAAGGATTAAGCCACTCTAGCGACTGAAAAAAGGCTTTGTTTACATTTTTTGGTTGGAAGGAAAAGAAATTAGAAAATACTATTCGTGCATGTGTTATTAGGCATATATTAAAGCATACATAAAATTGTTATGGATGAATATTTTAAAATAACAGTACTGGAGCTATTCTTCGAAACTGTTCAAACAATCCACGATACATAGCATAAATCCAAGAAGTTTTAATATTGTTTAAATTTTTAATTACATTTTTAAAATAACATTTTGAATAATCATACGTCTTGGATACTCGATTAGTTAATTCAAACTTTTATCTATAAAAAAATATGTGTTAGAAAAACTATAATAAAAATGAATAAAAGTCCAATGATTGTGGAAAGAATAATTTCCCCAATGAAAAACTCTGCTGACACTGAGATGATTTAGAATTTATTATAAAGTTTTACAAAGTTCAATTCAAAGCCGTTCACCAATGAGTCAATCAGATCTCTTTGAAACCCTTCGAACTTCCAACTTTTGTTCTTGAACAGGAGATCGTCAACGAACAATAATGAACAATGACGATCTCCACCGACTCTATGACATCACCAACCGACTCTTCACGATATCCCGCCCTTTGAACTTGTTACTTCTTGATAAAAATATTTCTTACATTCGGCCATAGTGATATAAATTTGTCCTCAAATTAGTCAATTAACTCGATCTTGCCTTTCGAGTGTTGTTACCATTTTCGCAGTTTAGTACACTCATTGCTGTGTGTGTTTTACAAGAACTTTACATTCGCTATTGATGATACATTCCTTGTCATTTGGTTCCTTCACCACCCCTTCTTAAGATAATCAATACAATCATGCTAGGCTCGGGAGTCTATTGCCAACTCGCTATTTCACTTTTCTCGTCAAAAACTCATCAGTACCGTCGTACTTTACACTCGAATCCTTCGTCAAATCGCTATTTTAATTGCTTACTCGCTACATTAATTACTTATTCCCTATAAAATAATTAGTTATATGGATTATTATATTCCGACCCTTGTGTCGTGATCCACGGTTTTATTCGGTCAGCAGCCACTACCATGCGTCTTGACCTAAACCTCGTTTCTCTGGGATCCTCTATCTCATACTTATCATTAGGCAATACCACACATATGCGAAAAGGTCCTTTGAACTTCGGAAGTAGTTTTTCACTAGTTCCCTTAGCCGGTACACCCATTGTTTGCACCATTACAAGCTCATCTACCTTGTATTTACGCACTTCACTTCGAGTTTCGTTGTATCTTTTCTTCTGCTGTTGCTGATCCTGCGTTATATGTCCCAATAATTGTCCCCATAACTCAGCCAAGTCTAACCATTCTACTTCGGCCTGTACTTCACTTAAAATTGGTGCGTCTACACCGCAGCGTACATTGCGACCAATTAATGCACTAATCGACGTAGAATCAATTCCTTTATTATGTGATATATTCAAAGCACTTTGTATTTTCTTAACATGCGTATCTCAATCCCTTGGGTCTCCTCCTACTGCAGTTGTTGCCAAACCCCTTAGGATAGTTCGGTCGTATCGTTCGCACTGCCCATTTTCCAGTGACATAGCTATCACCTTTAATACGTGCCTTATACCGTAACTATTACAAAAAATATCGAAGGTTTGTGAAGTGAACGCGGTCCCTCGGTCACTGATTATTCTTTGCGGTATTCCAAATAACCATATCAAACTTTGCAAAGCCCTTATCACGTGATTCGACTCTGTATTTTTTACTGGTTCGATCACCGTAAACTTTGTGAATGCGTCCACCAATACAAGCAGATATTTATTTTCCTTTCGACTTGTCTCAAAGGGACCAACGTGGTCTATGTGAATGGTGTGAAAGGGCTCCGCCACTTTTTCGATAGAGTTCAGATTACACTGTTTACGTCGCGTGGTATCCTTATGGTATGCGCAGTTGAGACGACAGGCTTTGATATACTTTGTAACGAACATCCGCATCTCTGAAAACCAATATCTACCTCGTATTCTCTCAACGGTTTCCTCTACCCCCAAATGGCCAGCGTCATCGTGGCACAGTCTACAAATTTGGTGCCTTGCGTCTTTAGGTACAACCCATGCGTATCTTCTATAATTCAGCCTCTTGTATATTTTTTTTTGCTTTTAACTTATATTCCTTGAAGATTTGTCTCATTTTCGCATTATTTTCTTTATCTTTTAGAATTTTCCGTATTCTGGATAATTGCTCGTCCTGCATCTGCGCTGCTATTATCCCCTTGGATTTTGTCAGATCAATCTCCACGATATTTATGGTCGTAGTACCTGGATTTCGAGTTAGGACGTCTACATGCGCCATGTTGCCACCCGACCGGTACTGAATTTCAAAATCGTACTCCTGTATCTCGATCCACCATCGTCCTACTCCGGATAACGAGTCTCTTTTTATAAACGTTTGCCTCAATGCGTTACAATCGGTTATGACCTTGAATCGTATGCCCAAAAGATAAGTGCGAAAATACCGCAGCGATAATACCACAGCCATGGTCTCTAGTTCGTATGAATGGTATCTACGTTGGTCCGCTGTGGTTTGTCTCGAGAAACAAGCTACAATCGTTAATTTACCATCTCGGTTC
Source organism: Prorops nasuta (assembly GCF_024137725.1). Lineage (NCBI taxonomy): Eukaryota > Metazoa > Arthropoda > Insecta > Hymenoptera > Bethylidae > Prorops > Prorops nasuta. Next base: position 2,826,743 of record NW_027116814.1, read on the forward strand.
TTTTGTGATAGTGTGGCTCCTATTCCTAAACCGTTGGTATCCGTGTGTGACTCAGTGGGTTTGGCTGGATCAAAGATCGTCAATATGGCACGAGAAGCGACTTCCTGTTTAATTTGTGTGAAAGCGTTTTCTTGCTCATCAGTCCACCTCCACGACACACCCTTTCTAACAAGGCGCGTAATCGGTTCTACGAGACTCGCGTACCCCATCACAAATCTTTGAAAGTACCTGGTTAACCCTAATACCAGACGAACTTGTTTCACATTCTGCGGTCTTTCAAAATTTTCTACGGCTTCGATTTTCTTCTTACCCTGTTTTACTCCATCACTACTAATTTCCCTTCCTAAGTAATCTATACTTTCTTCGAAAAAAGTGCATTTTCCTAAATTCAACGTTAGATTATGCTTTTTCAATTGGATCAGTACTAACCTCAAACGCTCTATGCCTTCTTCCACTGTCCTTGACGGTATAATAATATCATCCAGATAAGGGAATGCTATCTTGTCTTTTAGCGGTCCTAAGACTCTATTGACGAGTCTCTGAAAAACGGCAGGTACATTGCGTAACCCGAAAGGCATACGCATGAATTCATAATGTCCTTGAGGCGTAATGAATGCCGTCTTTTCAATTGAACCTTCGGCGACTGGCACTTGGTAGTACCCAGAGGCTAAATCCAGCCTAGTGAAAAATAAATTTGTTCCCAATTTGTCTATCTGCTCCTCGATCAGTGACAACGGGTATTTGTCTTTTATGGTTACCGCTTTAAGTTTCCTATAATCCACGCACATTCGGTAATCCCCTGTTTTTTTTTTCTTACCAGTAGTACCGGACTAGCATACGGTGAATTCAATTCCCGAATGATGCCATTTTCTAATAATTCGCTAACAATATTTCTCAATATACCCTTTTCAATGTCCGCCAAGGGATAAGGCCGATAGACTACCGGTGCACTTTCTATGCATCTTATTTCTATCTCAGTTGCGTTGGTCTTGCCCAGTTCACTCATTGTGGTCGCAATGCAATCCCTGAATTCTTCCAACAGTAGCCTGCACTTTTTTGCTAGCTGCGGATCTATATTATTCATTTCACACATTTCAATGGTAGTGTTATTAAAAATATCTATTTTCATAATCTCTACTTTGTCCTGAGACATTTCTGGAATTTGTCTAACAACCAAATTGCATCCCTTTTTTATCGTGACTACCTGGTCATGGTTTAGGAAATCCCTACCAACTATTACGTCGTATTTCATCGTTTTGTTCGGTACCATCCACACATCAGTACTGGCCGTAGCACCCATTATTTTAATCATTACCCGCGATGATTGATTAACCACTATCGTCTCTCCAGCAAAACCTCTCAAAGTCATTCCCTTTTTTTCTACCATCTTCAAATTAAACCATTTCGCAACAGATTCTCGAATGATGGTGCATGCACTTCCGGTATGTATTAATGCATCAACTTTATAGTTATCTATTCTTATAGTTCGTTCAAGCAAGTTCGGGGCTACTTTATCAGATAACTCGATGCAATTCATAGTTTCTGCCACCGTGTATGCCTCGCGCAAATGACCTAACTTGTTACAATTCGAATATTCTTTCCTCTCTTGCTTGCAATCTTTCGCAATGTATCCCTCGCGTGCACGGTTTAAACAAACTATTCTTGAGTTATTTGATCTATCGTTAACTCGTTCTGCGTTATATTGTTTATGATTATTATTATTATTATTACTCTTATTAGCTATACCATCAACATTCTCTTTATCATGGTTACGCCCTTTCCATTTCTTTTCTTTTTTAGGCATTTTACCCAACGCCCTCATATACACGTGCAGTGTATTGGTATCTTTACATCCGGCTGCCCTAATGGCCTTTGCAATATTTTTGTCCGTTACTCCTTCAATGACCAGGTCTACCATGTATTCCTCCGGAATAAGTATACTCAACTTACGTATGTAGTCGAGTTTTTGGGAACAGTAATCTCCGAGGAATCGTCCTGGTCTCGCTTCGTATGTTACTGCCCTTTGAAACATTTTCGAAAATGAGATACTCTTATGGAATTTTGCCTTCAATAATTTTTTGGTTTCCAACCAATTTGCAGTTGCTCCTCGTCGTGTATAGAACCATTGCTCCGCGTGACCTTTCATTTTTCCCATCACGAGCCTCATTATTGTTCGATCGTCCCATTCCTAATAATCTGCAGCTTCGTCAACATATTGGATCCAGTCTTCAACCGTAATGTCATCTCTTGCTGGATCATACACTGGTATTAATTCTTCTTCGCCTTGCCTTAAATTTTCTGTCGACACAGCACATATCTGCGGACTTCTTTCTAAAGAATCTACTTTTTTCTAGGTTTCGTATACGTTCACACTGTCTATCCACTTCACTTTTTCCCAAATTCGTAGAAAAGGACCTTCTTCCTCTCCTCGAGTTCTTCTTTCTTTCGTCTCCGCTGCGTCTACGCATTCCGTTCATTATCGCGTTAATCGTAATTAAGACACTTTTGGATAAATTCCCACTTCTGATGTATTAGGAGAAATATGATAAAAAAATGAGTAAATGTTCAATGATAGTGGAAAGAATTATTTCCCCAATGAAAAACTCTGCTGACGCTGAGATAATTTAGAATTTATTACAAAGCTTTACGAGGTTCAATTCACAACCGCTCCCATCGATCAATCAGATCTTTCTGTTGCCCTTCAAATTTCCTCCTCTTGTTCTTGAACAGGCGAACGCCGACGAACGATAACGAACAATGACGATCGTCGCCGAATCTTCCGGATGTCACTTCCTCCGAACTTGTTAATTATTGTAAAAAAATATTTCTAACAAAAAGAATTATCATTTGCGGTCAGCAATTCAAAGCTCTACTTCAATTTATCGCTAATTATAAAAATAGTTTTTTTTAAGTTTTAGATATATAATTCTGTTAGAAATGTTGGCTTAAAGAGGTAGTTAAAATTTCGACTGAAAATGTTGAAAATCGTTCGAGTTGTGTTGCGTACACCATGGAATGTAAATACTTTAGAAAAGTAGTTTTAGCCCTCTTATTATGCAATATTTATCAATGGTATTTATTAATTTCGTACTTCAAATATCTTATAATATACGTAAATATCATTATCTTGCTTCCTTTAAATTGTCATAGGATATTCCCTGTCATAGATTTTTTGTTAGTTTGATAAGGTTGGATGGGCACGGTCGTTAATTGGGGTTACCGTCGCACGGTCCACTGACCTAATTCCGTTAGTGAGTCACCCGCAGACCCGCAGTAGCACGTGCTGGGATCTAGGATCGATTAGGCAATTATCCGCGAGGAGTGCTAATGGATCCCGGCACGTGCCAATCGACGTCGCAAGTACTCACTCTCTTCCTCATTAGACAGGGATTGAGTAGGAACTCTCTTTCTTGGACTGTCGATGAGGACGGACCTCTGCTCTCGCGATCCTTAATGTAGAAACCAGCTATCTGTCGCTGAGTTTGGGTTTTACCTTCCCCCCCCCCCCCCCCTCCACCGTTAGTGTTTTTCCCTCGAGCTTTTCCGCGAGTGCATATGCCTGCATCGGAAAGAGGGGAGGACTTTTTGGATGCTGGTGGAGACAAAACGGAGAGGCTGCGAAGAACTGTGTAGAATAGTCGAGCACTTAACATGGAAGCCCCACATCGGGGAAGTACACGCTTTTCTCTTCGTTGCCGTGGGGTTCACGGGACAGTAGCTGGTAGGAAGAAAAGAGACAGACGTCTTCCTATCAGGAGAGCCGGTGAGCGGTTTCGTAGTTATTTTACAATTATTATTCGGATGTTGATTTTTAGGTTGGCGGCCATATTGGAGGCGGCAGCCACTTAAAGGATCGAATTCTGTGATTTGTTTTTAGGTATTTTCCGATCAATGTTGTTTTCGGATTTTCAGGTTTGGTTAGGTTCGTTGCCTTGATTCGTGTTTAGTCATACTATCTTCAGGTCATAGGTTCACCTGACAAATAGCTAGATGTTGGTTGGATTCCAATAGCTTTGTTAGGTATTCCTAAATGCTTTTTCAATTAGGTAATCGTGGTTAAGGTTCCTAAACGCATAATTTAGGACCCGATAAATAAAATTAATTATTTTTTTGTCCGGATTCGAGTAAAGCCAATTGTAGCACGACCTGAGATGGTCTCAGCCGGTCAAGCCGCGGGATGAAATGGGATTTCTGGCGCCCAATTGAGAGGTTTTTACTGATATTATTCTTATTTAAAATAAATTGTTTAAAATTAATTCTGGAATCCATTTCTTTATTTAATTCCGTGTGCCTTGTGCACCACACGTTCGAACTCGTGTTCCTCTCGCGAGTAAAAGGCAAAAGAGTTTGCTCTCGAAAAGGTTGACGTCATAACATCTAGACAGCAAAAATATAATAAAAAAGGTTTCTTTCAGTTTTTACAGTGACTCAATCCTTAAAGAATTGTACTAGTTTCTGACATTCAAAAAAATAAAATTTTTGCATTGTATATAGCTTAAAATTTATCAAATAAAATCATAGTGTTAGAGTTGGATCATCAATAATTTAGAGACTACATGTTACTGAAGCACATATACACATAAAATCTATTAGCAGAAAAATATTCAACTCTCACTGGTGAAACACCATACCTAAATTAATTTTTTTTTAATTCATTTTATATAGACATTAATAGGGCAAAATTATTAAATAGAATGAAAGAAAATGAAACTCCAAACAATAATGAGAAATACAACAATTGGTTATGACGCTTTGCTTCATAACCATCAAACTGGTTAATTATTTAGCTGCAAGAATTTTCAATGACGATATTATACAAATATCAAAAATATTTAGAATATTGATAGTAATTGTTGCACAATATGCAAAACGTTGGTCGGACTCACTAGAAATAGCAGCTACAGAGCTGTTACTGAAATCCTCAATTATGATTGGTCAGTCAGGTAGCGTCTTTTCAAATTAACCAATTATATTGTGTATTTCGGTAGCAGTTCTGTAGCTCTTACGTCTACTAAATACAATCATTATCTCGAAAATCGTGATACGACGCACATCAAATTAGTGGAGAAAAGCACGAGAATGCTTCTAAAGAGGCTCGGACAGCTCGCACCAGGAGATCTTCAGCAGTTGAACAACATTATTATGGAACAAGAGGAAGGTTGGCTATATATGTATATAAAAACTGAGAATGGCAGATTAGCCGTAAGTAGGATATTTTTAATTTAACAACTAAAATCAGTATTTAAAATTTAAATATGTTTTTCTCAATCCTGCTGCTGTATTTTAACTCGCAATTAAAGGGATGAGTCGATATGAAATATTAAAGTTATATACAACATAATTCTTTATACATATATTGGAACCAGAGTCTTTTCCATCCATAAAAAATATGAATTTCAATGTAAAAACCAAACGTGTTTTTTCAAACGAATATAATGCTTATACGCGATAGTAGGTCATTTTTATGACGTAATATGAAAGTCGCTTAAAAAAAGCAACATTTAAACGACTTTACTAAAACAATGCTTTTTTAAATAACTAATAATACGAGACATATGATGTTAAATCATTTTTAAACGTGATTTGAATATTGATTTTTTATCAATAACCAATAATAATGAAAAAAAGTAAATTGAACAATTTTTACTTTGAATATTCATACATATTGAAATATTTTACATAGTTTTAATAAATATTTAATTGCGTCAAATTAAATTTAATCCATTTAAATTATATTTGATTTGATTCAAATAATATTTACTAAGACTCTTAATTATTTCATTTTAAATATTTAAACTAAAGTGTATATGAATTACATAATATTTTTTTTCGTGCGATTTCAGAATTGTAAAAATTGTTTCTTATTTATTCCAGAAATGACATCATAATTGTTTTAAGAAAACTTATCTGCTGATAAATTATTTGAAAGAGTAACATTTCCGGTTGATTTCTGGCTATAGTAATGATAAATTATTAAATATTTAAATATAGCTTATCAGTAACCACAAACTGTGATAAAATTCTTTTATCATTTACAAAATTATTTTTAAAATTATTAAAAATCAATGAATGATTAAAATTTTTTTTATATATTTTTATTCATTATAATGGATTAAAATAAAAAAAAATTATTTTTAATAATGTTTCAGTTAAGAAATAAGATTTGTGTAACAAGGTAAGAAATTTTCTTTCATAGGAAAAAATTTAATTATTTAAATTTTATTAAATAGCTAAAGATTCCCTTCATTCAACAGGAATAGTTGAATTGTGAAAAGACGCTTAAAAGTTTCAAATAATTGTAACTTTCTCATAAAGGAAACTAAAAATGTTTTCCCAAAAAGACTCGAAATTAGCGTGACGCAAAATCAAAATGTTCTCAACCGTTGTCTATTCTTTTAGATTGTTTTTAAAGTAATAAAATTCCCTTCTAAACGAAGCTACTTGTTTTAAAAATATATTACGAATTATTATTTTATATAATACTTTAAACGGGAAAAGAAGAAGAGTGAAAATTCCAAAATTTGTCGTCAGATTTAATATTTAAAATAAATAACTATCTTTTGCATATGAAACTAGGTTCATTAAGAGGGAATATTTATTAAAATTGCAACAAAAAAACAATTTTTTGTGTATTTATAGAAAACTACTTATGCCGATTGAAGACATTCATTTAGATACCGCAAATTACCATTACATTATGTTTTTTATTCCTCACTATTTTTATTATAAAAACTGTATCAATATTTTCAGAAATACATATAACCAACTAAAACAATAAAAAATCAATTTCATGTTTCAATAACCCTGAAAAAAAACCTCATAAATTACAATTTTCTCGTAAGATTACACGAGACTTGCCCTTGAGAACTATAGATACAAAAAGGGACGAACGAACAGATACAAATATTCTGACAGTCACATTGACTTTATATATCAATTTCCCAAATTACCATAATTTATTTTGACACCTCGCACAATATACCCATCGATACATCTCTATCTCCCTTTCTCCCCACCCTTTTCCATCCCCACTATAATTCACTATCACTTTCTTTTTCTAGCACTATCATCTCTTTCTTCTCGTGTGTTTTCTGTTCCCTACCATTTGAACAGAAGCCACGTGCTTTTGTATATACCTAATTTATGTATGCTCGTCTATATATGCCATTCCTATACTCTGATCGATGTTTGAGTGTATATGTTCTCGTAAAAGCGAGGAGGTCCGAGTATTCGTTTCATCCTTGTCTGCTCTTCTCCATTCATCCTCTATCGTCTCCCCAGTTGAAGCACTGTTCACACACACACACACACACAGATCTCTTTCTCTTTTCCTACTTACTACTCCTCGACTTCTCGTAACCCGGCACAGGCGGCGTGGTTATCGCTGACTTACCAGTCATCCACAGTCCACACACGTGACATTTCGAGTATCTCGAATTAAACGGTAAACAGTGTAGTAATGCGAGTAACGTCGTCTCGTAGTAGTCCTCGTGGGTCGTGTAGAAAACCGATATAGCTTACACGACTCGTGATTCGTACTTGATCTACAATCTACACCAAAACAACGTGCAGGAATATAGAACAACTTTTGCGACAGTTTATTGTTTCCATTGTGTCTGTGCTGTATCTTGTGCATTCTGAACTTGTTTGTGTTGTTGTGGCTTGCAGTTGCAGTAACCTAGATTGCAGGGTATATCCAGAAATAACCTCGGTATACTCGTATCGTGTCTATACTCAGGATATTTTGTTTTATTATATTTATAGCAAGGTGCAATAACTACTGTAGTGTTGTGTTAAGAATAAAGTTGTATCAGCAATTTTTTATGGTTTTAAGTTTGTTGTACTTATATCTTCATTTTTACTCTTAAGTACTTGTGAAATTCCAATTACATCGTCGTTTTTTTATTTCTATTTACCTTCGAGTTTTCTTGAATCATTCGTAAACATGTATTTTAATTTGTAATTCATTATTTCGAAATTTTAAAAATGTTACTTATGATTTCTATTTTTAATATGGATTTATATACTCTCATATGAAGCAATGAAGAAAAAATTGTAAATATTGTGACTTGGGTCAATTGCAGGTAAAATCTATAGCATGTTTACCTCGCATCCCTGTTATTTTTGTTTTTTCTGATTAGATTAGAAAAGCGTACAGTGAGTTAAATATCTGTTTAAATTGACAATAAATTCGAAAATGGAATTTAATATTTTATAAAGATGTATCATTATAAATTAAATTAGTATCGATAGTGTAGTCTTTATGATCATTACTATGGTTCAGACACTTTTTATTCGAAACAAGATAATCTTTATCACTTAGTTGCTATATATACCATCAAACGAAATGGTTTAAATAAATTCATTGTATTACTAAATATTTAATATTATTGACAATGGAAAGAATTTACTTCAGCCATTTACAAATATTTTATCAAAATTTACTTTATTTTTAATATAATTTGATCATATTGTTATCTTGATTTCGCGATAGTACAATTAACATTTAATTATTGATAGGTTTATAAAAAAATTATTATTTTACTTATGCTTGCTGAAATAAATAAATTTAATTCAAATATTGTTTTTTTAGTTGGGCATGATTTTAAAGAAAATTCAAATCTCAAAAAATTATACCACTTTTTTATTACTTTATTGATTATATTCACATTTTTATTACACACGTTTGTATAGAATTTTCCTTTGTTACACCTGCACCTTTGGATTTTTATCTTTTTGCTTCTCGCAGGAATAGCTATAAATACAATGTTTGAGTAACTAGAAAAGAACTACTATACTTTATGAAAACTTTTCTAATAGAAAATTTAAATTTGTAATATAATTTTATGGTAGAGAAGCTCAAAAAACGTAAATCATGTAATGTAAATAAATGTAACGATATTAAGAGAAAGCTTTCGATTTTCAAATCAGAGTTTTAATCTGCATGTACAAAAGTAATCAGAATTAGTGTAAAGTTTCGTAAAATATTAATAAGAGCTAGGGCTTTGATAAATCATTTTTATTTTCTCGATCTGAAAATTCTAAAATCCAAAAAAAACACAATTGACCACCAATTTTATTTCATTTGTGTTCCGAGCGAAGTAAACAATTGAAATCAAAATATTTGGGATATTCTATTCCTGCTTAATTAATTAATGCAAACAACTTGCAAGAGTTTAAGAAAAAAAAAGGTTAACTGCAGATCTAAAATATTTAAAAAATATAACTACGTTAAGTCCAGAACGAGCCAGAAAATATAAAAAATTTTTTTAATACATTCACTACCAGTCTACGAGATATCTCGTACTTTGTTATGAGTTATCTCGTAGTCTGGCAGTGAACGTGTTAAAAAATCTGACAATTTCATAATCAAAAAAATGTTTTTATCAGCTGACAATGCTCTAGCAGTGTTATTTGATGCTGAATTGTCCCGGAAACCATGTAATGTCATTGAAAAAAAACTGCGGAAATATTTCCTTCTTACAAAATTGTACATTCATCAAAAAAGCTGTGTTATCCTATAGATATACACTGTGTAACACGAATGACTTATTTTCTCGGAAGAATTGATAGGCGACCTAATTTTAAGGATAAATAATATTTTTTTTATATTATATCATGAATATTTTTCGAGCCATATAATACTATATTTAGGCCAAAAGTCTGCATAAATTATTATGGCACTTTTTAAATACTAATAATATTTTTAAAATTTATAAAAGTTTTTGGCAAATTTGATAATAACAATGAGAGATGTCTAATAATATTGCTCTATATTGCTAATATTTTTTAAGTTACATAATTATCTGTTTAACTGTAAATTTATTAGATTAATGGCCTACAATAATAATTATGTAACTAGTTAAATAAAAAGAATATCAAACAAATATAAACTAATTTTTTGCAATATGTGCAGTAGACGACACAAAACTCTTATGTGTATGTTTTACAAATTATTATTTATCGAGTTGCATAACAATTTATACAGATTGTTGATTTAAACATATTATTATATAACTCGAAAAATATTGACAATATTAAAACATTGTTTTAAGTGTTTTCTTTTCAAAATTGAATCTTTTATTTACTCTTCCAAGTAAATATGTCATTCAAGTTACACCTTGTATTAGCAACTGAATAAAGTGTGCTTGTTTTAAGGCTCCATTAGATCACACTGCAAAGAACTTAGGTCTGGCATTAAAGACCTTAACAAATTGTAAATATTAAATTGAAAAACTACATTAGTCATGTCTTCTTTCAAAAGAAGGATTTGATATTTCTTTGCTACATAACTCATAATAAGCAAACAGTTTGATTTAAAAATAAATCATTCAGCTGTAGGGGGAGTCTAAGAGACTTCACCAGGTGGGAGACATAAACCATTTGAAATATCTTTTTTAATATTTAGGCTATTGGAGCAAAATTTTTTTGTAAACATATACTTAGGCACCGCCTACTCTAGCGCATGACAAAAAAATGCAATGCACAGGACTACATAGTTACTATTAAGAAAAACTTGTTTGGACTTGTTTCAAGTAAAAAATTTTGAATTCCTCATTTTGCTCCCTATTTCTTCAAATTGAAAATTATTTATTTAAAACTTTATATCTTATCTCTCAATATTATCTAGCTTTATAAAACAAAATCAGTTTTGTATGGAATAACTTCTATTTTCTTTTATATGAAATTATCCTAAGTAGTATTAGATGGGAGGCATGAACCACTATTTTGCGTTTTCGTAGGTGGCGTACAAGCTTTGGAAATTCTAATAGGAAATCATTTGATTACCTTTCAGGTAAATTTTGGATATGGGTATTTGTATTCGCTGTAAGAGATATATACACGATATTTGCAGAGGTTTAACTAAGAAAAATAACCTAAAATTTATTTTTACTCATTGCAAAATTATAAAAAGTAATTTTTCATCAAACATATCTTATTAATAACTCATTTGTATATCAAGTTTTATTTATAATCTTTACATTTCTGACTTATATTTGGTATGGTAAAGTCTTCCACCTCTCGAGGGGATTTGAAGCATTTTACAGTTTTTATAAGAATTAATGCCATACTTTTCTTGATCAATGAATATAAACCAACAGATTTCTTGTATTTTGTCAATAAACCAAGCTATCTATTGCCACCCGTTTCGTCTTTATATTGCTTTGTTAAGGAAATATATTAATTTTGGTGAAAAGTGGCTCAACTCTCCCGGACTCCTTCTATTAATTACATGTCTAGTTTGACTTCAATTAAATTCTAGAAATACCTTTTTGAAATAAAATCAATGCCCAAGATCAACCAGGTTTTGCAGATATCTATTAAATTCAAACTTATAAAAGTGTTTACCAATTTGTCTATTATAGAAAAAAAATAGTGTGAAGGGCAAAATAGAAAATATTATTTTAAATATATTTGTGATAAAAATCAAGAGGTAATTAGAAATAAATTACAAATTTATATTTACTATAAAGGATGGCAAAGTATGTAATGCACTTACTGAAACGAATTCTACAGGGTGTAACGAAACGACCGCCTTTTCTCGTAACTGGAGGTTCGGGGTGACCATCCAAATGCACGTGTAAAATTTTGTTCGAATCGTTCAAGGGGTTTAAAAGTTATTTCCATTTAAAACTCACCCTTTTTCAGTCCTTTTCGAACGACTTTAACTGTGCATAATAAAGTGGAGAAAGTGAAAAAACAATTGACGAACACCCCACTAGAATGTAAAAATTATCGATCGCGCGCGATAATACATTTGCTATTTATTTCATTAATTTGGCTATTAGATTAATTTTAAAAATAGCAAAATCCTTTTCATTACAATTCCAAATCAATTCAATACAAGTATCATTGACTGAATTGATGGAAAGAGGGAGAAGATAGAATGAAAAGGAAAGTATCAAAAGCTAAGATGTCACGCGACTGCACTGATAATTTAATAGGAAACACATAAAGGCATTTTCTTTCTACAAACGAAGGTAAAAAGAATTATTTAAAATCAATTCATTGATGATAGAAAAAATTAAACTTACCCATTATTGTTCTCCAAGTTCCTTTACACCGAAGTTTTTGAAAAAGCTTCAAACTGGCTCCTCGATGATTTCCAGAATGCACACTTTCATTGATTTTGCATTTAAGAACTCGCGAATTTAAGCAAATTAGGTGTTAACCTACGTTTCTTCAAAACACCGGTTAATTTGACACTTTTTGAACTGTTTGAAGTAAGCTGAAAAGAGAGACACAGAGAGATAGAATAATCAATAATTCGTTTCGACCACTCTTAATCACCCTACTTCAAACAGTTCAAAAGTGTCAAATTCTCCAGTGTTTTGAAGAAACGTAGGTTAATACCTAATTTGTTTAAATTCACAAGTGTTTAAATGCAAAATCAGTGATAGTGTGCTTTCTGGAAATCATCGAGGAGCCAGTTTGAAGCTTTTTCAAAAACTTCGATTTAAAGGAACTTGCAGAACATTTAATGGGTGAGTTTAGTTTTCTCCTTCATCAATGTATTGATTTTGAATCATTCCCTTTAGCTTCGTTAGTAGAAAGAGAATGCCCTCATGCATTGTCTATTAAGTTATCATTGCGCTCGCGCGATATCTTAGCTTTTGATACTTTCCTTTACATTGCGTCAACTCGCTCTTTCCATCAAATCAGTCAATGATGCTTGTACTGAATTGAATTGGAATTGTAATATAAAGGATTTTGTTATTTTTAAAATTAATCTAATAGCCAGATTAAAGAATTAAATAGCAAAAGTATTACCGCACGCGATCGATAATTTTAACATTCTAGCTGGGTGCTCATCAATTGTTTTTCACTTTCTCCACTTTCCATTATGCAGTTAAAGTCGTTCGAAAAGGACTGAAAAAGGGTGATTTTTAAATAGAAATAACTTTTAAACCTCTTGAACGATTCGAACGAAATTTTACACGTGCACTCAGTTTGTCACCCCGAACCTCCAGTTACGAGAAAAGGCGGTCGTTTCGTTACACCCTGTATATTGTACAATTATACCCTTTGTATATGATACAACAACCAGAGAGAAACAATTTAATCAAGTCAACAAAATGATTTTTAAAAGTAAATGCAAAGCTGAAAGTTATGATATGCATTATCTGTGTTGCATTGGTGGATTTAAATATTTGAATGTCTGCTACATTTATCCTATAAATTACCTCTTCAAAAATAGGAAACACATGGAAAGAAGATAAGCCAATAATAACTAAGAATAAAGTTTGGATACAAAAAGAGTTTAAAGATCGATTCGATTCAATTATTGATAAGACTAAACTAGGTTTTGAAAAGACAAATGATGATAATATTACCAAACATTTATTTATTTTTTTATTTTTCAAAATTCAGAAATTTCTTCTAAAATTACAGACATAGATTTAAATCTATTGAAAACGTTATGCATGATAATAATTGTACTTTTGTGTGTACCAGTAAATGTAATATCAATATAGAATAATATCGTCGATCTATGATGGTAGATTATGGGAATTCGAGAGGCCCACCATGATCCTCGTTCCCGGAGCTACTAAGCGAAAGGGAATCAAAAGAGGGAACCAAATTCCCATAATCTACCATCGCTGCTGTGAGTTTGCTTATGATACGAGTAGATACTTTGTTTCAAAATATCCGTAGCACAATGTGCCTCAAACTTTACACAAATATCTACTGCATGAACTAAACATAATTTATATTCTCAAAATTGTTACCTATTGATCGAGGAAATTCCAGTGGTTAGAAACAATGATTTTTAAAAATGTAGAGAGAATTATTCGAGTAAATATAACCAGAATAACATTACTGCAGATATTTTTAATTAAAAAAAATATATATAATTTCCAATAAACGTAAAAAATACAAAAAAACTTGCAAAAAGCAGTAATTAATTTGCTTAAAGAAACATTTTTTTAACTACTTAAAACAGAAATTGTCTGATGTGGTCATAATGATGATGAAGATGATTCTATCTAATTTCAACCTACTTCAACTTTTTATACTGAATAATGGCGTTTACATAAATAATTCTTCGGTTATTCTGGTATTGTATTTTCTGAAAACTTTGAAGGCTCTTGCTCCACTGTGCAGCGTTATGATTGGCACTCTGCTTAAACTTTTCCAGACTACTGACGTCCAATAAAATATTTATGTTTAACACTACCAGTGTCTGGTGGATGACCGGTTTTAAAACGCAACAAATATGTATAAAAAATTGATGGCACAGTTAACCTTAAATTAATTAAATGAATCACTTAACGGTAGATTTGAATCAGTCTAAAAATCGACAGAAATAGGCACAAGTATTACATAGGGTGTAATAGAGCATTTTTACTAAACCTTTAAAGAGTAAGAGGTGGGCAATTTTATGTGGCCAAAGGCGTCTATATATATTTATACCCAACAAATTATTAAGTAATTGCATTTTTCACTTTCGATCCAAATAAAAAATAACCTTTTTCTGTAGAATATCCAAATTTGTAAATTAAATCTCTTATTTTATATTCTGAATTATTATGGCTCATCTCAAGAGCTATCCAAAAACTTTTTTTTATTTTTTCAATCTATCCAGTCTTTTACGAGATATTTTCATTTGAAAATGTACGTGAATGACTATGCATGTGTTAATTTAGTAGTAGCACATCTATTTTAGTCAGACCTACAACTATATATGCAATTTCAAATAGAAATATCTGGTAAACGACTAGACAAATTTAAAAAAATAAAGAATGAGTTTTAAACAGTTTTTTAAAAAAAACTATAAGAATACGAAATAAAAAATGTAATTGCTTTTAGAAAATTAAATTTTCAGCAAAAAAATATTCACCCTTTAAACCGGAAGTAGAAAATACTATAATTCGATAAAGCATGTTCGGTATATATATATGTATTATAAACGTCTTAGACTTGTTCGAATCACCTACATCCTTACATTTTAAAAGGGTAGTACAGAGACCTTGTTACATCATGTATAGCTCGTGTAACACCTAATGTACGGTTTTTATCTCATTATACACATTTTCAGGTTAGTTAGAAAGTATCCATAATTACAAAATGTAATTTAAAATAAAGAACGTTTTGGATATCATCGACCATTAGCTATATTGATTAAAATAAAAATTACTTAATTTGGATTAGTAACCATTACAACAAAAAAGCTTAGTTATAAGTTTATGGTAACCAAATTATTATTTTATTACTACAAACAAATATTTAATATTCACACACATAACCCTCAAATGACAACTATATTGCTGTGTGACGTCAGAACTAGAAACCAATGTATGTGTCGTTGTTGAATCTGGGTGAGAGATTTAAAGAGACATTTTTATGGGAAATGCTCATTTTTATCATTCTTAAAAATTCTGGTTATCTAAGAGTTAAATTTGAATAATAAACTAAGTTATTTATTTTTCCCTTGGCTCTTGTTACATATCGCTCATCGGCTTTAATATCAGCACAACTGAAAAAATTATAAATTTGAATTTAATCTCTCTAACAATCTTTTTTTAAATGTTCTATTATTAAGTAAAAATGACACAAATTTAACTATACATATATTCTAATTATTGCTTGACAATAAATGTACAACTTTTTATTAAAACACGTAAGTGATTAAAAAAAAATATTTATGATTTGTTAAAATCTCGCAAGGCCCAATTTTCATTTCATCAGATCGTATAATATTGATATAAATGTCGTTGCAATAAATTATACAATACTAATTATTTGTGTAATCTAATTCAGTTAAGTGTATAATTAATAAATCGAAAATTATGTAGTCAATATCTAAAAATTCTGAAATTTGTATTGTGCCATATTTGCAACTAGTGAGCGATATTCTTCCTGCACTGATTCAACGCTCTTCCTCATTTCTAATTATTACACTAGAAAGGTTGATTTATACTACTCGCTATGTGAACACTTATACACTTAGGAAACATTTCCAGCTACTGTAGAATTTTTATTTATACCAGTGAACAAAATTAATTCATACAACGAACATGTCTATTAAATAATGGATTATTCTTTATATAAATAAATTGTTTTTTACATCAATAAATTTTATTTGCAGTTATAACAAAAAATTTTGCTTTAACTGAAAATTTTTTCTCATTGTATACACAGTGATATTGCATTAAGGATGTGCAGAACAATACATATGCATAATATCAGTACTAACTATGGGTAAATTTTATCAGTTTGCAGAACTTTTTTGTTTATATACACAGTTACACATTCTCACTTAACTTTCAATGTGTATATTTGCCCAGTCCCAATACGACGCTGGACCAATATATGTATAGCACCAACTGACAGTTTATTTGAAGGAGCTTAGATTCTCCTGCATACTCTTTTAACCAATATATTTCTCAGTGCAACAGCTGTCCGATGCTATATAGGGAAGGCGCGATAAATACACTGATAACGAAGTTTTAATGTGTACTTTTATACATATACATAAAGCAAACCCTAAAAAGTGCAAAAATAGACTGATAACATGCACATAGACTAAAAATCATTATCATTACACTGTAACAGTATTCACTACACGTTCCTATATAGTATATATCTAAAATATCACAGATATAAAAAAATCACTGATCGATCTTTCCATCAACGACTTAAGATTCCACCATTTGTACAATTTCCAACCTTATCTTTCAATAAATTCACACCTACTAAATTTATAAATATAATAAAACACATTTTTTATGACGAGTTACTAAACAAATTTTCATTTATATTTTTTTTAATTTTATTCAAGACATCTGAGTGGGTTTAGAAAAACTGTACACTAAAAAAAAATAAATTTATCAAACCTTAGGTTAATTACACTTTCCTGATGTCCCCATACTACACTATAGCAAAAAGGTCAACACGAATCAATTTCTCAAAGTGTACAAGAATTGCTGAGGGAGTTCAGCAGTGGTTGACATGGAGATTAGGCAGAACCAGTTGCGTTTGTGTTTGACGTGTGGGAGATAGAGTGTCTATGCTTGTGTATGATTGTGTGGGGGAGGAGGAGACTCACATACACATACATAAATAAACGGACAGAGAGAAGTCTGAGAAATGCGCAGGTGCATTTGGCCGCGTGTTTGCAGACACGTGCGTTCCTTTCGTCTGGCAAACCACGTCTGAACTCTGAAAGTCTCGAGTGCTGAGTCCTAGATATTTCGTACATATATATATGTGTATTTGTGTGTGTACCACGATTTACTCCCAGATCAACGTAATGTCTCCATCCTCCCTATTTCTTGAACACGTTCTCATCTACTCTCGTTTCTTACAAATTAACTGAAATTTGCCCATTCTCTTATTAATCGAGTTATTAATAGGCATTGTTATATATATATATATATAAATAACTTTTTAAAATTTATAACATTTTTTAACCCTTGTACCAGACACATAAGTATTTTTGTCCACTCGTTATTCAATATTAAAATAAATTTTCATAGTTTCTTGTTTTTAATCATTAAATGAACAATTAAAAAAATTGTAATGTTTTATAATTATTTAAATTATTTGTTGAAATGTTAAAAAAGTTCTATGAATTTTCTGTAGATTTGTTGATATATAGTTTCGGATTGGTTAATATCACGTGACAAAAATGATCCATGTGTCCAGCTGGAATGTGGGGAAAAAGAGGGTCCGGTTTAAAGGTCAATACACAGGCTATTTTCTACGTAAATATCAACCCGGAAAATGTAGTAGCTAGGTAAGTGGATTTGATCTGGTCAATAAATGATAAATGAATCGTTTAGCTTTTGCTGAAGAAAATAGGTGAATACTGATGATTTTCTTTTTATCCTACAATTCCGATGAAGTTACCGAATACCCAAGCCCACACTATATATAATAATATATAGCTTAGTGGATATTCAATATACATATAGTTTATATGCAAAAATTTTTCTTTTGAATTTTATGTGGTTATGAAATTTATATATCAAGGCGTTACTACGTGTGGAACATACTCCATACATGTTATATGATTCTGTACATGCAGTGTATATTCAAATATGCATATATTAAAATAAATTTTGTAAATACCACAAAATAAAAATTATAATTATTCTGCAATCGATTCTCCATGAATACAGTCAATCTCATATTGTTTTACTAGTTAAAGTATAATAAATTTTTCATTCTTCAACAAGATTCCAAACTAGGAAGATTGAGGCACCTTGCATTAGTAGACTAACTCCTTGTTCACTATACTAATCTATAATTTGTTTTTAGGAGAGCATTAATCTAACACTTGAACTAAGGTGTTCGTTGCTAGACTCCTCCAACACTGAATGCTAAATTCAAAGTTTATAATTTAAGTATTCGAAATATATTTATTTATAGTATAATAATTAGAGAAAGTGTAAGGTTTATGAAATTTTTCTTAATGTTTATTTTAGATTTATTATAGATTGTATGAATATACAGGTTTAAATTTTATTTTGATATTTAAAATACGTCTATGTAAACGTGTCGCTAATTTTTTTTAGAGGGTTCTTATTTTAATCGATCCAAGTAATTATCACAAAAAGTAAAAACACAAATTACACAAAAATGTTCAAAATAAAATTAATCTGATTTCAAAAGGGACAGTAGATAGTATTAATAGTTTGACCTTGGAAAGCGATCTCAAGAGAATATGAAGGGCACTTTTGGTATTTTAAATGCAGCTTTTTATTTTTTTGAATATTTATGCAGCTTCTTTGAAGAGCTTTTGAAAGCTCTCATATCATTTTTTCATTTAATCCAGTCATTTACGAGATATTTCAATTAGAAACTGTACACAAGTAAACAATTATTATACGTTTGTATGCATCATGATCGCACACAAACACTAATATAACCAAATCCATTCCTAAATAAAATTTTAGATTAATTAAAATATCTCGTAAACAACTGGATGAAATTAAAAAAAACTATGAGTCTTTTTAAAACATTTTGTAGGATAAACAATAATAATATATAATAATACATAAGGATATCCATTTCAAAAACCAAGGTGACCTTCGTATTTTCTTGTTTACTCTTTCCAAAGTCAAATCAATGATGTTTTGTAACATCTGAAGTCAGTCAACTTTACTCAGAATTTCTTTTATTTTCTTTTGTTTACGATTCGAAGTAATAACCAGGGACAATTAAAATGGGACACCTATACATCCTACATTCATTTTACGTACAAGAATTAATTACCTAATTAAACTTTATTTCGATATTTATAATATAAGTATTTCAGATTTTATTTGTATACAGAATGTATATTCATTTAATTTACAAGTTGTCGTAAAAAAAATCACGAAATATTTCTGTGGCGTGCAAAAAAACAGCAACACAGAATTGAATAGGAAGCTATACTGTTTTGTGATCTTTGTTTATCAATATACAAAGCTGCAAAGCTGCTCTTAGATTCTAAGGGACATGGTACACGCAAAATAACTTTGAACAAGGTTTAAGCGGTAAGATTAAAACGGACCAATCACAGTTGAGAATTTCCGAGAATTTCCTCAATGGCCAAACAGTGATTGGCTCGTTTTTACCTTAGTGCTTAAGTTTTGTGTACCAAGGCCCTTAGCGTTGAAAGCGCTACTTTTTTGAGCATTTTTATTCAGTCTTCTGCAATTTCCATATTTTACCAAACTCTCTGAGTTTTTATTCTTTACACAAACAAGACCTTGATGCATTACACCTGTCCTATTCGACTTATTTCATACACACACTCCTACAGATTTTTATTTGCGAAGATGAAAATTCTCCTTAAAGGTCATCGTTTCGACATTATGATTTCATTTTTGAGATCCAAAACGAATCGCAGAAGGTCCTCGACGGTCTTAAGAAAAATGATTTTTAGCTGACCTTTCATAAGTTTCAAGGATACAGGAATCAGTATATTACTGTAGAAAGCGATGATTTTAAAAAGTATAATGTTAGAATTTAGATAAACAAAGATGTTTTTAAGAAACGAAGCCACTTCTGGAAATGTTTGATACTACCTTATTTATATATAGTATGAGTGTACATGTACAGACATATATCAGCCTATATAGCACATAGGCTCATGTGTATATAATATTCTGTCTTATTTGCACGTATAACATAATTTAAATATATATATATATATATAAACATTCAGAAGCTTATATTTATTTCATATACCTTATACAACACACGCACACATATGCACTTCTGTAGGGTGTTACGTGCATCAGGAGAAAAATTTCAACCATGTATTTCTTACATCATTTGAAAGAAAAAGGTCCTTAGTTTATTTTTTCTACATTCTGTAATTACGAAGATATTTAAATAATTATTAATGTGTAAATGGAACGATCATATGTTAATTGTCTGTGCAAATAATTTATCTTAGCGAAATTTGCAAAAGAGATACAAAAAATATTTATATAAACACTATATTTGAAATTAAATATTTGTAGGAATAAAGTTTTACATTATTTTAAAATAATATTCATAATTTCTTTCACCCTTACTAATATATGCACACCCTTACTCTTCGGAATAAATTCGCTTTAATTGTCGCTGTTATTTCTTACGTAACATCATTAAAACCAATTTTGTAACGTTCTTGAGTGAAATTTTCCTAACTCTATGTCAAATCTACTATTTCTATATAATTTTTTTACAAAGACATGAGGAACCATCATAATATCGACGTTATTGATTTTATGGAAAAATTATTCAATAATTTAAGTGAATTTGTTACGAGAGGAGTAGGGGTGGCGTAGCCGTAGGAAGAAAAAGTTTTGAACAATATTTAATAACGATGACATTACGAGAACCTAAATTAATAACTATATAAATTTTAATATCATTTTTATACATTTTTTATTACTTTTATTAATCTCGCTTATAGGGACCATTCGCTTGTATAACATACGCTTGCTCCATTTATATATACGTTATTAAATTACTTGAATATCTTTGAAATATTACGAACTTTTTAGGAAATGATGATTAAAGACTTTTATTCTTCAAATTATGTTAGGAATAGAAGGTTAAAATTATTCCCTGATGTATGAGACATCCTGTATATATTTTTTATACGATGCACGTAAAATTAATATAAATCTTAAAATGTGTGCTATACGAGTAAGTGAGCTGATAGTAATATAAACGATTTATGAGAAACCCTCTCTTTGTAAGATAAATTTGTCGAGTATTTTTAATGAAATTAAATTAGAAGGATAGTAAAAATTTTAGTAAAATGTAAGAATTTAATAATGTTTTTCTTTTTTTCCTTTATTTGTTATCGAGACACTACTGTTTCATTTGATTCATTATAAAATGTACAAGTCTATGGAAACTTGTATTTTATATTTGCCCTTTAACTATGGTTTTCATTATTCCAGATGTACCCGAACGTAAAATCTAAAAATCATTTTTTATTTCTATTAAAATTAGTCAAATCTGAGATAATTTTATTCAGCTCCCTTATAGTAAAATTGAATATTTTGTCAATTGTGCATACTTATAGAAATAAGACGTACGCTTGTCTCGATCATGCTACGATTTAACTCTCAGATCATAATTTCATTTTCCCTCCCTCTTCATAAGTTCCAATCTACTTTCTTCTCTGAAAGATTAATTCAAATACGTTTTTTCCTCTCATTACTCGAATCATGATTAAAATCAAATATCAAAAATAATTAGATACAACCACATCTTTTTTTCACATAAGAAATTGTTTAGTGTCTTCAGCATATAATATAAATAAACTTATCGACCATTTTTACATGCACTTGAACTTAAAAACAATTATATAAAACTATTGAGTGAAAAATATTATTAAAAAGTGCATACTTATAGAAATAAGACACTTGTCTCCATTATGCTACGATTTAACTCTCAGATCATAATTTCATCCTCCCTCCCCCTTCATAAGTTTCAATCTACTTTCTTCTCTGGAAGATTAATTCAAATACGTTTTTTCTTCTTATTACTCGATCGAATCATGATTAAATTGAAATATAAAAAACAGTTATATACTACTTAATTTTTAACACAAGAAATTGTTCAATGTCTTCAGCATCCAGTGCAATATAACTAAATTTATCAACAATTTTTACATGTACATATGTTTGAATTTAAAAACATTATTATTAAAAAGTGTAGCTTACAAAAACAAGATATTTGGCCCCCACATACTACAATTTAATTCTTACATCTTAGTCCCCCCCCCCCCCTCTCATAACTTTGTATCTTCTTTCTTCTCTAAAAGATTAATTCAAATAAATTCTCTCCTCATTACTTAAATCATAATTAAAATCAAATACCAAAACTAATTAAATACAACCACTTAATTTTTAACACAAGAGATTCTTCAATGTCTTCAGCATCCAATGCAATATAACTAAACTTATCAAAAACTTTTACATGTACGAGTATTAAGATTAGAAACACCTATACTACAGCACTATGAGTAATAGAGACTTTATTATCAAAAAGTGCAGCACGCCTGAAGAAACGAGTGTTCCAATGGTCGTTCTCGTACGTAGTAGTACGATTTACTCGTAGATCGGAGGAATGTCTTCCTCGTCCTCCTTCCTATTCTTGTTCCCATCCCCCCAATCCCCCACCTCATAAAGCACCCTTTGCTCTTCCGTTCCCCTCCAGTGTACACCAGTATTCAACTACCACCACTACCACTACTGTTATAGCTACTCTGCTACCGTTACTACCACTCTCACCAGTTGCACTACTACGGGGCAGGGAGGTAGGAGTAAACCACTCCACTTTCATTCAGCGTTTCTAAAAATAAAGTCCTTGATTCACAATGCATGAATGACAATCACACTCAAAGACACCGGCAACCACTTGTCAACTCGATTACCTGTCCGTGTGCGTTTAACAAAGCATACCTATACTTACGATTTTCCTATTCACAAATCTGCTTCTCGTTTTGTAAATTTTTTTTGCCCTTAATTTAAATTTTTGTCATGATTATTGAACGAGGAATGGACGTTAAATTGTTCAAAATGTATTTTTGTAGCCTTTTCATTTTTGGCAGTGGAAATGGTATTGTTGTATGTAAGACTCGTCATAGTCTGGGTACCTTAAAATAATTAAAAGGGGAGGATTTTTGGACAAAGTTTTCTATTTAAACTTTAAACAATAATATATATATATATATATATATGATGTGTTATCTAATCTATTGCAAATACATCATTGCCAGATTACTCTTATTATTAACAAATGTTTTTAATAGAAGTTGTTCAATTTAGAAAGGAGAGGGGTGCAATATAGTGTCATACATTTGATAATCAAAATTAATTTGCATACACGAAGGCCATCTTGAGATTTTTAAATGAAAACCTCTATTTTTTATTGGATATTCTCATAGCTTATCTCGAGAGCTTTGAAAAGTCTTATTTCTATTTTTTTATTAAATACAACCATTTGCTAGATAATTCTATTTGAAATTAAAGATATTCGAGCATATATATGTGTATACGCGTAGAGATAACACACTATTTCAATTGAACCTATAATTATATGCAGTTTTCAATCAAAATATCTGATAAACGACTGCGTGAAGTGACAACATTTTTAAGATGGTTTTAGAAGGCTCTCGAGGTGAGTTATGATAATGTGTAATAAAAATGAGGGATTTATATCGAGAAACTCAAAATAACCTTCATATGACCTTCGAGAAACGTTTGAAAGTCAAACCAATCGACTCAATGATATCCTCCTCTCGAAAAGTTAAACAAATTTTATTTGAAACATTCTTTGATAATGCTAATAGTTTAGGC
This sequence comes from Prorops nasuta, assembly GCF_024137725.1. Lineage (NCBI taxonomy): Eukaryota > Metazoa > Arthropoda > Insecta > Hymenoptera > Bethylidae > Prorops > Prorops nasuta. The sequence continues at coordinate 2,850,541 of NW_027116814.1, forward strand.
ACAAATTATTTGTCTGTAATAGATTAATCTGATACACCTTTTGTACCTAAATAGTTTGACCTTGAAGTACATCACAAAGGTCACGTCAAGGTCACTTTAATTTTCACACATTTAATAAGCTATTTTTTATTGCATATTATTGTAGCTTATATAAAAATCAATAACAAATCCACTTTTCATATTTTCATTTCATACAGTTATTTATGAGAAATTACAATTTGAAAGTAATCATAGATAAAAGACTGTGCTATATGTCGCGTTGCGGTCACACAAACAGTGTTTTAGTTCGATCTACAACCACGTGCAATTTCAAATCGAAATATTTGCAAATGACTGAATATGGAATAATAAATTCAAAAGGCCTCTGAAAAGCTTTTGAAATAAACCAAAAGAATATAAAAAAAATACACCATTTTATTTAAACAGAATCAACATGATCTTGACATAACCTTTGTGTTGTTTTTTCAGGTCAAATTAATAAAGTCAACAAATATATATTTGTCGAGTGCTAAAATTTCGGTATAAAACATTTTTTTTAAATACTTCAGTTTTGAGTTATTTCAGGGAGTCCAAACTTTTGGTACACACTATATAGTCGAATGTATATATGTGTTTGTACATATATCACAACCTTCAAGTTTCCTAATATTTTTGTTAAACCGAGAATTCCACTTTCATTCATCTCGAACTTATTTCAATAGATCAGTGGTAGCCACAATGAAGCTCAAAAAGCATGAATGAAAATTACATTGAAAAAGAATCACCGACTTGTTGCCTGTTGCCCCCTTGCCTCTCCCTATAAGAGGAAGGCTCCGTTCAAACCTTCTCTTTCTATCCTATACATCTGTTTCTCTTTGTCCTTCTAGAATACTATTCCCGATCACCTGTTGCTCCCTCACACTTTCGTTTTCAGTGTAAACAATTTTTTAATTGTATTTTTCCCTCTTTTTTCAGAAAATAAACTTCTGTCACTTTTAATTAACAAGTTTTGTAATCTAGTTTGAACAAATTTAGCTAAATACTTTGCGGTAAACATCAGAATGAAGCTGGAAATTCATAATTGATAATAAAATTGAAAGAAGAATCGTCCCAGTTTTTTGCTCATTGCCAAACTCACTTTTCCTGAAAAGAGGAAATTTGTATTGAGAAATTTGTTTTTTTTCCATCTTATATATTTTAAATTCTCTTCAACCTTTAAAAATACTGTTCCTAATCTTGTTTCGTTTGCACCTTCATTCTATAAAGTACACAAATTAATTAATGTTTTTTTTTTATATTTTTTCAAAAATTTAACATTTGTTACCATTAACCTAATTCATTATCTTCTATATAGGAAAATAGTAAATGCAATTATTAGGAACATTCAACAATCACCAAAATTACCAGAAATCACTGTTTTACAACCAATACATAATCACGTATCCCCTGTGTAACACATGGATGTTTAGCTGAAATTGGCTGTAAAAGAGCAATTTCTGACAGCTATGGTCGTCACAATAGAACCAAAAATACATAAATGCCAATGACAATGAAAGAAGAATTACCAACTTGTTGCCTGTGTTACAACCTCATCTCTCCACAAAACAGGAAGATTCGATCAAAATTCACTTTGTCCATCTTCTTTCTTCATCATTTACGAACACTGTCTCCTACCATCACTTATTAACTCACTGTTTTTTATTTATTTTTAAAATCGTATCTGACTTAAATTAAATTATGTAGAAAATTAAAATAACTCACCTTTAATTAGCAGAGGAAATAATCATATGAAAGAAAAAATGGTGTATTTCATTATGAAGCATGAAAAAAATGAAGCCAAACATTTCGCATTATAGCTAAGAACGAAAGCAGATTTTCATTCGTACGAGATAAGAGTTTTCAAACGTGACACCGAGCGCGTAATTCTATTTCATAATGTCTACATTTTGATAAATGTAGCTCCCCTCGAATAAGATTTAGCTTCCGCTTCAGCTTTAGGTACTCGTACAAACGTATCCTTGAAATTATTTAATAGCTCTCTCTGAAATTTGATGAAATACTTGAATGACTGGGAATGAAATTGCAATTATAAACTTAAGTAATTCCCTTAGGAAAATGACATTTGGACTTTTGGGTATTTTCAGATTTACTATAACGAAATTTAATTTTAAAAAAGTATACGGGGTCTGACTGTTAAAATGACCCAGAGCATAAATACACAAAACGACGTGTATCTCTATAATTATCAGAGATATCAAAATTTTGAATAAGACCTTTTCGAAACGTATTACGATTTGCATTCAAAAAGGTCTTATACAATTTTTTGATATCTCTGATAGTTATGTAGATACACGTTTTCTTATATTTATGCTATTGAACTTTTAACTGTTGGACCCTGTATAGAATATACAATTATTTTATTTTCTCTCCTAAATATATTTTTAAAACAAATAGGTTATAAAAAAAATGTTTTGAATAAAAACCTTAAGGCTCAGAATTGTTTACTTATCAGTCTCAAAATTTTCATATTTTTTGTCCTTATGAAGGATGGCGAAGGTCACCTTAATCTGTTTTAATGCAATTATATGGTTGTGTTGTATATTCATGTAACTTATCTTAAGAGGTTTCTACATAATAAGTTAATTTATCGTTTTATCCAAGTTATTACTAGATATTTCAACTTAAAATTGTTTATGGATTTCTGTGCAGGTGAATAAGTGTGTGCTACCATTACGAATATATATGCATTGTCGATTATCTATTTATAACTTCAAATCTAAATGTCTAGTAAAAGATTGGATGAAATGTTAAATTTATATAATGTGTTCAAAAGCTCTTTTGAAATTAACTACAAGAATACTATGTAATAAAAATATGGATCGTTCCATTTACCAAAGCATAAAGCGAACCTCACTTATCCTCTATAAAGATATACAAGATAAATTTTTTGATACTGCTAATTAGGGTACTCTAAATTCTGTCTAAAACTCTATCGTAAACGTTTTCTCCAAAACCCATTTGTCTACAAAATTATTAGGTAACAAAATTAAAATAGGACACCCTGTATAATGGAAGACGATAACTCTAGTATCATTTTAATTAAGGGGATGCATTTTCCGTCGAAAAAGTACTTCCAAATTATCTTCTACAATTTTAAAAAATTTGAATATTTTCAAAGTGACCAAATTAGCTCGTATTGATCTGCTTAATTAACGTAAAGGCTTATTTTTTAAATTAAAAAAAAAATTTGTTTAATCGGATATTAATAATAATATTTTATTTCCCATCAATAATTTTGAAAAAGGGAGCCTTTACGACGCTGCGCCAAACTTCAACGAGTAATTTGAGACCAAGAAGAACCAAATATTCCCATAAATGTAGAAGATTTTGTGAAAATACTGTGGTAGCGCAACAAGGAAAAATGTGCAAATTTGCCATTGTTGCGCTAGAACAGTATTTCCAAAAAATCTTCTACATTTATGGGAATATTTGCTTCTTGTTGGTCTTAAATTACTTGCTGAAATTTGACGCAGCGTCGTAAAGGCTCCCTTTTTCGAAATTATTGATGGGAAATAAAATATTATTGTTAATATTCGATTTCAAAAAAATTTTTTGTTTTAATCCAAAAATTAAGCCTTTACGTTAATTAAGCAGATCAATACGAGCCAATTTGGTCCTTATGAAAATATTCAAATTTTTAAAATTGTAGAAGATATATATGGAAGTACTTTTTCGCCGCGCAATGCTCCTCTTAAAAGGTATATATTAATTTTAATACAAATATTTTCATTATTTCAGACGCCTTTGGTTAATAAAAATATGCCCAAATTATGTCTTATATTGTTTAAGATTACTGATTACAATTTTAAGATTAGATTTAAAAAATTCAAAATAACACATCGAATGTGGTGAGATTAATCTAAATTAAATTCAGAATTTATTTTTAATAATTTATCAAAAAAGTTTTTTTGGCTGTCGATATTATTATTCTGGCACCAGTACAATATAATTCAAAATGGTGAGACTAATATCATATTATTATAGGTTACTTATCGGGTTTGCTATTACAATTTTAAAATTTAAATTATGAAAATCAATCAAAAATCTATCGGAATAATTTTTCTCCATCTCAGCGCATCCAAAAATTAATTACATGGACGTAGGGTTTAGTTATTTTTATTTTTTTATTATTTATTTTCTAGTTAGCCAATAAGGATTAAGTACAACAACAACAACATTATTTAATACCTGGATAATGATTTTTCGAAACTATAAGCAGATTATTGAAATCTAAATATACTTAAGGCATCACTAAACTAACACATGATGTTAAATGTTATTTACAGAAACTCAAAACTCTAAACATGTTTCTCTCAAAACATAAAATTTTCGGTAGTGAATAATGTAGCATATACAATTTTCAGTCAATTGAAACAAAATTTTGTATATCTATTTTTATAAATGTATTCGCTTCCACATAAACCTAATATCTTTTTCTTCTAAAATTAAAATTATTTATTACATTTTACACATTTCAATTTTGAATAAATGTTTTATTTAAAAAAAAAAGTGATCAAGATTTTTGTTAATACCATTTCATTAAATTTAGTTTCATACAAAGTAGACAAAATTATTACAAGAAAACGAGTTACAAAATTTTTCGCTTTTGATAATTATAGCAACCCGACCATTGCATGCTTTAAATTCAAAGAGGTGAATTCTATCACATATTTTGTTAACTATTTTTAAATATTTCATTGGAAACAAATAAAAACAATTTTATTTAAATCATGAATATTTTAAAAAAGGTATTATAAATTTAATTAGTTTTTTTTTTATTAAAAAATATGAGATAGAACAACTATCTACTGAATAATCTCTACTCATACACACAAAAGTATTTAGGATTTTGTTTTGAATATTTAAAATGCCGTTACAATAATAATTTGAATGATAGTACTTTTTGGGTGACATTTTTATTAAACGTAACATACAAATTAAAAAATTAAGGATAATAAAAATACTGATATTAAAAGGAAAGTATATAAAAACTGTTCACCCTTTCTTGTCCCACATTTCAAAAAAACTTTTACACTTTAGACAAGATAAAAATTACCATAGTTCAATTCTTCGAAAAAACTGACGCACTAAAAATTAAAAATGAATACAATATAACATCACAACATATTACAGAGCAAATGTTGACAATATTTGAACTTTATCTTTCCCTTATAAAACCAAACGCAAGTTATTTCTTTAAAAAGAAAATACTAATCTTTCGAATTTACTTGCATATAAAAAATATTTACATTAAAAATCAACATAATTTCTTGAACAATTTACAAGATACTCAAATACCTTAAACCTTAAAAATAATTCGTGTACATAAAAATTGTAAAAATATATCAGAAATTTAAAGAATAATAATAAATACAGAGAGATCCCACACAACAGTTTAAAAAATTAAATAACAATTCTATACACCGAAAAATCAACAAAACGTTGAATCTTAATAATACATTAAACAGTACTTCGATAATTAAGTAAACTAAAGAAATAATGTGGATTTTCCAAATATAGAATCGAGTCGACAATTTAAAAGCGTTAAATTAAAATAAAACGACTCTGTGCAATATCAAATGGCGTGTAAAAGTGACGAGGAAATTATATACGTAAAGCAACGGCAGCGATCCTTAATTTGAAATTGGAGAATTTGGAATTGAAGTTGAGGAGATGAAGAGAGGGTAAGCAGAATATTCCCATAGCGCTAAAGGAGATACAGCCCTGACACGGCGAAGGGGACCTCGAGCAGATCGATATCTCGACTTTCCATCGTGCGAGCACTGCGAACCGACTTGGAAATTCCAGTTTTGATTGCAATATCGCGGCTGAGCTCGCGAACGTTCAACCACTTTTTTTTAAACCATAACTATCGCCATAGAGAATTATCTATAAAGAATCGGATACAAATATTTCACCTTGTTCCAAATTCCGTGTGCTTGGCAAATAACCCTAATAGCACACATTTCCGAAGGTGGATGCTGAGGATCTTCTTGGTTTACCGGATCTTGCAAAATTAATCTGCGGTATTATAGTGTCGTTTTCTTAAAGAACCTTTTAGGAATCTTATCTATTCGACAACTTTTAGTCAAGTGTATAATTTCATAATATATTTAAGGATTTTTTTGGTTAATTTTGTAATGTAAAATATAAAAGTTTGTTCATAAAATATTACGTATAAAACACGTTTTTTTATATTTTTATAAAAGGTTTTGTATCATTAATTTAGCAGGATAGATTTTTGTTCTCTTGAATCTCTTTTACAAACATTCCATTTGTAGTTTACAATTCAATGTAGAATTTGTTGGGTTTTAATTTCTAGGCTTTGGTATAGCTACTTTGATGGATTCTGATTGAAATTTTCATTGTATTGTCTTACTTGCGATTAATATATGAAAAGAATAAATAGGGAAGAGCTTTAGATGCAATGAAGAGTTGTGAGATTTCAGTGATGATTGAAAGTCATTTTTAATATGCTGAAGTTCTCTGCATTTAGATTTTGGAATTGAGGGGGCCTAGGGAGAAAACAAGAACTTTGGACTCTTTTGGAACATTGTAACCTCTAATTTTCAATATCAAGAGCAGTTGTGTAGTTATCAGAAAGAAACAAACATATCACTGGAAAGACATTAAATTTCATACAGGCAAATCCTCTCTTGAGACTTTGGAAAATTTCGTTATATTGTACTACCAACCTGTTGTCAGAAATAAAAAATTTTCAAACAATAAGAACTTATATTTTAGAGTAAAATTGCTGCCAGCCTGTACAAGTTGAGACTTTTAATTCGCTAGATGTATAATATACAATAAAACTTCCTTTACTGATTATGAAGTACAACACGTAATTTAATAATTGTATAGAAGATTTTTGATTATTAATATAGTACAATAAAATGTTCTTCTGAATCTATTCTAGAAATATCATTCCTTTACCACCTTGCGATTACATGTCTAATTAGTTGCTGAGCTTTTAAATCCTCAAAAGAAAACACTAGGTACAGGACATCTAAAGAAAACATCAGAATTTGACATTTGTTATGAATTTTGTGTTATTTTCCCTGTTATATTAAAAGTACCTTTATTTTTATAATCATATCATCAACATTATCAGTTTCTACGTCTTTTCTAAAATCGATTTAAAAAAATACGTATAAATTTATTAATTTGACCATAAGATATGAAAGATTAAAAACACACGGATATGACATATCCGTCTACTCCTGAATCGGGATCGCAGGATACTGTTCTTCTTGAGGGTTAATCTTGTAAATTTTTAATATGACATATCGCTCACTGACTGCAGTAATGGCACAATTGAAAAAAATATAAATCTGAGTTAAGCCTCCGTAACAATTCTATTTCATATATTTTATTATTAAATAAAATTGACGCCAAGATAACTATTCTCTTTTTCACTTCTTAACGAATTTGCTACTTTTTATTAAAACGAACAGGTGATTAGAAAATATATTAGTCATTCGTTAAAATTAGACCTAATTTACTCATCGTTGGATCATGTAACACTGTTACAAATTCTATTACAATAAACTATATAATTTACTAATTATTTAATAATCTAAATCAGTTACTTAAAATTTATAATTTTGAGATTAGTTAATGTCACATAACTCTGAAATTTTGTTGTGCCGTTATTTCAGTCATGAAGTGATATTTTATGTTATACTTTCAACGAATTTTGGTGCATGATATAACGACACCATATATGTAGATGTACCTAGTAGAGGTATGACGCGAATTACTTATTTTTTTGAAACAATAGTATAAGATTCGACTCTGTGAAAAAAACACTTATACAATTTTTTAAAATTTTCAATATATTCAGAATTACATAATAATATTTTTAGGCCAAGGTTTTAAATAAATTTGTATATGCAATACTGTCGATAAATAATAATAATAGTAAAATACATATATTTAAGCATTTTTGTAGATATGATAAAAATAATAAAAAAGTATTAGGTTTTTTTACACATCACTATTATTTTTTTAATTACATAGGAATCCACTTAGGTGTGAATTTGTTAGAATGGCAGCCTGCAAAATTAATTATGTATCTTGTTAAATTGAATAATAAAAAAAAGTCATTACAGTTTTTATTAGCTTTTATCATACTACGAAAAACGATTTTATACTATTTTTAATATAATTCATATTTACTGAGTTACACAATTAAATTATAAGCTGTCAAGTTAACAATATCACACCCAAATGAATTCTTACATAAAAATTTGAAAAATGTTAATGATATAAAAAAAAGTTATTAAACTTTGTTCATCACAATTATCATATCGGAAAAAACTCCAATATATTTTTTTAATAACCTTATTATTAATCGAGCTGCAAAAGAATATACGCAGATTATCATCCTAAACATATTATTACATAACTCGAAAAATATCAACAATATAAAAACACTTTATAAGAACTTTCTTCTCAGAATCGAGTCTTGTATCCACTCTTCCAAGAAAATAAATAGTTCATGTTACGCCCTGTATAACCTGTGATTGACCGAGGGCTTTTTGTGCTATTTGTAGAAAATGCTAGTGCAGGAACGAAAGGTTTGAAAGTGATAAGAAGCTATCATTGGAAGGATATATTGGTTTAAAGGAGAAAGGGTTTTCGCACTGGAGAGTTCGTCCCGAGTAATCAAAATTAATTGAACGTACTACTTGGTCTCCTCGCTTGGTTCTGGAACGTCCTGTAGATTCTACGCCAGAGATAGATGGCGGAAGTGCCAGCTGTAATTTGGGAATTCCTAATTGCCTCGTAACGCTCGGGAGCGCGACGGAAATTGGGGCGAGTAACCCCGAGTACCCCGTCAACTGTTCTCTGCGCACACCCAGCCAAAGAGAACTGGTTCCAAAGTCGTCATCGTCAGTCCTGCCGGTCCTGCCGGTCCTGCCTACCCACCGCGTCTTAACCTCACTTTGAAAGCTTCAGACTGCTTCAGACCTACCGGAGCATTTTTACACGCAAATTCTAACACAGTCTTTATACTCTAACCGATTTTCTGTCGGTTAATCCAAATATTTGTGTTTACACAAATATTCTTTGGTTCCTAACCTATTTTTGTACAGGGTGTCGCGATTAAATCTGTTTTGAGGCTCGCTGGAAACGAGTATGCAATTTATTTGTTCAGCTTAAGGCATTAAGAGAGAGAGGATGAACTTGGGACTTATTTAATAAACAATTTGAATTTATTTTTTCTGTTTCATTTAAAAGACACTATCGAGGATGCAAAGCGATTAAAGCAATAATACACCCCGAATTTATCAGTAAAAAACTCCTCGGATCGCCTCTTAAACATATAGTTTTATATCCTACCTTGTTCTTCTCAACCTTCTCATCTTAATAATAATTTATCGCATAAAATACTTCCTCGTTGGTGAAAAAATCTCCAACCGCTTACAATCAAGTTTATGTAAAAAATAAACAACAGAAATAAAAGTTCGATCGCTGATTTAAAAAAAAGCAACGTTTTAATGAGGTTATCCGAACAATGATCTTTTTAATAACAAATGGTGGTAATACAATTAATTAAAAAAAGTTAAATTCTGCAATAATAGCATTGAACTTCGTATGTACTTAGTTCTTATAAACAATTGATGTGAATAACAAAAAAAATTATAAAAGAATGTAACGTTTCTAAAAAATTATATAGAGAGAGATATTTCTATAAAAACAAAATGAAGAAAATATTACCACGATCATAATAAATGGAAAAATGAATATACGTAAAAGTGAGGTTATAAAATTTTTCAACCATTCATATCTGACACCACAAACTCTTCACATAAAAAATTATTAGCAAGAACATTACAAAATTGTTAAAAAAAATAATGCGAAGGTACATCAATTTTGGTTTTATACGAAGGTCAAAACTGTCTTCATTAACAAGACTGTTAACGTAGCAGAAGAATGAATGTGATAAAACATGTTTTGTTGCAGCAATCTCAGAATTTATACTAGCTATAAGGTAAACGACATAAATACAAAAGATCCAGATAATATCGCTTTCAGATTTTCAGCATCCCATTAATAGCAGTTATTAATTATTTTAACTATTCGTGTGTAAATAATTGACACAAATATTGAACTAATAGAAAAAAGTCGAGAAACGCAGGTACGATTCTAGTACCAGCTACATTTTTTTTAAAATTCAGTAACACATTTTTTATGCTGAATATATATGGTATCAATTAATGAAAAAAAAAACTGAAATTGTATGCATAAAGTTTTTAACGAGAACTTTGAATGTGTTGATATAGCATTTTAAATTACACGTATAATTAACGTTAAAATTCAGATATCTTTTTATTTATATAAAATGATAAAAAAAATAGCATAGCATTTTCTGAAAAATGAAATGGAACAATTTAAATGTATTAATAATGAGTAAAAAGTAACGAGAATAATTACGATATACGATTACGTTGTTTCGTCAATGATGTTCGTAGTGGAAAAAATGAAGAAGGGGCTTGCGCATTCTCAGCAAGATTCTGTCGGCCAGGGACTACCTCGTTATTATTTGCCGAGTCGAGCCTTCCTCTCCAGAGAGAAAGAGAAGGAGAGAGAGAAATCCTCTCGATGTTAAAGCAAAATTGCTTGGTAATATTTTTAATTGTTCTTAAGATCGAAGAGAAAACGATAGCATAAAAATAATAATATACACTGATTTTGCGAGGAAACGACAGATCGTATTAAAAACAAATTCTCTTTTTCTCTTATTGGTTCTTAGGAATTCCCATGTAAATAACACAGAATCAGGCCTAGCCGTTCCCTCTTCGAGGAACAACTTGTAAACACAGCGAGTTTTTTCCTATCGCAAAGCGCTCGCTCGGATTTCCCTGAAAAGTATAGCAACATTGAGTAGCGTACCATCGCTGCTCCGTCTCAATTATGTTTACAGCAATTTCGAAAAATATTTCCCTGCTAAAGGTCGCGAAGCTAAAGCAAGGAAAAGGCTCGTCGTGCTTTCTCGTTGAGACGCTCTCCGCGGGATTCCCGCTTTATTATACCACGTTTTAAAATTTCCATTCCCCAAGGGCTGGGATATAAAAAGGCTTGGAAATTTGAATAATTTCAAATAAATCTTTCTTCCACGTCAATTCAAATTTCAAAATTGACTCATGTTTTCCAGTAAAAAAAAATAAAAATTGATGCAAAATATCATTTTACAGCGTATTAGATAGTTAACTTTAAAACGGTTATTAATTTAAGTTTATTTTTAGAAGAAAAACCTGTGTATAAATACTATTTTCCGTTAACATACTTAGAAACCACTATTTCCTCCTTCGCATCGAAGAGAATTATTTTTAAAGTTTTAAAAATTGAATTCCCTAAGGACCAGGATAAAAAAACAAAAACTAGAACAATAAAAGAAATTTTTAAATAAATATTATTTCCATATCGCAATTTGACCTTAGAAAATGATCATTATTTCTAACAAGACCTCTCCATCAATAAATCAATACAATACGATTTTTCAAGTTTGATCGTTAACCTCAAAACGACTATTAATCTCAATTTATTCTCTTACAAGAGTAAATCCATGGATAAAGAGAATTTTCCGCAGAATTTGTTACAAATCATTGGAGTTATTCCCTGTGTAATGTTGAAAAGAGTAGCATTTAAATGTGGATTATCGTGAGGTGAGAAAATAGTGAGATAAGTTTGTGAGTTATCGAGTGAATTTGTGTGTACACATATATATATATAGAAAAAGAGAAAATAAGAGAGAGAGGTAGTTGGTAATAATTCGCGTTAGAAAGACTCTAGATGGCGAAGAGAAGAGTTGAGTTAGGTAGCGAAGCGAGCCGCTCACAGCTAAATATATCTCTCTCTAGAGTTGCTCAAGGTCACGCGGCTTGGATTTGCCACGATAAAGCCAGCCCCTTCCCTCGACTGCTAGGCTCCCCCCCCCCCCCTCCCTCTACCACTTTACCACCCGATCACCAGAGTCATCGTGTTTGTGTCGTTGCGTTGGCATCCGCGTCAACACACACACGCGCGCACATTTACGTCCCGTACTCTCTCCCATCGCACACATCACCAACTCACCCACTATTCCTGCTCGTGGCCCACATGTTCTCCTCGCAACAATGTCTATATGTCGCCCACCATATGAAACACGTGTTCTCCCCTCCAAAGCCACTATACCAATACTATTCGCAATGCACTTTAACTCGATCGCGTGGACATGCCTCTCTTTCCTTCCTATTCTCTTTCAGTTTTCAACTTTCCGACCTTTTAATTTCCCGTTTCGTCACCCACCTAACCTCTTTGTGGAGTGAAATCGGTATTTTTTTTAAGTCACTTTATTTTATTGATATATCAACTTTGTAAAAGGGTTTTTGCTAGAAATGTGGCAAAAAGATTCGTAAAATGTTTTTGGAATGTTTATACTGTAGGATGGAATTTTTGTTTGACTACTTTTTTTTAATAAGGATAGTTTGTTTATTTGGAGTATGTTTCGTAGATTTTTGTAGATACGAATAATTTAATTTTTGTTGTATTTTTAGTTATGTAATTATATATATATATATATATTTATTTATATAATTTAATAATACTTTGTGGTAGAATATATATATATAGTATATATTGTTCTATGAAATTATGAATGATTTCCCACGATGAACTTTCGTGATATACGTGTATGGTAGGGTGCCAGTAACTATATCGTTTAGCCTAAGTTATGGCAACGAAGTAGTAATTAGCTATAATGTACATCCAATTGCATCGCGATCGTCATATTAAGTGGATTGGTGGCTCGTTGATAGTCGCTGCAACATTTTCATTCACTAGAATTGACTGTCGTGATGTATATTGCCACGAGTGACTCACCCATTAAACGATACGTTATTCCTTTTGCAACATTTCACTTTAATACCTTTTCACGACATCACTTTCATATAATCAATGCATGTAAATAAGACTTGATTAAATCTGCAAAACAAATCAAGCTATACACCGCTTATCTGTGGTTAACAATAAAAATAAAAATAGTTCAAATAATGTTTATGTTTTGATGTTTTTTTTAGTTCAGATCTTTTGCCACGAGTGACTCACCCATTAAACGATACGTTATTCCTTTTGCAATATTTCACTTTAATATCTTTTTACGACATCACTTTAATATAATCAATGAATGTAAATAAGACTTATAATTAAATCTGTAAAATAAATCAAGCGATACACCGGTTATCTGTGGTTAACAATTAAAACAAAAATAATTCAAATAATGTTTATGTTTTGATATTTTTTTTATTCAAATCTTTTAGTTAAATTTATAAGTTTTTATTAAGTTATAATAATAAACAAGCACAGTTTTTAAAGCATCGTACAGATTTATAAGGTAAGTTTATGTTAAAGGATATTGCATTTCATACTCCGGACATAAACTTCCGGAACCAAACGGACACGATTGACCTGTTGCTGATGACGTGTAATTACCAGCTAAAGGTCACTCTTTAAAAATTTTCGATGTAGCGATTGTGCAGAGTGTAGATCTATCACTAGAAAAGTTTTAATTTTTAAATTAGTATAGAAAAAAAAAATAGTCAATTCTAATTAACAGTATAGAGCGGTTGTTTAAACGAACCTGCTAAACGTTATTGAAAAATATTGTTATTCTTATACAGAGAGTAAACGTTAATTAGTTTTATAGGAGCTTCCCGTGGGATACCGTATTGTGCACATTGGCGTAGGTATCAGAAATAACGCTGAAATATCAAATTTATTTCAGCTCGTTCCGTTTTTAATATTCAATTATTTTACAGTTAAAAATAATACGAAGATAATAACCTTCTCAGCTTCAATTAAAACATTCAATTAAGAAGCAGCGATAATAATGAATCCTTCCTTCGAGTTATTATAACGTTGAACATTTACACAACATAACTAATGAATTATTTCTTAAAATAAATAACAAACCAATTAAAGTACTTAATTTTTTTTCGTACGTTAAGTAACAAAATTACTCCACAATTTTAACATATAAAAAAATGTTCTATATATATACGCTTATTCGAACGTAAATATTTGTTGGAAAATCCTAATTACTAAACAAAAATAATTAGCGAAGAAGATTGAAAATGTTTTTCAGTACGATAAGAGTCGGATTTAAGGTTAGGTCGTTATGGAAGCGCGTGGTACAGTATGAATAATAATCGAAGGAAGGAGCAAAAGTGGAAGTGGATGTGGCAACCCTGGAGGCCAGGCAGTGCCGGGGTTGAATTTCAAGCGCCCGAGGGACAGAGCAGAGGGGGTCGGATGAAGTTCTTTTGTATAAGGGACACGAGGGCTCCGCCGCTGCTCGGTATATAACGGTGCACCGACCGCCATATTGCTTATGGTCCGAGGCTTATGCCTGCCTTCCTTTTCTGCCTGCTGCTCTACCATAGCCGCTTTTCGAGGCCAGTTAGGAGTTAGGACCGTAAAACGGAGATCCCCTTTTTCCTTTTCCGTTAGCAACATTTGTACCCTGAAAATTTATGCTTCATTAATGTTTCGGAATAACCTCAATTATCTTACCTGCGTTCTCCTTCTGTACAATATTCGACCGGAATAACATCGACAATTTCATTATCCGAAAAGCTTAAACTTGCTCCACCTGGTTTGAAATTGGCAAGGTTTCGCGAGGATGAAAAGTGAAATTGGGGATAAACGGAGGTAGAGCGGGGGCCCTCGAGTCGTTCTAGAATCAAAAAACTTCAATTTACCGCCCACCCATGGAAGCAATTCCAAAGTAGTGCGCATGCTCCTCCTTTAATCCTGTATGAGACGTTCGGCATAAATTGCCAGTGAGTTTCGTTCTTTCTCAGTGCGGTAAGAGTAACGCCAGTGGAAAGTTACCGGCGCACGAAACAGACTTGGCACTTTCCACAAGCTGCTTCTCCTTCGACAACTCTCGCCTCGAGCTTCGGAGCAGCTCGGAGTAGTGACGAAAGATTGTGGGAATTCGGGACCCCCACTTTGACTCCCCAACGCTCACCACGGTATAGGGAGTGGAGCTTATGGTGGGGGCACCGAATTCCCACAATCTTTCGTCGCTGCCTCGGGTTAGTCCGGACCACTTCGGACTTGTTCGGACTTGGGCTCGACTCTTTGGCCTCACTCACCAGTGTGACAGACAGGCGACTCTTCTTAGCTCAAGCCCGTTGAAGCTGTCGAGGCTGTGTTCAGTTAGTAAATATCCACCAAGTCCACGCTTCGCCTCGGTGTGAAATAATCGCACGCCCGCAGAAGTGCATTTGTATGAGAGCGTTCTACTCTTGTACTGCTCTGCCACAGTCAGCCTTTCGCAAAGCCAACGAACGAGTTGATCAACCGTTCCCTGCAAATGCACTTGAAATATTACAAACACATTTTCAAAATATATCGCACTATTAATATCGTAAACGTACTTTTACTTCGAGGTACAACTTACGTTTCGTACTACATGGCTGCGTTTGAATTATGAGAAAACTTGGTTGAATCTCACTTGTGACGTCACTGGCAAAGTCACTCAAGCGCGAATGAAAACTAAATAAAGTTATTGTTTCTGTTAAGGTAGTTCCTGCTGTTGATTCAGACTGTACTAGTCGGACATGTTTTAATTTTGAAATAAAAAAATTTTGCTTTATAATTGGATAAATCCTGTTTATGCTTCCATAATTGTTGAAACATAATGTAAAAACTGTTTTACAAATAAAGATAACTTAAGAGGTATACTAAATTCAAAACGAAAATGAAAAAAATACCGACAACAAAATGGCATCTGATGCAAATAAATATAAAGGTGAAATACTTTCTTGTCCATTGTGTTTCAAACATTACTTAATATATCAGCATTAATTATTCAATTATATGGCAAAATTAATTTTATTTCAAATTTAAAACCAGTCTGACTAATCAGTCAGAATCAGCCACAGAAGCAACGTTAATATTATTACAAAAAGTCAATAATTACTTTACATTTGCGTTCAAGTGATAGCTATCCTGAATTTCAAACTTTATTCGTGACGCCACTAGTGAGATTTAACTGATTACCAAACCTTTTCGAGCTTTACTTTCCAATTTCAATGAGCTTTGATTATTTTGTAGCTTATGGTAAAAGGAGAGATACATTGCTTGTTTATATGGATTTTAATAGGGTACAAGAAAAACAAATAAGTTTTTACATTTCTAATTATTTCGATTCCACTGAAAAAGTCTAATATATTTCACAATAACAATATAATCAAACTATAAGAATGTAATCTTGAAAAAAAATACCTCCTTTTTAACTAAAAAAAATACGAAACTTTACTACAATCTAAATATCATAATTGGATCATTTGCTTGTAAGTTTCGATACACGAGTAAAGCTCTACAAACGAAACATATCTTTGACAAACAATCGTTGACGCAAGTCCGCTTGGTTATAATCCAAACAACAGTTTTCAGGAAATATCAACCAATAATTTTGTATAAACTGCATTATTACAAATAACGTGATAATTTTAGCGTAATAAATTTATCATTTAAACGATGGGTTTTAAATTAGTTAGTTTGATTTTGGAAAATAGTGTGGAGATTTTTAAGCATGATGCATAATGTAGATCGGGGACGCTAGCGTATATCAACAGGGGAGACGTATACACGCTGACGTTGGAGGTTAGGTTAGTGTTGACGCGTCTCGCAGAGTTCTGTGTGCGAGGCAGGCTCGTTGAAATAACGCCTTGCACGCACACACAAACGCACACGGATAACGCAACAGAGCACACATTCCCTTGCAAATACAGCGAGGTACATGTTCAAAATACGAAATGCACGAGTGCTCACCGCTCGGTCAGACCACATGCTCCCTGCCAACAATGTTCCAACCTCCCAACCAACACAGCCATCGCTTCCTACAAACTATATATATATATATATATATATATATATATCTCCCAGCCACGCGTTTTCTTTAACGTACTCTAATATTATGATTCACACTGCGAAACATTGACGCATATACCGGCTTCTCCGGCATTAGGAAACATGCTCGATACTGACAAACGTGTACAGAAAGTTGCACGTATCTCCAGGTCCGTACGTGTGTAAGTAGATATAGGGGCCATATGTCTCGCTATCGCCACTGAGCCACCAATACACAAATCTTGTATTACGCCGGTATATCGCAACGACAGCGCATATGCCAGACTAACCTCAAACAGCGCCTGTCAGCATGCTGGAGATACACAGCTCCTCTCTTCTCCTCTCTTCTCCCACCACCCGTGTTTAGCTCTCCAAAAATCACCATTTTCCTAAAATATTCAACAATTTTTCTCCGCTTTAGCAGACTCGGTTCTTTCGTTAATTTTTTATGGTGGATCGATTGACACTGCAATGGGTCAAAAATTCAAGGAAGTGAAATAAAATTGTCCCAACTGCTCTTAGTATACAGGGTGTCTTAATTTTTAATCGGTTCAAGTAATTATCTTGAATAGTATGCGAAATATGGAATAATGTTTCGGATAAAAGTTATCTGATCTCGAGGGGAATGCAGAATGGTAGTGTTGGTTTGACCTTGGAAGTCGTGCTGAAGAAAATATGAAGGTTACCTTCAGTTTTTTTATGAAAATGATTATTTTTTATTATATATTCTTGTAGATTATATCAGAAGCTTTCATAGACTCTCTTATTAGTTTTTCATTAAACCGTACCGTTTATGAGATATTTTGATTTAAAATTGTATATAGGAATGGGTTTGTGATTAGTGTGCGTGACCGTTGCGTGTGTATAGGCATAGTGCTGCTTACCTATACGTGTACTTTCAAATCGAAATATCTCGTAAACGATTGGATAAAATACAAAAATGATACTGAGATCTTCGAAAGCTCTCAATATAAGCTACAAGAATATGCAATAAACAATTAAGGGTTTCATTAAAAAACTCAAGGTGACCTTTGTATTTGCCTCGGCACACTTTCCAAGAACAAATTAATGATACCAACTTATGTCCCGCTCGAAGTCAGATAACTTTTATCTTAAACATTTTTCTGTGGTTCGTTCACTTTTCGAGATAATTGCCTAGACGACTAAAATTGAACACCCCGTAAGTGTATCAATCGCTTTAGCCACATTGTGCAAACGAAATATGATTTTGGGCGAAGCATTAAAATATGCGAGCTTTATTTTCGTTTGTAGAATATTAATAAAATACTGTAAAAGTTACTAAAAGCTTTTTGACACGTACTAAAAGCTCGGTATTTATGGTCGATGATTCTTGAAGCATTTCCGGTTCCTCATTGCGGCCGAACAAGTAGCGGGCAGCGATCAGTACGAGGAAAAGGTTTCAACCATCCAACGCATATAATCAGCTTTAACCCGCTGATCTCTTTAAAAGCGACGGCGTTAAGTCTGCTGCATTAAATACTAGTTTATAAAAATACCTCTATATTGCATTAAGTATATACTTCCTTTATGGTAGAATATTTCTTTCCACGATCTCACCTTCATTTTCTTCAAGAATTTTATCATTCAACATAGAAACACAGTTTTCATCAAATGCTTAATACACTTAGTAGACACCTACATCAATTGAAGACGTTTGTAAATACTGAAAAACAATTGCTGGTAACCTATAAAATAAAAGTCAAAAAAGCAGATTAATACCATGCAGTTGGTAAAGCAGTTGATTTAATGAGAAACTTTACAATTTGTATGAAACAATATCTTTCTCACACGGAATTACCGTCCACCTACCACGAAACACTTTTTACACTGTAATTTTTTAGGTTATCCGCAACTGATTTTCAGTATTTACAACGGTCGTATTTCATTAGCCGATATACACAGTTTTAGTGCAGAGTGAAGAAAGAACATTATTGATAATGCAAAGATTTTATAAACGTAAACTACTCGATGAGATAAACACCGCATCTTTTGCTAGCGTAGGTAGGCCGCGGAGTATACAATCGTGGACCGGGAGGGAAAGGAACTTCTCTTCTCCACATAACCAGAAACAGCTGACGTTTGGCGCTAATGCGGCTGCCAATTGCCATAGTGCTATGACGCGTGGCGCCACCGTCGAGCGTAAACATACGAAAACATTGGCCCGATCCATGCACATGCGCTACATAACCCCCCGATCTTAGAATTCAAGTCCACTGTCACTTTTTACACTTCATAATTTGCAAGCTGTTCGCGATTACCAAGGATTTACATTAATGTAGCTCAGTTTTTCATTGCAGGACGCGACAACCATTGTGGGTTTTGTACAAACCTACTCTGTAAGTGGTGTTATTATTTGTTCCAACTGTGTACTCTCGGAACTTATTAATGATACTAACTAAAATCTCTCGTTTAAAACATGATAATCCTACCAATCCTGACTTTAACAAACATGAAAAACGTTCTCAACCAGCAGGATTTTGCTGGAAATTAATAATTTTACATAAAAGCTTTGGTGTACACTTTATTCTGAGGCAAAGCGTGCGTTAAGGCCCTACTTGTAATTCCTCATTCGCATACTGCATATTCTTGGATATCTGTGGTACTCTCTACACCCTACAGGGTGTCACTTCTGAATTATTTTAAGTCTGGTACTTTTGAAACGTTAAATAAATGATTGCTTAGAATTTTTTTATTTAAACTTTAATCAAAAAGTTTTTAAATAATTAAAATCTTAGTTAAGTTGGCAGTTTGCTAACGAAGTTTGATGGATGAATCTAGGTTACCAGATTGTGCTACCGATATCTTGCCTATTT
Source organism: Prorops nasuta (assembly GCF_024137725.1). Lineage (NCBI taxonomy): Eukaryota > Metazoa > Arthropoda > Insecta > Hymenoptera > Bethylidae > Prorops > Prorops nasuta. Next base: position 2,870,319 of record NW_027116814.1, read on the forward strand.
ATACGTTTTGAAATAAATTTTTTTTAAATTTCGGTATATTAAGAGGGGATTAATAAATTTGATAAATTCTCTCCTTAACCATTACAGGGCTGGCGTGGCCACTTTAGTGGCCATTAAAGGGAGTGGGGGGGGGGGGGGGGAGTTCAGTTGGACATGTTGGGCCCACATGTAAATAAATTGGCCTTATCTGTGATATCATTTTTGAACTAAAAAGGCGGTCTTTTAAAGGTTAAAAACCTATCTCCTCTAGGATTTTGGATTCGACAATTCCCAAATGGCCACCCTGTATATGCACTCCATATACAGTTACGGGTAAAATATAAGCCGTGTTGTAAATCTTCGAATTCGTCGAACAGCTTCTACAGTAATTCCCCGAGAAATAAAATAAGTTGATGATTCTGCCAATTCCCTTGTTAAAAATTACAAAGAGATTTTCAGCTTTTATCCCTTGAAATGTCTCAGTTTCTTCTCGAACACAAAACTTGTCGACCTTTGTTTTTAATCCGACCTGAGAAATTTCCAACTTGTATAATTCTCAGAAAATGGACCATTTAACAACAACAATACCAAGTACATTGCTATATTTGTACATTGAAACAGTTATGTGGTCAATCATTATTGCAATTAAATGATGAGAAAATACACATTTGCTTGAAATTTATACTCGGAGCTGCAAAAAAAATTATGTTAAATCTAGCGAAAATTTTTTGCATGTCAGAGCATATTTACCGTTCAACTAGTACACTTCGCTTAGAGTTGCTTGTGGTATGTTAACTTCAAACGGCATTTTAATCGGATTCCCTGCGCGTTATAATTCCTAGATCAAATAATAAACTCACTTTCCCCCGGAAATCCTTTTAAGGGCTTATAACCGTTTATAAGGTTCTCTATCTGAAAATTGAATATGTAAATATTTAGTCCAAAAAAAAAAATATTGCAAGCAGTTGTAAGAAATGTTCGTACACCTCGATATTGTATTTCGTATAAAAAGCAGTTTGAAATGTTGGATAGAAACGTCAACGTCTATCCCCTCAGTCACACAAAGATATACGTACACAAATTTTACCAATGTATATTTCGAATAACGTATTTTATATACCTAAATGAACTACAGTGAGTAAACATTTTAATAATTTCTATCTAAAAAATATGACAGATTTTAAGGAGAATCGTTAGCGTTATAGAGACAGGAAAGGGTATCTCGTGGGTATTGAAATACTTGGGGTAGAGACGTTGAGTCTGATGGTAAAGGTGGGCAGGGGCAGGAGTGGCAGGACACAGACAAGCACAGGCAGGCAGGCAGGCAAGCAAGCAAACAGGCAGGCAAGCAGCAAGCAGGCAGAGCACAGCGTTAGCATCGATTTCCAGTCGGACAAGCCAAGCAACTCGATCGAGCGAACGGTACGCTCCTCCACAAGGAAATATCGAGCGTGGCTCCTCGTAGGAGTCGCTTGGTTTACAGGAGAAACGCGCGAGACCCGTTCTGCTTGCCCGCCCGTCTTCTAATCGAATATTTTCGTCGTCGAATACGCGTAATAAAGGTAGCGTTCTCTATCCCCTATACTTACCTCTTTGTCTAGTATGCAGGCAGACCGAGAACGTTCGACAAGGACAAAGCGTTGTAGGGGAGGTTAGGATTCCTCGAGAGTGGGGATTTATTCCAGGGAGCGAGAAAGAGCGAGAAAGAGCGAGAGAAAGAGGAATTAGAGAGAAACAACAATATTACAGCTGTGGGAAGCTGAAATAGATCGGGTAGATAGAGCGAAAAACGTCCGTGTTATTGCCAAGAGGGAAAGGAACGAGGTTATTGGATGGAGAGAGTAAAAGATATATCTTCGTGTTTTGGCCAGAGTAGAGAGCAGGAGAGGTTATGTATGCATACTGAGCGCGCGATATACCGACGTCCGTACTATGGAGAGAGACAAAGATAGGGGGAGAGTGGAGGGGGTAGCGCATTAGGAGTGGAGAGGGCAGCAGTAAATTGAGAGGCAGAGTGAGAGAGGAGTCTGGTTAAATAGAGAGAGATATATCTATAGTATATACCGACGTTATAGCTACGGGCACGCTGGTGCTTCATCGGATATGTATATGTATATATATATAGAGAGGAGAAACTTTGTAGTTGTGTTGGAACAGAAAGGAAGGAAAAAGGGAGAGAGAGAGAGAGAGAGACCTCAGGGGAGAAATGAGATAGAGATAAATATGAGAGCCGGAGACAGCTGTATTCGTATATAGACGAGATGAGGGGAAATCTTGATGGTATTGGTAGCAGAGAAGGGAAAACGGTCAGGCGGGCCAATAGGGATGGTGAGTAACGGGTGGTCGGGAGGGGGAAGGGGAATGAGAAGGCATCGAAGCTGCTGCCCTCATACGGTCGTTAGTACCACTACAGACAGCAGCGGAGACGGAGAGGCCAGGACTGGCTCGCTATTGGCTTGCTGCGCGACCTCACTCTCTCGCGTTCTCGTTTCTCGCAACGAGAGTTCTGCTCGTTCTTTCATTCGTTCACACACGATACGCAACATGAAAAAAGTTGCTTGTGTGTGAGACTAGTCAGCACTTGGCCAGGGAAGGAAAGAGCAAGAGGGCAAAAGTTGGAGCGTTGCGCATACGCACGTATTTTCAGGCGCGGTAGAAGGCTGAGCGAGACGGATGTAGAGAGAGGGAACGAGGGAGTGAGCGAGGGAGGGGGGAATGGAAGGAAGAGCGTGAGCGCACGTACACATGCGCATGTAACATGTATACGCGCGTACATACAGTAAACGTAGCGATACGTGCAGCGCAACAGAGAGGCAGACGCGAGGCAAGCGGGAGAGTTCCGACGAGGCCGTGTTGAGTTGAGCGAGGGAAAAAGAGTCGCTCGCACACACCGTGCGACCGCCGTCCTTGTCGCCTCTCCCGCCTCTGCGAGCAGTCGTCTCGTCGATGTGCCGCAGCCAACCGGAACAGCTCTTACGTTTATACGCGCACCAACGAATAAACCTACAAATGGCAATAGAGGTCCTAAATGCCACGATTGGCAACTGATCGGTGAGTAAGACCGAGTTCCTCCAAGGGTCGATCTTAAAGGTCGGGGAAAAAGTACGAAAAAAGATAGAGTGAGAGTTTTAGTGAATATTTGGAGGAGTAACGGAAAAGGAAGGGAGCATTTTACAAGAAGTCACCGTTTTCGCCTTCGGGGCCGAGCCGGTACTGTGTGTTGGAACGGGGAAATTTGGAGAGGAACGAGGGTGAAAGAGGAAGGTCGTGAATGAAAGATAGATAGATAGACAGATAAAGAAAGAAAGAAAGAGAGAGAGAGAGAGAGAGAGAGAGAGAGAATAGCGGTAGTAGTGGTAGTGGTGGTGGTTGGTATCGAAGGAGGGGATAGTGGGTTAGCGAGGAGAGAGAGAAGGAGAAACACGCCGAGCGGTGCTGCTCCCTATTGGCGACGTCGAGTCGCCCTCCCCACCCAGGACAGTCGAACGAGGTCCTCGCCAGCTCTTGGTGCATCGTTTTCCCTCGTTGGGAAGCCTATGCTCGACTCTCCTCAAGTCCCTCGCGAACTCTGACTGCTGCTGTTACTGCTCTTCTGCTCCAAAGTGAGAAACTTAGTGCTGTACAAAACTTTACGTGGAATTGTGATTTCTGTGACTCCTATAAAGTGCTCCATTGTTTCGTCTTTACGCTTCACACGTTCCTTAGAGTCGAGCTTTCCATCGTTACTGGTTTGCCTCTCCGTGCGCGTGTTTGCCGTTTGGTCTGAAATTCCAAGCGCACGCGAGAGAGAGAGAGAGAGAGAGAGAAAGAAAGGAAAGAGAGAGTGAGAAAGCGTCCCACGCGTGTGTGTCGCGTATCGCGCTGTGCCGGTGAAAACGAGGGAGCTGGAGGAAGGTGGAGGGTAAAATAGGACTTCTCGCGGGGTCCTCTCGTGGAGAGGGGTACGAAAACACGGAGGATCGAGCTTATAGCTTTCGCGACGAGGACAGAGATAGGAAGAGGCTACTAAGGTATAGCAGAAGGTATTGGATAGAGAAGCTCTGGAGGCGCTGTCTGCCGGCCATTTTTCGAAGCTCAGTTATCACAATGGCTTCCGTGAAAGACACGGCGACTTTCTTCGCGGAGGGCACCGCGAATCAGTTCGAACACGTACTCAAGCTGTATCCGCAAGCACTCAGATTGAAGGCCGATAGGAAGCTCAAAAAACCGGAGGAGCTGATCAAGCTGGACAACTGGTAAGTGAGAGAAACTAGGAGAAGGAGAGAGCGAGAGAGACAGCAGAGCGAGCTACGCCCGTGCTCGGCCTCTCCGAGGGGCTGGCTTCCTCCACGGGCTCGCAACGGACAATGAACCCGCGGGTGCACCAGTTGAAGTCATCTACCATGCATTACCTGCTCCCTCGCACCACCTCCCTCGCTAACTTCCCATCCCACTCCCCTCTCCCCTCCCTGCGCATCCCCTTTTCCTATTTACATATCTCATCCTACTATCTTATTCCTTCGAAACGATATTGTCCACCCAACAATCGTTCATCCTACGATCCACGCATCACGCGGCGACCAACATTCGCTATAATGCAATATATATTATTCCCCCTTTTCTTCCCCACCCCTTCCACCCTCCAACCCCTTAAACCATTTTAAATTCGAGCCAACTTCGTAGCGTCCCTAATTAAAGAAACACCGGCTATACTTTCCTTCACCTCTGCACAATTTCAATACCTTTTTACCACTACTGATTTTTCTCTGACTGCGTTGAATATGTTTGTGAATCAATTGGCACTATATTACTAACTCAAACAGTTTATTTTGATTTTTCCGGAGTCTTACTGTGTGCTTTTCAGAGAATAACGCTAGCTCTAACCTTGAATTTTGCATAACGCTTATAAAAGATCATTTTATTTGATTCTTCTGGAGAAACGTGAAAAGTTTTACTCGCGTTGATCGTGATCCAAGGATTTCAACTCGAGAGCTAGGCGTTCCTAGTAGCGACTTACCCAATGGAATTGTATTACGAATCTAATTAATAGGAAAGAGGTTATATTTGTGTGATTTTCGATGAAAAGTTTTCTTGCTGTGAAGGCATCTGTGCAGTTTTCGGTAAAATTTTGGAACAGTTTGGTGGGTTGGCTTGTGAAGAATCGAGAGAACTTTGTTGCTTTGTTACTCGTGAAATCGCCAGTGTTGCCACGTTTCTCGCTTCTCGGCATATTTCTGCTGCGACTTGCGAGCAAGCATTTTAATTCTTCAGTTTTCTATTGAAAACTTGTGGAATTGTTTCGCGACTAGTGGCGAGCGTGATTTATTTGGAGAATCTACTTGTAGCCTGATAGATTTTCAAGTGGAGAAGTGTCGTGGCAACAGCGACGGTGAAAGAGCCACCCGCTGGCGTCGCTTTCACAGCGTCGGACAACTGGCCCCACTCGAATATACTGTTAGCTACAACCTTTCTCCACTCTTCTTTTCGTCATTCTTTTTCAAATTCCACTTTTTCATCATTTTCCCTCTTCACCTCTAATATTCCGTGAAAGAAAGTAATAACTGTGTACGGAATACTTCATTGTTCCATTAATATTTAACCATTAACCATCTTTACTTTTTTTTTCAAGCCCTTGAAAGAAGAATACACATAACAAAAGCACATTTACAGTGTATTCTCTATTTGCAAATAAACAAGAAACAGCTGAAAGGGTTCGATTCAGCAGCCGAGCACATTTATTAATGGTGATGGAAAACAAAACAAACCGTTTTAACGAGTGTGATAGAGACACAAGCTAGCTCGAGAAACGAACATTTCCCATCTTTTGTACTGTTTTCTTTGATATTTCAGTGACTTTTCCATATTTTAAAATCACTTTTGATGTTCGTGTGTCCAATGCAATTCGACCTATAACTTGTATTCAAAACACTGTTTTCTCGGTACTCGTCGGTACAAAAAACTTGCTGATGCTTTTTGAAGATTCAAAACATTTATCAAGCACGCTATGATCCAGTTTACCAAGAATCTGATACTTCAGTGTTATAACGAAGGGAAACCTTTTCGTTATTTCATTGTTATATTAAAATACGAAATAAATTTGTTGTACTGAAGTTTTTCAAAAATCCACTCGAGGTGATTCAGCAATAAATAGTAATTTTTTCGATTATCGCGGCCAATAAGCTTTAATTTGAAGTATATAATAAACAAACGATCGATTACTCACGCATGAGATGTAAGCTGACACATTGAAATTGATAAATGAGCTTTGAGTAGCTTTTAAATAATGATTTCTGTAATTAAATAAAAATCTAACGAGTAAAGAGAAATGAAAATAAAATGAAAGAACGCTTGGTTTTGCCAAATATTAATATTGATGAAACAATAATAATACAGGATTCTTTTTTTTTCAAGTTTATTATTTCTACGAAATAGTTTCTTTTTTATAATAAACCCTTGAACATTTTTTTTAATTACTAGGGTTTTCAGTATAATTGGCCGATTATTATGCCATTCCGCATGCTACGTTGCTTTTCTTTTTTACAATTGCTAAGATTTTAATACTAGTTGGAGAGCCTTGACCCAATATTTCAATAATATTGCTGCCAATGTCCTATAAGATTATTTGACTTAGTTATTAAGTAATGCCAAGGAGATTAAACGTTGTTTATTAATTATTCAATTTCATTATTAAAAAATAATGAGCCGAATGAACAGGAAATTAAATACCACTGAAATTTTCTCTTACCCCAAAGAAAAATTTTGCTTGATTTTACCGTTCTTCTTTACAAGCCCAGAATTTTAACATAAAGAGTTGATTTTATTTTTCATGTAACAATTAAAATTAACATAGCAATTTTTTTCTTTTTCCAAAAAATAAATTTACTTATTTTTATGGCTATGTGTGCTCTGCATGATAAAACTTTAACATAGAAAATGATATTTTGTAAAGTAAAGATTAAAATTAATATTTAATTTATCCTTCACAACTAATACAAATTTTACTATTTTTTTTATTATTCTCTCTGGTATTAAAATTGTAACAGTTACTTAATTTTTTTTTTCTAATAAAGATTAAAATTAACATTTCAATTTTGTTTTACTCTGAAGGAAAAATAGGCTTATTTTTATTATCATTCTCACCATGCTAAAACTTCAACATAGAAAGTTATACTTTATTCTTTCAAATAAAAATAAAAGTTAACAAAGCAAATTTCTCATACTTCTAGGAAAATTTGGGCATACTTTTATTCTTATTCTCTACTAAGTCAAAATTTAATATATAAAGCTAGATTTTTTCTTATATAAAATTTATATATTCAGATTGCAAGCCTTTTAACAGGCAATTGGAGAAATTTTATAACGCAATTTTTTAAGATGAATTTCTTTCAGTGCACATGAATCGCAGGGCTGCTTATGTTAAGCTTATTACAGAATTTATTCATGCATTTGCGTAACTCAGAAAATACCTATTGAAAACGCAAGGTTTCATCAACATTAATATTAATTTAGTGACGAAAATATGTCCAGTAATCAAACTAATCAATACTAGGTTTTTATTCTTCAAGGACATGGTCACCTTGAGCCTCTAAGGGTTAAACGAAGGAATTGTTGAGACTCGACTGGTGAGATAATAAAAAACTGAAGATTATGGAGCACAGCTATTCATAATAAATTTAATTAAACCTACAAGTGTATAATTTATTTTACATTTATTAGCCCTACAATTTTCCATACGCATATAAATTACTGAAAACGTAATTTGTTGTAAAAACAAAAATTTCATCAAAATCACAATTAATTTTAAAAAAATCAATGAATATTGGAGAATAATTTTTAGGAGCTTCTTCTGAGTTTCGAACGATTAGATAAAAAACTTAATATTTTGGAATACAGTTATTTATCATAAATTTCATTAAATGCACAAATGCATAATTTATTTGACATTTATTATTCCTATAATCTTCCCTACACATTTACTTCACTCGGAGTGCATTTATTGTAAACCTCGTTGTAAACGTAAAAATCTCATCAAAATGATAATTAATTTTCAAAACTATTTAACATTTACTTTAATGAATATTAAAGAATAAATTTTACGAGCTTCGTCGCCTTAGATCTCTGAAGAGTTGACTGAAGGGATGTTTGAGTTTCTCGATTGACGGGATAATATTATTTAGTATATATTATTGACGCTTAGATTAAAACCAATGACGTAACAGAGAAACTGACAGATGAACACTGAAACGTCGACATTCCAATACGAATAATTTGACCCAAATGTTTTTATCAGTTTAACAAATTCGTGAATCACCAAAAATATTTCTCCTCCCTAGCAACGATAAATAAATAACCTGCCAAAACTATACAGCCATTTTTATCACACCTCTAATTATATAATGTTTCTGTGATTAATTTAATAAATCGATTAAATCAATTATCAATTGACCCAATCCAGTAGAATTTTATTTTTAAATAATCACCCAACACCTTTCAAAATTATCAAATATTTTTTTCTCTGAAAAATTTTTAGTAATATTTATCAAAAACGAAAAGCTTTTGTTGAAATAGGATCATAGTTCCTCATTTTGAGTATACAACGTTGGTGTTTTCTTAAGAACTTCCAGCACTACATCATTGAACGCTTGGGACTTCAAAACGATGCTTTCTAACCTACATACTTTCCAAGGGAGTTTTAAAATTTCTTGTAACTCCTGTCCCACCGCTATCTCCCTGCTTTTCCCTTGCTATGCACCACATCTTTTTCCCCATGATTTAAGAAACCTAGTTCCATACACTCACTTTTCCTTTGCTATGCATCGCACCTTTTTCCCCACAATCTAAATAACCTAATTTCCTAGAAAATCTAGTTTGAAATTCGAGTACGTTTTCTTAAATTTACATTAAAATACACGAAAATTAGTGTAATTGCTTTATCTCGATGCACTACGTAACGGTTTTTTCTGAGGTCACGAAGATCAGCTGTTTCGTTCGACAGCTATAAACACAGTTTCCAGTAGTTTCAAGCAGTTTGTAGTTCATTCATACGTTCCACGCCCGCCTTTGATCAGTAGTGTTTATATAGACATAACCTTAAATCCACCGAAATTTGTTTTCGAACGTGTAACACTTATTTAACCTGCCAACGGTCGTTTCTCGCGTCTAATGGTGGTTTCTTCTCGAAAAAAGCTAAGTAGCAGTGGTACCAACTGATCTGAATGCAGATGCATCGAGGGAAGCGACGCAGTGGACGTAACCTAAGGGCGCGTTTCCACCAAACACAAGAATGTTTTTAATGTTGGTAAACTCAACTTTTTTATGCTGACGAAAATCATTGTGCACTACATGGTACCTGTTAATTTATCGATGGGTTAGTGAATTGAATAAAAATCCAACAAAGTGATTAAAAATGGTGGCCAATACACACGGCTGACGTCATTATCAAAAATCCTTCAGTTTGCAAACATTTGAAAACATTTGCAGACCTAGTGGAGACACACCCTAGACGTAAATCGAAACAAATCAGAATGAGGCGTAAGAGGTATATGAATCACGTGATTATTATATTTTTGTTGATGTACCTTAAATTGCGTTTACGTTACGTCCGTTACGTCGCTTCTTCTGGCGTCACTGAAGAGCGATGCCAGAGCAGAGATATTTGTAAGGAAAATATAATCACCCCCAGTAACATTTTGAAAACAACTGCAAAATATAATAATTTTACTTTCGACATAGATGAAAATTTACGTTGCAGGAAACAGTCGTTATCTTTCTACAAATTTGTTACAATTGGTGGAAAAACTGTAGTCCTCTGCAATGCAGACTCCTAGACCAAATTCCCTTCCTCGTCAAAAGTAAAATGATTGGAATCTACAGCTAACTTCAAGATGCTACTAGGGACGTTCCAACGTAAATGTGTGCTTTTTATGCGTTTAGGTACCCCCCTCCACTCGTCGCTTTATTACAAAGAGACTCAAGTTGACCTAATATTTTGCAGCTTCAATGGCAATTTTCAGTATCATTGTAGATCGAAAATAATATAAACAGATATACATTTATGATTAAACGTACCGATATTTTTCGTTAACTTTGGCCCAACGATACCGAAATTTATCGATAATTACAGAATTTCTCTACTGGTATCACTGTCACCCTAAGGTTAAACCCACACACATACATTTTTATATAGATCCCATCGAAAATTTCCCGCTTACCACACACGAGCAATTTTATACGGTGCCTAAAAACACGCACGTGCGTGAATCTAACCTAAAAAAGAAACGGAGAGTCCCTGAATGGCGGGAAAAAACTTGCAATTGCTGAAAAATCGTACGGTGGCGCCACCGCCTCTCGACGAATTTCTCGAGCGTCACTACAGAGAGCGTTGGTTTCTCACAGCTGTTTGACATTTTTAATAACCTATTGCTACATGCGTGAGCACATGCATTGCATCGATTACGTCACTTTTTTTCCTCGTAACCGTGATCTTGCGCCAGTTAACCTCGTAAATAACTAGCATTGAGGTTCGCAATCTTTCTTTTCCAGGTACCAAAATGAACTTCCAAAGAAGATCAAATCGCGTGGCAAGGACGCCCATCTCAACCACGAGGAACTCGTGCAGACGATGAAATGGAAGCAAACTGTAAGTTTCCATTCTCTATTTAAAAAAAAAATAGAAAAAAAGGAAGATAAATTTAAAGAAAAATGTTGAAAATTTTGTTGCAGCGTGGAAAGTTTTATCCACAGCTATCATACTTGGTAAAAGTGAACACACCACGCGCAGTGATGGCGGAGACTAAGAAGGCGTTTAAGAAGCTTCCGAACCTGGAGCAGGCGATCACCGCCTTGTCGAACTTGAAAGGGGTCGGTACAACGATGGCATCGGCACTTTTGGCGGCAGCTTCACCGGAGAACGCGCCTTTCATGGCGGACGAGTGCCTCATGGCGATTCCGGAAATCGAGGGCATTGACTACACCACCAAGGAGTACCTTAACTTTGTGCAGCACATTCAGAATACAGTGGAGAGGCTGAATAAGCAAAGTGAGCAGAGTGACCGATAAAATAAAATTAGCAAATATTAGGAAACTCCTTAAACTATCTATCTATATATATATATATATATATCTATAAACTTAGAGAAAATTGAAAAAGTGAGGTTAGGAAAGCAGTTTGCGCGCATATTCTCGCAGAATAAGATAAAAAACGTTGAAATTTGTGTTGCAGCGTCGAACGGGAAGACTTGGAGTCCTCACAGGGTCGAGCTGGCACTGTGGACCCATTACGTGGCATCCCAGCTGAAACCAGAGCTGCTGGATGGAATTCCAGGCAGCACAGAGAACGGGAAGTCGCACGCGCCTAGCAACGGCGAGACCACGGAGCCATCGGACGACAGCAACCAGGAAGAAGGGGCGGTCGTAGTGGCGAACGGGAAAGAGGCAGGACCGATCGATCCTGCGGCGATCGACGAGAATAGCACAACTACGTCATTCACGGAGGACTCGATGGACAAGCCGTCGACGCCGATAACGGTGGCGGTGCCCAGCGAAGACACGAACGACTCCCTCGCCACGAACGAGGAGAACAACACACCTAGACCGACGGACAGCGAGGACACCGAGGACTCGCAGGATGCGCAGGACGCCGAGGTCGCGCAGGAACCGCCGGTGAAGAAGACCAAGAAGTGACCGGTCCACGGGCCAGAAAATGCCCAGCAGCGAACCAGCGTCGTCGACCCAGCCGCCAATAATCTCGCGTTCATCGAGACTCGACGATTTTAATGCAGCCAACAACAACACGCGTACCACGTGCCACCTCTTCCCCACTTCTCGCCGCGATACACGCCTACCTGCCTGCCTGCCTGCCTGCCTGCCTGACTGTGTGTCTGCTTGTCCGACTGCCTGCCCGTCTCATTCTCTATCCGAACTTCTATGTCTGCGCAAGTGCGTCTTTCTGTGTATGTGTGTGTGGGGCTTTACGTGTGTATCCTCCATGTATGTATGCGTGCGAGTGTGTGTACCGCCTACACTACCTGGCTCTCCTCGACTGCTGAAATTAACAGCGATTTCAATCGATCACTCCGTAACGCGTCGACGAAACACCACGATACCTAGACTCAAGATTCTTATGATTGTACTACTCGATTTTTGTTCCTGCGTTGCGTTATTCCTGCGTCGAACGCGAGATTCGTAAAGAGAGAGAGACAGAGCTTTGGAAGAGAATACTTTTTATTGTTTTTATTTTTTTTTAGTATTTTATAGATTAACGAGGAGATTCGTGGTTCTCCGTTCTTTTGTATCTATAGAATTATTGTACCGTGCAGTGACCTTGAACCGCTGCTGCTGCCCCAGTTGGATGAAAAAATCTCTCTACTACCGTGGATTAATCGTGTCGCAAATCGACAGGAGAAAATGCTGGATTTCGAGCGACGAGTGAAAATTGAAAGATCGGGGTGTTCGATTGTGCAATTCGCACGATATTGTAGCTCTTCTCGGATAGCGACGTGTTTCTTTCTCGTTCGCACTCGATGTCCCTGACCAAAGAGGATCGTTAAAATTTACTCTCAATTGTGACTGGTTCATGAGAATAATCACTCGACTACTGCCCGGTGCCGGGAATCGTGCACTCGCCTAGTTTAACCAAGCGTCATTCCTCAGACTTCACTGTCACACGCGGAAGCAACGCGATGTAAAACGGAGAGGCGCGCGAATATCGTTAGGGGAGGAAAGAGAGGAAAGGAAGAAGAAGGCGTGTGCAGGAGGGGGCGAAGAAATGGACAGCGTGGCACCACCCGCGAGCAAAAAAACTGGCGGCATTCGAAATATAATGATAATATTAATATTAATAACGATAATTATTCTAATTATAATACCGAATCATTACCATAATTTATATACCTAAAGAAAAAACTGCATGTCAGAGTGATGCATGGAGAAAACCAAATACCTTGTAAGTAAAATTTTAGAGTGAAATATTAAGAAGCATTGCTTTGTGTCCAACGGAAAAAGAAAATGAGAAAAACGCAAATGAACACACACGAGATATTGTGCACACACTTTAGAGAAACTTAAAAACCAAACACTCCACACGTATTCGTATAATATGATATATGTATTATATCGCATACAGTAATAATATACCATACATACACATAGCTACGCGAGATGCGCAGTCTGCGACGGTAGACCCTACACACACATCCCGTCGAGGTTTTTATGTACAGGGATTTAACTAGTATTTTTGCATTAACGATTAATCGACGAGGGGCAAGCGGGATAAAGGGGATCACACAAGTTTACACGAAAAAAGGAAGTGTTAGCGAGAAACAATTATAAAGCTGATGAGAGAGAGAGAGAGAATGCTTTGGAACAAGAGAGAGAGAGAGAGAGAGAGAGAGGTGTAGCGTGAATGCTTGAATAACGGATAGAGAGAGAGAGAGAGAGAGAGAGAGAGAGAGAAATATATATTAGCTGTAAGCTTGATTGGGAGCGTTCATTCAAATTTTATAAATATATATATATATTTGTAATTTAGAACACTGCGGCCAGGCTGCTTGGCTATTCACGAACAGCCACTCTCGTCAGCACAAGAAGCCCTTAAGGACTGTATTATAGACTATGAAACCGAAGCGCGAAGGTAAAATGAAAAAAAAAATAGTGGCGCACGATTGAGTCATTTTTAGCAAGTTGCGAGCATTGAAATAAGTATCGGGGCTGCATCGTTGAAAGGGGAGGGGGACTCAGGGTAAGGAAGGGTAAAAGAAGAGAAAAAAAATTCACATCTCTTTTACCGTTCCTTATTCGTCCAAACGATGGTTGTCCACTCTTCTTCTATTTCTTCTTCGTCTCCTACTTCTCTAATTCTTCTTCGTCCGCTGCTTCTTCTTCTTGCGCAACCGACTACCGCGACAAGTCTCTCTCCGAACTCTCCACGGGCAAATTGCGCACAGAAAACTGCCGCGAGCAGAACCGAATATCTCGAATACCCGTGGCGATCGTTATTATATATATATATATATATATATATATATATATATATATATATTTATTTAGCATCCATAATTTATAATTGATATCACGTATGGGAGAGCGTAGTTTTCTATCCGTGCAAAATGACGAGAGATCGAGGGCGCTTTAGCTCGCACGATTATTTAAATTTTAAGGCATGATATATAGACGACGACGATGACGATGACGAGGAGGAGGCTGATCAGGGAATTAGCGAGTGGCGATCAACCAATATTATAGAGAATCCTTGGATTTTTACGAATCCCAAGAAATACGGACACGTTATTCTGCTCGGTGGTGATATGCGATTATTAATTTGTATTAATTATTATTATTATTATTATTGTAATTATACAAACGCTGCGAGACGATTTGTATCACCTTGTAAACACAATGGAGAGTGGCCGTATATTTTCCAATGCGTTTCTCGCAAGCTTCGAGCGATCATGATTCTCTCTCTTCTTTTCATCAAACAGGATGCACACACGTATATCATTAACTAGACATTCCATTTGATTTTTTCATTCGCTGCTTCTCTTTTTGTCTCGTTCTTAATAACGTTGACTCTGACAAGAGAACAAGGCAGGCTCGGTACATCGAGAATGGAAGAAGAGCCAACTTGCGAGAGATCCTAAATTTATTAGGGAGGATTTTCCTTTGTTTTCCTTATTTAAACCTCGTAAGTCACGATTTTTGTCGCTGCGTTCCTTCGTCCCTCTCGACCAGTCATAAATTCTCATTGCTTCCTTCTCCCCCCACTCCCCCCATTCATCCTGCTACACCAGTCCCACCCCTTTAACATTTCATTTCATTTCCATTCCCAAGCCGTGCAAAACTACGTTTCGAATCTTTGCACGTTCGCGAAAAACTTGAACATTTTACCTCTTAGACTTTCCTTGAGACATTATTTATACACTCTTTGTCTCTCTCTCTCTCTCTCTCTCTCTCTCTCTCACTTCTTCTATTCTCCTTGTCTGCTTTGTTCTCGAATAGAATGCAGATCAATTTATGTGATACTTTGACGAGCAGGCTGGAATCTCGAAGGTCTCAATTTAAAATGAGTCTACAGGCTGAGTTTATAAAGGGTGCTTTGCACAGCGATCGACGTTAATTAATATCGCTATTGTTACTGCCATTTTGCTATTGTTAATCAAGCACCGAAATTGCATATATATCTCATTGAGCCCTTGGAGATTTCTGCAGTCCCCATTAGAATAGAGAAGAGGAAAGTCAACGAAAAATCTATCACCACCACCACTGCGATCATGACACCATCACAAACCTCCCCGTTGCTTTCGATTACACAATTAACGCTAATTACGGAGCCCCTCACGTATAATAAGGATAATTAACTAGTAATTGATTAGCGAATCAGGACATGAATTAATTCTGTAAATTGCATTAGTTTTACGTTTTGCAACAAACCAATACACAGGGTTTACGACTTTGGATGATCAAAATTTTTAACACGGAGTCCTTGGATCTTTTCAGACAAATGTATTCCACACGATTGTTCCCACATCGTGCTCCAATTTTGTATTCTTTCATTTTCTGGTTTAGCCAAAGTGTTTCGGTGATAAGAGCAACAAGGAGGACCTGATAAGGACATAGAGGCAGATGCAACTCTGCCCTCTCTTTGTCGTTCTTCGCTCTCGAAGCAACCTCATTGGCCAAACTAAACAATTATACGTGTTGGACAAAAATTCTTTTGGAATTTTTTGTCTGGAATTATTCATGGAATTTGTGTTAAAAATGAGGAATGTCCAAAGTTCTACGCCTCGTATTCGCTTCGTGCAGTCGAAGACAGTGAAATTTGAATGAGAATATGTTGTGAAGTTGTATACACATACACTATCGAGTATATGTATATTCACCTATCTTTATTTTAGGTGGAAATTTTACGTATACGTATACGTATGCAGTTTCACGTTCTCGTTTTAACCCTCTCTGTGTTTGACTGACCGTGGTAGATATATATATATATATATATATACACATATTTATATATATATTGACGAGTTTTGGAAATTGGCTTCAAAGCACTATATAGATCTTTTTCGAATCTTTTTCCTAATTATGTACGAATTGTAATTTGATTAATAAACTTTCTACGAAGGTTAATACGACAGAGAGTTGTTTTTGGACTCGTAAACGGGTCTAGCAAGATTTTCTCACGATAATCGTTCATTTTCAATCTTTTCTTTTTGCCACGCTGAAAAAAATCGGTATATTACTCATGTACTCTGTATACAAAGCACTCCATTGTGTCACCATTAATTTGCTTCGTAGCAGCAACACGTGTAACTTCAATTCATTGTACAATAATAACGTGATGTCATTGCAAAATACGAAGTTAAATAAATTATTTGAAAACGTTACGTGGCGTTTATTTGATTCACAACGAGCCTGAACCTATTTTTGAATTTTCAGAGTCAGTGATCTCTGTAATCCTGTCCATATAGGACAGGAAAGGAAAAGCGGACATTTTCACATCCCTGCCACATCCCTGGTATATAACACTTGTGGTCGAACGTGTCAAAGATGTATCAGGCATGTGGAAATGTCCACTTTTTTGACACATGCTGCAAGGATGTCACCTTTCTCAATATTTACGAAACTTAAACTATACAAGTGGAGAACGTGCAAAATTAGACCACCAGTCGCTGAATTGAGAGAAGCTGCAAAGTTCAACGACTGGTAAATATAATTCATGTGAAAATGAAAATTAAATACCAATAGGTAATTTAAGGTTTCCTGTAGACTTTGTAGTAACAAAGCATTATTATTTTCTATTTTTTATTCGATATTTGTAATTCTATTACAAACAAATTGTATAATGGAAGGGTTTTAGAAAAGAAGCTTCGCAGTGGAAAAATAATGTAAATTTTCTCGTTGCAATCGAATCTTTGTTAATTTCATTGTTTTCCACGCCAATGGGCTACCGGTTTATGGGACTATATATAGATTTCGAGCCTATTTAACAATGAAACACGTCTAACTGCAGTGTGACGAGATTTCTCAATTAAACAATTTTAATGCTTCTCGTTGTAATTGTAACTTTGTTATTTTCATTGATCTCGACGCCAGTGCGATGTCAATATATCCACGAATGCAGCACTCTGGCTTTTTTAATAATAAAACACGCTTGATTGCAGCGACGAGTTTTCTCAATTACCAAATTTTAAAACTTTTCGTTGTAATTTTAATTTCGTTAATTTCATTTATTTGGATTCCAATGCGAAGTTATTTATGTTCATGAATACAAAACTCTTTTTTTTAATAATAAAATGCATTTAAGCTGCAATAATGAAGATTCTTAATAAAAGATTAAAAATATGTGTAAAATTTCTTGTTATAATAGCATCTTTGTTAATTTCAATAAGTTCAATGTTAATGTGACTTTTTATTTAAAATAGGCCCATCTACACTTATATCAGAATTAAAAATTAATAACTTACATTTTGATAGTTTGAAAAATAAAAGGATTTAAATCATAAACGTAAATGTTCATGAAGAATCGAAGATCAAATCACAAAATGAAAAATAAAGGGATTTTATTGGAAATAATATTTAGCTTATTTCCGAGGAACGAGTGAGAAAACTTTGTTTCTAAATACTACCACGATCAATTATCCAGTATAGCATTAGCAGTAACGAAATGATTTCAGCAATGAAGCTTGACTGACTGCGAAAGAAAAACACTGTAAAGTTTCTCGTTTAAATTGCATCCTTGTGGATTTCATGGATTTCGACGCTAATACGATTTCGTATGTTCATGCTTGCAAAATTCAATTCTTTCTAGCAATAAAAAACACCTAATTATAGTGACGAGGTTTCTCGACTGAAAAGCTTTAAAGCTTCTCGTTGTAATGGTTAAACTGTTCATTTTATTGATTTCAACGTCAATGGAATGTCGTAGGTTCATGAGTGGAGAATTCGAGTCATTTTAGCAAATAAAAAAAACACCTAATTACAGAGATGAGGTTTCTTGATTAAAAAGCTTTAAAGCTTCTTGTTGTAATTGTTAAATTGTTAATTTTATTGATTTTGACATCGATGGGGTGTGATAAAAGTTCATGAGTGAAAAATTTGAGGCTTTCCAGCAATAAAAAACACCTAATCATATAATGATAAGGCTTCTTGATTAAAAAGCTTTAAAGCTTCTCGTTGTAACTGTTAACTTGTTAATTTTATTGATTTTGACATCAATGGGATGTGATAGGTTCATGATTACAAAGTACAAGTCTTTTTAACAATGAAAATCAGCTTATCACAATATATATAACCAGGTTTTTAAATTAAAAAGCTTTAAAGCTTTTCGTTGTAATTTTTAGGCTGTTAATTTTATTGATTTCGACATCAATGGGGTGTCGTAGATTCACGAGTGAAAAATTCAAGGCTTTCAGCAATAAATGCACCTAATTATAATGACGAGGTTTCTCGATTAAAAAGCTTTAAAGCTTTTCGTTGTAATACTTGCATAATACTCTTATCAAATTCATAAATAGATTTCACAACGCTAATAGAATATCGTAAGTCCATGATTACAAAATTCAAGCCTTTTTAAGGACAATTAGTGTATAAATGAAGTCACAAAGTTTGTGAATAGAAAAAATTGTAATACATTTCAATTGTGTCAATCAATTTTTTAATTTCATTCATTTCAAAACCACATTGGAATATTATAAGCTCTTGATAAAAAAAATCAAGCCTTTTTAAATATAAATAGTGTATGATTGCAGCAACAAAGCTTCTAAATTAAGCAATTTTAAAACGTTTCATTGTAATAGTCAATTTATCAATTCCATTGATTTCGAGGCCACTAAGATGTTGCAAGGTTCATGAATAGACAATTCAAGATTATTTTAAGACAAAAATGTAGGTAATTGTAGATGACAATATGAAAGGAAAATTAATAATAATAAATTATAAGATTGAAGCTAAAAACAATACTCTTTTTTTCTTAAATAAGCATTGATGAACTTTTGTATATTGCAAGACGTATGGAGATTGATTCAGGAAACGTTTTCGACACTAAATGTTCTCTATGTTATTATTTATAAAATTAATCATTATTTTGAGTGTTAAATGACCAAAGTTACTGTATATGCTTTAAAGTATTTTTTTAAGGTATAATTTGCCATCGAAACACTATCTTGTTTCTGATAACATAACAATTTATCTGTAACTACAACCAAGTAAGAATTCAAATAAAAAATCCTAACACTTCCAACTACCTCACACACACTTAATCATTAATTACTTTAAATTTCAATTATTTCTATAACTATAATTTATGTATAAAAACTAAATTTTAATTATTACATTCCTTTCGAATTTTCCTTGAAAAAATTGTATATATATATATATATATAGTAGCTGCATTTTTAATTTTGTCATTTTGAAGAATAAAATTCAAACGAAATATGCATGCGAATTTTAAAGTTGAAGCGGGTAAGCCGAACCATCCGGTTGGTGAAATTTATGCAGCTGGCGATTTTGCGTTTTCCGTGCGTCCGGTTGGAAAGGAAAAAGTGAGCAGAAAAGGAGATACGCCGAGAGCCAGCCAATATTTTCGAAGGAGTCACGCTAGATTGGCTCCAATGGCAGATTTGCAGGTGAAAAATGTGCGAAGTGTCGAAACTCGTGCAAAGTTACAAAATCGAGTCGCGAAATTGTTCACGAATCTCAATAAAACCGATTATTAGACTTTTTACTAAGGCGAAGGATTTCAGGGAGCATATATATAATAAAGAAAACTGTAGAATAAATTAAAGGACTAACCTTTCGAAATGAATTCGTTGCCTTAAAAAATTAATAACAAAAAATTAATTAAAAAAAGAATTCTAGCTGAGATTGATGGATCGAAGCTCACTATTTTGGACCGAATTTTAATTAAAACCGAGCGCGTTGACGGGGGTGACAGGGTGATAAGTTATTAAAGGAGAAGCAACGATGTTTGATCGAAGCGACGACCAAACGTGTTCATCCAATTGCAAGATTTCGTATAAATAAATTCAAGATTCATTACGATTTTCTCCCAACTGTCAACGACAAGAGCGATGATTCCTGATACAAATAATCATTATATAAATTATAAAAAACTGAAAAAAATAAATAAAATAATTCAGTTTTTTAATTTTACTTCGCGTATCAACTTTGAATTTATTTTTCTGAGTGAAAAGAGAAAAAATAAAAAAATAGGAACAATAAAAAAAAAGAGAGAAATTAAACTAAAATAAATAAAAAAATTAACAAATTGCAGGAAAAACTTCGTCGCTTTGAACGAAAGATACGCTCGGGTATTGAAATACAGGGAAAAAGAATGAGAAAGTGAAAGAAAGAGTGAGGGGGGGGGGGGGGAGAAGGTCAAGGGATGAGAACGAGAGGAAGAAAAAGGAAAAAAAGCAGGGGACATTGAACCGATCGGGTTTCAGCTTTGAGCCGTTCAATCTACCAGTACGAAAGGGACAGTCGGTGCATCAGCTATGTCCCAGTGACCCACTAACGTCTGCCACGACCTTCGAGAAGATATGTTCGCCCATTTAAAGCATCCCCCCCCCCCCTCCTACCCCTCATCACTCTCTATCTCTGTCTCTCTCGGAGGGTATCATGATTCACGAACAAACCGCGACTCACGCACAAGCACACACTGGCTCACGTACGGTGGATAGACGAGCCAGAGAGGGGGGGGGGAGGTACCACACACACACACACACACACACTGGGAGAGTAGAGCAACAGCCACCCAAGACAGAAAAGAGGGGGGGGGGGGGAGAAAGTGGAAACAGGTGGGACGTAGCAAGAGACGGATAGAATGAAGTTTGAAAGAGGGGTTGGGGGGAGGTGGGGTGCAGCGAAGGACAGGGATAGAAAACGAGAGAGAAAAGAGATTGGCGCTGGGTAACATATATATATATATATATATATATAGTGGAAGGGCAAGAGGGACGGATGAGCAGGTGGAGTGGAGGGAGAAGGACTGAGAACGTTGGGGTGAAAGGGAAAGGGGGGAGGGGGGTACTGGTTGAAAGTGAATGAGCCAATGCAAATATCGACGCGTAAGTGTGAGTGACTCCTGTGTACGTACGTGTACACACAATACAAGACGCGGCGAGAGAGAAAGTGAAAGAGTGCGAAAGTCGATATATATATGTGTGTGTGTATATATATTTATGTGTGTGTATTTGTGCTGTTGCAAGTGTGTGCGTGAGAGGGAGCATTGTAATGAACGAGAGAAAGAGAGATGCAGAAGGATACTTGCTGCTGTTGCAACGAAAAGAGTGAATGACCGAGATCAAGTTCGCACGTGTGCATCGGGGAAAAATTGCGACGGTAAAAAAATACGCTGTGTGTGAATGGGCGTATACTATCTTTTCTTCTCGCGATATACTCTACTCTTTCTTTCTCTTTTTTTCTACTTTTTCTGATTCGTTCTTTATCTCTCTTACTCTTTGGTGATTGAAACCTTGCTTTGGTTATAGGATTAGGCTAAGAGAAATTTGTATTTGTAATTGTGTTGAGATTTTCAGATTTCATATTTTATTGATTTTTATTATTATTATAATAAATACGCTGTGTGTGAATGACCTTATACTATCTTTTCTTTTCTTGATACATCCTTCTCTCTTTTTCTTTTTTCTTGCTTTTTCTGATTCATTCCCTATCTCTCTTTCTCTTTGGTGATTGAAATCTTGCTTTGGTTTTAATATTAGGCTAAGAGAATTTGTAATTATATTGAGTTTATAAGATTTTATCATTTATTTTTTGCTAAATCATGTTATTAGTATAGTTTATTAATTTTTAATATTAACACTAAGTTTATCATCTTATTTTTTTTATTTTTCTATCCTCTGGGTAATCATTAGTTTTTTATATATAAAATTTTATTGCCTAACATTAATTTTAATGGCAAGTTCAAATTTTAATTTTCAAGATTCATTTTATGCTAAAAGAATTATATTCAGTGTAATTTTTTTAATTAATTCATTCATACATTCTCCCTCCTTTATCACAATTTAATATTTTTCACGTAACAGCTGTGCGCTTGACATTAAAATTTTCATTATTCTATTTTTAAAAATTCTCAACACAATTATACAAATGAAACAGTGCGAAAGTATAATTACCTCTCGAGGATGGGTATTCCCTCGTAGGAAATGCTTACTTTACGAAACACTACCACTGAAACTGCCCCCCCCCCCCATTGAACTATCAAATAAAACCATTTTTAAATGTACAAAAACATGTATGGGGAACATGAGACAAAGTGGGACCACACGATTTGATTATTAATATTTCCTGTATGGTAAACAATGATGCATTAATTATCATGACAAATGTTCCTGTCTAATAAATAATATCTCTTATTAGAAAAACATTTCTATTTGTTTATATTTCAGTGTATTCATTTAAATTATTTCACTTTTTCTGGAACTAGGACATTTACCCTTTTTTGTACAATATTCACATATACATATGTGCAATGCAATAAAGTTATATCAACAGTAAACATGTATTCAAGAAAATAAAAATTTATATCATCATTAACAGCCTTTTTTAATTTTCTAATAATGGTTATCCTGAATTTTTTCTACATATAATACAAGACAGCTATATCAGCAGTAAACACTTACTCCAAAAATTCCAAATTTATATCACTAACAACAGCCTTTTTTAATTTTCTGACAATGGTTATCTTGAATTATTTCTACATACAAGACAGCTAATAGCTATATCAACAGTAAACATTTATTCCAGAAAATTTAAATTTAAAACACTTCTAACAGTCTTTATCAATTTTTGTAACAATGCACATATCCTAAATTTTTCCTCAATACAAGAAGGCCTTATCAGCAATAAATATTTCAGAAAATTTAAATTTTAAATCATCGCTTTATTAATTTTCTAATATTACATATCTTGATTTTTTTATACAATACAAGAAAACTGTATCAATAGCAAACACCCCACAAAATCTAAATTTAAATCACTACTAACAGTCTTTTTAATTTTCTTATCACGAGTATCCTGAATTTTTAAAATTTTCTATGCAGAGGGCAAGTGTTTTTAAAATTGTAATAAATTTCTATCATAATTTAAATTTTTATTTTCTCAATTAGTTTTTACTGTTTATATAACCAATTAACGTTAAAAATATGTTCCTTTATTCACTCTGTTTTCATTTTTATTTTCTTTATTAATCTGTCACATGCACAATTATTTTGAAATACTATTATTATTATTATTAATATTATAATAATTAAAGTTCATTAACGTCTCACTGTTTACATTCGAGACCACCCAAGGGTTACCAAGCACTGAGAAAAGTAACTAAAATTAATCAATAATGACGCAAATTTTACTCAGCATTGGGTTGCACGAACGCAACCATTATCCAATCAAATTATCATAACAAATCATAGTTATTTATTGATGTTTACATTCAGCAAAATTATAGGTTGCAGCGAGTGTTTATTTTTCTCTGTATCTTGGTAAACAGTAGTTAAATGGAAGACCAAACGACCAAACATTTGGCCACGATAATGGATATAGTTCCACTTTCATAAAATGTATAAATAGAGAGAGAGATAATGATTTATTGCTTCTATTGGAAATGTAAATGTACACCGGGGTGGGGGGGGGGGGGGGATGTGTATAGTGGAAAGAAGAAAAGAATAGGTTACACTCTCCATGAAAAAGTAAATAATAATAGTACAAAATAAATGTATAATGGAACATAGTATCCCATTATTAATATCCAACCTTCAATCAGTTTTATTGAGCCAACAAACAAACGTTTATACTTCCATTATTTTATTCATTGATACTACTGTTTATATTATTTTACGATTCATAATTAATAATTAGTGAATGTTATAACAGAATTTATGTATTTTTGAATACACAAAATATTGTAGATATTAAACATAATATTATTGATTCAATAAAATGATTTTATAAGTATTATAAATGTAACTGCAAGAAAAGAATTTTTTAGTAAATATTACTGCAATTATTATAGTCACTAAGAAGAATTTTTTTGACTATTTACTGGATTTATAATCAGATTTTACTGTGATAAAATTTTTCTTTTAATATTCACTGTAAAATCTAATTTAAAACTAGAAAAAATTGAAATAATTAATAAAAATCTCTCGATAATTATAAAACTTTAGTTATGTTTACTGAGAAATTCTTTTAGTATTAATTTCATAAATAAAATTTATACATCTTGAACTTACGTGTAATGATGTACGTAACAATATTGATTGTAAAATAATTTAAAATTTGTAAATAAAGTTCGTTAGTTAAAATAAATCAGAGCATAAATTCAAGAAAAAGCGTAATTTTCAATTATTAGAGTTATCAGAAATTTTTGACTTCTTGATGCATTATTACTGATGATAAAACGTTTAAAAAAAGTTCTACGTAAAATTTTAACATCTTTTATTTCTACATAGATACAAGTTCCTTACGTACATATTGTGGGGTGTTTTAACTGGCGGACCCTCTGCAGGTTGTAACGCGAATGACGTATTTCCTTGGAAGAGTCGATAAAAGAATCGATTCCGAGAAAAAAAAACACTCAATTTAGTTAATGTCAATATTTTTCAATTTTCACAACAATGTGTTTAGGCCACGAGTCAGCATAAATTGTTACGTAACCGGATAAATATAAATAATCTTACAAAAATGAATAAGTTTTTTGTGGATATATCGTGATAACAATAAAAATTGTCTAATAATTATTTTTTGTATGGTCAATACTTTTCGAGTTACACAATAATTTATCTACGTGTAAACTCACTAGGTCGATAATTTACATAATTATTCCTGTAGGATATGGAACAAACGAATTTTTACCTAGACAGATTATTATATGTAATTTGAAAAATATTAGAAATATAAAAATATAAAAACAAGCTTGTTGCACTTTTTTATTGTTAATTATTTTATCTAAAAAAATACTTATACAATTTTTTTAAATTATTAATTTTTACCATGCTGTGTAATATTATGCTGACTCGTTGCTTAAATATATTTTTATACAACTTAATAAATAAAAATAATATTAAGAATAGTATAAGAGCTTTCTTCTCAAAATCAGCTCTTTATCCAGGACTTCCGGTTTGACCAACACTTTTGAAACACCCTGTACAAACTGTAATATAATTAATTATCTCAATATGCTTCTATTTACTTGGAAAACAAACATAATACAAGGAAATAAATAGAAAAATAATAAACAATTTTTTACTTATATAACAACTTTTTTTATTTTATTTTTTATACATCCATTCACTATATCAATCAATCCCCCAATGCTGCCTCTCACTCTTGGATCCCAACTAACGTTATCTTCCCTTATCCTCTTCATTCTCATGGAAATATTCAGTTACTAATGTTATCGTTTCGACGAGTATATCTTTTCCCTATGCTCGATAGTCTGCACCTACACTCATATATCTTATTGATAAAACTAGAGATTAACCCCTTGGATTATATTGACGTCATATGGCGTTCAAGTTTCCACGTCATATTCAGGGTCAATGACCTCAAAGTATAAAATTATAACTAATTATATATAACTCTTAATATTGATAAACAAATATATATAGTAACTATAAATTGCACTTGATAACAGCTGTTAATTAATATTAAGAAAGAAATTTTAAGAATACAGGAATAGAAGTATATATATAGATATGTGTGTGTGTGTGTACAAGAGGTTAAAAGACAACAAAGTACCGACAGGTTATGTGTGATAGTTGCGTCACAGGCGGAACCACTCGGTGGGAGATTCCCGTTAAAGGGGGGGGGGGAGGGAAACGAAGGGCTGGAGTGGAATAGGAGGGAATATATACAAAACACAAGGTCACGGCTGGAGGTATCTCTCTGTAAACACGTGATGACGTAGCCAGCGCGTGCCACAAGTCTGGAGGGGAGGACCATTTGGGACAACTTCCATCACCCACGAGACGAGAGAGAAGAAGAGGGAACCTGAGGGAGCGAGAGAGAAGAGTCTCTCCCACACCCTCCCTTTGGATTCTACCCCTTCCATTGCACCCCCTCCACCCTATTCACCTATTTCCTTTAGTCTATATATGGAAGGAGCTACTCGCTTGCTCACTCAATGGACGAGAGAGTGCGACACTTTCTGAAAGAGAGACAGAGATAGAAATGGACAAACACGTTTTATAGGGAATTCAACGATTTTTCTGTGCAACCCTTATTTCACTCCAAGGAATTTTATTTAACTTTCTAAGAAAACAATATGGTGTATTTTGTTAATTTTAGGGTCGATTTTCACATGCCCGTTTCGTACTCGATCATTATTTTCTAAGTTCGTGCACCTTCAGTGGTAAACATTTACGTTCATCAATGATATCTTCACCGATGTAAACAAATTTCAAATTCTTGCAATGCTGGGTTGATTTTTAAATTGACACTGCTTGTACAAAAAGCATGCATAAAATTGAGTCAAGACGTATATATAGTGAACGTAACGTCTTGTTTACATGTGCCACTAGTCAGTGCAGTTGCTATTCCACGCCATTCGTTCAGTGAAAACATTAGAGACAACACGTTACCAGAACTATTCTTGTAAGTTTTGTAGAAGTTTGTTATTTTTATGTTCATGATCGTGGGTCGTATGCAATGTTTTATTATGGCTGAAAGAAGATATTATTAGTTTGATCGATCTTTCTTTTCGATGCTGTATTTCATTTAACCAATCCCCCAATTTGGCTTAATCTTTTATACAAAATTTGGAAAGCTGTACATGAAGAAAGGATTTAATTTGGTAATTGTGCACTCAGAACAAGTGTAGTCCTATAGACATATTGTGAATTGACACACCAGTGAAGCCGATCAGTGTACAAATGAGACGAATACACTCTGCTTAAAGTACTACATCAAAACGTAATAATTGTATCAATGCTACCAAATTTAACAAAAGAAAAAAGTACACACTGGTTTAACATCATTTTCTAAGGCATTCGAGAAATCATTTCTTGAAACCATTAAATTTTCCAGTGTAGCAAGATCTGCATCTTTTTTAGAATTTTGATGACGATTCGTCGCAGTGTGTATATGTAGATAAGATTTCCCTTGTCCCATTTGTACGCAGAGGCTATACTTCATTGTATGTGTGTGTGCCCAATTGGTCACCCAATCTGGGATAAACGCATACGAGTATGCTTAACATGACCAAGTTATGACCTAGGAATTAATATATCACGACTGTTGTTGTGTATTATTCATCTTTGGATATTTTATATATAATGTAAATGAAAAATTGTTTTGTAATGTAATAGGTTTTTAAAGGTTAATTGATATATATTTATGAAAATTATTGTTAATTTACAAAATTATCATTTAGGTAGATAATTTTTTAAATTTTATATAATCTATATTGTAAATAAATGAAACTTTAATTTTATAACGTTCTTTCGTTCTGTTTTCTTAATTATTTCAGGGTATTTAAGCCCTTTGCAGTGTAAAGCAGCTATGGCTGCACTACGTACATAATTTTTTCGCGCCAAAAGCTGCTTTACACTGCAAAGGACTTAAATAGTTTGAAATAATTAAGAAAATGGAACGAAAGAACGTTATAAAATTAAAATTTCATTTATTTACAATACAAGTTATATAAAGTTTTAAAAATTGTTTACATAAGTAACAATTCCGTAAATTAACATTAATTTTCATAAATATATATATATATATTAACCTTTAAAAACCTATTACACTACAAAACAATTTTTCATTTACATTGTATATAAAATATCCAAAGATGAATAATACACAACCACAGTCGTGATCTATTAATTCCTAGGTCATAACTTGGTCATGTTAAGCATACTTCTATGTATTTAATCCAGATTGGGTGACCACTTGGGCACACGCACACAGTGAAGTATAGCTTTTGCGTACGAATGGGACGAGGGAAATCCTACCTACATACACACTGCGATGAATCGTCATCAAAATTAAAAAATAATGCAGCAGATCTTGCTACACTGGAAAATTTAATTGTTTCAAGAAATGATTTCTCGAATGCCTTAGAAAATGACGTTAAACCACAGTGTGTACTTTTTTCTTTTGTTAAATTTAGTAGCATTAATACAATTATTACGCCTTTATGCAGTATTTTAAGCAAAGTGTGTTCGCCCCGTTTGTACACAGATCGACTATATTGCTTTGTAGTGTGTACCACTTCAGCAAGAAGATTCTTCCAGGGTAAAAATAAACAATGTGTGAATTTCCGGTTGGAGGAAAACAATTGAAACTTGTTTATGATATTTTTTCCATGATTACATCAAGTGGTTTAAATAATTAAATCGATGACTAATAACATTCTATAAATTCCTTTATGTTCCCTCTCCACAGTTAAAAACCCTTGGATATTTTTGTACTCTTGTCCTGAATGACTTCTTCAGGTTCATTAATTGTCACTTTTATGCAATGTATTTAAGATATTTTGTCAATGATATTATCATGTAGTTTAAATAATTTAATTGATGATTGATAAAATCCTATAAATTCTTTTATGTTTCTTCTCCACAGTCAAAGGCTCTTGTATACTTTTGTACTCTAGTCCTGAATGACTTCTTCAGGTTCATTAATACACTTCTATGTAATGTATTTAAGATATTTTGTCAATGATTTTATCATGTGGTTTATATAATTTACTTGATGATTAATAAAATCCTATAAATTCCTTTAAGGTCTCTTCCCCTCAACCTTGAACTTATTAGACACTTGCATACTCTTACACTTATTCATTACAACCCATAGAACACCAAATGACTTAAAGAAATCTTTTAGGCATCTTTCAGTCAATTGGCTGACTAAAAGATGTCTATAGGATAACTTTTAGTCAAGTGTGCTGTATGGAAATAGATTCATTAATGTATTTCAAATTTTTGTCAATGAGCGAATCACATGATTTAAATAATTTAATTGATGGTTGATCAAATTTTATAAATTCATTTATGGCCCCTTTTCTCAACCTAGGACTTGGATACTCGGTCTGATAAAATTCTTTAAATTCATTTATGGTCTCTTGTCTCAACCTTGGACTTGGACACTTGCATACTCTTGCCCTGATTGATTAAATTAGATTCATTAATTCGTTTCTATGCATGAAACGACCTATTTTTACTAAAACCTAAATAATTTGAGTACATAGGACAGCATAATAGATTCGATGTCTAACCAATGATAAATTGAAGTGTGGCTATATAAAATCACTTTTCGAGCTATATATATGGTTTGTCTAAATTAAAATGAATTAATGAACCAGTATGTATATATACACACTTATAAACAAATTTAAAATCATATATCTTGTAAACGATTGGGTCAAATGCTTCGATCCACAAAAAGTTTTTTTTTAAATTCTCGAAATCAACTACAAAAATATGGGAAAGAAATTTTTAATTCCTGTATTTTTAAAATTTTAATATGACCTTGAAAAATATCCTTCCAAGGTCATGAAAATTAACTCTTTACATACATGCCTCCTTAAAATCATTGTAATTTTTATTAGAATAATTTGTTCCATCTTTCATACTATTCCTGTGGTAATCGATAAAGAAATAAAAATTGAAATCTATTCCTAGCTAATATAAAAAACTTTTTCATTCAGAAATGATCCTTTATACTGAAAGAAACTGCATTATCCTGTGCTTCGAGAAACAGATTAAACAGTTAAAACATATACCACACGACTCCTATTGTCAATAGCTTAAAGCACGAGAGAATAATAAAAACTCATTCTATTAAATTGGAAATTAGTTGACCGGACTTATCGTGGTTCAGGCCTGATAAATATTTATCAAAATTACAGGATTTTTGTTTCCTTTCGAGCACAGAGCTGAAGCTTAACGAACCTCTCTAAACTTTTTATCTTACAGATACAGATTATTATAATATATTTCTTTCAACCCAAATTTACGATTTACCAAAATATTGCATGATTCAAGGTGATTAGTAAACGATTGAAAAGGCACAGAAAATTTGTCGAATAATCCAACAAAAATTTTACACTGCCCCTAATAAAATCAAGGAAATAATTAATATATGCGTGATATTATTCAACAAAAAATATCCAATTTACCAAAACATTGCAATGAGTGAATATAATTAGTAAACGATTAAAAAGAGACACAAAAAATCTCTCGAATAATCCAACAAAAATTTTACACTGCCCCTAATAAAATCAAGGAAATAATTAATATATGCGTGATATTATTCAACAAAAAATATCCAATTTACCAAAACATTGCAATGAGTGAATATAATTAGTAAACGATTAAAAAGAGACACAAAATATCTCTCGAATAATCCAAGAAAAATTTACACTACCCCTGATAAGAGCAAGGAAATAATTAATACGTTTGCTGGTACGAGTGAGGAGAGCAGTATCATAGAGGAAGAGGGATTCTTTGTGACGCAGGTTTTTTGGAAGATGAGAAATGGTCGAGGATAAAAAGATAATAATTTGTCTGTCCGGAGCGATTTGGCGTTGAGGAAGAGACAAGCGGCTTGGGGGACAGGCTGAATTTTTCAGTCGGCCAGCCAGCGAGCCAGCCTGGCTGTTTGGCTACCCTGATGGCTATCCTCTAGCCAAAAATGCTGCAGCGCGTCTTCCTTCGTTTTTCAGACCTCACGAGGGTCAGCCTGTCCTTTGCCCCGTCCCTTTCGTGCTTTCAACGAGCCGCGCTGCACGTTCCAAAGTCTCTCCACTCCTCCACCTTTTTCCTCCTCTATTCTCTCTCTCTCTCTCTCTCTCTCTCTCTCTCTCTCTCTCTCTCTCTCTCTCTCTCTCTCTTATCCTTCATCCTCTTATCTCGTAGCTCCTTCACTCGACCCATCTCACTCTCACTCTCTTTATCTCTCTCAACAGCTTTCATCCTAATCTGCATTTTTCCTTTTTTTCCCCCTTTTTCTTTTCTCGTGAACAGTCTCCTCTACTTTTATATAAATTAGTTGACGTCTGTCCAATGGTATTTATATGAATATTATACATAAATTGTTTTTAATTATATTAAGTGGATTTATAAAAATTTTGTATATTAATCAAGTTTTTTATTACGTGTTTAATAAGTTTATTTGTGTGATTAATTATTTATCGTTATAATGATATTATTCGTGATTTCTTGTATCTATAAATTTGTTGTTTATTGTAATTAACATTTTTACTGGTTGAAATTATTTTTTCGAGCGTTAGAAATTTTGCTGATATGTATACTTATATATATATATAATTTTAATTTTTAGCTACATTTAAATGTTTAGCTAATTTTTCTTTCTTTGTAAAATGTTTTTTTCCAGGTGTTCGATTAATCACCTACAATTAATTAAGTAGATCCGTCTGAGAGACTTTTGGTAAATAAATATAAATTAAAGAAACCACGACTCTCAAATATGTCTATAGTAATAGTTATATTTGATGTAAAATGCTTCAATACCATTGATTCTCAATTATACAAACACCCAGAAAAATTGTTCATGGATTTTGGCCCCATTAACAGTTTTCGTGATATCAATAAACTAAATTTATGTATAGTATGAATAATTCAAATTATTCGTACTATACACAAATTTAGTTCATTGATATCACGAAAACTGTTAATGGGTCAAAAATTCATGAACAATTTTTTTCAGGGTAGGTACACTTGCTCAATTTTAATTCTCATAATCTTTACTCATATTTATACAAAAAAGCTATCCTCTCTTTCCCTTTAAAATACTTTCTCCACGCATTCACTAAATCATTCGCAATTAACAATCAGCTTGTGCTTAAAATCCTCTTCAAAATATACGTACATATATATATATAATAAAAAATCCACAACTCAAAAAAACCTTTAATATCCAATACACACAGCTTAAACATAATTTCTCAACAAATCCTAAAAAAATCTACCAAAGGGAGATCATAAATAATATTACATCCCAGCATTTTTCAATTCGGTGATCGATACAATTTTCGTGGGAACGTGCAAAAAGTTCGTTTGCAGCATTAAACGAGACTGGCGTGGCAGCTGTCCCGTGGAAGGGATAGAGCGAGCGAGCGAGCGAAGAGGGGATAGGGTGGAGGGAGAGGGGGGGGGGGAGAAAGAGAGGTTTTCAAAGTCCCCCTTAACGACCATAGTGCTCTTCCTACCCCTGACGCAGGCAGAAAGAGAAGAACACGCTGAGCCGAGGGTCGAAAATCCCGCTGGGAGATTATTTTCCCTTGCCTGTCTTCCCGCTTGCCTGCCTGGCTGTGAAAGTGTGTGCGTGTGTGTATGCCAGCGAGCAAAGCAAGCTGGCTGAGCCAGTAGAACGCCAGAGCAAGCTAGGTTAGGTGCTCCGCTTGGCTCTCCGCTTCTGCTGCTAGCCAGGCCAGCCCAGGCCAGCCCCTGCCTGCCTGTCTCTCTCACCGATGCTGCTTTCCTGCATCAACCTCGCCAATCTCTCCAGCCAAAGCCCTGGCCTGGCTTCCCTTGTACCTTTGCCCACTATTATATCCTCCTCTCTTCTTTCTCTCTTTTTACTCGATACACGTACACATCGAACCGCTTCTTTATTTTATCTATATACCTTCCTCCACTCTTTAATAATTTAATTTTTCCCCCTTTTTCTGCATTCTCCCCCCCCCCCCTCCCCTAACTCCTCCAAAATCCAGAATTATCATATCACAAGAAATTGCTATAATATAATCCAGCCTTGATAATCTCCCAATGTATAATGGCTTACTTTTTGTCCATTTCGTTTCTCTCAAATCTCTCTGAAATATTAATTATTTTTAATTAAATGTATTCTTCTATATATATACTTGGAATTACCTGGTATTACACTGAAAATTTATTTCAACGTTCGACTTACCTTGACAAAATTTAACTGTTCAAAAGCTTTTTATATTTCGATACTTTCATCCTTTCTGGATTTTTTGTTTTTCTCATTCTTCCAGTGCTTAATTTCTATATCTTCCGGTTCTACTCGTGCTTTGGGTATCTGGTTTCTTTTTTCCCCCTTTTTTATTAATACCTGTCCTCCCCTCGACTTGACTGCTTTTCCTGCCATTGGCTGCTTCGTTCCCTCGGGCTCTCTCTCTCTCTCTCCTTCTCCCCACTTCCGGTTGACAAGTAGCTTCAGGGCTTCCATCGCTAGGAGCGCAACTGGAATCTACCTTGGAACGGTCGATGCATGAGAGAATTTGGTATTTCACTCGCCTTGAAACTGCAAGTCGAGGCCTACTTTGTGCATCGTCAGGGAAACGGGTGCTCGCGATTGTCGTTTAAGACAGATATATAATTTTCTACTCTGAACTTATAGATATAAACTTAAATACAAAAATAATTATTATAATGTACGCATTAATATTTATTAAATAAATAATTTTTAATACTCCCATTTAATCGATGCATAAAAATCCTTTTAATCGAATCAACGGTTTCCTTTCATATTTACATTTCATCATCTCTCAAAAATGTCCACAGTTAAATGATGCAGTTAAATTAATTTGACACTATTTAAATATAAAGTATATATATATATATATATATATATATATATATATTGATAACAAAGGACATTAAATTATAATTAATAATAAAGAAATATTGTCATGGTGAGACACTGCACTATATAACGTTGCTGATATTATTATACTTTTGCAAATTAATTAATAGTTTCCTAGAATCTTAGTTAATGGCCTTTGTAGCAGGTGCAAGAAGCGTTCCTGAAATAAATGTCCGTGCAGCATGGTTTGGAGCAGCAGAGACGTATGAAATTTAGAATGTATACAAAGGTCAGGAAGAAGCACGACGATGAATTATAGAGACACCGTCGACGAACCTCTCCCCCCCCCCCCCTCCCTCCCACCACTACCTCACACTCTCTGCACCAACCTCGATCGATACTGAACTTCGTACTCCGATACTGAGAATCGATACGACATGCATTATCGATAAGACCCTCAGACATCCCCTATCCAGCCAGAGTCCAGACTCCAGAGCCTCTAGAGACGCAGAGCCTTTTCCTCCTCATCCTCATCATCCTCTTCCTGCCTGACTCAAAGGAAAAATTTCTACTCGTACAATAATCCTTATTAAAACACCAAATAGTCCTTCACCAGATTTCCATTATTATCCAAGGAATATTCCTTATAACTATTGCTCTTTTACGTATAACCTCAAAATTTACTCAGTATTTGGAAGGTTGTTTTAAAAAATTTTACAATAATCTTTATGGACAAAAGTTTCTTACTGTACTATTTCTAAATAATTCTTTGATAGGCTTAAAATGTTGAAGTTTAGGAAGTTTAGAGGTGAGTTTTGATTTTTTTTTTTAATGGTTAATTAATTTTTTATATTGTCCATAGGTCTTGTTCAGTGGGATCTTTTGTTTACAAATAATTGGATTGATCAAACTTGTGAGCATATTTGGTAAACAGATATCATATTATTGCCTCTTATGATAGTTCAATGACCCGTTGTCAGGATCGATATTTAGCGTAGATAGACGGGATAAATTATAAACGGAGTCTTCGCGTCTACCGCTTGCATGACATAGGCACTGTCACTGATCAATAATTTTACCATTAAATTCGTAAATCTCTCGTCAAGAAGAATTTTCAGGAATTTCCTGTAAGCGTAGTGTTTCGAGTCTGGAGGAAATAAATGGGGAGATTCGTACTTATCAATCACCCCAGTAGTGGAGTGTCTCTATGAGTACTGAAGGGGGGGGGGACTGTTAGGCCCCTAAAAGTAGTGATGCAGAATTGAACATTTTTAAAGCAAAAGAAGTGGAGGGGAAACATATACGTATTATAAAAATACATGTTAAAAAGATTGTGATTGTATTTTTGCTGCAAAAATAATTGAATTCTAGTAAGGAGTGAGGAGAAGAAATATTTCGTAAAAAATGCCAGAATTGAATTTTTTGCATTTAGAGGACAAGTGGAAAGGTATACATACACGTATCATAAAGACACAAATGAATAAGATTGTGACTGTATTTTTGCTGTAAAATAATTGAACTTTCCTCAGGAGTGCGGAAAACGAAGGTGCATTGTGAGATTGACCAACAATATGATTGCATGAAGAGTAAAAGATAGAAAAATTACAAAAGTCAAACATTTGTTATTATTTATCTCCCTCTATTACCTCATATTTTTTACAAAAATACGTTTTGTTCTTATCATTTTACAGCCATTGAATGACAAACTGCTGGACTTGTCAATTCGAATTAAGCTAAAATTTTTATACGTCAATAAACTGACTTTTCTTCTTTTCATTTTAATATTTTTTTGAAAATAAATGTTATAATAAACAATGATAAACAATTACTCCATCATTTGTTAATGCTGTGATAAAGTTAGGAATTTAACAATTGATTCAGTTTTAAAAACATGATAATTTTGTAATAGAAAATACTATTTAAATTTGAATCACAGTATATAATCTCTTGTATACATGTACAATAAAGTCCACTGAAATTTCATTCAGTATTTCAAGATATAAATTTAATCAAACACTGAATGTTGAGCTTAGATTAGAAGCATATTTTAATCAAAGATGCCTCGATTGACGAGATTTCCTTATTAAGTGGAATAAGTAATCTAATTCCATGAATCAGCCATAACGAGCTATTTATTATACATATGCTACTGCCTCTTTAGCAATTTATTTTTGTCCTCGTGCATTAAGATAGTTCTTTCCTACCAAACGCTTCCTTCATTCATATCTCCTAATTCTTATGTACATATGTGTTTATAATGCTAAACAGAAAGTACAGTCAGAACGAGTAGGTAAAACAACGCGTTCAATACGTAAACTACAATGGAAGGCTGAGTCGTTTATAAGAAATGCACAAATTTCGCCTTCGCCTTTGGCTTCGAAGATAGTTACAACGGTGGAATGGATATCGAGCACGTGCACGTGCTGCTCATTAAATGCATTTAAAGAGAAGCGAAGAAATAGAGAAAGAGAAATTTAGAGGGGTAACAGCAAAGGTAGAGGCAGCAATGGAGGTAGATTTCCCCTATTGAGGTGGTGATGACGGAAGGGGGGGGGGAGGGAGTGGGAGGGGCAGTGTAACAGAGAGATAGAGTGAGACCTAGAGGCACGTGCACCAACGCACACCACTGACCATATACATACATATATATATATATATATCCACACAGTGAGACATGTTGAGAATGAGAGAGAATAAGAGAGAGAGAGAGAGAGAGAGGGCGAGCGATAGGAGAGTTGATGCGCGTTGGTAAAACGTTGTAGGAACACATGCAGAAACACGCAGAGTCGTGTGTATGTATACCATTGACCGGGATATCGTCTGTCTCGGGATGAATGAACCGTTACGTCACACACTTGTACTCCCCTGGTCCACCCCCTCCCCCCCCCCCCTCTCTCTCCTTCCCATGTTCGCCTTGGCGTGTGTTCCTCCTCTTTCGTGACGCAGCCGTCTCTTTTCCCGGCTCGTGCTCGCATTATATTATGTGCAGTATACCCTCCTCCTTCCTCATTCCTCCTTCCTTCCATCGATTAGTGGCGGCATTCCACATTCCACCCGCGGCGGGTCGCGGGGGGCTGTCCGTCCGTCAGTCCTGCCAGCCGAGATACTATAGTTTCAATGGAGGTCAACGTATCGCGGTTGCTCAGACACCCGGCAGACGTGTCGGGCTATAAAACGGCGTGGGATGAAGGCCGGGGGATCGCTTTCGACGTAACACTGATACACTTTCCAGACCCCCCCCCCCTGCATCCCCTTTTCCCCGCTCCGCTCCTCCGCATCCTCAGACTCTGCAGGTGCGCCTCCTCCATTACCCCCTCTGACAGCAGCCTCTCTTTATCCTTCACTCATTACAACTGTATCTTTATCCTCCTTCTTTCTCTTTCTCATCCACAAGCATATCACTCTTTTCCCTCTTCCTCCTTACAACTGCCACCTTTCAACGCTCTTTCTTCTCCTTCTGTCTCTTTGGACAACTCTTTATCAACTTGAAGCACATTTGTCCACTCGCAGATGCAGCGATACTTCTCTGTTATGACGTAGAGGCAAATATAAATCTTGTCATTCTTATCCTATTATAACTTGAAGTGCTCCTGCTCAAGGCTATTATTATTGTACGAGTGATGTAATAAAACCTTATTTTCACCATTCTTTTTGTGCCTCTGTTTAGACATAGGTTTTATGTCGTGTTTTTGTATTGATTTAAAATTCAATGGATCTGTAAAGTTAGTTTTTATAAAGACAATTTAATAAGAAATTATCTGCATTAAGGGTTTCACAGTAATTGGTGAATGTAATTTACAGATTAATATATATATATATATATATATATACGATTTTATGAAAGTTGGTTATAGACTAATATTTACAGTTTTTTATTAACCGTCTACCTTCTTTATCCATCTATCATGGTTTCTCTTGGCTCTCGACCAGGTTCTTTCAAATTTGCATAAAGTTTGGCTTTTGGGCCGTCGCTGTTTATTCTGCCATGAAAGTCCGGTTTCTTTTCTTTTGGTGAACTCCTCTGCAGCCAAATATCTAATAAACTTTTAGGCGCAGCTTTTGCTACCTGCTTTCCAAGTGGTACTGATGTAGTTGATGGTGGTGACATTGGTGAGTCTGTTGTTGCTCTGATTACACTAGCTCTGGAAGCGCCATCGTCCTTTCCCAGCCTATTGCAAAGAGAAAGCATTGAAATATTATGAAGAATAGTAAAAATTTAAACTATTACTGATACTGAAATATACGAATGTTTATATGAAATCCGCAGTTTGAGTCAAACATATCAAAGATATTAAATGATTCTATAAGTATAATCTCTATACAATTTTTAAATATATATATTCCAGGATTAAGAAGTTCTTAAGAACAATTAGTCTGCAAATTAAAACTTCTAATAGATCAGGCGTTCGGCACAAACCGTTAATTAATAGAATCATTTAATTATAGAATAAATGTAATCCTTAATAGTTTTTAAACCTACGAATTAAAATTTATATGCTAAAGTTTTATGTAAGTCTTAGCATTAGAATTTCCTTCTCTATCTACGACTTGCGGATTGACTGGCACAGATCGAACACTGCATATTCATAAAAAGTTATTTAAACAGGATCATTACCCATCGAGTTCACGTATAGCTTGATCCAATTCAACTTTATCCTTGTCATCCTTGCTTTTAACATCACGGAGACATTCAAGCACAGTCAAATGTTTTGGTGAATTGTTAGCATGACATTTTAGAAACGTTTCTAGTTCCTGCCACAAAAGACGATAATGCTCCTCACGTCGTACACCACTTTTACCACCCCGGCCACCTCCAAGGCTTGGCAATGGTAAAGCTTCGTGTTTCACCTCCAATTGCAAAAGATTGAAAATGATTTGCTTACATTTTATAACTTCATCCATCGATATTTCTTCTTTTACCATTATCTCAGGTAAAGGATCAATCAACTGTGAAAAGTAAAAGGATTATTAACTTCTATTTTTAGATTAATTTCATAATGAGTATAATATATATCACCTGTCTTAAGTTAAACATTAAAGTACTAGAAATGGTGATAGGCCAATATTTTGTATGTCTTTCCAGCCTAGACCTCATTTTTTCAATCGAACTTTCGCCATCACTGCTAGGCAAACGTTTTAAAGGAACCAACATATTATTTCGCATTAAAGTTCCAAAATCCTAAACATAAAGAACAATATTAAGTCAGATTGAATTCAATACGTTTTACTAACACTTAAGCATTCTTTTAATTTAAAGAAATACCGTTATTCTGTAATCCGTTACACGACCACCACATCCTTCGCTAATTGACGGTGGATCTTCCAAAACACTTCTAGCAGTAGACAAAGTGTGTATAAAAATTTCTCCGCCATGGGCTGCCAATAAATGAGATATTGTCTTCCCACCACTTTTACGTGCCATTTCCAGCATTACCGATCTGCCATTAAGCAGAAAATTGATTAAGCAAGAAGATGGTCGGCTATTAACGTCCACAGGTGTAATTCTATGCATTGCTGTACAATTTTGCATTTCCGAAGCACTACAACCCCGTGGCGTACACCATTTCAAAGTTACAGTTTCATATTCTGATCCTTCCTCGAATCTTCTAAATGTTTTTATTAAAGCTGAATCTTGTGGATTTCCTACAAGAAAAATAATTCATTATTTATAACGTTTTAAAGGAAGCAGTTTTAAAAATATTATCAATATTTACCTTTTAAAATAGCCGAGTGTGCTGCTGAAGAATGAAAAATTTCAACATCATAATTGGCAGAAGAACTAGCATTTTGTTCTTCTTTCATTGGTATTCCTGTAACCGTTGTGCTAGCTAAGTCATAATGTGATAATATTAAATGTGATAACTTTGAGTGTAATGCTGGAGCTTTTAAAGAATGTATTTCAACAGTCAGCAATGGGGATACCTAAAAAGTAAATAAAATGATTTTCTGTTTTAAAAAAGCTCATATCTTACTATAATACTTACATCTCTTGGACCTTGACTAGTAACTTGGGATTCTATATTATTCGGACATATATTTAAAATCACTAAATGGCAATGATCAATTGGTATCAAACTAAAAGAATAATAGGTTTTCAGTATTTGTCCATACTCTGTATAAATAAATACTTACTGGTCCGAGGCAAGTGCAGCTTTATTCTCTTGAGCTAATTCATTTAAAAAAATATTTTCTAAATTTTTCATGTTACTATTATCTCGAGCACTAGTAATACATATCACTCTTCCTCTATTTATAAGCTTATTGCTATTATTTAATGCTGTTCTTTTTTCATGTTGAATTTCTGAGCATTCATTCAGAGTTTCTATAGCAACTCTTAATCCATGTATAACAGAATTATCTTCTCCAGGCTCTTGATTCTTTCTTGGTACTCCAAGAATAGCAGTACCATTCATTATCTAGTAACAATATACAACCAATTATAGATTAAATATATGTCTCTTAGGTCTGATGTCTCAAGCCTTGATTAAGTTAATGATGCTTTACTAGATATTACATAGAATGTAGTATGATTAATTTAATCCAGCTTAATCAAGGCTTATGACACCAGTCCCCAGTAAGGATAGAAACAAAACTGATTACATGATTTAAATTCTGTTGCAAGGGGCTCCATGAGTTTAATACATAAGCAGCACGATCAGTCACCACAAATCTAATCTGTCAAAATATGAAAGTATTGTTAGCAGAAATTATTATAAATATTAACATATTTGTAATAAACAATTTACCAGTTTTCCAGTAGGAAAAAGATCCCAAACTATTCTACAATATTCTAAGGATGCTTCTACACTGGTTGTCCATAATGACTTACAAACTGGAGCAAGGGGAATTAAATTTTGGCCCCTACTTTTTAAAAAATCAAATTCTAATGGACTTTCCGTTGAAATAGCAAAATAAGGTGTATGGTCTAACACAAAAATAGTCTTATGATTTGCTGGGTACATTTTTCATATCATTTTACGTAAACGTTTATGCTTGTAAATGCTTAAACAGAACGTGTATAATCACATAATTTTAGGTTAGGTTGCAATGTTATGATGTATAAAAGTTTAAAGGAAATTAATTGAATTACTCTATATTTTAAAATTATAGAATTATTATATAAATACAATAGTTAAATTTTCAAATTTTTTCTACTCATTTACAATAATTTGTTAAATTATAAAATAAAAATTTTTTACAATTAAAACAAAAAAAACAAAGTAATTTCAATAATACTTTGTTATCATATCAACAGCAATGTCTAAAACATACAATACATATATTTATAATATTTTTCATTAGGTTACTTAAATTTAGTTTTAAGAAGCTATCACATTAGTTTTTGGAGAAAATTTAAATTTTGTGCAATTTGCCCTACCAACTTAACTACTACTTCCGCTTTATAATTTATATACGATATATTATATAAATTAACAATGAAAAGTAAAAAGAAGCTTTAGAATATTTATAGATTATTTTATTATAAATATATTTTAGTATGTAGGGTATATTCAAATTGTAATATAATAAAATATGTTTTAGCAGTAATGAATTTCATCAACATCAAAGCTGATGTAAATTCCATCCAAGCATGTGCACTTCCTTTCCTATTGGAATTCTCCTTGTGGCATTGTACAACGTAAGATTCAACTTATAATCATTGTTATTTAAAAGAAATTGCGTGTTTTCTTTTTTGAAAACTATATGTTTTTAGCATATGTCAATCTTACTTGCTACAAAAAATAAAAATTAGATATAGAAACTTCTATTAGAGTTTCAATATATTATATTTAAAAGACGCCGAAACACGTGGCTATTCCTGATCAATACTTTTTGAAAGTATAATAAGAAAATGACAATAATGTTCATAATGTATAATACTTATTATAAAACTAGTTCTCTATTGCTAATAATTTATAGAATATTTTCAATTAAAAACAAAAAATTAGGTATTCGGCAATTTGGTTTTAAGGCTATGTTACCATGTGTTTATTTTATTCTTTCTCATCTATAGGTTGTCTCGTAACTCAATTACAACGTCAAGATGTCGGGAGGTTTAGACGTATTGGCCCTTAAAGAAGATGATGTCACTAAAATGTTGGCTGCAAGCACTCACATAGGTGCTGATAATGTTAACTTCCAAATGGAGCAATATGTTTACAAGAAAAGAGTAGACGGTAAGCTGATTCCTAAAAAAAATTTATTTCGTTACATTAACTGAGGCAAATTTGAAGGTGTTAATATTATAAACCTTCGTCACACCTGGGAGAAGCTGCTCCTTGCTGCACGTGCAATTGTTGCAATTGAACATCCGAGTGAAGTATTTGTCATCAGCTTCCGCTCAGCAGGTCAGCGTGCTGTCCTTAAATTTGCTGCCCATACCGGAGCAACGCCCATTGCTGGACGGTTCACTCCTGGAGCATTTACCAATCAAATTCAGGTGTTTAATGCTAAGTTATAAACATATAACTTCTTTTTTATTTTTTCAGCTGATTTTGATGATATCTATAACTGAATAAATATCTGTTGATTTTTTTATGGCTTAATCTTTTCTGATATAGCATTGTAAAAAATTTACTT
Source organism: Prorops nasuta (assembly GCF_024137725.1). Lineage (NCBI taxonomy): Eukaryota > Metazoa > Arthropoda > Insecta > Hymenoptera > Bethylidae > Prorops > Prorops nasuta. Next base: position 2,912,376 of record NW_027116814.1, read on the forward strand.
TACATTTCCTGGATTTGTATAAGACAACTAGACATCATTTTAGGCTGCCTTCCGAGAGCCCAGGTTACTCATTGTTACTGATCCAGCTAACGATCATCAGCCAATTACAGAAGCTAGCTATGTCAACATTCCAGTTATTGCTTTCTGCAATACTGACTCACCTCTTCGTTTTGTTGATGTTGCCATCCCATGCAACAACAAGGGTGCACACAGCGTTGGTCTTATGTGGTGGCTTTTGGCTAGGGAAGTCCTTCGTTTGAGGGGATCTATTCCTAGGGAAACAAAGTGGGAAGTTGTAGTTGATTTATTCTTCCAGAGAGACCCAGAAGAAGTAAGTATTTTCTTTAATATTGTAAGTTCAATACTTTGTCAGAAATATACTGCTTAAAAGGAAAATGCATGTCAACACAGTGACCATGAAATGAAAATGTAAAGTAGCACAGATGCGAATCATAAACGCTAATTATCGTTAATTTTTGTGATGTTCAGATCATTTTATTTATATTTGCGCGGCTACACATTATCCCTTCAGTGTCGTGGTTTAAATTTTCATGGTATATATTTATAGCTTTATTTTCTATGATGATAAATGTATACAGAAATATTATCTGTTGATTTAAATTGGCTTAATCTTTGCTGATATAATTTTAATTTCAGGGAATTGATAAGTCTCTAGTATTTGCGCGAAATAATATATAATTACTCTGTTTGATAGGCTGAGAAGGAAGAACAAGCTGTAAAGGAAATTGCTCCAGTTAAAGAATTTACGGGACCAGTTGAGCCTGTTGCTGCTCCAGAATCTAGCTGGGGAAATGAAGCAGATGCCACTGCTACTGTTACAGAGAGTTGGGCAGATGATGTTGCTGCTCCAGCACCAATTACAATGCCTACAGCTGTACCTGCAGCAGCTACTTTCCCACCCAACACTGACTGGTCTGCTCAGGTAAATGTTTTATAAATCAAATATTTCATTTCTCAACTTAAAGTACTGAACGATTTAAGAAAATATTTATTTTTAGACTAACGAAGACTGGTCCGCAAGCGCTCCAGCTGCAACTACTCAAAACTGGGGAGGTGCTCCAGCTGAAAAATGGTAATTCCATCTTCTTGAAGGTTTCCATAAAATTTACACTTTGTACAGAATTGTAATAAAGTGCTAAAAATCTAACACGTTTCTGTGTAATTTATTTTATTATGCATGTTTACTCTCTATACATTCTATAAAAATCCACTGACAATTATAGCTCGTCGCGCCTGGCTGTAATCGAGAGATATTCGTCAACTTTAAAATGTGGTGTAGTGTGTAATTTCCCAATTTAACAGAATCTTCGGTATATAACATTTAATAGTAGCAGCTTTTAAATATTTATACAGAAAAAAAGGTATATAACAATGGGAATTTTGTTAAATGCGTTGTTTTGTTTTTGTTTGTCTGAAAAGTTGATAATTTTATTGGAATTATATTAGTTTGAAAAGCTAAACTTCTGGTATTATAATTTAGAACTCCTGTAGCTAAATATTTTCGAGTTATACATACCTAAAAGTTTTCTATAACATTCTTTTGATCACATTTGTTAATGTGTGTTAAACCATTTGAAACTAGTAAAAATATTAAAATACAATCACGGTGGAATGTCCATTAATCATATCGAAATTTTATAACTTTCACTTTTCAAAAGTTTTATTTATAAAGAAAATCCCAAAAGCATTAATTTGTCAGCCAACTCTAACCCGTTTCGCCTGCAATTCAATTTTAAATGGACAATTGTATAGATTTTAAAGAACATTAGGAATGTTAATTATAGTTCCAAATTCTTCAGAAATACTCGAGGCAAAAGAATCATAAAATAATGATTCTAATAGAAAATTCATTTCTCTGCCGAAAAAATGTTTTGTAAAATTTAAGTAAAAGCAATATTTGTATACTTGTTGTTGCTCTGTACTAGAAATATATAAAGCGGTTTAGTAGACGAGAAGAGCACAGTAAATTTTTACTTTTTCCAAATTTTGTGACATATTATATTTAATGAAATTAAATTTCCTACTAGAATTAATTTCTCAAACAATTTTACTGTATATGTTTTATACTATAATTAATCATCCTAAAAGATTTTTAAAATCAATGTATTTTTTTATTTAAAATTCAAGTGCTTGACGAAATGGGTTAGATTTTTCAATATATCAAAGCTCTTTCGAAACTCCAGTCTTATTTTTGTATTTTGATCATTTTATGCTACTGGGTTCAGAAAGTTTCTTCCATTTTCCCAGTTATTTTCTACACATAAATAGATAAAGTTTGGCGGGTAATGTGCAAAGAAATTCTGACATGAGATAGACATAACCAAAAGTACTCTACAGTTAGATGTGCGATCATCTCCATCATCGCCATTCGCCAGTGATTTCACCCACACTCCAGTTTCAAGTGAACTTTGTGAGCCCTGAATATGCTATTTTAATCTCTAGCTGACTCTAGCATAGAATAGTCTATTCTCAAATTAAGAGGAAACTAAAGCTAGCTTTAGTAGTAATTGTATACATATATTCGAAAATAAGTTCTGATCTTTACAGTTCGATTATCCTGACGTGACTGAACTCTCTCTCTCTTAGATGTAAATTGTAATTGACTTATAATTTATTTAGAAATATATTTGGAAATTTATTTATTATTAATTTAGTTATGTCCAATTCATAGAAAGGAATGAAACTCACACACTTTCAGTTTTAATTTCTTAACAAAGGATCCATGTAAAGATTAATCATAATATAAAAAATATAACAAGCTACAAATTATATTAAACAATTTATTAATTATACAATCAGTCAACCTTATATACATACTTTTTATAACAGCTTCACAAAATTAAGCATTTTGCAAAATAATTATTTAACCATTTTTCCTGTAAATCATAATTTTTATGTGTACTATATCTTCATATATTTGAATCTATAAAAATGCATCGTTACCAAATTCATAAATTTAAATTTTTTAACTATAGAAAGCTTTCAATACTTTTGTAATTTTTCGATTACATATTGGGCAATAACTGTTTTTTCTCCAAATTTTTACTGCACAGTGATAACAGCAACAAATGTGAATAATATTGCCATGTACAAAAGCTCCATTTTTAGGGTTTAGAGTACAAATAAGACACAAACTTGACTCATTACTAGAGTTTAAATCTTTCTTCCTATCAGTTTCACTGTTCAACTTTGTACAAATTTGTTTATTTACATGAAAATGCTCCTTTGATTCTTTATTAGAAGACTCCAAGCATGAATTTTTTTGCATAATTTGAGGAAGTTCACACTTGTCATTGGTAGAGCATGAAGGTGTATTTTCATTGGGAGCTGGCAAAATCTTTGAAGTTGTATTATCTACGTTACTTGGATCTGCACAAAAATTCAACAATGTTGCAGAAGATTCACTTCCTTGACTTAAGGTCAAACCAGAATCTATGTCAATCAGTTCTTGAATTTTTTCATTATGTATACTTTTGTTAAAAGATTTTTCTAAGAGACGTCTTCTTTTCCCCTTTGGACGAGGAGGAAAAAAGTTCTTCCTAATCTATATTAAGTGTGGAATTAAGCTATCAAAGAAATAAGAGGATATTTGCTACTTATAATTTCAAATAGTAACAATTTTACCTGATAACACTTTTCACAGTATCGAAAGAGTGAATTTTTTTTGTTTGTCTTGCATATAACACATGTCCAATAATCTGCCCTCCCAATTTCACTATCAACAGATGTTATTGAATCATTACTATCATCAGCCAAATTAAGATCAGAATCACAAATCATTTCCATTTCTATCACATCCATTATTATTTCCTGAAAGTTTTAATACTCATTTATAGCTATTAATTTTTCAATAAATTTATTCAAGCTTTTATACTCTCATATAGGTAATAATTATTTTATTAAGTGGAAAAGAAAATTATTTACTTCTGGTTCTGAAGTAGATCCATCTGGAAAAGGATCTTCTCTTTCTGATAAGGAAGCTGCTTCATACTCAATTTCAACTAAATCACTGTCACTATCAGATACAGGAGTATGTGATGAAGAATCAGAGGTATCTCGGACATACTCTACAAATTTCAATAATCAAATAATTTAAAAGCAGTGATAATGAAATAAAATCATAATCTATTTATATTAAATTAACATATTAGATAATAAATATATTTTTTTCTATTATATATTACCAGTTTCTTTATCTTGCCAACTGTGCACTGACTCTGCATCGTCATCCAATTTACTTGAGTCGTCACTTTCTTCCTCAAGTGTAACATAATATCTAGCAATTTTTTCTAAAACCCCTTCACCTTTAATGAAAAATAACTATATTTGTAGCAGAGAATTTGAGAAACAAAGTCTAATTTTCACTAGCTAAACAGTAAAACTGTAAATAAAATCAATTGTTCATCATAAATAAGTATAAAGCGAAGACATTTTATTACAATAAAACAGTTTTAGAGAGTAAACTGAGCTCCATTAATATTTACATTATGTGAAATCTTGATTGAGGTTAAGTGAAATAGTTGTTATAATATTTACAATTAGTATTTGTTAGTATAAGAACTAAATCTAGTAGTTATTTAGCCTCTACTAAAAAATGATCATTTTTTAATAATTTACCATTATCAGTATTTATTCTTTTTCGATGATAATTTAATACAGGGCCTGCAAACTCCATGTTGTTTGTGGTACCACTGACTTTAGCGTCATCTATAACAGGACAAGCAAGAAGAAGGAACTAAAATCGATGACGTCAACACCTATCAAATTGGGGATTTCTCGTAGTGTAGTACGCTGGTCGACGCCACCATGTGGTTACTGCGTGAAGCAAACTCACTGAACACGAAATTCTTCCATTATTTATTTCGCATGCAGCATCGTCATTTCTTGACGGATTTGCATTTATGTGGACTTTTTGGAAACGTATGAACATTATCTAGTAAAGTACGTTGGGGAATTTTGCGATTTAATTGTTGTTTCTCAATAATGTTAATATATTTATTTAAACAAAAATTTTTTATCATTTTTTGTTAATTTTCCTAATGTAACTTAGTAGATAAGCTTCTGGCATTTCCAAAAACCTTTAATAACTTTACAATCCGTCAACAAATAACGACGCTGCATACGAAATAGTTTTCGCTCTGTAATGTCGGTATACGGATTCCCGTTAATGGCTGTTTACAAACGCATAACCGCTGCCTCAGCGATTGCTGCATTTTGTAGCGGGTTGGATTTTCAGCGGCTCTCATCAAATGTGTTGTTCAGCAGTTCAGCTATAGTAGCCGTGTTCCAGAATTCACTGCCAATACATACTGCCCAGTATGTAACTACTACTGCAAATATCCTTCTGTCTTCTTTCAATGGTTGCATTCAGTAGAGACAACAGTTGCAGAACTGTTGAGTAATTCTTTTTAAAATCATACTTCTATTAAATAAAATTATAGGATCTAAACTGGCAGTGAATTCTGGAACATGGCCAGTGTAGTACAATCTTGATTTTCCTCGCTTTATTGCTATAGGTTCATTGCTGAAGACTCGGTGGTAGACCAGGTAGACTAGACTGGACTAGACAGCGTGATGTGGAAAAGTGCTGACCCCTATTGATCGAAGTACAGTCCTTTAAATGAGTTTTTTATACGTTGAACAGAATTTATTTCTCCGAATTTCTATTACTGATTTTGTTAGATTGTCTGAAAGCCTGCTGTTGTTACCATTATTAAAAGCATATAAATCTGCAATTACCCCTCTCTCTCTCCCTCTCTCTCTCATTTACTGCCCAGATAGCCTTATCCGATTGTGCAAAACTAAACGAAATTCTGCTACAAAATCTAGTCAGCAAAATGACACCATATTTGAAACAGAACCTGACTTGTCAGTTTCTGCTAACAGATTAACAACAATATGATATCGCTTTATGCGGCAGAACCTGCAGTACATTTGTAGCAGAAACGCAAGTGAACCTGCAGCAGATTTACAGCAGGAACGCAGTAGACTCTGCGGCAGAGCCTGCAGCAGATTTGCAGCAGAAACACAGCAGACTCTGCGTACTTGATTTAAATGTCTTACGCCGTATGACGCATGCGCAGAACGATAAACATGACGCCGTCTTTTAGAACAACATTAAAGCCACTAGGTGGTACATCGTTTAAAATTGTATTAATTATAATATCTGAAAATTTTTAAACATATAATGATAAATATCCAGAAGAAATAACGTTTAATTGACGTTGAGGGAACAACGTATTTACCCATAACCAATTCGAAACGGTTGAAAACAAGGCATCTTTCTAACATTTTTTAAACATACGTTGTATTCTCCAAGAGAAATAACGTTTAACTTCCGTTGATGAAGCAACGTTTTTCTCCACAACTAATATGAAACGGTAGAATTGATGGAATCTTTCTAATGTATTTTAAATATTGATTTTTTCTATAGATGCAACGATTAAATGATGTTAGCACAACGTTTTCTTCGTGAACTGAAATTATGTCAAGGAAACAGTTCAAATATTGTTTTTAGTAATATTTATTCAAATGATTAAAAAATTGTAATTTATAAAAATATTTAACAACAAAGATTTTTAGGATTTAATTCGAAATAAAAAATAATGTAAGGTGATTTTCAATAACAGTTGCATATTCATCAAAATTGTAACGATATATCATATGCTAACGTAGCTTAGTGGTTAAGGTGCGCGCCATGTTAGAAATTCTTTCAGCTATTTTACGATTTGTAGCCAATTCCAGGAGAAAGGAGACTCGAAGGATCGTCCGCTGTGCTTCTAGGATGCAGATTATTATAGTGTGTAAGATTCGATGATTGATAGAAATCAATATAAAGACAATTAATTCATATAGATTACGTGTAGGAGGAAAAACCTGCTGCACGCAGGTTCGCGTCCAGCCATCTCCTAATATTTTTTCTTTTTTTTTTTAGTAAAAATTGATTGTATAATGATAACTTATAATATTTTGTGATTTTAATGCAAATTTAAGTGTTAAATTATTCACGCGATTCAATTTATTCATCCTAAAATTTTTTCAAGCGGACAGAAACGTTAAATTAACCGTTGTGTAAACGTTAAATCAACCGTTGATAGAAACGTGGATTTTGGCGACATAGGGCACGTTGTTTCAACTATAGATAACGCGTTAAGAAATTACGTTGATTCAACATTTTTGGTTTTATTGGGTAACATTTTAAAGAGCGTACATAGAGTAACAAATCCTGCTTTGTTTTTGTTTTGAATCTGCTGTCAGAGCCTGTACTGCAGACTCTGTCGCAAATCTGCTATAAATCTGCGCTCAGGTTATGTATACAGATTCCGTTTTGTTTTTGGCGCCATTCTGCTAGAAGACTAGTATGTGCTGGTTCTGACGGCAAATACCAAGTCAAATGTTTCTATACTTGATGGCAATCTGACAACAACATTTGAGCACTTTTGTTAGCAATCTGCTGCCAATCTGCACACAAAATGTTATCTGGGTGGTTAGTGCCTCCCAAAGAAATATTTTTAATCAGACAAAAATATTAAAAATTTACAGATCCAACTCGAAAGTGATATTTATAAAGCAAATAAAACTGGCCAAATCGGGACACGTTGATAACACTCAATGTGAATGATTTTAACGAAAATATTTATATAGTAAAACTTTTACCTACCTATAGATGATTGATTGTGTATGGAACAGATACGTAATTTTACATACTGCCTGTAGAGTGGTGGATTACAGATCAGGAAAGAAAGGATAAAGAAAAATCATTTGACAGTTGTGGCTTCATTAGTTAAGTTCAGTTAGCCTATAGTGCACCGTACATACATCCTCAACCATACGGTAACGGTATGTATAATGTTAATTCACTGATAAGCTACGTGAATGTGAATGCATATTTTTTTGTGTGCACAAAGAATGTACTACAATTGAAGTCGAATAAAAGAATTTAAATAAATCATTCTTTTCAATGTAATTTATTTTTTTCCGGAAACGTTATTTGAAAATGATTCAAATTTATTCTTGTTTTTGAGAATAACCGAAGAATTTCAAAATTTACTATAAGAGTGTAATTCATAATGTTTTTTATTTAGATTTCTTTCGATACACAGATATAAAAAAATTCATCCAACAATTTTTCACTTTACTTTAAAACAACATTGTTCACACTTCTATATATGTAATGTAGACTAATTACTACATTAAACTGTTAATAAACTGCTACAACTTCATTACGCTCGTTATTTCAACTGTTTTGGATAGACAACATTACCGTGCAATATGACAGGCAAGTACGTGTTATCTGAAAAAAAGACACAAGATATTAATTGTAAAATGTTTTCTATAAAGAACGTATTTATTTAAAAATAATTATCATATATTACCTTGCTGAAGAGATCTATATTCAGTTTAAACATCTTAGCAACAACAAACTGCGAAGGCTTGAAACTTCTCATCATAAGTATTAAGAGTAGTCTTTTAGATTTTTCTGGTAACTCATACCATTGATTATTGCAACTAAAATCGCATTATTATATCAACTAGTTGAAAACAAAAACAAAGGACACGTTTAGAGAGCATCAGTAACGATCTTGAATAAATAAACCCATAGAGCACCTATAGTGGCTTAAAGACATCTTTTAGGTGTCTTTTAGTCAATTGGATGACTAAAAGATGCCTATAAGACAACTTTTAGTCAAGAGTGTGCTGTATGGAAAGCTATAATAAACAGTTTGAAAAGTTTGTATAAATATAAATTTAAATAAAATTGTTTTCTGCAGTATTTTGTTTTGTTTATTTTAGGTTAATATTTTATTTAATCACGTAAAACAATATAACACAAATCATCAGAATTTAGATATTTAAAATGTATAACCAGGCTTTAATTACTATCCCTGCTAGAACAATCAGCAATTAGTTAATCGATCGTTTTCCAAATTTTGGAAACTGAAATAAATACTCGATAGTTTAACGATGAATTTTTTATTTTTAATCGCTACTGATACTGTGTGTGTGTGTGTGTGTGTGTGTGTGGCATCTCCTAAAAATAAAACTTACGCAGCATAATTAACGTAAATACTATGATCACTCAACAGTTGACCCATAATACCAGAGGCAAAAATTCTCAATGTTTGAGTTAAATATACAATTCCATGTTGCAATAGTTGATCAAAATCGTTAATGCTAGTGACGAACTATATTGTACATGGAAGAAAAATTGATAAATATGTAAATTTTATACTATACGTAGATGACAAACCTTATAAGCTGATGCACTTGCTACTAAAACTCCCAAAAATAGATCAGGAATGAAAGATATACTAAATTTGGAGTTCAAGCATTCTGCGTATCTTATAAAATAATAGGTGAGAGATTGAGAGAGAAAGCGAAGAAATGGTGATAAAAATCAAACTTACTTGATGCATCTTAAATGTAATTTAACGCATTCGGTCAAATACAAATGAATCCTTTCATCTTTCGATACTAATACCGCATTACCTTGTATCAGTTTATACTTTTTATTATCAAAATCACTGCTTTTTAGAACCTCCAATTTTTTACTGAAAATAATTTTCATTACCCTTGCTTTCCTTTCTCCCTTGAAATATAAACCACACATTCCAATCATCGCTTCGTAATTAGGTTTCCTTACCTTAAGACGTCGAACATTGCACAGGTATGAAGCATAAGCGTTATGTACAAAGAATCAAACGTGCTTGCGTAATAACCAATGGCTGCCAAGCCATACCATTCGATAGAAAGGACGAGGAAAAAATGGTCCTCCGTATGAATATACAAATCACCTGGCAATATTGCTGTACGTGGTCTGGATTCGTTCAAAGGTAAAACCAAATCCAACACTGGTGACATGCAAGAAGAGATGGCATAACTTGCCACCAGCAACTGCATAGAGCCTGCGAACATGATGCTTGAGGATTTGTGGACCACCTCGAATTTCGGATGTTGGAAGACAAACTCACTGGCAAGTATAACCGTTATTAGTTTGCTTATCTCCGCGTACTCTTTGATGATCGCCAATTCAGCTTCAGAGTGTTCACAATATTCCCAGTCCTCTTTTAAGCCTTCCAACAGTATTTTTATCTGTTCCAATAGTTTTTCGATGGATTGATAATTATTAAAATATTGAAACAAATGAAATTAGTAGAGCATTAAAATTCTTACGTCATTGAAATATAAGGAACATCCTTTGCAAAAACAAATAATTGATCCGGAGAATAGTGGTAAGCATTCCATAAATTCATCGAAAGAGTTTACATTTTTTTGAATATTTATCAACTACTGACAAGTAATATTTTTGTTAAAGAGAAATATTGGCAGTTACTGCTTAAATTGAGGGGTATGAACAGTAAAATTTAAAAAAAAATAATTTTTTTTTTATGAATTATTAATATACTCTCGCTCTCTCTCTCTCTAAGGAATATGTATCTCAAATTTCAAGCCAAAATTCGAACATTAACGAACATAATTAAACTCTTCGCATACAAGCAAGAGTACGTTGTATATATACGAAATTCAAATTTTAAATGCTGTTTACTCGAATCAGGTTTTTTGACCTCGTTAACATGAAAACGAGAAAAATATTTGTCCTAGCAACTTAACTCAAAATAAATTTCGTAGAGAAAATGTTCCTTTTCAGTTGGACGTAGCAGTTTTTATGTTTTATTTTTTTTTCTTTTTAATATAAACAATTTTCTATTTAAAAATTTATGAAAATTGTGATTTTTATTTTCAAATATTCGCTATTTTTTTTCAAAACAATATTTTGAAATTCCCCTAGGTCCAACTATAGCTAATAATACATACTTTAAAAACTTTTTCGTTTTCTGACCTTAGCTGATCCATTTTCATGAATTGTTGTCAACGCCACTGAAGCAAAATTAAAGATGTGTCATTTTCAACAGACCGTTGCGCAAAAATGAATCAAAAAAGAAAAAAATAATAATCTATACTGGCTACTGTACTAAAAATGTATACAAAAGTTTAGGTGAATCAATCAAACCGATTTGTTTTTATAAGATTTACAAAATCGTCAAAAATTTTAATGTTTACACTGTTCATACTCCTTAATTACTCCACAGTTTGTTATAAAAAACTGCACCTGGGGTAAAAAAAAGAAGAAGAAGATTTCGTTCAAAAGGATCCCCCGTAGGAAGAAAGACTTGCAATTATTGACTCGATAGGGCCACGCGCCACATAAAGTAAGAAGTGTTTTTTGTACTTTATAATAGGAACTATCAAAGATGTCCATTGTAACGTTCAGGTAACAAAAAAACTTCTGACAACTCTGTACTGGTAGTTGCTTAAAAAGTATCAATGTGTCTTCCTTAATAATTATATAGTCGATTGTCCGAATCTCTGCTACCTCTAACATTATTAAAAAATTATAAAACCTAGCAATATCTTTATAAAAATCCCATCCTTTCCATTGTGCTGAAATATAACTACTAAAAGAATATTTGATCACATAGAAGCGCGAGGACAGTGTTTTAGCATCGCTCTAAAGGCTATTATTATTATTATATACAAAGAAGTGTAAAAACCTTAAGGTTTCATTAGCTTTCGGATCAAATAATTTCAGCAAAAAGAATTCTAAAGTAACGCTTGGCTATAGACGATTGATTATACGTGGAACGTATATGTATCTATAGACACTGCGTGTAGACTAGGCACAAAAAACAGGAAATAAGAAGGGGTAAAGATACACATTTCAGAGTACAGACCTCAGACTTCAGAGTAGCTCAGAGTCCTCACACTTCAGTCAGTACTCAGGAGTAGCTCAGTCCAGTCAGTCCACTTGGTATCGTTCTTCAGGAACGAAGAAATGTCGATTCAGTGTTATAGTTCGGTCATAAGTGTGGTTCATGGGCTAAGAGAAATCCAAAATATGTAAATCCATGAAGCTTTTATGTATATAGAATTATATTAAAATATCTAAATTGTGAATTTAATAACGTTCTATTCGTGGATAAATGTTAATTCACTGAAAACGATGATTGTTTCTCAAATTGAGTCTAAAAGCATTATTACACTATCTATTATATCAGTTCATTTATTTTTTACTTTTCTCTTGTACCGAAGCAACAATTCGGTACATGATGGAGCTAAGATTTCCAAGTTAGGAGAAAGATGGAATTCGGGTGGTTGATTATAATATTTGCTGTTAAATTTTTACAAAATTTCATTTTCGATCATGTAATGGCTTTTCTAACTGGGAAACTTTTCGATAACTTTTCGAATGAGAGAACGTTCCATTCAGTGAGATCGAATTTAAAAAATTGAAACATATAATTTGCAGCTTAGCTATTCATTAATTTTGTGGGTAAGTTTAAAATTTATTATAGCATGCGAAAAATATACTTGATTTTTATTATAATAATTTGATGATTTATATAATGTACAAAATTACGTTTTACAGTTTATTAAAGAAAGATGAGAGTTTTTGAATGTTTCATGTTTAATATTTATTCTTATAATCCTAAATGCGTTTATCTTTAGGTTTTAAATGGCTAATCTTATAAAAGAACGAATTTTGCAAGAAATTTAAACATAACTGAATAATTAACACGTAAAAATTGAAAGATTTATTGTACCTTTTATTTTCATTATTTCCATATCAAAATATTTTATTTTTTAACTATACACACTTTCATAGCAGTTACATCACTAGGGCTAGACAGTAAGGGATGTTAGATCTGTCAACTTTTTAATTTATTTAATATATCACTGAAATATTCAGTGTTTCTTCTACATTATTTTCAGCTCTAAAAAGTTGTTTATTTTAACCCACTCGTAATTTTAGATATTTTGCATGGATAGCATTACTGTACAATATGATACACAGATACGAATTACCTTATATAAAAGAGAAAGAAAGAGATTTAGAAAGCGTTCCTCTAATAACGGTTATAGTATATTAGAAATAATAAGCCATTTTTAAAAGGCGGGAGGGGTCAAGATCCATAAAAAACTTCAGACAGCAAAAAGAAAAATATTTTTGAAGAACATTGAAATGCATCAACTAGTAAAATCGTCGCTCTAAAATCACTTTTTCTTACGATTAATTTCATGCATTATTTATGGACGTTTATTGATAAAAGCAGAGCTGTAGGAATACTTTTTTGATCCACTGTATATATATCAATGCAGATTACCTGTGAAAAGAGTTAAAAGCTATTCATATACAAAGACACAATGCCTATGGTGGAAAAAATGATCTATGCTCCGGAGCATTGTAAATTAATTTTTGACAACTTAAAATTAGCAGAAAAATTCAAGGAATTGAATGATATATGTTTTGATTGGCTTACAAAGTTTAGTCAGTTAAGAATTATTTTGTTATATTGCATGATTTTTAAGCCCATTTGAAAATTATTTACTGGTTTGAAATCTATTCTTTTTTCGTATAATGGCATGTTACAGCATAACTTTTCATGAAGAGAATGTATTCTCAAAATACTCCAAAATGCTCCTCTGATGGGGAAATTAAAATTTAATAAAGGCCTTTTTTAACAACAAATGCAAGTATTTATTAACTAAAAGAAATTAAAAAGAATACTTTATACAACTTTTAAAGGGCACAGAAATCTTCATTTTGAGCTGCATTTGTGATCATTTAACATAATAACTTATTATTAGTTATTTAACATTGAAAAAATAGCCAAACTTAGTAGTTTTTATTTTTTTACAACAAAACTAATTGATGTATTTTAACATAAGTAGTTTTGTTTTGTAAATATTTGCTGTACCTATAACTGTATAATTTTAAAATTTTCCCAGCAACAGTGGTTTCAGAATTTTAACTAAAAAATCTGTTTTTCACACTTTCTTTAATTATTTAAACAAATTTCCCTGCCCACAAACTAACTGTAAACATTTTTCCCGTTATCCTGATGCCCATCCAAAAATTATCCCGTTATAAAACGCCTAATACAATCTTTTTACGAAACAAAAAATTATATTCCTGGACTACAATGTACACAATAGTACTCAATTCATTCCCTACGATTTGGAATATTTAGGAGAATGGTCAGATTATCTACATGAATCAGGCTCACCCCTAAAAATTTAAATAAGAAAACGTATGTCAAATATGCGACACTAATCGATCATTCAATAATTGTTCTTATATGTAATTTTAATATTAATACATATACGTAAAAATCTCCTGTATTGAATTGTACATGATTTACGAGCTCATCGTAATATTTTTATTTCTTTCTTTGGATTTTAGTAAATTTTTTCGAGTTAACGATTCTGAGTAAGTTTCCAGATAACATTTTGTGCGCAGATTGCTAGCAAATTGCCAACAGAAATGCTCAAATTTTGTTGTCAGATTGCTATCAACTATAGAAACATTTGACTTGGTGTTTGCTGTCAGAACTGGCACATACTAGCCTTCTAGCAGAATGGCGCCAAAAACAAAACGGAATCTGTAAACATAACCTAGGCGCAAATTTATAACAGATTTGCGACAGGGTCTGCAGTACAGGCTCTGACAGCAGATTCAAAACAAAAATAAAGCAGTAATTGTTACGCGGTGTATGTGCGCCCTTTAAATGGTTTTAAATTGTTATTTAAATCTAGTTATGGCTAATTTTCTTGAAAATTCAATAAAAACATTTTATTTTAATTTAAAGCGTTTCATTTCAATCTTTGTTACCAGAATTATTTTTTCTTACATTATAAAATATTTACAGGAATACACATTCATATTAATAATACATATATAACACAAATTCTTTTTGATAAATTTGAAATCAAAAGAACTATTATCGGTCCTTAAAAATAACGTTTTGATTTTCCATAAAGTTAAATAATAATATGTATAATTTACAATGTATACCTGAGAACCTATCAGATAAGAAAGTATCAAAACCATTCAAAAGTTTTAAATGATGTAAGACAAGATTGTTCAAAATAGACAGAAACAATGGTATGACGAGTAACTAAAGAAAGAAAAGAAAGTAAAAATTATGAACAAATATTCCTAATTTGCATGTTTTAAACTCGAATAATCGCTAGATATAAAGTACTCTCATATGAATATATAATATTATATAGTATCATTTAAATAATATGTGTGAAGGAATATTAGTATAAAATAAAAATCTATTATTTGAAGAATACATAAATTCATTTTATTTTTATAATTGTTTAATGAACCTATTTTATTTGTAATAAAATTCATAAAATTTTAAACGATGCACCAGCACCACCTAGTGACTACATTGTACTAACACATGCCGTTAAGTTTATCGTTCTGTGCATGCGTCACACGGCGTAAGACATTTAAATCAAGTACGCAGATTCTGCTGTGTTTCTGCTGCAAATCTGCTGCAGGCTCTGCCGCAGAGTCTATTGCGTTCCTGCTGTAAATCTGCTGCAGGTTCACTTGCGTTTCTGCTACAAATGTACTGTAGGTTCTGCCGCATAAAGCGATATCATATTGTTGTTAATCTGTTAGCAGAAACTGACAAGTCAGGTTCTGTTTCCAATATGGTGTCATTTTGCTGAGTGGATTTTGTAGCAGAATTTCGTTTACTTTTGCACAATCGGATAAGGCTATCTGGGAAGATTCTATTAGCAAAATAGAATATGGTTGTGAATACAAACATCAAGCAGAATTGAAAATATCAGATACTACAATCAACCTCACGCCTATTTGTTAAGAAAATTTTGTAACAGAATTCTGATGAGAATTTGCAAATGCAGAAAAGGCCATGTGGGAAATTAAAGCCATTTAAAGATCATGCATACATTGAATAGCAGATTCTACTTTGTTTTTGTTTACAATCTGCTAACAGAGTCTGTACTGCAGACTCTGTCGTAAATCTGCTGTAAGTCTGCGCTCAGGTTATGTGGACGGATTCCACTTTGTTTTTGGCGCCATTCTGCTGAAAGGATAGTATGTGCGGGTTCTAACGGCAAATACCAAGTCAAATGCATTTATATCTGCTACTAATCTGATTACGCCAATCTGCACTCAAAATGTTATTTGGATATGTTAAATTTCATGTGAATAGTGTTAAATAAAGATTAAATAAATTTTTGATAAGGTAACATTATTTATTAATAAAACATATGTTATAATATATTTCAAAAATATATTTCTTAATAAGAGCTGAATCCTCCAAACCTATACCATTAATATAAGTTATAATTTAAATAAGAGGGCGTATAGTCCCAAGAAGTCAACCATATATCAATTTCATTTATTATGTCGTCGAACCTCAAAAGGTATTGCCATTCTGGATGCAATGATCTTACAGACCAATAAACTGTTTTTAGAATTACATATAACTTAGCTATTTGTAAAAAGTCATCCACATTATCAGGGATTTCTATAAGATTAATTTGTTCCAGGAAAAACTGGTGTCTGGTATCAAAACTTTCTGTACCCATAACACGTTGAATATCCTTTATTAAAGAAGCCTTACGTTTAGGTAAATCCTGTAACAAAAAGAATTTTTTTTATCTACAAATTCTTTTTAACTGTTATTATTGAAACTTACCTTTATAGCAGAAAGAAAAAGACGATACCAATAACGAAAATGACGAGATTTAATACGTTTCTTTTTCTCATTGAGAATAAGCTTACTTATATTTTTTGTACAACACACTCCCAATCTTTTTGCGGCTCCTTCGTACATTATAGCTATTTCTAAGGGGTTGAAATCAGCTCGGTGGAACATATAACCAATTTTTCTCAACGAAATGTCGAACATTTCCTCCGAGACTCTCATAATGTTGATGTCATACCAGTGATTGTCACCAATTACATTCTTCTTAAAAATATTCATGTATCCTCTAATCGAGGGAAATGATGGAATTTTCGGCCATGATTCCATCAATCTATATGTTGTTTCCTCTATAAGTAAGTCAAATTTCTTTCGCAGGTTATAGAACTGCAAACTTTCGTTCGCATAAAATAATTGTAATGCCAGCAATCCACATTCTTCCATGGTTTGCTTTAATGGAGGTAGTTTATAGAAGCTTTTCCATGCTGTTACTACGTAGCCATCCATAATGTAACGCTGCAATTGTGTAATTCGATGTCGTTCTTCGCTGTAATCAATATAAAAGATTCACGTCTTTGAATAAATTTAACACAGAATTTTAAAATCGGTAATGCTTCAATGATGAGCACAACATATATAGAAAATATGAAATCATTTCGTATATATTGCACAAATGAGTAAAAATCGATTTAACCTCTAGACCGACAGAAAATCCTGTATAAGACGCTATATACATAGGATCGAAACTTATTGTTAAGATCGACCCCAAGAAATATATTGTTGGGCCGGACTTTCAACGGGGGAAAAAGTCGTCAAAACCCTGGCGGTCTAAAGATTAACCTTTCAGCGGAAGCACTGTCGTAAAATTTACGACGAATCGACGAATGCACTTTATCGTTTCCACAACTTTTACCTCTTAGTCGCGAGCATCGTACTTCGAGCTATTCAAAGGTCACTGTCTCTATAAAAAACAAACGCATCGTATGTGTCCCTAACATTTATATAAAAAAAATACCATTTACATGGAGAAAACAAATGACGTAAAATTTACAACATGTGCCCGCTCAAGAGAATTACACAGCGCGCCCGCTCGAAGGTTAAAGTCATCTTTCAATTATCCAATCGTCTAAAAGATGATAAAAATTAAATGTTAAGACGATGTGTTCTGTATTAGGTACTATAATATTTAACACAAAAAGTTATTGTTAGTGAACATAACTTTTAAAAGAGAATGGTTTCAAATTGAAATAACTATTATTGATTATTATTAAACTTACATAGAATGAGAATTTTTAGGATTTTTCAATTTTTCAAGTTGATCAAAGACGATTTGAAATCCAAAAGGCGATGCACCGCGATTGGTATCGGTCAAATCTTCAAATTTTCTTATTTTCTCTTTTGATAGCCTTGCTTCGGAAGGCGGATAAGAACCATCAGAGTTTTTCACCTGAATATAGAAATATTTTTTGAAGTAAAAAAATTGAATAAACACATAAAGAAGATATTAAATCTGTGTACACAGTGGGAAATTGAATCGTATGTGGTTTCAACTATAGTCTTGTATATCATTTTCCATGTTAAAGTACAGAGTGAAGTTAGCCGAACCACTGCACGATTCAATTTCCTACTGTGTACACTCTGGGATAGTATATTCTGTCCAACTTATAACCAAATGTTTTAAAAGGTCGTACTTCAATAGCGGTCAACACTTTTCCACATCACGCTGGTTACCTGGTCTAGCACCGAATCCCGAGGAATAAACCGAGAATAATCGAAGAACCCTAATAACCATGATACTCTAATCACTAATATAAAATTACTATTTTTGTATTTTTAATCAAACATATTTGAAATTATTATGAATACATTCCTTGTATTTTTAACATGAAAATGAGACCAAATACGACATTAATCGAATAATTATTTCTTTTAGTTATACCTTGAAGTTGCTGCTTTATTATCTATAAATTCTAATAACAATTCAATTTTACTATATATCTTCGTTGTGCGTTAAGTTAAAATATCTCCAAAATATTGGAAAGGACATAAACATATTATTAAAAAATTAACAAATATAAATTTTAGTTTAAGATATAATTGACAAATAAATTTAAATATTTTAAAATACTATCTTCAAAAAGAAAAAGGTTAATCATCTCATAAAATTAAACATTTCAATTTTTTTAGTATGATTCTGCTACGGGTTAATTGATGCTTATTTGGATTATTTATAGACATATTGGAATAAAATAAATCTGATTTTTAACAGATTTTAGTAAAATGAGAGATGCAAGATATAACTAATACAGAAATAATAGTCCGAATAACGTTGTGTTTGGATTCATTTTCATGTTAAAAATACAATCAATGTATTCATAATAATTTCAAATCTGTTTGATTAAAAATATAAAAATTGTAATTTTGGATTAGTAATTAGAGTATCAGGTATATTAGGGTTCTTCGATTGTTCTCGGTTTATTGCTCGGGACTCGGTGCTAGACCAGGTAACTAGCGTGATATGGAAAAGTGTTGACCGCTATTGAAGTACGGCCTTTTAAAACATTTGGTTATAAGTTGGACAGAATATATTTCCCGGAGTGTACATACTATCGAAGGTGCACCAAATCATCTAATTTTACCAGAAGTGTCGATCAAAATAATGTATTTTTTAAGATTTAAAAGGCACTTTGTTCGTAAAAGTTACTTAATTAAAGCTTACCCGTTTTATATGCTCAAAGTACAGCTTATAAAATTCCTGGTAGCATTGTACACATTCTTTCCAACATACAATCGGATTACCACCATTATTGCAATAGGTCTCGTAAGATATTTTCATACAGGGACATCTGTAAAAAGGAAGATTCGGTCATTATCCAAAAAATAAGATTAAGAACGCTCCTAATTAAATATTGTTAAAATTATTATTTACATCTTTAACGAATATGCTCAATAATTTGATATTGAGAAACAAATTTATATAGAAAATATAGAATTAAATTAATATATAAAAGAAATTCTTGTTTGAATTTTTTTATTTCCCATACAGCAGCAAGTGACATAAAGACTTCTTTTAGACGTCTTTTAATCAATCGGACAACTAAAAGATATGTTTATAAGAAAACGTTTAGTCATCTGTAGTGTACGGGTTAAACATGGTTATATTCATGCATTATAACAATTCTATTATAAACTATTTGAATACTACTTACATTGTAAAAAACTTTTTCTCCCACTTAAAATTTTCTCCTTCAATAATAATGTTTAACTTTTTGCACGTTTTTGAGAGATTCACCTTATCATTCCATGAAATATTTTTATCCTTCAAAATATATTGAATTATTTCAATTGGTAAATCCGTTAATGTCAGATTATTTGCCATTTCCGTTATTACTAAGGGTGCATGCAGCAGTGAGACGCGGAAGTTTTTAACAAAGAAACACTATATTTTGTATAAAAACAATAATTCACTGGCTCAGTGTTAAAATCTTTGAAACTTCTGGACCAGGCTCGAAAAATCAGAGTATCGTCTTACAATTTCATAACACAGAACTTCTAAGGCCTTAATCTCCGTAGATTTGTGAGGATTTTAATTCACTTGATGTGGATATAACACTCGAAAAAAATCTCTTCTTCAAAAATGTAACGCACAGCAAAACTCAAACTAGTCGCCGTTAAACTATAGAAAATAATAGCAGCCGGAGTGTCTGTACAATCCAATATATATAGTAGGTCCTTTAAAGTTTGGGAAGTGTGGGTGGAGATTTCTTCGTCTTGTTGGCCAATAATGCAACCACAAATTTTTGAATATCCAATCACGTTATGCGTGGTTCTCTAAAATTCTGCGAAGGGAGGGGGATTTACAATAGACAATAGATTCTACGAATCGGTACAACATGAAATAGGTAATACCCATAATTTTAATTGCCTTTTCAGCACAAAGAGGTTTATTGGTATACCAAAGGGTCAAGCTTTCTTTTAGAACAGAAATCAATTGTATTTCGTATTTGTCAAAGAAAGTATGAATGCTTTTATATGAAGAAACAGTTAAACTTAGTAAGAATACCGTTATTTGAGGTGAAATATAATCTTCTTTTTCGGTTGTGAAATTAATCACAACAGATATGTACATGAATATGTATGTATGTATGTATACATATACATATGGGTGCGTTTCAATAAAGGCACGCAACGGTGCTTCAAATTAAAAACATAATAAATTTAGTGCAATAATGCTGTGGTGATAAGTGCATTTAATATTGCAGCTAATTCTTGATCGTTTATGACGAGTTAATGAAAGAATTGTAGTCAGTCTTTAAAAGGCTGTTTTGCTTCTGGTATAACAAATGAGCCGTATTGCGCAGACGGTAAGGGTGAGATTTACCAAGTCCGGCTTGGGGCTAGCCGGGCTAAACTCATACAGCTCATGTAACGGTAACTATACTACTTTAGCCCGAAAGTATACCATATTAGCCCGGCTAGCCTTCAAGCCGGACTTGGTGAATCTCACCCTAAGGTTGCCGTTTGTCACACGGCGGGCTCGTGTTCGAGTCTTGGCGAAGCTTAATTTAAAAAAATTTTTTTTCATTACACTGGGATTTTTTTTTTAATAACCATTAACTTATTGGACTAAGTATTAAATAAAAAAATGCATTTATTAGCAGTTTAATATAAAAACATTAAGTTTACTATACCTCAACTGCTTATTTATTATTATAAGAACGCATTTGTTGCATTTATTACTAAATCCACTAAATTAATGGCTACATATAAGCATTTTATAATAATTAAAAACTAATTTAGGAAAAGGATTTTTATTTGCTTCAACTTGTTGGGTAAACGCAACATTTAAGGTACACAGAGAGGCAAGATCTGGCTTCAGTCGACTTCACTGCTCCTCAGCAGTGCTCAGCAGAATGCTGATCACACGGATATGGCCTAAAGTAGTGTGAGTATCCCCTACCTTCTCCTCTTGACTGGCGCAGTAGCCACTTCACACTCATAGGGGCTTACGACTTTGTGTGCTTGCCCTCCCTGTTCAACTGTTTCTGTTGCAAAAAAGGCCATTTCTGGCAACTCTGCCTCTCAGTCGTTAAAAACAGTTTCTAGAATTGCTTTTATAACAAAAATGATAGATCTAGCTTCAATCTTTTAAAAAAAGAATTGTTTATTTTATACGTCATTGTTAATTGCATTGGAATTTTTTTGCAATCGGTGTTATGGATTTAAAAGCTGTTGTTGTGCCTGGGGAAGCTCCAGAATCTGATGATGACACTATGAGCATAACCACTGTAATATCTTGTAGCTACTTTCAAAAACAAATAATTTGATCATTGTTTTCATGCTTCTAGAATGTCGGATTTCCTTCTGTACAAACAGCTAAATTATGTGGCACAATTATTTCTGGAGAAGCACCAGAATCAGATGATGGTGTAGTTTTTACTATAATACCTATTTTGCAGTATGGAGAAAAAATTGTTTATTTTATTTACAGATGGAACAAGTTTAAGTAGTATGAGTGGAGCGATAGATGCTATGGCATGTGCTCCTTACACTGATGTCAGAGTCCCAAAATCCAAAAAGAGTTCAATTAAATATAATAGTTTATTGCACAAAAAACTATGCAAGTATTTTGTCTACTTTAAAGATGAAAATTTAGTAAGAAATACAAGATGTTTATTAGCTTCATAATTTATTAATTATATATTAATACATTACATTTTACTATTACTAGAGAAGATTACATTATTATTATGCAGAAAACTATTAGTACTGTAATTTCATAAGTTTTCTGCTGAATTCAATTCTCTTTATTACTTGATTATTTTTTACTTGAACAGATGAATGCAATGAAGCTTTAGGCAGAGATGTCTTACATTTGTGTGAAGGAACAATCGCTGTTGGTGTTCAGGAACTATCAGCTGCCCACAAACAACTATTAAAAAGTGAACTGACTATACAAGAGGCTGTCTGTCAATTGCGGATAGCATCCAATCGATTTAAAGAAGTATCGAATACTCTACATCAAATTGTGGATGCCGGCTTCTTGCATTCAATTAAAATTTAGATTATCTATCTTATTTTTTAAAAATTAGTTTGTAACACAATATTATAAAGTTTGTTTATAACATCAAAGACTACTAATTAAAATTCTCCAAGGAGCATTATTGAGCAGTAATTGATTCTGTTTATAATTGGCAGTTCTAGTCAATATCTCAATTATTATTTACTAATAGGATACTTTAAAACTTTAAGCATACGCAATATAATATTAATTTCAATCTAATATAAACTAAGTTGTATCTAACATAATTTTCATTAATTCACCTGCTTATTACTAATTATATATAACAGCTTAAAGTGGTCGTTGCATCTTATTTTGCCAAGCGACAAATTTAAAAGTTTATTGCACAAATTTTTAATGCATATACCATATTTAATTATACCGATGCATAGATTATATCAAAGAACGTCACGATTTTGTAATATTTCATTGTTCTTATAGAGATCAAGCATATCTTTTATTAATTACATACTTTTTCTTATGAAAGGAAAATGATTTATTTTTCTTTTTTTTCTGCAAGTTGTTTTCTTTGTATCAAATGCACAGTTGTCTCTGGTATCAAAGATCTGATATCATTAGTAATTCCTTTCATCGCTAATACTAGTGTATAGTGAATTGATGATTTCAATGGGGATGCAATCATTTTTTCTATAAATTCAGTCTTAAATATTCCATCGATCTTCGTTGAACTAAACGTTTCTGCAACGTATACGTACATTCAAAACGTTAAAAAAAAGTAAACAGCACATTAGGTAATTTAATACTGATATGGCAACATCGTGACGGAATACTTTCTTTGACAATACAATATATCCATGATATTTTCTGTATCCTTTCTATTAAATATATTTGGTATATTTACTTTATACGTATATAGTTTTTAATCTGCGATAAAAACAATTCCATACGCCACATAAATATAATTTGATAAAACTTAGTAAATATTTTTAATGCTCTACTGGAACAGAGTCTCTAAATAAAAAAAAAATCTCAATTAATTTCTTTACACGGCAACAATACAATCTGGCAGCTACTTTAAAAGCTGTTCAGATACATATCATCAAGTATCTTTTTAATGTTTCATCTTTGGGAAATGTAGATTTCACAAATTTGCGTAGAACTTGAAGTTCTCTTAATAGATATAACATCCCTCGATGAGACAAAGTATGTAGATGATTCGCGTGATACTTGCAGGTATTATCAACAATGTTCATCAGACGCCTTTATATCTTTAGGTTTTTAGACAAGTTTTTAGGATTTTATATTGTTTGAATATGGATTTGGTGCAGACTGTCTGCAATAATCAATAAATGAAGGATGGGCTCAATTCCAAAAAAGGATCAGAGTTTGTTGCAACTGGCGACCTTTATAGAAGATTCGACGTCGTATTCGATACATATTGGCCAATGTGAGGGCGCCCACCCCCCACATGGCCTACGCTCTCTCCATCTCACCTCCAGTTGCATACATCTGAAGAAGAGCCATTGACTCCTGTGCTTGCCTTTTCTCTGCTAAAAATCTGCCAGATGCCTCCTTTAGCTGCTCCAGGAACATCCTGAAATCCAATAATGGTGTTAGCTCTTATACAAAGTTCCTTATCATTTCCAATATTAATAATAACTGGCAGTATTAATTTTCTAATTAGGTAATCATTATTTAATTGTAATGCGCTCTATTTATAGCTCTTCGCTATTTGTATTAGCAAAAGTATAATTCTTTGGCTAGATAACAAACCTATCATGTACGATGTCGGCTAAACTGTCTGGATCCATGTCGCTCAGGAGCTCCAAATCATTGCCTCCAAGTAAAGAAATGTGTGAAGGATCACCATGCAAGGATGAAACCAGCTCCAACGGAGGTCGTTGTCTTCTAACTTCGTCTCCTCGTGCTCCACCATCCTGACTATCAACATCATCTACTACTATGTATCTAGATGTTGTTTTTCCACTGCCCACAGCCATCCACTTTTGATCACCATGTAGTATCATTAAACTAGTGTTTCTTTCCAAAGTGGCAAAATATTCTTCATCATCAACTTCAGTGCCTGATACAAATTTTTATTTTCAATGTTATACAGTTTAAAAATTTTCTTTATATTTACCATCTTGCTCAAGGACTATTGTAAGATCAGCATCAATAGGAAGTGCCAAGCGATTTCTGGCTACATTTGTCAATTCTTTAAGAGACGAAGCAGTGATTCCCTTCCTTTTTTCTCTTGTATGATCTACTATTTTATAAGGATTTCCTAATCCTTGAATTATCCCTGCAGCCTCAGACATAATGCTTAAAGAACCAAAAATAAAGGTATCACCAACAATTTTTTCTATATTTTCAGATCACCAATAACTATATCTGATATATTTATCAGAAATTTTATTTATTCTCAATAATGATTTATTTTTAAAATAATCTGATTATTCTGACATTTCTTGTCTTTCTCATAGACAAGTGTGTATTAGCAATACTAAAGCACTAAACGGGTGGTGTTATTTTAGGTAAAAAAGTTTATGTGATTGGAGCAAAGTAAGAAAGGGCAGTGTCCTTGGATTGTATTGGAATTGGTTGGTTCTTCAAAATTTGTATAATGGTATTATCAATTCACATGCACTCATAAAAAATGGGCAGATGTGTGTTATACGGTGTAAGGATTCTAAGTGACTGAACTGACTGTATGTCAACTCAACACTGGGTCAATGGTGCAACTACCCCTCCTATTTATACTCTTAGTAGACTGCTCCGTATATACAGCCAAGAGACACCCTTAGTAGCAAACCCTCCCAACATGGCACCCCAGACAGAAATCAATAACCTACCCCACTCTAAAATTTGTTTCTCCTCTCTAACTGCAAGAATAACTTCTCATTTAGAAACTCCCTAATTCTGCATAAACAGATATTAAAAATATCCTAATGAATTTTATTAGCTTGAAGCTTAGTTAAGATGTGAATATTTATTATAATTTTGCATCATCATACTGAAAATTTAGGAAAACTCCAATGTTTAAATAAAAATAATTGATGACTAATTAAATGTGTATTTTTGATAATCAATGACCTTTAGAAGGATCTGAAAATTTAAGAGGTAGCACTGTAGTTATATTTAGACCAACAAGACTAGACACTGTTTAAGTTTAAAGTTAGCTCAGACTTAGTCCAGTTGAGGCTCCTAGCTGAGCCACAAGCTAAATTCGAATGGAAATATTAAAATTTGGTATAATTTGATAAATCTAAAAGATAAAAAATGCCAGCTATTAATTTAAAGAAGGAACCAGATGACAGTCAGACATGGGAACTGGCAGAAAGGTGCATATTACCTATTGCTTTTTCACATGCAGCTGCTGTGATTCTGGCAATTATATTAAATACATTGGGTATTTCACAAACATCTAGTTTTGCTCTTTTTCTGTTATTGCTGGCCATTTCCATAGGGATAACATTATTTTACCACAATTTAAAGGTGAGTACTTTCTTATAACAAAGAAAAGAAAGACATCTACAAATGAGAAGTGATAACTGATAACACAAATAGATGTACAACAGTTTATAACTTAATTTATTTATAATCCGGATCCTAGCATTAAAGTTAGCAAATTTTAAAGACTCCTCATAATGAAAAACATAAAGGTCAGAATACTAAATAAAAGAATATCATCAGTCTAACTTGTAGAACAAATTATCATCAAGCAATGATATTCATATGCATAGTATTACATTCCTTTTTTTTCTATTATGCAGAGTCCTTTACTCAAAAAATTTAAAGATTTTTAAATTGGAAACAAATACTTGAAATAGAAAATATTCAAGACCTTTGACCTTTAGTCTCTAAGTGCGAGGCTTAATTAATTGCGGAGTCTTGAATTATTTGTAAGTTATCAAACTTTCACTGATATTGTCATTTCATTTAGGTAACAGCTGCTGGAAAAGCTGTACTTATTACTGGATGTGACACTAGAGTTGGATTATCTTTAGCTAAGCAATTGGATGAATTGGTATTAGTAAATAATCTAATATTAACTACCTTGTTTTAAAATTAAAAAAACCAATTACAGGGTTTTACAGTCTTTGCTGGTTTTACTAATAAACATGAAAACGAAGAAATAGTACAAAACTTAAAAAAAACTGCTTCTGGAAGATTACATGCACTACAATTGGATATTACTAATGAGAGAGACATTCATTCGACTTTTCTCTACATTAATGAAAATTTACCCAATGGAGCACCAGGTTTTCTTTTTCTCTGTTTTTCATTGAAAGTTATTAGGTAATTAAAAATAATTCTTTTTAGGATTGTGGGCACTGGTACATGCTTCAGCTTGGGTAACCTTAGGTGAATGTGAATGGGTGCCTACATCTGTTTTAAGGAGAAGTATAGATACTAATTTTATTGGAGTTGCAAGATTAACTCAGGTAATTCAATTAAAAGTGCTTCTCATCTTATCTTTATACAATTTATATTTCTTTCACATAGATATTTTTACCATTAATAAGAAGATCAAAAGGAAGAGTTGTATTAGTTAGTAGTCTGTTAGCACGTATTCCAAGCCCAGTTAGAGGAATATATTGTGCTGTAAAGGTGAATTATGTAATGATGGATAACAATTTAATTATTTAATAAATGTAAATTATTGTCATTTTATTTAAAGGCTGCAGTTGAAGCTTGGGGAACCTGCTTAAGATTAGAAATGCGCAGATGGGGAGTTGAAGTTGTCATTGTGGAAACTGGAGAATATATTTCTGGGAATGCATGGTTAAAGGATAACGACTCATTATTAGAGCAAGCTAGGGAATTGTGGATGCAATTGGATCCTCATACACGCAAGGAATATGGCCAAGAATTATTTCAAAAAGAAATGCTTGCTCTTGAAAAATATACCCAAGGACCTGACGCAGATTTGACCCCAGTCACTAGAGCTCTTACAGATGGAGTATTAAAAACCTTTCCTATGAAGAAATATACACCAGTGTCTAAGAAGGAACGGGTGCAAGTCTTGTGCAGTGATTATTTACCTAAACCACTATATGATATATTATATACAAATTAGTAATTAGGCTAGTAAAAGTTACAATGTTGAAAAAACCAGTTTCAAAAATATTGTTTGTAAACAAATATCAATCAACTTAAATTTTTTATCAGATTCAATAATATAACTGAAAAAAAATATATCATGTGAAATCTTAGCACTGCCTAATAAAATTAATAATAAAAAATAAAATATATAGGCATACAATTACCACTAAATGAATCTCGAAACTATTACATCATTCATAACTGAAAAATAATATCACCCGGCCTTTGATCATTGTTTTCTTTTTTTTTGTTCACTGTGTTGGGTTCAGGTTATGTAATATTTGGTAGTACCTATTTGCCCAATCTTTGTTTTTGACATACATAGACATAAGCAACATAAACAATATGGATATTTAAATCAGAGTTTAAACTGGTTTAAATTAGCACTGAAGACTCAACTGGACAGCACAGAGCAGAATCAGTAGAGAGAGAGAAAAGATGCTGATGCTAGATATTCTAGTATCTAGATTTCTGCAGATTCTGCTTGAATGAGTTGAATGAGTCTTGAATTCTGTTCTTTTTACAGCACAATCGTGGAGGGAAGCACATACACATACACACGCGGTCGGCGCGGTCGGCGGTACAGCACATATGACATAGTACATATACGTGGGATACGTGAATTGAATGTGCGGTTAAGTGCATTGACTGTTAAAATATAAAACCTAGGATCTCTGACAAGTGGCAAACTCTGGCCTCTGCTTGGATTAAATTCTGGACAGTCTGGTCTGAACTCTCTATTATAGAATTGTACTTTACTAGTAGAGATTATTGCAATCTCAGACATTGTATTTCCATTTCCTGTCTTTGGACCCTTTGGACTTATCAATACTCGAGATTAATTACTCAGCATGCAGACCTCACTGACAGTGCCGCTTGCGTGATGTATCATATGACAAACACGTGTTTAAAAACTCAATAACAAAATTTTTTGATGCGTTTAAGAACGCCATACATGAGCGAAAATCTACATTTTCTTGGCTTCCTTCTTATTTATCATGGACGCTCTATTCCATGTCTATATTATTTATTATCTTGGAGAATATAGACGAGAAGAATTAAATTACGAAAAAAGTTTCTGAGAAAGTCGTCGAAACTCTAATAAAAAAGAGAAGTTAAAATCATATGTGAAATAATTATTGAATACAAAAGATCTGGCTCAAATTCTAATTTATTCCAATGATACAATCAACGAAAACGATGTCAATTGCTAGTCATTACGGTTTTTTCTTATTAATGGTACTGTGTGTCATTATAGCATCATTGGCACCTAAATTAGGAAGCTCAAATGGTATAATTTTATTAGTCTACTTATATTTTTTAAATACAAATGAAAGTCATATTTATCCGTAATTTTATACTACAGGTTTTATAAAAAGCCAATTCATTATTTGGTATGTAGCAGTACCATTTACTTATTTTGGAGCAGGAATTTCCTGCAGCTTTAAATCTTTATATTCCGTCCTGAAAAACAGACAGTTGTTATTGTTTGTAATAATTTTTATGTATGGTTTAATGCCAGTCTTGGCAAAATTAGCTGCATACCTTCTAACATATATGAAAATCAATATATGGCTACTTAAAGGAATGGAAGTAAATACTTGACATGTGTATTTTCAATTATTTCATTCAATAATTTTATCTGCTTGCATGATGTAGCATAAAGAGCTTCGTGCACTTAGTATTTTATATTCTGCAGTACAGCTCATCTCCACTTGATGCGATAGTACTCTAGGTAAATTATTCTGCATGAAATTATTAGAATTGTATATGATATAATTTCTACTATTACAGTTTTTGTTATTTTTTCTAATTTATTTTTTAATTTATTTTAGGTGTTATTCTGTATGCCACCACAATTTTGCACTGGGTTTGTTTTAAGCCAAATGACAGAGGCAGATCTACCAACAAGCATTGTTACATTTTTAGTATCCTATTTTGTAGGATTACTATTGTCCCCATTCTTACTTTATATATTGGTAAAATATATAAATTTACACCTAATGTATTTTTTTATCTAATTAACCCACTAAAAGCTGATATTGCTTTTTCAGATAGGACCAATGCCACCTCTAATTGGGACTAACATTATAGAAACAATTTACAGTACTATAATTCCATTTATAATTGGTCTTTTAGTACAAATTTCTATATCTTTTGACATTATGAGCTTAAAATTAAAAACCAAGTGGTTTTCTCAAGGGCTGTTATTGTTCACTGCGTACCACTGGTTCTGTGATGCTATTACAATAGATGCATTTCCTTTGGAAGCTGTTGATATTCTGTTCTGCATTTTAATAGGTACAAAAAATCAAATAGTATATGTCGTATTAATTTTTAAAAATTTCAATTTTACTATAAATTATTTTAGCTTTAATAGGTCAAATATTGATTACATACATTTGTTGGATGCTTTGTTCTGGATGGTTACCTAGAAATATTTTATTGGCGGCACTATTTACTAGTACCCATAAATCGGTTGGACTCAGCGGGTGGGCGATACGAGGTACCTACCATGGCTATGCACATGGACCAATTATAATTCTTCCCTTATTAATACTACCAGTAACGCAGCTATTACTGGGTAGTCTCCTGGCTTGTTTCCTGGCTCCTATACGGAGCTTCAGCAGTTCAAATGTAGAAAAACAAAATGTTTCAAATAACATTTTAACAGACCTGGAGACAGTAGATTGTAAGTCTTAATATTTAAGATTCGTTTGTATACGTTTCTTCCAAATAGACAAATAAAATATTAATACAGATCAATAAAGTTGAGTTCTTTTCTTATTTGCTGATTCAATATAGAAACTATATTGAAAGCAATTATAAAAAAGTGGAGCCAAAATTATTTCCAAAAAGTATGAAGTAATTTTATTGATTTGTGTAGCGAATAAGCCAAAGGCATTGAAACACAAATTTGTTACAATAACATTTTTTTAATTATCGACAAAATACTTACCTTCTGGCTAACTCAAATATCTGAAGTTTAACAATTATATATTACTTTAACTCTAAAAACAATATACTATGCAAATTATATATGAAATACTTTATACTAATTATCAAACTGCCTATTGACACACTTTAAAAAAAGAGACTGAAGTATACATATTTATCTGTACATCATTAGAGGAACAGTGTTTTAATAGCGTATTAGATGAACGTAAAAAAAATCAATTTATGCTACATTAAGCGTCATACGCCTATCATCATATCAAAGAATTATATAATAAACTATTTGTATTATACATTTTATAAATATAGTTTTTCACTTTCGATTGTAAAACTTTTGGAAATTACAAGCTTCTACTTATTTCTATTTTGAATACACAGTCAAGTCTTAATTTACGACAAAACAATAAATTGACGCAATACCAACGTCTTGAAAAAAAGAAGGTTTCAAATACGGAATAAGATGTCCCTTAAAAAACATAGCGATTTTATTCTACAAATAATGGGATAATTTTGGTTTGTTTCTTGGAAACTTGTATATTAGTTTCTTCTATTCATGATGCGCAACGAGATGTAGTACAATATATACTAATAAAATGCGCATTGAATAAATTTAATAGTATTAACAAATAGAATAACACTCATGATAACGCTAATCCGCTTGAAGTCTGATTTCTTCTTTTTTATCATGGCATTTAATGCATCGAAACGCAATGCAATGGTAGTGAAATTATCGGACAGAAAATTATTTGCCCGAAGAGAGATGCTATTATCGTAGATGACAGGAAATTGACGTCATAAGCGAAGCTGACGCTGCTATCGTCGCCAGCTTCGCGATTCCCCATCTTCATCTTCCTCTTCCTCATTTTCTTCCAATAAAAGTGCCTCAGCCGTTCCCTATAAATATCACAGTAAGTGTAATAACGTCTTTTTGATATATTCGATTGAAGGGATCCTTTATATATATTAACCAAATTCAAGATTTTACCTCCAAATCAATTTCATCGTCGTTATTAGAAGGTTGTTCAGAACGACTGGCAAGTTGCGCAGAAACGTTTGCGTTGCTACTGCTTCCACCCCGATGAAGATGATGCCCCGAGACCCAAGTAATAGACAAAAGTCTATCCTGAAATGTACGACCTTTGACTAACGCGACTTCTGCTTCTTTTCGCGATTTATAATTAATGACAATTGAAGGCGTAGCGTCGTCTTCCATCTGGTTCACTATCTCGCCAAATTGCTAATTAAAGACACAAAGGAGTAAATGAAAAGTTTCAATGTTATGAAGAATAATGATATATATATGATACTTACTTGAAAATGTGCCAATACTTCTGTTTTTTCCTCAGTTTCATAACCAGAGATTAAGAGACTAGTGGGTCGATGATCAACAGAAACGTGCGCAAAGCTACCTCTTCCACGACCTCTGTATGACAAAACATGACTACCTCGTACAGTTCTGCTGGCTCTAGGACTTCGAGTAATCGCAGGATTGGCACTCAAGCCCAAAGCAGCAGCCTGCGCTCGCAGCTCATTCAGTCTCTTTTGCAGCTCCCCGGAATCTTGACCTTCTTGTTGAGCGGTAATCAAATCCAATTCAGCATCCAAAATCTCTTTCTGTGCTTGCTCCCGAGACTTTGCTTGATTTTTACTTCCCGGGGCTTGGCCATTTGACGACAGATCTTTCCTCAAATTATCGATGGATTGTTGAATATTTTTTATCGTTTCCATGATCGCATCTTTATGCTCGGGATACTTTTCTGCCCTTTCGATTAATCTTCGAATTTCAATCAAGTGCTTATCTAGCAGTTCCTGTTTTCTTTTTCGCAAATCAGCCGTTAATTTCAAAGCCTCTTTACGTTTTTCTTCCTGTTTCTTCTTTAGAGTCTCTTTAGCAGCCAGCATCTCTTGATTCTTCTTGATCGCTAACACTTTGTCTTCCTTGGTCGGACCCGCTGCAGCTTTAGGCGAAGCAGGAGCTACATTAGGCGCAACTTGATCCTCCGTTGATCGGCGCGTAGGTACGTACTCGGATTCTTCGGGCTTTGTTGCTACGGACACTGCAGCGCCCAATCTCTCTTTTACCGATGGGCGAACACCTAAGGAAATAAAATACAATTAAGAAAATCAAAAATCATCATCGTCATCAATTATTTCAAGCAACAATTGATATTTAATTTCATAAGAATGAATTTACCTGGTGGTACATTTTCTATGGCCCCGGCAGCCGCGTTATTGTTGATATTATTATGCCAGAATACTTTAATAAACCTATTGTTCAACACAGCCTCCGTACTTCTATAAGCAGCCTTAGCTTCGGATGGTAATTGGAAAGTGACTAATGCAGCCTCGGGATCACCTCCGAAATTAACTTGAATATTTACAATTTTACCGAACTTCGAAAAATGATTATTCAGTTGAGTTATATTGTTTTGACCTTGAGGAACTTTTTTCAGTTCTAAAGAGCAATTCGCGGGATTATGAACAACTCGTTGCTTGGGACCGAGCCGATTAAAGTCAAACGCCTGTTTGCGTTTGAGGGGATTGCTTTGAGTATGCGTTAAATCCGAGGAGTTTGTGTGGGGGATCACTGGCACACTGATTAATTCACGCTGGCCTCTCCCGTAAATACCAGGACCAGATGGTGGATGTCTGCCCCATGGCATCCGAGGTTCCATGCTAGGTGCATCTGGGTTGTATTCTGCAAAAGCATCTAACCAACTCAAGTTATTAAAAAAAACAAGAACTAAAATTGCTCGAATGAACTTCATAAAACCTGGTATTTACCCATATTAGAGTGATGTTGATTTCTGAGATGGGGCGGTGGTAAACTCGCAAGTGGGAGATGTGGCGGTGGAGCATTGCCATTAGGTCCGGTAGGGGGTTCTGGTACTGCTGTAACTGGTACAGTCCCTGGTGTTTGAGTACTATGTGGACCAAAGTTCAAAACCCGACTAAGTGCCACATCCTCTAATACCACTGGATCAGCACCATGATCATATGGGCAAAGATCACCTCGCATACAGAATCCCTTTTCTATAATTGAGATTGAACGAATGAAACTATCAAACGATACCGACAATAGAATGAAAGGAATGTGATTAAAAAGAAAAATACCATCAAAATCTCTACACCGTCTCTTTGGTTGGAAAGGACCAGTTTGATTATTTGCAATAGAAGAAGCAACTGCTACGACACTTTGAATCGATTGACTAGTAGTGGACAATCTCATATCTACGTCGCCGTGGTTGCTATCTTGAGTTGGAGTGCCACCACCAGGGCTAGCATCGAGACGTTCTGTCCTTCCAATATCCATCCTGTCAGACCTATCGATCTTTTTCCGATCCATCGATCTAGAACGAGATCTGGATCTATTTGGTGTCGGTGACCGGTTTCGAAAACGAGCTCTATGGT
Source organism: Prorops nasuta (assembly GCF_024137725.1). Classification (NCBI taxonomy): domain Eukaryota; kingdom Metazoa; phylum Arthropoda; class Insecta; order Hymenoptera; family Bethylidae; genus Prorops; species Prorops nasuta. The sequence continues at coordinate 2,946,420 of NW_027116814.1, forward strand.
CACGATTATCCGGATTATCTCGTAATCTTGGACGAATAGGCGAAGTACTGCGACTTCTAGTGCGCCTAAAATTATTTATTAAATTTCATTGAGCAAATAAAACAAGAAAATTGATCAAATCATCCAGATATTTTTGAGACATATAAAATATTGTTCTATTAAAGAGAATGGGAAGTACCTTCTTTCATGTCGTCTACTATTAATTGGTGGAGATTCGTTTCTCCAAAGTCTACTTCTATCGCGTTCCCTATCACGTCGCAGATGTTCTCTACTCCTAGACCTACGTCTGTCCCTTTCCCAAGAGCGAGAACGCGACCTGGTCCTAGATCTCATTCTGCCACTGCTAGTTAAAAGTTTGTGTCAAATATATATCTCCAAAATATGCAATTATTTGTTTCTTTACTACAAGTTCATTCACTTACCGACTTCGTGAACGTTTGTCTTTTTGCTTATCATGTTTTTCAGAGTCTGACTTCCTAGCTTCTCTCTTTCCAATAGCACCTGGTGCAGAACCATTAATCTGCAGAGGTGGGACAGGATTCACTGGGAGATTTACTACAGGAATAGTGGTCTCTATAACTTTTTCCACAGCTACTATAGGAGGTGGTGGATTCACTCCAGGTGGGGTTCCACCACCATCTGGTTCAGCTTTAGGAGGAGGCAATACATACTCTTGAGTCTCTAATGTTTTGAACAGAAGCTCCACAAAGTTTTTGGTCTCTGCAATTCCATATGTCAAATTAAATAATATATAAAAAACATTTTTTTTCTGTCAAAATTGAGTAAAACATACCATTCTGTAAAAATACATCAAGCTGCTCTACCATACCACCTCGTAGCTCTTCCAAGGTTTTATCTTTTTTAACCAATGCATATACATATTTCGCCAATGCTGCGGGATCTGCATCGCAACTACAGAAAGAGCCCAAAATTTAAGACTGGCCATTAAAATACCATTAAAATACATTTTGAGCCCCAAATATAAAACTTATATTTTCTTAATAGTGAACTTAAATCTCACAATTAAAATGTATACATTGATTGAAGATGGCTATGTATTTGAGCTACGGTATCATTAAAATTATAGACATAATTAATCAAATTACTCATATTCAATGGAAAAGTATGGCACTAAGTAACCTGTGAAAGAGCAATTTAGAAAGGATAAATATTTTTTCACTGGTTTATATCAAACCCGTAAACATCAACAGACTAGAAGGATACATTGAAAAATTTCTGAGATTTCATCTATTGATAAAATGTCTAATACTTAATTGCATAGTCGTGCAACCTAAATTGGTGATTAGAATTTTGAAAAAGCGAGAAAATATCGTTAAAGAATTTCGAATGCGAGGAAAAAAAGACACGACGAGATCCTCATTAATTATCTGGTTTACTCCTAATATTAGACTGTGAGCGAGGGAGATACAAATATGAAATTGCGCCGCGGGAGGTTAGAAAAGGGCCATATGCTGGTCTTTAGCCAATGGAGGCTCAGCGAATAATTGCGAAATAATTTTGACGAAGGAGTAAATCGTAGCACATGTACGGCCATTTACAATATTAAATGCATACACATACAATCCAAAGGAGATTCGGTCAAGCTGGCCTACTTACAGCGGTTCCAAAACGGCCGTGAGCCACGCTTTGAATTGATCTGGATTCTCTATTATCATTTTCAGTCAACCTACGACGAAAATTACACAAAACTTTTCCAGAGCACGCTTTTATCGTACTATTTCTGAGCGGGAATAAGTACTCTCCTAAGTAAAGACAGTCGCCATTCTGAAATCGCACTCGAATACAATACATACAAGGATACTCGATTCGATGTTTGATGGGATGGGATGGGGATGATGTTCATGCTTCTAGAAAATGTCACGAGTAGCGCTACTGCTCTCTTTTGTAATCTAAGATTAGGTTAGGCTGGATCGTTTTTTAGCACCACCTGACAGTGATACCAGGTACTACTATTTCTATGCATAAAACCAAGAATAGAAGGTATGTATATGTATGTGTTTTTTTACGCCTACACAATTACACAACATACGCTATAGTTACGCTATACATACACTCTGCTCAACTCACCCCGCAAGACTATACTGTCACCAGGCACGCACACAACTGACAATAGTTACCTACAGTGGCTACAGTGACTACAGTACAGTTAGTTAGTGATTTTCCGTCACAATCATTTCATAATTCTTTCTCCTTTGCGGATTGATTCAAAGTACAATTTATATTATTAAATTTGTTATAACCGTGATTGTATTAGCTCTTTAAAATTTCATTTAATATTCTTTTTTGATAATGTGCAGATCTTGTTGCTAAGTTTTAATCATTGATAATTAAATAATTTATATATATAAATATGTAGAGGAATTTAACATTAATTTATTATATTGTTTAAACAAAATATATAAATACATGTTTATATGGTGTTTTACAGATATTAACTATACGAATAAGGGTAATACTTTGTATTGTTAAAAGCACGTGTAAAATTAGTGATAATATTCTGAGCGTGCAAGTCCAACTATATCCGAATCCTCAAAAAATCTGAAATTATTTTTGTTCAGGATAAAAGCAAATTTAGGTAAGAATCGTAAAGTATTTACTAATTATTGTGAAATAATTGTATAACATTTTTAAAGACGACAGTTAAGAATTTAATGTAAAATAATATATATAGATTATTGATGTGGATGGTAACGAATGCATTACGTTTCTTGACCGTAACCTTGAATCTGCCTGACTATTTTTAATCGATTTATTTATTAACAATTAACTATTGTTAATTGTTCTTTCTTCTATAGATATACAATCATTACATATACTCTTGATTAAAAATTAATTGAAAAGAGACTTTTTTAATCAATAAAAGAAATTTTGTAATACTTGCAAGAAATGATGAAACATCTATGATGTAATATACCTTTAAAAATGCTGGATCAATCATTTGTTAAAAGTAAACAATTAAAAAAAAGGTAATTATTTAACTTTCATTTGCAATTACAGAATTATCCTAATTTTTTAATGAAAAATGGGCGACATTAAACATTATATATCAGAGGAAGATGATAAAGGATTTATTACAGGCTTCATAAATAGGTCAAAGAAGAATCCCTATATTCCTGCTGGTGTGTATATTTTATAAATAATTTCTTTATATTAACTCTTGTAATAAAATTTAATTTAAACTCTCTCTATGCAGGTTTACTTATGTTAACAGGGGTAAGCATATTTGGTTATCAGAATTATAAAAAAAGGGGTAACATACCTTTGAGTCTATATATTATGCAATACAGAGTGTACGCACAAGGAGCTGCCATTGCATGTCTAACATTAGGCATGGTAATACAAATGATTAACAGAAACACGAAAAACAACAATTAATGATGAGAAAATTTTAGTGGCAATTGATGTATAATTTATGTATTTGTGATGTAAAAAGTCGTTATTGTACTTTAGAATTAGCAGTATTTTCAAAACATATTTTTTTGCTGTAAAATATATAAATATTAAAACTAGTAAACCAAATTCTATTTTCAAAGGGTAAGAAGAACAATGTATTTTTTCAAGTTATAAATCTGTACTCATCAAATCAATCTATTTATTATAAATTATTGATAACTGTATGATATTATTTATACAAAGATTATAAAAAAACAACTATAGTTTCTGGCAAGATTATTTTATTTTTTGTTTACATTCGTTTTACTGGTTTAAGACCTAGTATTGAGAAGCATTTTTCCAATACAATAGCAGTAATTTCTGACAGCAATATGCGGTCTATATTAATTTTTACTATTTCACCATTCTCATTTTTTTCAACACAGTAACAACTGTCATAAAATTCCATGAATGCGCATGCTATTTCATAACAATATTCACAGAGACTATGTAAATACAAGTCATTAGTAATCTTTAATAATACCTCAGGATATTTTAATATTGCTTTAGCCAATTTCCACTCCTTTTCATGTTTCAAACAAATTGTTGAATTCTTTATAGATTCTTGCAATTGTTCTTCTGATACTTTTGCAGTTCTAGCAATAGAACGAATACGTACTAATGCATATAACAGATAAACTGCAGTATTTCCCTTGTCCTCCAGCATTTTATCAAAGGAAAACACATAATCATGATTTCTATTATGAGATAAATCAGCATATTTGATACAGCCATAAGCTATTGATTCAGATGCAGCTTTGATGTCTTCAGGACTTAATACTTTATCTCGTTCTTTGTCCTTGAGTTTTTGCAATGCACGTTTCAATCCTAGACACAAAAATAAAAGTAAAATAAGAACGTTTTAAAGAAAGTTGACTTAATTATCGTTTTTGTATCTTTACCTTCATCAAGCAAATCATTAAGCTTAACTGTATCGCTAGACCTTGTTTTAAATTTCTTTTTATCCTCTCCTAGAACTACTCCAAAAGTGACGTGGCTAAACCTATGGGAGTCGGTAAGAATTCCAATTTTTCGTCCACATTTTTCTATTGTTTTAAAGTGTAGAGCCTGTCCTGCATCTGTTACATATATTAGCTGTGCAAATATAGACAATCATTACTTTACTGGTAATTTGTTTTGTCACTAACAAAATAATTTAGTGTTTAAAGAAATACCCAATCAGCTTTTTCCTCTACAATACGTTGTTTAAGTGCTGCTAAATCGGAGGTATCATATGTGAAGCCGCCGTCAGATTTTTGGATTGTTAAAGGAATTCCAACTCCAGAATTTTCTGGCCACATTATTTTTCTACCCTCATCTAATTCTAGATAACCTCCCTCCTCAAGTTCCTTCAATAATGCTTCCATCCTTGTTTGGTAAAATGATTCCCCTCTTTCGGTTAATGTAATGTCCAATCTCTCATATAAATTTTGAAATTCTGTGTATAAAATTAGAAATATTAATATTACAAGTAAAGTTTTATTGATATTTAAATACTACCTTTTCGTGAAACATCACATATTAACTGCCATCCTTTCACCATATCAGGATCAAAAGCTTGTAATTTAACTACACAGTTATATGCTCGTTTCTTAAATTCTTCATCAGAATCAAATCTTACTTTTGACTGCTTATAAAAGGTCTGTAAATAAATTTTAATATTTTTAATGTTTTCAAATATTAATTCTAGCAAACATTTATAATAAATAAATAAATCACCTGCAAGTTTTCAATTGGAGGTGATACCGTTAAATAATTAGGGAATTCCTCTTGAAGGTGAGCAATCAGCATTCCAAATTGAGTACCCCAATCTCCGACATGATTAAGTCTAACTACATCATGTCCCAAGTATTCCAAAAGTTTAGAAATACTATCACCTATAATTGTAGACCTTAAATGACCAACATGCATTTCCTTAGCTATGTTGGGACTAGAAAAATCTACAATAACCCTCAATTTTTTTACATGAGGAGGAGGAATACTACCCAGCTTTAATATTTCTTGTAGCATGTTACATATAAAATCTTTTTTCAAAAATATGTTTATATATCCAGGCCCTGCTACATCTAAATGGTCGATTAAAGGTAACGAGGGTACATTTGCTAATATCTTATTGGCAATATCAAGAGGTTTTTCTTTTATTCCTAAAAGTAGTTAGGATTATATTAATTTTAATAAAACCTAATTATATATCAAATAATATCAACAACATTTTTTGTAATATAACCTAACCTTTAATACCAAGCTGTTTTGCAATGGGCATGGAGCTAGTACATTGATAATCTCCATATTTTGGGTTACTTGCTATGCTTATTAAAACTGGAGGATCTTCCAGCATTGGATAGGCTGCTTTAATAGCTTTTGAGAGAGCCTCAGTTATTGCTTCACATAGATTCGCCATCTTTATTTTGTTACCTGTAAGGGCTGTGATATTATTTGCATTTAAAGAAGCACAGCCAGTACTATCGGTTAAATTCATTGCCCTTTCATTTTCAACCGTCTAAAATAAATTTAATTAATTCTGGGAGAAGCATTAAAATAGTACATTTTGCAACTAGTGCGAGAAGCATGTTTTTTTCTACCACACGAGTTAAAGAAACCTTTTTGAAACAATATGTGAGGAGCTCGATTTTTCAAGCAAGGCTTGCGTGCAGAAGCATCAATTTACGCACGCATTTAAAATGAGTGCGTAAAATTGGTGCTTCTCGCGCTCAAGCCTTGCACAAAAAATCGAGCACCTCGCATAATGTTTAAAAAAAAATTAATAAAAATACCCTGATAAGAATAGCAATTCTATGTTTTAGTTTGACATTTTCTTCTTGTAACTTCAAAAATTCATCTTTATTTACATCAAGCTGATTGGAAGACGAGGTTGTTGTCAACTTCTGCTGTAATGACTCCAGATTTTCTTTTAAGTTTTTAATCTCTTCCTCCTAGAAAATTAACATGTTTATAACCTATCTTGCATAACTGTTTAGCTTTGTAAATTGTTTACAAATATTGACAGAGTAACAAAAATTAATTACCGCACGATCTGCCCTATCTTCTAGTCTTTTTAAATGTATTTCAGACATTGTAAATTTTAAACGTGTTTTTAAAAATATTTTGCAACCTCCACGTGTGGAACGAGAGAAAGTGGGAGCTTGCCAATTAGCCTAAAAATCGGTACAAATGGCCAATGGGATGGGGCTTCCACTTAAACGTTCATAGTATAATAGTTCATGTGACACATATTATATATTTTGTAAGCGTTTTCGCCTAACCTGACCCCGTATTTTGTAACTTTAACGAAAATTTTCGGTCCCAGTCGGACCGAAAATATGTATACATTTATCATTGCACGTAGTATACCGATAATTATCGTTAATTTCTGCTTAACGATAACAAAATTTGTCGGTTTACAGAATTGCCCTACTGAAGTATGTATGTTGTATGTATGTATGTAGTACATACTGAAGCCCTCTATTACCAACATTACGGAACGAACATCGAGGAACAATTTTCCAGCGTTATTTTTTGTCCGATTTCAATGTTTTTGGGTTTGTTAGAATCGTTCAGACTCGCACCTTGCCATAAAAAAGACTGATTTTAAAATTTTTAAACAATTTTATTTTTTTTTTCAGTTTTTGAAAAATACGATTGTTTTATGATAAGATGCGAGTCCGAACGATTCTAGCAAACCCAAAAACTTTGAAATCAGACAAAAAATAACGCTGGACAATTGTCCCTCGTTTTTCGTTCCGTAATGTTGGTAATAGAGGGCTTAAGATGACGTTTCTCCAATCCATTCACGTTTTAGGGCCCCTTATCATTAGTAGACAGTAACTCAAGACGGAAAACGCGAGTTAAAGATATATTTCAGATTAAAAATACTTTAAATAATAAAATTTAAAGTTTTCTTAATAAAAAATGTATGCTTAAAATATATAGTATATGTAACGTAATCTATAGTATAAAAATTCGACTCGATTTCGAGTCACGTCTATGAGTACGGCCCATTATCATTATGCAGACAAGCTCGTGTCACCAAAATATGTTTATTAATAAAAAGTGTGCAATAAAAGGAAACAAAAAAAAAATGATGAATTTAAAAATGTTTAATATTGCACCTGCGATTATTATTATGATTAAACCATCCTGTAATTTATTATTAAACAAATCCAAACTTGCCTCCACAGACCACGTGATCTTTAATTCAAATTCAATTGCAATCACAGCGCCATCAAGCGGAACTTGGACATGACATGTAAATTGAAAATGCGAAATGCAAATGTTCATTTGTGAATATAGGGAAGCCTACAACAAATACAATGATAGCGAAGTGTCAATGTGTAACTCTGTGTATATATACATATAAATAAATTGGTACCCCAAAACTGTGAAAATTGAGCGATTGTTTGTGCTGATAGTATGCACATACATACACCAATATACGTATGTACATTCTCATCTCACTTTCCTGTGGTTGGTATGCACAGTCCCTATACAAAAGAAGATATGAAATGAAAGGAAATACATGAAGGTTCGAAAACGAATATTCGTCCAATATTCTATGAATTAGCTTTCCTGATTATTCTCAATAGAAAATTCCAGCATATCCTACGAATGTCTATAGAATTATTGTGCTATCAGTATACACACAACAGTATATGTACGTAGGAAATTGATTCGTATGTGGTTGTACGTATGTATTATGTTATGTCGCTCTTTATCTGAAACGAACATACAAAAATGCTTTGTGTAAAAATCATACCTTTTATATATTTAATCACAAAGATAATTATCACTCTCAATAATAAATAACTGAATGATAAACACACACAAAAATTATTTGTGTAACTTCAGAAGTTACACAATCAAAGCATAAATAAGAATTTCTTGAATGATAAGTATGATGACATTTCTTTGTTTGTAAATAACAAAATCCTCTCGCGGTATCGGTGACTGTTTTTAGTCATAATTCGATCACTTATTGCTCTTGATATTTAATTTAAATATCAAAGGGAATAATTAATTAGTCGAAGTCAGTAATATAATTGATTTGTATCATTCTTGAGGATTCCTTTGCATCTCTTGCAAAATACAATCCAAATAATAAAATTGATCCTACCAATGACGTCATTATGACCAAAAGTCCATTAATTTTTACATCATTGAGACCAATTTTGTTATTGCGGAGAAAAGACTTTATAAAGACCATCAATCTCTAAACCATTTTCCAACAGCGGCACACAATGCGAAATCATTAAAAATAATAATGCAAAACATTGATAATATTCAAATTCATTTCCTATATTAAATGCTCTGAAATAATTAAGAAAGCAGAACGAAAGAATGCAATAAAATAAAAAATTTCATTTATTTATAATTTAGGTTGTTATAAAAAGCTTTAAACATTATCTATATAAATAATAATTCTTTAAGTTTACATTAATTTTCTTAGATATACCTGCCGGTCAAAAGTTTAAGACCACTTGAGAAGTTTGGTTAAAAATCAGTCACTTCTTTAAGGGGATGCATTGAGCGACTCAAACCCTTATTCAAGTTTATCATCCAAACTGTTAGGAATATGTACTTTTTTGTAGAGATTAAATTTATTCTTTTGACTGTACTGAACCGCGCTAAAAACTCGGTTTCTCAAAATTATAAAAAAAAATTTCATAAAAATTATAAATACTTGTAATTTTGTTGGTCATAACAATATTCAAAATTAGGCCTTGTAGCGCGCTAAAGAAAAGTTCTATGACTAATTTGAAACCAAGAAGAAACAAAAACACCTAAAAATGTGGAAGATTTTTTTGTAAATTAGCTATTGAAAGACAAGTTTTACACTGTTTTACCGACGGAGAAGTTTCACAGTGCGTTAGACAAGGACAGGCCTATTACTATTAGCTCTCTCGCTTTAGAAGGGGTACCCACTCTCTTCCCACCATTCCCCGCTAAACAAACCAACTCTCCTACACACAGCAAGATAGCTGGCTAACGCTGCCTGTCGGTGTGATTCCGTAGCGCAATGCAAGAATAAATCATTATTTCTAAGTTCTAGGGTTAGGTTTTCAAAAAACCGACCTTTTACCGCCCTTCCATATCATTTCAAGAGGCTACAGTAAAATTTTCAAAGTATTTTGTCATCTACAAGTCTCAAAAAACTTGAATTAGTTGACAAAAGCGTGACTCGTAGCAGCCGACGGTGATCGCTAAGTTGTGTAGCGCATCAGCGTCGGCTGCTACGAGTCACGCTTTCGTCGACTAATTCAAGTTTTTTGAGACTTGTAGATGACAAAATACTTTGAAAATTTTACTGTAGCCTCTTGAAATGATATGGAAGGGCGGTAAAAGGTCGGTTTTGTTAAAACCTAACCCTAAAACTTAGAAATAATGATTTATTCTTGCATTGCGCTACGGAATCACACCGACAGGCAGCGTTAGCCAGCTATCTTGCTGTGTATAGGAGAGTTGGTTTGTTTAGCGGGGAATGGTGGGAAGACAGTGGGTACCCCTTCTAAAGCGAGAGAGCTAATAGTAATAGGCCTGTCCTTGTCTAACGCACTGTGAAACTTCTCCGTCGGTAAAACAGTGTAAAACTTGTCTTTCAATAGCTAATTTAGTTTTTCAAAAAAATCTTCCACATTTGTAGGTATGTTTGTTTCTTCTTGGTTTCAAATTACTCATAGAACTTTTCTTTAGCGCGCTACAAGGCCTAATTTTGAATGTTGTTATGACCAACAAAATTACAAGTTTTTATAATTTTTATGAAATTTTTTTATATAATTTTAAGAAACCGAGTTTGTAGCGCGCTTCAGTACAGTCAACAGAGTAAATTTAATCTTTACAAAAAACTTTATATTCCTAATAGTTTGGAAGATAAACTTGAATGAGTGTTTGAGTCGCTCAATGCATCCCCTTAAACGTGCATAACTTCGTAATGAGGAAAGATACAATAAAATTCAAAAAAACTGTTAGAAAGCTGATAACATTCTACATATAGTGGAATTAGCGCAATGCACGGAAAACGTGTAGTTATCGAATTACAATTAAATAAAAATGCTGCTAAATTTAAAATTTTTATTTTTTCGTTACGTCAATTCAACTTGTTGTAGCACTTGCAATAATTATGGTAATTATGTGAAACTTTGATGACATAAAGTTCAAAGTTTCACCTATAATTTGAGCCATCACTCGTCACGATATTCATTGTATTTCCTTATTTTCATAACTTTTTTCAGAGTAATGTCGAGAACAATTTTTGACCAAAAAACAACTGTCCAAGCATTTGAAACAATTTCAGATTGAAGAATCCGTCGGTTTTAAACGACCTATTCTACTTGTTTCATATTGCACTTTTATTCAATTAACATAAAACACCATTAATTTTTAAATTAAATCAACAAAAGTAGAGTACTGATTAACCAAATCTATTTTATTAATTCTAAGATTTACTGCAGTTATCATATTTCTTTTAACTGAATAAAAGTGCAATATGAAACAAGTAGAATAGGTCGTTTAAAACCGACGGATTCTTCAATCTGAAATTGTTTCAAATGTTTGGGCAGTTGTTTTATGGTCAAAAATTGTTCTCGACATTACTTTGAAAAAAGTTATGAAAATAAGGAAATACAATGAATATCGTGACGAGTGATGGCTCAAATTATAGCTGAAACTTTGAACTTTATTTCACCAAAGTTTCATATAATTACCATAATTATTGCAAGTGCTACAACAAGTTGAATTAACGTAACGAAAAAATAAAAATTTTTAATTTAGCAGCATTTTTATTTAATTGTAATTCGATAACTACACGTTTTCCGTGCATTGAGCTAACTCTACTATATGTAGAATTTTATCAGCTTTTTAACGGGTTTTTGAAGTTTATTGTATCCTTCCTCATTACGAAGTTATGCGCATTTAAAGAAGTGACTGATTTTGAACCAACTTTGTGAAGTGGTTTTAAAATTTTGACCAGCAGTGTATATATCAATTAATACTTAAAAATATACTACATTACAAAACAATTTCATTGACTTTTTATATAAAATATTCAAAAATAATAAGTATATAATACATATAATAACCGTGGTCTATTGAGTAGCTAGGTAAGATCCCTATGATCGCGCTAGGTTAAGCAGAAGAGTGCGCGCGCTTATGTTGAATTGAGTGACTGGCGTGACCGCTTCACGCTTGAGCCACACACACACACCAGTTAGGTCACTTAGGTCTGCATTAAGGTGCCACAGTGCGTGAAGAGCAGTGAAGAGACACACCGCATGCCTGACGAATAGTAAAAGCCAAAAACACGAAATGGAGATCCTCGTACCGCAGGTTAAGTGTACTTACCGATATGCAAACTTAATTACGTGTATGTAACAATTTTTTGCCTTCCAAAAGATACAATACTTTATCCGGTCTCGATGGTTAAGTATTGCGGCGTGTCGATCGTCATACACAAGTAAATATATAGGTAGGTATAAACCTACCTATGTATATAGAAATGGGGAACGAGGATTTCCACTTCGAGTTTTTTCTAACCGTATAGATAGATATGCGGCGTGGTGACCGTGGCGTGTCTATCCACACGCCGTGTAGTGCGGGTACAAGTTAAATATCCATTTTCATATAATGCTCTAGCTGGACCAATATTTTTGTAAAATCTGAAAAATGTGTTAGTAAATATTTTGGTAAACTATTCATTAAATAAAGAAATACAATATATAAACGAACTTCTCCAAAAAGGTTTTTAAATGTTTTTCAGTGAATGCTGGTACAGGACTAGGAAGCATTAATATCCTTATATGTTTGGGATTGTGGCGTGTGAATAATACACTCTTTCTCATCTTCAATAGGCTCAAATCCAAAATTATTATTTTTATCATAATATAATAATCTGAAATTATTTCCAGATCTATAGTATTATAATTGTAATAAAAATAAATGATTTTTCAAATATTGAAGAGTTTTGTATTGTTGTAAATAACCTGTCGACTAATTCCTTTTTTTTCCTTTTACAGAAGCATTTCTTTCACGTAATAAAATTTTTAATTTCTGAACTGTTAACATTCCATAATATTCTGCTTTCTCCATATTAATATAATGCAAAGTCAAAATTTAAAAAGACCGCACTACACATATATACTCATGTACTACACACGCCCACATTTATGTGCATTTATACACCCTGTATGCGTTTGAAACGTCGCCATGACAGGGGTCAGTGACCCTGGCGCCCTCTGAGATGAGCTTTTAAGTGAACATTCCTAATTTCCTTATTCTAGTTGTCTCGATCGTGGATCCTCTTAACACTTGAAGCTTGTGATGTCAGGTTTTGCACTTTTACAGCCAATGAGTCGAAGGTGGGGGAGAGCACATGCACGCATCATAAACATACAACTACGTAAAATAAGTCAATGTGCGTTGATTGTGTGAAAGTGCAGGAATTGGCATCTCTGATTCTGATTGAAAGTACAAATTGCTCACTGGCTACAATAATGATACAACAAAGATTCCAGAATTATTCATTTCACATAACTGAATTAGATTATACAAATAATTAGTACTTTATAGCTTATTTCAACGGCATATGATCTAATGGCATGAAAACGGTGTAATTTAAACAAATAATTAATATTTTTTTATTCACCCATGCGTTTTACCAAAAAGTGGCACATTTGTTGCTGACCGAAAATTAGAGTTATCTTTGCACCAGCTTTATTTAATGAAATAAGATTTTTACAGAGGTTTAACTCAAATTTATATATTTTTGAACTGTGTCGTTATTGCAACCGATCAACGATATGGCTATAGCAACTATGAAGAACTTGCTTCTATGCATTTCTATGGATGAAATATTGTAAAAACTAATATTAACTGATACTAAGGAGTTTTAGTATTTTATCTTTTATACCCTTTTACATAAATTATATTATACTCTTAAATTCAATTGCCTTATTGAAAATAATAATTATAGGTATTAAGGACTGAAATGTTTTACCTCAGAACTAAATCTGTAGTGAATGCTTTGCAATTAAACGTGATAATTAAATAAGTTTAACGAGTTCTTAAGAATAATTCTTAAATTAAATGGATAAATTTTTTAGCGACTTCAGTGTCAAATTAAATACGTCGCTACTTCGAAGCTGGACTATACGAGAAAGCACGAACCGAACTACCAATAAGGACACAAGGACCAATATATTTTAACCTTCTCAGACGACAAGGATTATGCTCCCTTATCTTGCAGTGTTTAATTATTGATGTGTTGTAATATTTTTAACCAATGCTATGTTTTAAACTAAATAGTTTTGTATCTCATATATTTTAAATAAACAATTGATTAATATTTAAGCTAATTAAAATTAAATAATTATTGTATGGTAGCACCAATATACATTTGTGATTAATCCATTTTAAATATAAGAAAAAACGTGTACCTAGCTTTGTTTTTAATTATTTACAAAACCTTTCATAAAAATGCTTAGAAACTACAACTACAATTTCACAGAGATTTTTAATGCTAGACAACTTGCTTGCTTCAGAGACGTTTCATAATTTCATTATTTCTAAAATTAGAATTATAATTGCAAATTTCTCATATAGAGTGTGAAAGAAAAAGACTACTGTATTAAGATAGCATGTGTCGTATCCGGAAAGCACAAACGGTTCCAAAATGTTTCCTGTTTTTATTATTTCATGGCTCGCATCCGGCTTGCGTCATTTTAATAAAATAATTTAATTCTCCTTATTCAGCAACCCCTCCTCCCTCTCCCCTGTCTTCTCCCATATAATTCCCTTCGAACTGACGCTTGCGCCATGTTGCCCTTTATCTAATACCATCATAAAAAAATTCCTTGTGTAAAAAAACAAACGTTTCATTTAATCGCAAAGGAAGCCTCAACTGTGACTGACAAACAATTAAATGACAAACTTAGAATCAAATTATATTGTAGCTTCAGAAAATATGCCATAAAAATCTTAACAAAAGGGTTTCCTGGAGACAATAACTTTCTTCCATTTAAAAATAACAAAATTTCCTTCCTTTAGTTTGTAGTTTTCATGAAAAATTAGTAGATTTAGTTTTTTATATTTTGACCAGCAAAAGAGAAGATTTCCCTGTCACTAATCGGTTATCAGTGTGCTTGAGGCCTTCTCCGTCTCTCTCTATTTATATAGAACAACCTAAATATAGAATGACACTGTAGCACTAATTTGTTGAATGAAACGATAGGTGCGTGTCAGCACTTGGGGGGACCCAGCGCCATTGTGGGGTAAATCTGGAGGGTACAGTAGAAATCTCGGCACTATCCGTTTCTGAACTCCGTTTGTCACTGTTTGACGCACACGCGTCTCTTCCGAGTCCACGCTTTGACCAAAATTTGAAACAGCAGATTGACAGTTCGATTGATCAAATGCCGTTCAGCAACACAGCACAAGTACGTATCTCCTGCAAAATGCATGACATATTTTAACAACAATTAAAAATATAATTTAACAAAATTGGAAGATCGACCGTTCGCTAAAAATCTATATATACCACCTGACAAGAGTCAACAGACATTGTTCTTTCCTTTAAGAATATTTTACATGAATCGTGCGATATGTGGAAGCAACGACAATTTTTTTGTGAACTCTCGTTATGCGGATGATGTCTGCTCAATGCGCCTATTACTACTTGCACGCGTCTACTCGGCTAACACGACGCGTAAGCAGATTGTGGTATAACCGCATATGCGAATCATTATGCAAAACCAAGATTGAATGATTACCGAGACAGGATTGTCGTACGATACAGCTCATCAGAATGGGAGCGAAACAGTTTGCTCGAGACTCAATCGCGGTCCGGCATTTTGACCAAATTGGCAAGAATCGCTGAACCACAGTTCGGTCCTCATTTTTATATCCAGCATGATAAGCGATGGATGCTTTCTTCCATCAAGTTTTTACAGTGTCGCTGCGATTAAAATAGGACAAGGCTGACTGATGGGAACGACGATTGTCAGACGCTGTGAATCCCGGAAGTGGCTCATTGTCCGTCATCCATCATCATCAATGCTGATAATCCAGCAACGATGTCCGCACGTTGTTGCAAGACTTTGGAAGATCCGATATTGTCCTATTGGAGGAAGCAATCTCACCGAGATTCAAATCGGGTCCTGTAAAAGCATCGATTGATGAGTTGCAGATGCTGAAGGGACTGGACTTGTAGGATGAGGTGAAATTTGGTGGTACCTGCTTCATAGAGAATAATGCCTTCAAGTGGTACCGGTGGGCGGACTAAGGTAGACAGATCAACCAGTCCTCTATCACAGGAGCCAGTTAGTCCAGTGCAGGAGTTGAAAGCACTCTTCCAGGAGCCCCCGTTGAAGACCTCGAATGATGGCAAGGAACCAGACTTTAGATTCGAGGCTATTCAATGTCTGCAATCGGTCGCCATTAAACCAGCCAAAGCCCTGCCTGATCGGGGCACGTGGAACAGCAAAGTGAGTTTTCCTGAAAACCATAATTTTTGTCAATTAATTTTGTTCTTTAAGGTTTTTCTAATAAATGTTTTTTTATATTTCAGTTGGAGTTTATCCTGTCGGTCATCGGACTGGCTATAGGCCTAGGCAATTTATGGAGATTTCCTTATCTTTGTTACAAAAATGGAGGCGGTGCATTTATGGTACCGTACTTTATTGCCCTGGCTCTTGCAGGGGTACCGATGTTCCTCATGGAATTGTCATTAGGACAGATGATGACTATAGGCGGTCTCGGTGTCTTTCAAATAGCACCAATCTTTAAAGGTCCATGATTATATAATTTTATATACCTTCGACTAAAACCCTACAATATAAGTTTTATCGCTTCGTGCGACCCTCAATTATCAATAAAACTTTTCGCTTCTCAGTTTGCTGAAGCAACTTTCTAAATTTCTGCAATTCGATCATGAGTTGTACCGTCGTTTAATCGAGCATTGTTTGGTACTTATTAACAAAATCTAAATTTGTGTTTTTTTTTTAGGAATCGGATACGCCACCTGCGTCCTTTCTTGCTGGACAAACGTATATTACATTATAATTTTAGCATGGGCTCTGTTTTACTTTTTGGTCTCCTTAAGAACCGGTTAGTCATTTTACCAAAATTTCCATTTTCCTCTGTTTCGATTGGTCCATTAATGTCACGAATTATCCCGAAGATGTGCCTTGGAGATCGTGCGACAATCCATGGAATTCCCGTTATTGCATTACCCCGGTAGAGCGGTTAAGTGCCGTTTGTTGGCCAGAAGAATACGACACTATCTGTGCAACTTCCATTGGCAATTTAAGCCATGCACTCCTCAAGGATCCCGTTAAAGAATTTTGGGAGTGAGTCCATAAAATTCGATAATAACGCCTCTTTATCTTATTTTTAATCCCTCTTGGGTATTTTCAGACGACGAACCCTTCAGATCTCGTCTGGAATAGAAGAGGTTGGTGGAATACGATGGGAATTGGCTGGAACACTCGCCATTGTCTGGATAATGTGCTATTTTTGCATTTGGAAAGGCGTCAAATGGACGGGAAAAGTACGTCCTCGTTTCTTCCCTGTAAAATCCTCATCGATGGAAACATTCTCTCTTTAAACTTTGTCAATTACTGCAGGTCGTCTACTTTACTTCTTTGTTTCCATACGCCTTGCTAGCAGTTTTGCTGATCCGAGGTTTGACATTGCCAGGTGCTATGGAAGGACTAAGATATTACGCCACACCAAATTTATCCAAACTTGGAGATCCTGAGGTAAATCTTATGTTTATATGTGTGACTCCATAAATATTCTTACACTCCTCTGATGCAATCATTTTGTTATCCTAGGTGTGGATAGATGCAGTAACTCAAATATTCTTTTCCTACGCACTCGGTCTTGGAGCACTAGTGGCCCTTGGAAGTTACAATAAATTTAATAATAATGTTTACAAGTGTGTGATTTCTCACTGGAGAATTTCTGGTTTACGTAAAGTAATATTTTGCTTTCTCTGTTTCAGGGATGCATTAATTGTCTGTACGGTTAATTCATGCACCAGTATGCTTAGTGGAGTTGTAATTTTCTCAGTGGTTGGTTTCATGGCTCATGAGCAGCAGAAACCAGTAGCTGATGTCGCTGCATCTGGTAAATCGACGATGTGTTCATTATATTCATTTAATGATTTTGACTTGGATATTAATGTACAAGTTTTGTCCAGGTCCTGGTTTAGCATTTTTGGTGTATCCTTCCGCTGTCCTACAATTGCCTGGAGCATCGATATGGGCTTGTCTATTTTTCTTCATGCTTATCTTAATTGGTTTAGATAGCCAAGTAAACCTGATCGCCATTCTTTCATTGTGAATCTAAATTAAGAGAAAGATATTAATTACATTTTGTTCTTTCAGTTTTGCACTGTGGAGGGTTTCATAACAGCGGCCGTTGATGAGTGGCCTCATCTTCTTAGAAAAAGAAAAGAAGTTTTTATAGCAGTTGTATGTTTTCTGTCTTACCTAGTTGGTCTAACATGTGTAACTGATGTGAGTATTGTAATTATACACAATTCAGTTGAAATGACAATTATTCCATAATGACAAATTATTATTAATTTTTAGGGAGGAATGTACGTATTCCAGCTTTTAGACTCGTATGCAGTTAGTGGATTTTGCCTATTGTTTTTAATGTTTTTCGAATGCATTGCCATATCCTGGGCATTTGGTGTAAACAGATATTATGATGGAATCCGCGATATGATAGGCTACTATCCTTGTTTCTGGTGGAAAATATGTTGGATGGTCACTACTCCTGCCATTTGTGTGGTAAGATTTAAAAATTACTTTTGAAGAAATTTGTGTCATCTGAAAATACTTCTTTTTATCAGGGTGTCTTTACGTTCAACATAATAAAATTTGTTCCTGTGAAATATTTGTCGTATGAGTATCCTTGGTGGAGCCATGTATTAGGATGGCTAGCTGGTCTCTCTTCAATGATGTGTATTCCAGGGTACATGATCTATATCTGGTGTGTCACACCTGGAACTACCTCAGAGGTATTATTCCAGATTTGTACAGTTTATCAGTTTTAATTTACTGCCAATTCTGACTTTTTTCCAGAAATTCCGGAAATTAATAAGAATAGAAGATGATGTTGCGACGTTAAGAATGAAATTAAACCCAACTAAAGCAGCTGCCATTAAATCAGAACTTGAATTATAAGAAATGTGTTAATGTTGGTATGAGTGCATTTGAGTATGCTGTGAATAATCATTTCTAAACCTTAACCATTTTAAAATATGACAATTGCCATTTGGATAAAGATTTGAAATATCTAAAAAAAATAAGCAGGTATTATAACATTTACAAATTAAACATTAAGATACATAAATATTCATAATACATTTTATTAGAATAAACTCATGGTAAAATATATAATTCTTTTACCTATAATTTGTAACATAACATATCACATATCCTCAAAATTTACACATATAATAATATGTACCTATGAAACATAGTGGAACATTTGTTTGATTTTGTGGAATAATTTTAAGCATGTTCTGAATAAGTTTTAAATTAAGATCTTGACTTGATATTCTTTATTCAAGATAATACCAACAATTAAATCTACTCATTTATCTTTATTTTGTATTTCTTTTATCCTACCCATAAGCTGTTCTTTCCACTGCTCCTCAGATACAGCATTTGCCCATTCAGGAATAGCAGTTGTTGGTAATGTGAAAGCAGCCATCATTGATTTAACTTGATTAATTTTCTCAGCATCTAAGTTTATATCAGAGCAGGGACTTGTAGTAGACCAGACTTCGATTGTTTCCGATGAATATTCCTAAAATATCAGTTAATTATTATGCGGTTACTTATAGGAATCTCAAAAGTTTTCAAATTAGTAAAACCTGATGTGAATCAATCGATAAATCTTCCATTGCCTGATTCGTGCTTCCTGCTGTCCATTCTTCCTCCTAAAAGCAATTTGACAAAATTTGGTTAAAATCATGATGGAAAGGAAACAAAAGGGAGCAGCTTACTTCTTCGTCTCCCAGTATAAGGTCACTATCTGTAGGTATTTGAGATAGTGGAATATATCCTGCCATACCAGCATCCTCATCTTCGCTATCAGAATCATTAGTCATCCTTGTATCTGTGAGATTTGGAGCACTGAGATTCTCCTCAATCGGCTCTTGAGAGGGCTCGGGGGACATCATTAATGAACTAATCAAAAAATAATTATCATAAATGACTACAAATGAAAGCAAAATTTTTGTTACTAACCTTAATTTCTAGATTGTGCGGTTAATATTTATATTCTTAATTTCTGCACTATGACAAAGTAGTAAGCAAATTAAATCATAGCTGATAAGGCCTTGTAAAATTTAATAATCAATTTATGTTGTAAGCGTTATAAGAATCAATTTAAAAACAATATATGACATTTTGAGGTTATTTGATCAACAATAACACTTTACACTTCGAGGCTCAAACCCCTCAAACTGAGTCACTATTGGTCCAATCATTCTATTTAAAATGGTTTAGTCGGTTCTGATTGGTTGATAGATGGCTTAGGTATTATTGTGGTTACCTATGTCGTCGGTTATTATCTGTCTTATCGACTGAATGAAACGTTGTATACGTTCTCTACTTCTCAAATAGATGGCGTTATATCTCATTTTTGGTGAAAATTTTTTACTTACAAAATTGAGAAAATGTGCAAAATATAATTAATATTTTAAGTGTACAATTTAATCCTATTATCGAAGTGGCGCAACTAATATTTTGTTTCCACTTGACTGGAAATCAATTTGACAATACGATAAATGAGGGAAATCATTTTTCAGAATGGCTTTGGCTTTTCTTATTATAGGGATATGCTCAGTCACGTGAAAAGTGTGGAGGATTAGCAAGAACACGTGCCAACATATGGATGCAGAAGATTTTCCAGGTGTAGCCGTGTAGCTAATGCTACACAATACGTGGGTGTAATCTGTTATATCCATCCACCAGGAAATAACTACTTTCCCATCCTATAATACTGCTAAGTGAAATATCAGGTTAGGAAAGCAAAGTTTCATCGAAGAACTCTATCTTCGAGTATTCCACATCATTTACAGCCACAGATAAATGTAAATTTATATATAAGAAATATAATTCTATCAATAAACCACACATAATCAATTTTGTTTTCGGATAATTGACAGGTATAATAGAAAATTGAACTATAAAGATTTTAATGTATATTTACAAGATGAATGAAACAGGGAAGAACTGTTGGGGATGAAAACGGTGATAAAGCTGAGATGTTTAAATAAAGGAGATTTGTGGGTGGATCAATGTGACGTGTATCGAATAGATTGAGAGACGAATTTTGAGATGTTGGGATTTAGCGTTGAAGGGAGAATTAGCAGGGTGGTGCGTGCTAACATATGGGTTCCAGGGCTTTACAAGGGTGAGGGGTGTGTGTAGGTCTTTGGCTTGCGCGGGTGGTAAATGGGATGTCATCGTGTTAAATGGCCGTGATGGCCGCGAATCTATTGAAGCCAAGCCAATTCTTGTGGCTAATTTCCGTCGTTTATACGTTTAATTGCCAGTGCGGACCACCTGGACCCACCAGCCGTCCAAAGATTCCCCTACGATCCTCGCTGACTGAAAATCCTCCGATAATATATAAATATACCATGATCACACAAAAATCCTCCGCGTAGTCACCATTTGACATTTCCTAACTTTTATTTCTTTCAAACAATTAATCCTCGTATACCAACGCAACTCGTACAGTTACTCCTAAAAATTCTTCAAGTAACAAACCATCCTCAGTCCACTCTTACACGTTCACAATTATGAATTATTCTCATCAGATTAAAACTCTTCCATTAATTCGATCGTCAACAAACAAAATACTTTTAGTTCCAATTTCCAATAAAATTCCTCTGAAAAATAAATATATAGAATTGAAAAAAAAAACTAAATATTATTGTACGTATAGCTAATGAAAAATAAATTATGTTTTCAGTTCATTTTTGAGACATGCATCGAGACGCAGCAGTAAACAGACGATTTTTTCTCGATAATTGATGGGTTCGGGGTAGCTTTGAGGGCTTAACCTTGGGAAGTTGATCGTCTTAGGGGGGGGGGGGGGGGGGCAGTGGTTGTAGAGTTGGCGCAGGTGGCGGCGTTCAAAGCCAATTAGGCGAGTTTGCGGACGATCCACGTCTGGCTCTCTCTCTCTCTCTCTCTTTCTCTCGGTTTCCCATTCCGATCTCTCTCATTGCTGAAAGCCTCCGGAGCTGGCTTAACTTGTCTTCGACCTATAACGAATTAACGTCCGCTCGATTTATTAGACCCTAATTGCCCTCCCCTCTTGTCGTTTAATCAACCCCCTCCCCCCTTACTTAACCTCACCGTTGCAAAACAAAACTTTATCCTCGACGTATGTATATATATATATATATACATATGTCCAATAAAAATAAGCCTTGAAATCTTCCATTATTTTCCATCGTCGTTTCACGAAAGAAGTAGCATACGAGGATCAGATATAATAGGAAGATTTCCTTGGCAAATAATTTTCATTCTCGTTGGGCGTTTATCTCCGCTGGGCATTTCGAATCGAGACATAATCATTGGATCAGAATAGAGATTTCTGGAGTATTTTTCTTCGCTGAAAGTGGCGGGGGGGGGGGGGGAGCTATATAACTCGGGCGCCAGTATACTTACTACGTGCACTACGTATACATTTAGATAAATAGAGAAGAATGGGAGGAATACAGATGGTGAATGCGCGATGGAGGGTGTCGTGGCTCCGAGTCGCCATTTTCCTTGGATAAAACGTTCCAGATGTGGGAAGAGGAGGAAGAGAGAGAGGGAGAGAGAGAGAGGAACGGCAGCCCTTATCTTTCCTATTATCGATAGCTGCTGGCCTCGGACCAATATCGGCCCCAGCGCCGTCGTCATGGAGACGCCCGGGTCGCGGCTTAAGGGAGGGAGCCAAATCATCCCTACTATTATCGCGCTTCCCCATAAATAAGGAGCGAGCACTACCTCATCGGGATCTCCGGCAAGGCGCCGCCGGCCAAACCACCCTCCCCCCTCCCCTCCCCTCCCCCCTCCCGCCCTCTATTCCTACTACTCAACTTCATCTTTTAGACTATCGTTCATCCCCCCTCCTCTCTCCTCTTCCCCTTTACACCACCAATCCTCAGTCTTTTTCTACGCTCTCTTCGTTTCTTATATATATGCACTACAAATCACCTTCCTCAAGGACGATTCAAAATGGCACAAGATAATCGCGAGTGTTTTGTTACCAGTTTTTTATTATATATATATATATATATATAGTCTTTGCTCTTGATTTCTTTAAACTTTATCCAATATGGCGGCCAATATTCGAACGTTCTTAAGTTTTGTGCTAATTTTTTTGGTTTGATTACTCTTTTTGCTCTCGAGGACGATTCAATATGGCGGAGGTTAATAACCTCTTCGACCTCAAAGTTGTCAATTATTTTGGTATACGTAGTCTTTGCTCTCCGTTTCTTCGCCTCCTATCCAATATGGCGGTCAATATTCGAAAGCTTCGAATTTTCTTCATTTTTTTAACCCCTCTCTAATTGCCTTCGTTTCGTTTGCAGGATTTGACAATTTTCACGGTAGATCATCGACCTTAGCTAGCGTCTCAAGGACGATCCATCGAAGGTCGGAGGCCCAGTGACCTTGTTTCTTGCGCGGGAAATGAAAGCTAGGACCAACTGGAGGAAAATTGAAAAGCGCTGCTCAACCTTGATAGGCATCACGTTCAATATTTTGGCATATCGTCTTCGGAGCAGACAAGAAAGAAAGAAAGGAGAAAAAGACGAGTGACGAACTAATCCGTGAAGAGTCCCGGACCTCCTGCGTCTTCTTTCAACCCCGAGGAAAGCTTCGGAACCCCGGCGGTGTTTGTTGTGACTTTCACGGACACTATTTTGTCAACGAGAACTCTCCTAAGGCGGGACTCAATCCTCCCCTTAGAAAACAAGTGTCCCAACAAACAATTTCCATGCTTCCACCTCTTCCAGTCTTCAGTATACACACACGTGTCTGATGGTATACATATATCTAACAATATACTGAAAATAAAAAATAATTAATAAAAAAGTAGTAAGGAGGTAATTATGAATTGTACAATTATTAAGAGTAGAATGAAAATTTTGAAATTAGTCAATTTTTTCAGATTGCTGCTTTAGTTGATGAAGAGGAACTAAAATAATTGTTTCAACAAACAATTTCCATGCTTCCACCTCTTCCACTCTCCAGTATACACACACGTGTCTAATAGTAAAGACATATTTAACAGTATACTAAAAATGAAAAATAATTAATAACCATTCCAAGTAGCCAAGAGGCAATAATAAGAATGATAGAATTATTAACAAAAAAATGAAAATGTGAAATTTTCTAGATGATTGCTTCAACTGATGAGGAAGAACTGGATACTCCACTTGAAAAAAAATTGTCTGAACAATTTTCATGCTTCCATCTATTCCAATCTCCAATAAGCACACACACGTATCTAACATAACAACATCCTAGTAAAAGTATGTTATAAAATAAACCAATTAACAACTATTCTAAGTGGCAAAGATACAATTACGAATGCCAAAACTATTGGAAGAAGGGTGAAAATATTAAAACCCGATCAACGTTCAAATATTGTTGTTTTAGGTGAAGAGGTGCTGGAAAAGAGGAGGGAGGATGAGGATGAAGAAGAGAAGGAAATAATTTATGGTAAAAATTTCTCTGGACGTGTTCGTTGGATAGAGGTTGGTAGGGATGAAAGTTGAATAAGTGGGTCGTCTGGGGCATAAATCTCGTGTCAGTTTGTCTCCCGATGGACCCGGGAGGGCTAACTGACATCGAAAATATTTAGCAGGCACCCTGCGGAGTGGCACGCGCTGCAGTTCGGAAGCATCTTTTCTTTTCTTCTCTCCTCTCTTTTCTCCTTTTATTTTCTCCATTCACCCTCCCATCCCCCTTACCTTCATCACTCCTCTCTCCTCCGACACCATTAAAACCGATTACAACCCTGACACATTTTCACCCCTCCCCCCCCCCCCTCCATACACAAAAAAGTCTTTATTCTCCTCATCATCCTCTTCATCTTCATTTTCCTGGTTACTTTCAAAAATACTATTTTCTTCCTATATAAAATTATGTTTTATATTTCAGGTGAATAATTTCATGGATATAAATTGAAATAACAGGAATGATACATGGAAAATTAGCAAGAAAGAATTTTTGGAAAATTTTGAAGAAAATTGTTGTCGAAAGAGTTTTCATGAAGCTATGGGGATGGTTTGGCAGGTCTTCCTGGGGTTTTCTTCCGGTTTGACCTGCTGACACCACTTTTGCTCGTCCTTGACCGAAAGCAGAATAATGAGCAGGAGGGGGAGTAGGAAGTTGAAGAGGAACAGCAGGAAGAAGAAAAAGGAGAAAAAGAAAGTTTTATTGAAGCATAAATACATCGACAGGGGCCACGAAGCGTTTACTGCCCTTTCTCTTTCAGCTTTGTCACTGGCTGCTGCTTCCTGCTACTGAATTTTTATTGGTCGAAATTTCTGTCGAATCATCCACCTGTCATTAGCTTCTTAATCGAGTCTGCACCTCCTACCTGCTTTTCTTTCGAATACTACACTTGGAAAATTCATGTAACTACCTTTACACTCTATAGGAAAAACTGGAAAATTTTTAGAGATAAAGGGAAAAATATCTGTAAACTCAACTGGCAGAATGAAGAGTTTCCCAAAGTCTAGGATAATAATATTTGGAATTAAAGAATTAGCAGGGTGTTAAATGACGTTCTTGAAGAAATTAATTTTTAAGAAAACAATATGTATACAATTTTTAGAGATAAAGAGAAAAATATCTGTAAACTCAGTTAAGAGAATGAAGAGTTTTCTGAAGCCTAAAATAATAATGTTTGAATTCAAAGAATTAGCAGATTTTTAAAAGACGTTATTGAAGAAATTAATTTTTAAGAGAAAAATATATATGACGATGAAATTTTGGAGAGATTTTTGTCTGTGTTTGCCAGATGCATAAGGGGAAGTTTAAAAACGTCATGGGCATAACTACCTGGTGCTTCAGTCAGGAACTTTCTAACTCATCTCGGTGCTTACTGCTCGATCATAGATGCTCTCAGGTAAAATTACGAGTTTCTCACTGCAGCCGTTAGCTTCCTCGCTTTACCCGCTCGGCTTGAATTTAGACCGGGCTAATAAACAAATAACTCCCAATTACCGACAAAACTGACCCTGCCGTTTTACAAGTTTTCCTTGGCTAAAATTGGATCGATTAGTTGTGTTATATACACCTTGAGGAAGGCTTCGAGTCGAATTATCACTCCTGAAGCAAACCAGTGAAAATACAACGATGAAATATTAACGTGGAATGAGGGAAAAGTAAATTAAAGAAATTATAAATACTCGAGGGTTTAACGATTGTACAAAATTTCTGATAGAACAACAGAATCGATTTTGTAATTAAATACACTAGTGAGTTTTAAATTTGAAGGAAAATTTTGAAAATTTTAGTGGACTTTGAGTTGATTTCTAGGAAAATGTGGTTACTAAAAAAAATTGCAAAATTAATTTTTTAATAAAATTAAGAAATCAGTAAATTTTTAAATTTGATGCAAAATTTGAACATTTTTGTAGACTTTGAGTTTGTGTATAGGAAAACGTGGTTACTAACAGAACTACAGATTTATATTTTTATAAAAATTAAAAAATCAGTGAATTTTAAATTAAAAGGGAAAAATTAGAGAGTTTCATTAGATTTGAACGGACGTAGCGAAGTAAGAAAACGCGAAAGAATATTAAGGAGTACAGAAAAGCGAAAGAGGGCTGAAATGGCTGATTTGCACCAGGGAGGGCTACCGTGCGGTGCGTTCAAATTTTCGATGATTTACGGACGACGGATAATGACAGGAGAGGCTGGCAGTGAAAAGATGCGAGAGTTATGTACACAAAGCCATAAGGTAGCTCCATAAAATAATAAACCCTCTATTAGGTACTCGCCCACTACAGCAGCAACTTTCCTCTCTCCCCCTCTCTCTCTGTTTATTCCCCCCCCCCCTAACTTTCAAGCACCTACCCCCCTTTTTCCATCTAATTTCATCGAGTCTCAATCGCGTAGTTGGATCGTTTATATCTATCAATCCGGATACACGTCGCTTCTAAATCTCCTTAAGGGAGTCATAACGCGATGAGCGAACGAAAATGCACGGTTCGAGCTTATTGCCAGTGGAAAAATGAAAATCTGGCTTCAAGGTCAAAGCGTGGACCGGGAACTATGACGGTTTACTACGTTCTCGCGGAAAAGTAGAAGCTGAGAGGGGGGGGGGGGGCAGTAAGAATGCTCCTTTACGTTATTTATAACTGGAACCAATGCGGCACAGGCCCCGCTCCAGGAATTCGAGTAGCGAGGTGGCAAACCAACCTCCAAGGTCGAACGTCGATTCTGCCCTGACCAACCCTCCCTCCGTCGTTGTATTCTTTGCGGTCCGGAGATTCATGGGAAATAAAGTGATATTTCGAAAATCATTGTTGGAAATTTTGAGTAACTGATTTTTTAATGGATCACTGTGTTGGAGATTTTATTTTTGAAGCGATAGTGTTTTGGTTTATGGTAAATGGATGTTGAAATATTTTTTTGGGGTTTAATGATTCATGGGAAATAAAGTGATATTTCGAAAATCATTATTGGAAATTTTGAGTAACTAATTTTTTAATGGATCACGGTGTTGGAGATTTTATTTTTGAAGCTAGGATTTTGGTTTATAGTAAATGGGTCTTAAAATATTTTTTTGAGATTTAATGATTCATGTGAATTTCAGAAATCATTGTTGGAAATTATGAGTAACTTGTGATTTTTTAATGAATTACTGTGTTAAAGATTTTATTTTTGAAGTTAGTTATTTGATTTAAGGTAAATTTATTTTTAAATATTTTTTCGATTTAATGATTCATGGGAAATAAAGTGATATTTCAAATATCAGTATCGAAAACTTTTTGATCAATTTGATTTTCCCCACAAATCAACGGGACGTCTTATTTCGAATTAAACGATCAATCTTGAAATAAATCTACTGTAAAATATTCTTTGAAGTTAAATGAACTCTGAAAAATTAAATGATATTTCCAAAATAATCATCAAAAACCTAGAGCAACTTGGATTTTCCCCAAAATCAGTGAGACGTTTAATTTTTAATTAAACGATCAAATCTGAGATAAATCTACTACGAAATATTCTTTAAAGTTCAATAAATCCTGCAAAATAAAATGATATTTCATAAATGATATTTGCAAGTTTAATGCAACTTGAATTTTTCTTTCAAACCACCCAGAGGTTTGATTTTTAATTAAACGATCAAACCTGAGATAAATCTTCTACGAAATATTCTTTAAAGTTCAATGAACCCTGCAAAATAAAATGATATTTCATAAATGAATAACAACAAAATTAGAACAACTTGAATTTTTCCTCAATTCACCAAATGTTTACTCATGGAATAAAACACTGAAAATTGAGGTAAAGAAACTTGGAAAAATTCTTAGTTTATAAAACAACTATCGCTGTTCTTACTGGAGGAAGGTGATGAAAATTTGGGTTGTTATTCGAGTATTTTCGAAAGGTGACGAGGAAACGGGATGATAATTTATTTGAGGTTGACTGGATTTATGTGGTCCGATATTGGATAATGAATCAGGTCTTCCTTGATAGAATTACGAATTAAGTTGGCCAAGGCTTGAGGTGTACAACTACTCTGACCTTTATTAGCCGGCTCACCCCTGCCAGCTCGGCCCTTTACACCAGCTTTTACGCCCCGCTAGCTTCGCGTCTTGATGGGATCTCCGTTTTACACGCCAACTAAGGAGATTCATTCGATTACCCACGATTTACTGCCAATTATATTTATACCCGTCTCTATGAGCTTTTAATCGTCAAATCTCCCACGACTTTTTCCATGCACCAAGCTCCACCTCCGCAAAGGCACGAGCTTCATCTTTCAAAACAGAAACAACCACGAAGAAAAGATGGAGTCGATGTATATTTAGAAGGTTTTTAAGATATATATATATATATATATATATATATATATATATATATATTAAAAATCAAATTCGATTTTTATTAATTTTCCGGAGAAGAAAAAAAATTTTATAAGAAACTGCAAAGTAAACAAAATAAACTAAGAAAAAGTTTTAAATTATTTTTTAAAATTTTGAAGCATGGCTGACAATTTTTTTTGTGTGAATACTGTGCTTGGAACAGAAATATGTATTAATTACATTTTTTTTAGACTTTGCAAAAGAGTCTTGGCTCAGTTCGTATACAATACTACTAATCTTTCTTAATGGTTAAATCTTTCATTTTTTACGTACAAAGCCAGGAGTTTAATTCTTGAAGAGAAATATATATATATATATATATAGCAAGAAGGGATCGTTAGAGAGCTGCATGCAAGGGTACAGCCCAAGTTAGACGCAATAATAATCGAACTTAACTCTTATTAGCTTGTCGGGGAGGAAGGCAAAGTTTAAAAGCTGACGAGGAAGCAGAGTGATGACTTTGCTTGGCGTAGGTCGTAAACTAATCAAGTTGTACCGAAACGTTGCGAAAGAGCGCTGGCGGTGGGTACAGTATCAGGCCAATGGGGTGGCATGGAAAGAGAATGAGAAGAAGGAGCGAGAGTGGAAAAATGTGGTGGCTGCTTCGGGTCCTTTAGTTCCGTTCCGTTTCGCATGGTCCTCTAGGTAATATTACGGTAAAACCAATTCATACGGATAATAAACCAAAATAAAACCATCCCAAGATTTACGGCGTGTCTACCGTTCCTGGGTCCTTTTCTTCCTCCCCCCCCCTCCCCAAACACTGGATTCCTCGACATTTCAAGAAAATCTTCAGTCGGAAAAGTGATGTCAGACGGTGGGATTTTTGTAACCCCACTCTGACCCTCGTTACCTGTGTATTACATAATAGAAAGGGTAGTCGAAGCTGTGATGACAGATCGTGGGATTTTTCGACCCCCACCATAGCTCTCATTCCGTATACTTATAAACGCATAGGAGCCTAAGTGGGAGTACGGAAATCTCACGGTATAGCATCATTGAATCAGAGTGGGGGGTTGGAATTCCTGCCGTATGACATCAAATAATTGAACTCGATCTAGAAGAGAACCTCGCGAGAATCGTCGTACCAACTCGTTTTAACAATTTTTAATGTATAATATAGTAGTTTTTGCGCCCAGACTGCACGTTTAAGTTACGCGTGAAAACTCGTTGACCTTGAATCAGGGTCATAAGCGGTGACCTTGAATGAGTATTAGCGGGTAGCAATGATGCCGCAAATTTGCGGATCCCAAGGCGGGAAAGGACAAGAGAAAATAAATGCATAAACGCATAAACCGATCGTTCAGTGGGAGTTTTAGCCAAGGTACAAATAATTATTTATGACCAGTCATCGAAGAAGCCACCAAACGTTCTTCCCCAACGTGGTATTCTACGAAGATTCTTCGAGTTTTCTACATTAAAGTATTGTTTCGCAATCGTTGCTGTAGTGGCCTGGATTACGACCAGCAAATAAACCAGAGTATCTAATTATTTGAACGTTTCTAATGATCATTAAAGATAATCGAGAAATGCTAATAACGATGGGAAAAAATTTGGGGTAAGTTCGCAGAACGTCCTGTGTATGTTTATATTGCCTCTGTAATTATAGTTTTATAAAGCACGTGATTTTCCCGCAAATGGATCATTGATGAGGATAAAGTGTAATAAAGGTATTATATAGTACAGTTAGCTTTTCGATCGTATAATGCACATAAATTTATAACTGGACGAATTGTCCTTCCAAACAAAGAAACGATGGGTCAGGTGGGTTGGCCAAGTTTTCTACATTCGAATTTGGTTTTGTAAATATTTGTAATACCGAATTACCATTAATAAATAAACCAGGCTACTTTAAAAAAAATTCTACAAATTATAAACATTTTTCGTTATAACAAATATTAAAATTTATTGATTTAATACATCATAGATTATTTAATTATTATAATAATTTATTCATTATATCAATAAATTTTGTAATTTTCTTAAAAAAAATTTATTGTTTGCAAAATTATTCCAAGTATAACTAATTATTATAATTTTACAAGCCTACGTATTTTTCTCGAAAACGGATTATTGAAAAGGATAAACTGCAATAAAGATATTTTATAGTACAGTTATTTTTTCGATCGTAGTAAAGATAAATTTATAACTGGATGAATTTTCCTTCCAAACAAATAAACGATAGTCAGGTGGGTTCACCAAAGTTTCTAAACTGGAGTATTGCTTCGACAATATTCTTAATATCGAACTACCATCAACATATAAACCAGGCTATTCTCAGAAAAATTCTGCAAAATATAGAAATTTTTCATTAAAATTATAAATAAAATTTATTGATATAATGCATCACGAATAATTTAATTTTTATAATAAATCATTAAATATGTCAATAAAAAGTTGTATAATTTTTCTAACTAAAAATATTTACTATTTACAAAAATTTTTCTGAGTTTAAATAATTATTACAGTTTTACAAGTCACGTGATTTTTTCATAAACGAATCATTGACAAGGATAAAGTGCAATAAAGATATTATCTAGTATATACAGTTAGTTTTTCGATCGTACTATATAGATAAATTTATAACAGGGTGAATTTTTCTTCCAAACAAATCAAGGATTCTTCAATTGATGGGATTGTGGGATCATTGCTCGAATTGAAAAGTCATAACGGAACGGTGAACCGTATTTGGCTGATTTCTCGTGTATCTTATTCATTTGGAGGGGGGGGGGGAGGGGGTATAGGAATAGAGAGAAGAGAATTCCCACGATAATCGAAGGGGCGTACGAAGCTCGTGTTAGCGAAGAGAATAGTGATCAGTCGTCGATATCGAAGAATTCGACGGCTCACGGTTGTTAATGGAGATTATTTATCGGCTCTTGGATTTATTGGGAGCGACCGAGAATTCGCCACGACCAGTCGTTTAGGAGGGAAAATATTGTCGTGTAGCAGAGATCACCGAAAGCGATTGGTCGCGCGCGTCAAATTGATTCGATGGGTCACCGTATTAAGGGTGTACAGCGAATATCTCGAAGAGCAGGTTCTCCTTATCTCTTGACGATTCATTCTCTCCCTGCATATTTTCCTCTCTCGTATTCTTCTCTCTCAAGATCGGCGAGGGGAAATTTATTATATATATAATAATAAAATTATAGAGAATTTTATAATTTTTTGTGGGAAATTGCAACAAAATTTGTAGCAAAATTATGTTTTTTTTTTATAATTTTTGGAAGTTTATCAATTTAGGAAAAAAAGAAAATTATTGACAATAAACAAATTACAAAGAATTGTATCATTTTTCGTAGAAATAAGCAATAAAATTCTATTTATATTTTATATTTTCTTTAAGTCTCTCATATCAGAGGAATTATAGAAAATTACTAGTAATGGACAAAGTACAGAGAATTGTATATTTTTTTTGTATTTTCTAGAAGTCTATTACTTCATGTAGAAAGGAAGAGAACGAGAGAAAGAGAGAAAGAGAGAGAAAATTGTTCATAAACGAAACACAGAGAGCAGTATAATTTTTTGCGTGGTTCGTACAATAAAAAGCTGCAGGAAAACTTTGCTTTCTCCAAAATTTTCCAAAAGTCTATCATGATGTTTACCTGAGAAAGTACGGGAGTTACCGAAGGCAGAAAAAACTCGAAGAATTTTTGGGCCTCGGCCGCGAAAAAGCAGACGCGACGAATTTTCACGCAGCCGGAAAAATGCCAGGGAAAATCTTTCACTTCGGCTTAGAATTTTCAGCAGTACTATTTTTTTTCTGGGTCACACAGATTGGACTCTCGTCCCGCCGAGATGGTGCGAAAAAACGGTAGAAAAACCGCTAGAAAAACTCGCGAGAAAGGTTTCGGTTCACCAAAAAAAGGGTGAAAAACTAAGGAAAAAAAAATGACGAAAGGATTAACCAGCTTTAACGGTGATGGCAGTAAAATCGTTCTGACGCTGGAAGGTAAAATTCGGGGCCCCGTTGGTCACTCTGTAAAGTAAAGGATTGTAGAATTTTGATTAGCAATGCTGAAGAAGAGGAGTGATCTAGGAAAATTGGAAAAATCAGGAAAAATGACGATTTTCTTTTTAGTGTTCTATATACATATTTGTAGCTTTTTTTGGTGAAAATTGAGAGAAAATTTGGAATTGCTAAATAGAAAAAAAAGGACGAGAGTGGGGGTGAAACCTGGTGGAAATTGGGAGACTTATCGAAAGTCGGAGAGTCGATAATGATTAAATCAGGATGAATATTGTTCAGGAACCCTGAAGAAAAGTAATGCAGGCAAATTGGAAAAATCAGGTAAAAAAAATGAGTTTTCTTCTCATCGTCCACATTTTCCTAATTATGATCAATAATACCTTAAACCTGAAGATTTGGAGTTGTTAAAAAGAAAAACAGAAGAATCAAGAGTGGGAGTGAAAGTTGGTGGAAATTGAGAGATTTCTTCAAGAGTTAATAACGATCGAATCAGTATAAGAATATTATTCAGGAACTCTGAAAAAAAAAATGATCTAGTGAAATTTAAAATATCAGGTAAAAATACAATTTTCTTCTCATCATCCACATTTTCCTAATTATGATCAATACACCTTAAACCAGAAGATTTGGAGTTGTTAAAAAGAAAAATAGGGGAAGCAAGAGTGGGGGTGAAAATTGGTGGAAATTGAGAGATTTGTCGGGGAGTCGATAACGATAGAGTCAGGATGAATTTTGGTATAGGGTGTGTATGTGCACGGGGTCCCGTAGGATTTGAAAGGGACACCACGGGACGTCGTGCGGAGTGCAACGCCTCCACGCTTTCACGGCTAACGCGATCCACTCGGGTCTACGGTGACCAGCGACCGGCAGTTTTGACTTTTCAATTAGCCACAGAGTCGCCTTCACCCAAATATTGTGCCGGACCCCCGTCACGCATCACCAGGTATTCCAAAACAGAAACTTCCTCGCCCTCTCCCTCCTCTTCGAAGCAAAAGCACAAAACTACTCGTCGTTCATGCTTCGGGGAATTATCGCTATCATCTACCACCAACTTTCTTCCTTCCTGCTAAATCATCCCTCCTAAGCGACAAAATGCAAAATCTTCCTTAGCTTTCCAATTTTCCATCGTGTTTCCTCAATACAAATATAATTGTATTTAAAAAAAATAATCAGCGAATTATTGTTATTATTTATCAACAACTTTCTTCCTTCCTACTAAAACATCTCTCCTAAGCGACAAATTGCAAAATCTTCCTAAGCTTTCCAATTTTCCTTTATGTTTTCTCAATATATACATATAATTGTATTTAAAAAAAATAATGAGCGAATTATTGTTATTATTTATCAACAACTTTCTTCCATCCTGCTGAATCATCCCTCGTGAGCGACAAAATGCAAAATTTTCCTCAGCTTTCCAATTTTCCTTCGTGTTTCCTCGATACAAATATAATTGTATTTAACAAAAATAATCAGCGAATTATTGTTATTGTTTATCAACAACTTTCTTCCTTCCTGCTAAATCATTCCCCTCTAAACGACCAAATTCAATATCTTCCTCAGCTTTTCAATTTTCCTTTATATTTTCTTTTAATATAAATATAATTGTATTTAAAAAAAAATAATCATGGAATTTTTGTTATTATTTATCACGAAATTTTTTCCATAATATTAAATCATCCCCCCTAAACGACCAAATGCGAAACGTTCTTCATTTTTCCAATTTTCCTTTGTTTCCTCAATACAGATACAAATGTACCTAAGAAAATAACCAAAGAGTCATTATTATTATTTATCACAAATCATGCCTCCCAAACGACCAAATGCAAAACATTCTTTATCTTTCCTCAGCACGTATACAAAGTATACCTAAAAATTAAAAAAAAGTAGTATTATAAAACTAAGAATATAATAATGATAAATCAGTGGCGTCAATTACACTACACGAGTGGTAAAAGAAATAATGTAGTAAATAGATTTGTGAGATGAAAGAATAGCTACATCGACTCCGGTAGACCTGCGCCCTACGGATATAGGAGTTTATGAAATATTAATATCCAATTTATACCCTCGATAGAAGAATCATCCCCCGTGTAGGGTCCCCATCCCTCGAAACTAAAACCCTGAATCTCTCTCTCTTTTTTTTTCTCGCACCAGCTGCAACCTCTCCACTTTGGAGCTCGAGAATTATCGTGGATCTTGGCAGTGTTTCAGGACGAAATTTAAGAGGAAATTTTCGGTCATCGCGCGTTAAAGGGGGAAAATATTTTTTCAGAGAAGCAAGAAGAACAGGATCTGTGAAAAATTTGATTATCCGGAAGGAAATTGGGTAAAATGGATTTAGCTCGGTGTGCGTGAAGCTGTTTTGGTATTGGTTGGTAAAGGGGGTGAGGAAAACAAGAGTGCCTCTCCATGGGGGAGAGAGGGGGGGGGGGGGACAAATAGCTGCGGTGGCAAATTCCGTATTACGTCGTCCAGAGAGACTCTTTTTTTCAACGTGTTTTGACGGTCCGTGAAATCTGCCGGGCAGCCGTCAAAAGGATGCGTGCCCCCGGGTGACCTCCCAGGGTGCACTGGCCGGCCCAACGTACGCTTTTTCACTAACTACGCTTTTAACTTCCCGCGTACCCCCGACTACGGGCGGTCCATGCAAACGTGACCAAAACCTGTCAACATTTCGTCACAATTGACGATAAACTCGTTCACGCTTTGATCCTCGCATTTTTAGCATCCCCGAACATGAAAACCTGCCATTCTCTTACTTTGTTCGAAGTCTCAATCGAACCCAGAATCTAACCTCAACTCGAAAGTAAAATAAAGCCTTTGGATTCCTAGAAACTCTTCTTACCTTGCGCTCTTACCTATTAATTCCCCTGAATAAAAGATAAAGAATCTTTTAGATAACTTTTAGATATCTTTTAGACGTCTGACCGAAAAGCCTCAATTCCACTGGATTTATTTTGAAATTCCTTGACGAATTGTTGTTGGATACTGGATGAGTCTCGTTGTTGGACGTATAAATTATGTTAATCGCTGTTCGAGGGCGCAGCGTGATTAAGTATCCGAGATAAGGGAGAATTAGTAGTGGAAGAGGTCAATGCTCGCTCAGCTATGAAAACAGTTTTGTCCAGTAGAGACAAAAGCCACGAGATTCCTGAATCATCGTGCAGAAAATCGCGTCACGTTTCGACCATGCGCGAGGTAAAATATAATTGGTTGGGAGATTGCAGATGGCAGACTATGTTAGGGAAACCGGAAGCAGCTTTGAATACAGAATCATGCAGTAGTAAAATTGAGGAAAAATTGCTGAACGACTGGAAAATGTGTTGGTTGGAAATATCGCTGATGGAGCGAAGCTACAACGTTTTACAAGCTCCGGAGGTAAAACTTACGATGGTCGCACAATACTCGAATATAATATTTCACATTATGGCACCTTGACCTGGACGAAAACGACTTTTGACCGAAGTTTTTCGATGATTTTTTTACACCTTCGTGACCAACTAGCGTTGGAGGCTCTTTTTACGAGCTTCGGCTGTTTTTATTTTTTACCCTCGGTTGCTTTGACAAATGTGCGACTTTGGTGGGCTAATCGTATGATATATAAATATATATATAGTTGGCGGTGGTCGAAGAATTGCTTCTGTAATAAAAGTAAAAGTAATGTTACGGCAAAATTTAGTTTGCTAATGAGGGGGGGGGGGGTGTTGTATAGGGATGCGAGAGAGATTGAAATTGAAAACAAATAAAAATAATATAAGAAAATCAGGTACTTGTTTATATATAATACAGTACTCAAAAACGCTAGAGCACAAATTTGAAAATTAAAATTAATAAAAATAATACAATAAAATTAACAGACTCTTTTAAAAAATATACAGGACCTAGCGGCTCGAGAGGAGTTGGGAAATGAGGAGTAAGAAAAATATAGGAAAATCGAAAGACTATTGGTTATATCTTGGAGGATAGAGAGAAGCGTCTGATCCTGGATTAGGCGGAAATGCCAATCGCGTGGAGCAATAAAGTGAAGGAACTTGTAATGGGTCCTCGCCCCCATTCGGGTTAACCGCATTATTGCCCGTTACACACACACACGCACTATTATTCCGCCGCGCCTTAAATGCCCAAATGAAATCAAGCAATAAATCCCGAATAAAGCAACGGGTAAACTCCAGTTTCATTTAAAAGCACTTTTCTCCAGCAGCAACGCTCCGAGATTTATCCACAGCCTCGTAACAATAATCAAGCTCCCTATGATCCTCTTAAGCTGAGGAACTTTTTTTCTAAGAAATTAACGATAAAAGAGCGTGGACACTGGGTCAGAGCGAGAATTCGAGAAAGTTTTTGATGAGGGGGGTGGGGGTCCGCTGACGTCATACATTAAGCAATTCTTGATGAAAATTTTTTTTTAGAATTTAACGATAACAGTGTGCATGCGGTGAATAAATATTCGAGAGTGCGATGATTTTGAGAGCCACTGACGTCATAAATTATAAATCGTAAAAAAAAAGGAATTCTTTTGCATTTTTTTTTAAGAAATTAACGACAAAAAAATATTTGATCAAGCTGACGATTTGAAAAAAGAGTGTAACACGATTAAATTGAACGACTGATGTCATAAATTATAAAATCATCGGAAGAATGAATAACAATTTTTTTACAAAAAATTAACGATAAAAGAAGATGAATCGAAGTGAGAGTTGGAGGAAGAGTGGATCCGGTGAGATTGTTCGGCGTGACGTCATAAATTAGGTAATGGTCGTTGAACGGAGAATTGCATGGAGAGTTTTGCGTAATAAACGAAATATGATTTAAGGCCCTGGGCAGGGGTTGATTGGGTTCCCAATGGAGGAAGTTTTCCGGCGATTCGAGTTGGAAGGCGTGAAGAAGGCTTCTTCCTGTCGGTTGATGCGGCATGATCTCGCGTTGGTGGTAGTTAAAAGGTAGCAGAGCTAACCGAGCAGTCCCTGAGAATTGCCCGTCGTAAATATCGAGGAACCGAAAGACCTAGGCTGATGAGTCGAAGAATCCCTTGGTTAGGTCCAATCGCTTTCGATAACTCTGGTATCCAGTGATGTCAGATCGCGGGCGCCCAGACCCCCCACTCCGACCTCCGAATGCATATAACTCTATGGGTTTAGGAGTCAGAGTGGGGGGTCAAAGAGCCTGCAACCTGGCATCACTGCTGCTATTCCACTTTCTCAACGCACCAGTAACAAATTTTAACTGATAGAATATGTCTAATAGACAGTTTCCAAAGATATAACAAAAAATCTTATACAATGGAGATGAAAAATACAATTTTCCGAAGGAATCGCTTAAGCTAGAGTGATGGGTGTATATAGAAAACTATGCAATTTGTTTTAAATAAAATCGATTCATTTTCATATATATATGTATTTATATATATATATGTGTTTATATATATATATATCTCTCTCTCGTAAATGCCAAAGTGAAACACTTATAATAAATATAAATCCCCGAACTGCGAAGAATCGCTACTTACAATCGCGAATATTTATATAGTACTAATAATAATAAATAACCTAAGAGATTTTTAAATATTGCAAGTTGAACGAGAAGGTTTCGAGCGCTTATTCATACAAGAATTTAGATCCTTTTTGCAACCTAATGGAAGAAATTCGAGTCTGTTTCCAGTAAGTACAAGAAAGATATAGCGAGGTTAAAAGTCGCACAGCGATTCTAAATTATTTACAGACTAATTTAAAAGTAAGACTCTGTACACATCACATGAATTTCTATTTACAAATGTTTACAATACGCTTATCAATGTGACACGATTAACATTTCACTCACTCTTCTATATTTACAATTCTTCTAACACTTATTAATCTCTAGCACAATGTCGGTCTTTACGAAAGAGTACACTCGATTAAGCTAAAATCTTCAACCTCAATAATTCACGATTCATTCATCATTGATCAACAATGAACCAAGAATTGGATTATTCCATCGAAATAATATTCA
Organism: Prorops nasuta; assembly: GCF_024137725.1. Lineage (NCBI taxonomy): Eukaryota > Metazoa > Arthropoda > Insecta > Hymenoptera > Bethylidae > Prorops > Prorops nasuta. The sequence continues at coordinate 2,984,957 of NW_027116814.1, forward strand.
TCGTTGGTAGAAGGTACAATGTACCTTCGTAATTTTATGTACAAATTGCGAAGAGCGAATTACAACTGGTAGACTCGTGCAAGTAGAGCGAATCAACGACGGATCCGCCCGTTCGTTCAGGAGGTTCTCGAGTTTTGCGATTAGACCCTCTCGGGGATGTCGCTTTTGTAAGGTTGAAAGAGTTTCGGTGGGTCGATCTTGGTGCTCTGGATGACGGTCGATTGACTGGTGGTGACTGCAGCTGTGGTGTAAGCGTTGTGGATGTTCCTGATGGCCTCGATTTGGGAAGGAAGGTCGTTGACGAGGAGACCATTGGGGAACTTGGGGTGGAGGGAGGGTACGGGAGAGGGAGAGTCGCTCTTCTCGTGGTACCTAGCGTTGATCTGGTGGTGATGATGGTGAGCGGACTGAGAGTTGAGGGTGCTGGTGACGCAGTCGCAGTCGCTGGATGCGTCCGAGTGTCCCGGGCTGAGTTCGGGGGGGAGGTGGGAGGGTGGGGAGGATCTGCGTTGGGGAGGTAGGTGGGGGGAGGTGGTGGCGTGATAGGGGGTCGTGGCGCTGGGGATGCTCGTGGGCACGCCCAACGGGGGTAGGTGGAGGCTCGGGGGTGCGGGGGGGAGGGGACTCAGCCCGGAGAGGAGGGAGTGAGACTGGAAGAAGTGTGGGTGTTGGTGCGCGTGTTGGTGCGTCGTCGAGGGGTAGGAAGCGGCTACCGTCGGCTGCGGATGGTGCGGAGGCCGGTGCATCGACGCCGCCGTCGGGTACGGCGAGTAGCGGGCGTAATACGCCGCCAGGTGTGCGGACGTCTGTGTGTGGTAAGGGTGTGGGGGTGGTAGTGCCGTTGCAGCCGCTAACAACCCAGCGGCTATCGCTGGGGGTGTGTACAGGGCGTATGTCCAAGGCACCGCCATCCTCTGCCGCTTATCCTTCATCCTCCGATTTTGAAACCACACCTGCAATAATGATACAAAATTTAGTACACGCGTAATCCAAAACCATTCTCGGGATGCTTCCTTAATTACCGAGCCATAAAAGCCACCGACGGAGAGGAGACGCTGTGCCGCTGGGATTCACCGAGGGATCTCGATGTTTAACGAAGGATGCCGAGAGAGAAAGCCAATGACGAAACCGAGCGATCCACGTGAGAACGAGCAGTGAGAAATTTTCAAGGGAAAAACCAGAAGCTACGAAGGTTCCTACGGTGCTAATCAAAACGTTTAGCGTTGAGCGAACCGGACCGCGCGGCGTTGGATCAAAGATTTACAAACGGAACTGTTGAGCCTAGTACTATATATGTGTATGGATATATAGCGTTAGGAGACGACGACGCTGATTGGCCAATGACTCCCGACCCAGAGTGAAATCATAAAAGAATCATGGATTCCAAAAATAAGGACCGGTCCACTCGACAATTGTAAAATAATAATAAGAGACACACACCGGCTCTTGGGATCGAGACGTGCGGCTTTTATGGTTTTACCGAAAGAACGGGAGGGGGGGTATTAATTTCAGTAATTAGACACGTGGAGAACGCAGAGCTATTAACCCCGCTGACGAAGGTGCTAATGGCTCGAAAAGCTTTCCCAGCGCGCTACGGTGCTACTCGAATCGAATAATTATTGTTTACCGATTCCACTTGTGTTTGCTCAGCCACTATATATATTGAATATTTAGCGAGTCGCGCGAAATCCAATATGAAAATTTTTATCCCGACACGATCATCGAAAGGCCACCGTCGTTATATAGCGATGTTCTCATTAGTCGTCAATTCGGTCACAGAAAATAACACTCGATGATGAGATCCCTCGATAATTCTCAGCAGCGTTTGTCAATTGTGTATACGACGATTACCTTGATAGTGGCTTCCGGTAATTGCAATTGGAGGGCCAATTCGTTTCTTCTCGGTCTGCTCACGTAATTTTCTTTGCTAAATTCTTCCTCCAACCTCAAAAGCTGTTCCCGCGTGAACGCGGTTCTGTACCTCCTGATATTTGTCTCCAAAGATGGCAGGATCGTCGATTTGGCTTCTGGTTTCATTGGAGAGACATCTACGAACAAAGGAGAAAAGTTCAATATGGCTCCGATGTAATTTAGCGAGTGCAGAGTGAATCGGTTGAAAAGGGGAAAAATGTGAATGAGAGGAGTGAACCGGCTCTTTTCACGTTGCACGATAATCGAGAGGAGAAGAACCGTCGACAGGGACCAAAGCAGAGCTTTTCGGCTTGCTCTCGTCGGTTGCGAGCAAAGAAACGCGTCAACGGGTGGTCCATTGCGGCTCGAAAGCGAAAAGCCAACGGAAAATGGCAATGTGAGACACGCTTTGTCGCCTCTTGCTTTGATTTTACCGTGCAAATGTCCGGAAAGCTGACTTGTAAACAGAGAACAACTGGACAAGTTTGGAAAATTCTCACCAATTCTTGTAAAAATATGTTTTACCGTCCGCGATTGTGTAACGTGAATCAAAATTTCAAATTAACGTGTTTGTGAAATGTAAACAATCGAGCGATTGTCAGTGTTTACACTCAGTTATCCTTTTTTCTCGGAACAAAAACTACTCATCTCCGTACACGCGGCGGCAATTCTTCACCCTGAATCACGATGATTGAAAAAATATCAAATAAAAAATTATACGCAAGAGATAGTTCGTTCGAAAAATTGTATTGGTTACATACTTTTCTATTTTTAGAAATTAGAAACAAGAGAGAACCGTTTGGCAAGCGTGGCGACGCTATCCCAAATGTTGTAAAATCAAACTGTGAATAATTTCCAGAAACGAATGATTGATAGACAGTAAAATAATTACCGCAATAAAGTACGGAAAGGTTTTTCCTGAAGGTTCGGAAGATACCGTTCGATCGTTGGGTTGTCAGGTATATTGGGTGATTTGATAGGAATAAAGGGAAACTGGTTAAAAATTAATAAGAAAACCCGAGTTTTCAACTTAGAGTTTACACCTACCTTTTTCCGGAGTATTCGGTAATTCCGCAGGTGACGACTGGGGTGTCAAAGTGTAACGCGATGGCACCAAATCATCAACGATTGTTTCCTCCTCCCTCTGATCTCTCGGCGTTTCACCAATGAGATTATTCTGATAACTCAGCATCTTCATAACTCACTGGAGTGTCTCGTAATTCACAAATTTGTCTTTTCACTTATTTTTTGATCACTCGTTTTTTAGTTTACGAAAAAAAAGCCCCACGAAAGTGTAGAGGAGGACCAGAAGAGTACGTTAATACGTTAGCCAGGCTAGGTAAACACTGGAAACCCAGAGGTTAAACACTTGCGATGAAGCTTGTCATAATAAGCTGAGACTAACAACGGGAGAGGACTAGGCAGTTTTCCAGAAGAACTGCTGAATTTATAGCAAGCAGAAATGGACTGGTAGGAGGTGGAACGCCGAGCCTCGTGATTGGTCGACGCCCCCGTGACGCTGTCCCATTGGCCAGGAGTTTTTCGGCTCCCGCCTACTTTCAAATAACTACCCTCCGTGTCTTCAAAACGTAGGGTTGAGATTTCAGATTGGGGTAGTTGGGATGGCTTTTACAGGCAGGCGATCGTCGCCAACGCTGGCACACGCCCGCGTTATAGATCTCACTGATTGCCCGAGAATTATCTCTCGTTATTCAGTCATATAAATTCCTTACGATATTCACCCCTCTCGCAAAACCACCACCCTTCTTGCGAAAATATTTCCCTCGCTCTCCCCACCTCTCTCTCTCTCTCTCTCTCTTGCTCTCTCTTGCTCTCTCTTGCTCTCTTTCTCTCTTTCTCTCCTGCCATCTTTCATCCCCTCCACCTTACTCTCCATCTCATTTTGTCTTACATCAATTATTTCTTAAATCAAAATATCCATTTACCAACTGATCTCTTCAGTTTTTTTTCCTTTCACTTTACAATCAGCAAAACAAGAGAGTTTTAATCCAGTAAGACGATCCAACTAATGACGACAACAACAATGATGACGACGATAATTAAGTCAATTAGGATTAAAGAATATAAGCTTGGTGTCATTAGGAATACGTTTGTTTTGACATTTATATCCTCTTATCGTGGTAGAAGCATTGTGAGCAGGTGAAATACAAGATTATCCCCGCTTATGGTTACTGGGTCTCGTCAACATCCAGGTAGTTCTCCCAATCATTCCCTTGGGATAATCTGCTCGAACCCTGAAAACGTTCACGTATATATAGTATAACTATATTATTATTGATAATCGATTGAGAGAGTCGTAAGAGAAAATCAGAGAATGGTGAGTTCGTTAGATTGCAGTGGTTTTCACGCTCTAAGATGACGCGAGATGGCATTATGGGTATGATGGGAGCATGGAAAGTGGTGGGGGAAGGTTTAAAAGAGAAAGAGTGGGGAGGATGGATTCCACTATAGGCCTGGTAAACATTAGATGCCTGCTTGGCAAAGGTACTACGGATGAGTATAATATTGCCTATAAGTACATTAACTACGATGGTTTGTCCAGCACCTTTAGCCCTTTATCTTAGCCTGCTATATTTTTACCCTTTATTGGTTCACGATCAATTAATGCAGATAGACGTGCATGGATTCGCTCGTACAATAAATCAATGCCGAAATTTCCGATGAATCCAGGTATGGAGAATGAATTTCTAGGATCACCCCCTGCCCCCCTGTTTCCACTACGTTGTTAGTTTACTCTTTCATTCAGTCCCCCTCGGTACACCTACTGGTTTTCCAGCCCTATCTCTCTCGCTCTCTCAAATTGGATCAGAGATTGCTAATAATTTTTGCAGGACACCGCCTCGCCGTTTCGATGTTTACGAGCCATGCGACAAGCCCGCGCCTCTCTCCGGGGAAAACTACCTTCCTTTTTTCCCTCGCCACCCCCTCCCTGTCGTCACCGTGCACCCCACCAGCAAGTGGCAATTTGATTCGCGCCACGCTCCGAGGGTAATCTTTCATCCCATTGGCTGATTAACACTGATTTAGAGCTCCAATTTTTACCAATATCCCGCATCCCCGCCTCAATAAAAATCCCAAGAAAAGCCAGTTTACTGTTCATTCGTTTTCTCTTGTAATACTGCAGATGAAAAATTTCCTATTTAGTTTAAATTTTAACCTGATTAAAAGATGAGAGATTTGAAGCAGTTGCATTTTTTTCTTTGTTTCTTTGCAGTTTTACCTCACCTTTTATTAGTATTATGGAGTCATTGTGGATAAATCCTAAAAGATGTAAAATTCATTCATTATTCATTCCTTTTCTCTTGTAATATTGCAGATGAAAAATTTTCTATTTAGTTTTAATTTTAACCTGATTAAAAGATGAAAGATTTGAGACAGTTAAAATTTTTTTGCAGTTCTACCTTATCCTTTATTAGTATTGGAGCCATTGTGGATAAATCCGAAGAAAATATAATTCACTATTCATTTGTTTCCTCATCTAATATTGCAAATGAAATATTTCCTATTTACTTCAAATTTTACCCTAATTAAAAGATTAGAGATTTTAATCAATTAGATATTTTTTCTTTGTTTCCTTGCAGTTTTATTTTGTCATCCTTCATTAGTATTGGGGCCATTGTAGATAAATCCAAAGAAAATTTGATTCACTATTCATTTGTTTCCTTTCTAATATTGCAAATGAAGTATTTCCTATTTACTTCAAATTTTACCCTGATTAAAAGATGAGAGATTTGAATCAGTTACATGTTTTTTTCTTTGTTTCTTTGTTTCTTTGCAGTTTGACCTCACCTTCCATTAGCACTGGACCTCATCAGGGACAATATAGCAGAGACGTCGAATATCTAGTCTTCGGTAGTCCATAAAAATTTTCAGCGAGTCCACGTCAGCGTCGAACTATGGAAAATTGAATTGGGCCTGTTATGCAAACGTTTTTAGGGCCTGGAGGGTCGTTTTACGCAAGTGCCCTTAAAACAGCACTGAACGGTAAACCAAAACTGGAGCAAAACGGTACCGGTACAGCTGTATTTCACTCTGAGATTTGTTTATACGTGCCTTATATTGCGGGATCCAGATTTTTTTCACCGTTCAAAACAGACTTTTGCACTGCTTTACTGCCAAGTTGTAATAACGAACCGTAAAATTTGCCCGTTGACCGTCTAATCTGGAGCAACGGCTAGTCACTCTCTTTTTCCGCTTTTCTTTCCTTTCCTTCCTTCCTTTTTTCACAACTCAGAAAAATGGGGCCTCTTTGGAAAAATCAGAGCTACCCAACGATGCACCATAATTGGTCAGCTATATTTTTACGTCCTTTGCTGTATACACAGCAACGCTGTAAATCATATCTGACGAATAAAAAGCCACGGTTGCACAAAACTGTAGCAGCTTTTTCATAACTCTATATATATATACCTGAAAATCTACCTGTCCACTATTTTCACACCGAAAAATAACAATTTCATCTCATAGATACAGTGGAGCAAAGATTGCGAATTTTGATTTAAAAAAAATATCTCCAAAGTAATATCATTTCCCTGAAAAATACAAAACTTGTTAATAGAGTAAATGAGGGAAGATTCACCAATGTAGAAATAATTAAGGATTAAATCAGTGAGGTGTAAAAATGATGAATAGGGTGGTAACGTTGGAAAAATGGGAAAAGTCGAAGGAAGCAGCAATTAACGCCAAATATACTCAAAAAGTCATGGTTGCACAAAACTGTAGCAGCTTTTTCACAACTCTACATATATATATACATACCTGAAAATCTACCTATTAACTATTTTTACACCAAAGAATAACACTTTCATCGCAAATACCTATATAGGCACAGTGGATCAAAGATTGCAAATTTTGATTTAAAAAAAATAATATTTCTAAAATAATACCATTCCCTGAAAAATACAAAACTTGTTAAGAGAGTCAACGAGGGAAGATTCAACAAAGTAGAAATAATTAAGGATTAAGTCAGTGGGATGTAAAAATGATGAATGGGACGGTGTGGGATTGGAAAAATTGGAAAAGTCGAATGTCGTAAAGTCGAAGGAAGCAGCAGTTAACGCCAAATTTCCTTCGCAAACAGATTTGAACGTACAAAAACTAGAGATTATGTTGTAAAGACTGCCGGTGTCAACCCTTTTTTCCATCCCCTGGGATACCGGAGTTTTTTTCCAGCCTACCCATTTTTTTCTCTCGACCAATAAAGCCGCTCACCAGTCGAAAACCGAGAATCGTCAAAACGCCAGTTTACGATACTCCGCAATAAACAGTCCGAAGCTCCCAGATAATTATGGAAGAAAGCAACCCCTTCGACGCGTTCCCCACTCTCAACCCTTTCCAGCAACCCTTCCAATAACTCTAACGTCGTTATGCGAGAATTAAAGAAAAAATTATTGAACGCGGTAAAACGCTTGCTTTTTATTGGCCAAACGGTAAAAACTTAGTGCCTTGTGAAAAATTTTATTGCAAGCCACTTTCAAAGCTTTGTATAAATCCGAGTCAGAGGAAAATATCGAAGGAACAATCCTATTAATTATACGACTCTATCCTGAGTGTGTGTGTGTGTGTGATGAGAAAAGCGAGAAAAAATTAATTTCGCGTGTGCAAATTGTTGATAAATATTTTTATACCAAAACGAGGGTTTTTGACGTTTGGAGGTGACTGTACGGTAGTTTTGGAAAGGATTGGACGAGGGTGGTCGTGGAGTGGGGAGAAATATGGGGTGGTAATGTTAGTAGAGAGGTGTAATTGGCGCGAACAGCAAGCGCAGATGCGGTCGCAATCATGCCGCTGATTAAACGGTTTGATTAAGCGCTTAATATAGCTGTGCGCTAGATGTAACGTGGCTTTATGCAAAATCTATACTCGCACAGTATCCCCGACAATCCACATCCATTTCAGCCCCGAACGCTCAGTAAAAACATAATCTCGGAACGAATAAGGGATAACGCGTGTATAAACCAACGATTAACTTTTATCTGAAAAGAAAAAAAGCGTTAGAATTGATGTAATAATTTTTTAAATAATAGTAATCGTATGAAGCTTTTGTTTTCAAAGTTGAATAAGTCGCTTATTTTTTAAATCAAGGCATTTAAGGGTATAGAGATACCGTTAAATTGTAATCATTATTAATTTAATTTTTTTGAAAAAGTAACTTATACTATTTCAAAATAAATGGCTTGTATATACCTTTATTGTAAAAGTTTTCACGAATCTTTGAGGCTTGCCTCTTTAATGAATCATATTTGTATATATATTTACTGAAAAGCACGGTTTCGTTAATGGTTCTGCATAAATTTGGATGCTCGAGCCTCGGTATATATCCTTTCGAGGCAAAATTCTCAGGTGTAGGCACGCTTTCATTGTTTCTTAATTAACCCTTGGCTCAAAATACAATGTAGCCTGAAAACAAAAACGAACGTAACTGGAAATCTTTATGCGATTAGTTCGAACACAATTTTAATGGCTTTGTTTATGAGTCGAAGGTAAATTAACCTTATAAATCAGTTAACAATACAGATTAACGGTTGTATACCTACGCGAGGGTGTTTTATATTAGGTCGAAAAGATTTCGCCAAGGATAATAAATAATTAAATAGGAATTCAATGGGGGGGGGGGGGGGATGCGAGTCATTTGGGTTAATGGTCCGAACAAGGGGTTTTCGACTAATCCTTTTGGACAAACAAAGGATTAAAATTCGAAACCGTTTAATACAATTATTACCGAAGAGGATGTACCTGACGAAACGCTGGGTGTTTTGGAAACCATACCACATTTTTATAATCGAATTAACAGCGTTAAACAAAGACAATATAAAAATTATTTGTATCCTCTACAAATTAGCGTAATTTTATAGTCACGTAATTTATAAAAATTGTATAAAATATTGTTAGTTTTTTAAGCTTTTTTTTGGAAAATGACTCTAGGTCTTAATTACATAAAAATGTTTTTGCGATAATTAATTAAAACATTAGTGACATTTTAAGTTACTGTAATTTTATAATTATAAAATTGTATAAATGTTTAAATATCTAAGAAAAAATTTCACCCATAGAGGATTAAAAAAATAAACCGATATAGTATATTTTTAATATTAAATGAGTTTATTTTCCGGTTGCCCAAATAACTTTCAAAAAATATGGTGAAGCACCAAGATGCAGGGAAGCTGAAGGACAACAGAATAAACACAGTCAATAAAGACTTGGGATCTTAGGACATCGCGTAAACCTGGTAAGGCTTTTGGGATACAGCGCTGGTAATTGAAGGAAGACATCACGAATTTTTGAAAGTTTCGGATTGTTATAACTGCAGGTATTGTTATACTGGCCACGGTACTTAAACCACGACTGGCTATAATGGTTTTATGTATATATTGCACGTCGTTATACAAGTAACTGTAAACCATTTTCTCTCTCTCTTCCTCTCTGTCCCTTTGTCTCTCTGAGACTCAAATCTACCAGCCACTAGATTCATCTCAATAAAAATTACATACACTATTCCTAAAAAAAAAATAAAAGCAATTAAAATCATTTTCAAAAATTTCAATAACAAAATTATTCAATCCATCAATCAATAGTTTAAAAAATCAAATACCAGAGAACTTTTAAAGATAATTAAAATCGTAAACGAGTGGTAGATTCATTTGCTTATTGGATAGTTTACAGCTTCCGTTTGGAGATGCACCCGGTGAGTTTTTGTGGCATCCACTTTGCCTCTTATGATTTCAGCAGCGGGACGATTGGTGAAAAAGCGTCATTGAGGCAAACACCGACAAGGACCATCCGAGTCTTATCGAGGAGGAGCAGCATTCAACAGCGACCACGATGAGGAAAAAGAGAGGAGCCCTGGTAGCAGCGTGTGAATGTACTTGAAAAGATCACACGCTCTCTCGACAAACGTTGTATCTCTCGCGTTACGACCTGCAATGACAAAAAACTATTCAATTTGGAGGATTGGCTCGATCGAGCAAAAGCGTCATACTGATGAAACTAGATTATTCCATAGTCATAAAAATCTTGTAACAGAGAGAATTTTGGTCGACGGTGGTGTTACGATTCGCAGTCGGCCATTGCGGGCCTTTCGAGAGCCGGTGTTAATTGGTTTTGTATACAGTGTGCAGAGAGGGGGGGGGGGGGGGTGAAAGAGCAGGAGAAAGAGAGACGGAGTCATGGTGGGGGAACCACGTGACTACTACAGGAAGCAACTGCAATAAGAGCGCCAGGCCAATATTACAGGCGCCGGCGCTTCGCTTTAAATGTAAATACGAAGGTATTTAACAAATACCAGAAACTAATTTCCTACACTCACCCCACAGTTACCAAAAGGGAAATTTTATGAGAGGGGGAATTGGATGGTGTATACACGCTGCACACCCGGTTGCGATGAATGACGAATGAACGCTTTTCACTTTACAACCTACGATGAGAAGCAGCGAATCGACTACTTATCTCAGGGATCGTGTTCATAAACTATCTTCGGAAGCTCTTTCACTTTTAACGCTAGTCCCATCAACTGCTAGATTTTAAAAGCTTTTTTTCACCCACGCGAGACGGTGGGGGAAATATGATTTAGTTGTAAAATATGAATCTTTGCTTTTTATATCAAGATGAAGTGAGAGAAAGAGAGAGAGAGAGAGATGTGTAAATTTAAGAGAATCTACTTGACGATTGTTTCGAGTTTTTCACGATTAACGAGGATTCCTCAGGATTTTCGAAAGCACAAAGATTTTGAAAGGAGTCTGACTGTACAGGGTTAATACTCTCTTCTCCTTTTTTATTGCTTTACTGTTTACATCAAGATGAAGGAATAGAGAGGAAGAGAAAGAGAGAGAGAGAGAGAGAGAGAATACGTATAATTATAAAAGAACCCACTCGACGATTGTTTCGAGCCTTTCACGATTAGTGAGGATTCCTCAGGATTTTCCAAAGCACAACGATTTTGGAAGGAGTCCATCTGTACAGGATTAATGCTCTGTTCTCCTTTTTCATAGCTTTGCTTTTTACCTTAAGATGAAGGGAAGAGAGAGATAGAGGAAAAACGTATAATTATGAAAAACCCATTCGACGATTGTTTCAAGCTTTTCACGATTATCGAGGATTCCTCCAAATTTTCCAAGGCACAACAATTTCGGAAGGAGACCGTCTGTACAGGATTAATACTCTCTTCTCCTTTATGGCTTTGCTTTTTTGTCCATTCGAGTGAAAGTTTTCACCGCCGAAAAAGGGCCAAGTGCCGGAAGCAGGAAGCCAAAGAGTCACGCTGTGCTTGAGAGCAGAGTCGGTGTCCTTTAATTTTGGTCCTCGAGTGCGGTTCGTGACTAATATGTTCTAATTCCGGTCGGAATGATGTTCCTGAGGAAAAAGTGGAAAAGATGAGATGGAGGCAAAGCAGGATGTAAATTTGGTTGGACTACTCTAGTGAAAATCGTTGGTTTTCTACAACTCTCGATACTTGCAGTTAAGGCCCACCTTTCCTTCTCGAATTTGGTGACTAATATGTTCTAATTCCGATCCGATTGACGATCCTGAGGAAAAAGTGGAAAAGATGAGATGATGGCAAAGCAAGATATAAATTTGGTTAAACGAGTCTAGTTAAAATCTTTGAACGTGCACAATTATCGATACTCGCAGTTCAGGCCCACCTTTTCTCCTCGCACTGAATAATTGTCGCAAAGGTCAAACAAGGAACTCCCACGTACCTTCGATAGCTTTACAATCAGTCAGTGGCTGACATTTACAAAATCGTAGGACGGCCAATTAGCGATTAAAATTTGAAAGCTCCATTAAAGCAGAATGCTCGGTTCCCTGGTGAAATGGCAAAATAATGGAATGGAAATTGCGAGAGGTTTTTCAATCCTGAAAACGCATCTGGGTGCAGTTAGGGATGACTTTTTGCCAATGATAATCGACGCTGCTGGTTTTTGCGTAATTGAGTGCGAATGGGGCGAGTGGTGCAGAATGTTTGATGGCAGGCCAGATGACCGATGGTGGAAAAAGCTGTGGAATGATGCGCGCGATTATGGCTGCTTGGAAAACGGTGCGGCGTGCTGGAGGGGGCAGCTGGAAAACGGTGCAATCAGTTTCCGGGGCCGCAGCTTCCGGTTATGGCTGGGTTCATGGTTAACGCGAAGATGGAGAATCTCCAGCGGTGAAATTACATTTTTTAATTATGGCCGGAGCGAGTTCATAATTGGTGCTCACTACGCGGGGGATGAAACTTATTAGTCGGCCAGGCTTCGCCAGTTTCTCCCTCCACGATGTAACATGGCCGCCGAGGGTCTTGCAGGGACGCACCTTCTTCAATGAGAGGCCGGATACAGCGAGATTTCCTGAAATTAGGACCGAGTTAGGCAAGGTCATGGAGAGAATTGAGTTGAAAAAATGGTAAACTTGGAAAGTGAAGAGTAATTAAATTATGTAACTGATTTTCACAAGGGAAATGAAGGAGGTGGGGATAGAATTTTGTAAGATAGAAGCGGCCCTGGTGCTAATCTCGAGTTAGGTGGCAACATTTTCTTGTATACACGTATAGATAGAGGGGGGATGTGGAAGGTGTGCGATGGGACACCGACGCGTAGAGATTTCAGCGAGGAGGATAAAGACGGATGGAGGGACGGGGATGAGGAGGGGGGAGAGAGAGAAGAACATACAAATAAAGAGAGACAGAGAGAGGTACAAAGAGTAGGGGTACCAAGAGCAGCATATATGCATGGCCCATTCCGGCCTTTTCCACTCGTCCCCATCCACCCACACCGATAATCCTCGCCAGCCAATAGAAACACGCTTGCGCGCGTCTCGCCTTATCAAAGTACAGTCCACTGCAAAATTCATCCAGTCCTCCGAAGCTCGACTTTTCACGAATCGGACATCTCCTCGCTTCCTAAAAAAAATATCTAGTTAATTTTTGGTTTCAACGAAAAAATCTTAATTCTTTTCTAAGAATAAATTTCTATTCTTCCTCAGAAAGTACGAAAAAATTTTTTTAAACATTTTTAGAACCCCATTTTATGACAATAAATATAGAATTCTTTTTCAAAGTTTTTAAGAATTATTGGAAATTTTCTGAGACGCTTAAAGTTATGGAAAGAAGTTGGGTTTATTATCAAAAAGTGGAACTCGAAAAGAATCCTTGCTGGTGGATTAAATTTATGTACAATAAATTTTTTGTTGTTGTAGAGATATTTGAAAATTAATATTAAATGATTTGTCAGTATAAAAGTCGATGATGAATTTCTTGGAAAATTCGTGAGATACTAGAAAGTGTATTGGAAGAAGTAATTTTGACTGGAGAGCTGGGAAACAAGGTGGGGGTACACCTATGATAATGATTTGCGTTGGATTCTACGTGTATGTATACGTACGTGAGTGTTGAGAGGTGTGAGAGAGCAGGTGCAATAAGCCAAGAGATTCGGTTATGATCCCCGCTGAATCTGAGGACGCTCGTAGTTAGCTGGAAATCCGACGATTCGCTTGTAGCTTTTATGTTACGCAGTTAACCCAACGGTTAATAATATTTTAACGTCAAACTACTGTAATAACGTAGAGCTTAACATAAAAAAGTAAAGTTGGATAGTATAGAATATATTTTAAAGATGGGGCATATTTTTGGCAAAACTTATGCCTCGCTTTCCTTTTTTCAAACTCTTACCTCTTGCATTGATAAATGCGAGATTTCAAGGCGAAACAATTCGTGATAATTTGCTAGATTATTCGTCTATTATCAGGATTATGAATTTGGTGAGATTTCCATGGAAGGTGGTGAAGCGAGGGGTTGCTGAAGGAAGTTTAGGGGTTGCTGGAGGGATGGAGGAAGTTCAATGGCTGTCGGAGGGTGAGGGGTGGTTTGGGGGTAGTCGGAGGGATGACTGGGGGTAAGAGACACAAAGATGTCCGGTCGATACTTTGCGGGCTAAAAGGTTGCATGAGGCAGGCGCCATCCTATCTGAAAACGCGCCTGCCCAGAGTTTTGCTCGACTAAAATAAGCAAAACATCGAAGAAAAGCATTGTCTCCTTTGCGATTCGCAGAACAATAATAATGATACACTGTGAACTGTAACGCAGTAACCGTACACGCTGGCGATTCGTGGAAGTAAGAAAAAACTTGTCAATATTTTGACTAACGGCTCTGCGTAGTAGGCATCCACAATGTCAACAGACTCTCTGCATCGCTTTCACCGAAATCGCCAAATGTTTACACTGGGATTAACGTGGGATCGAAACATCATCTGAAAAAAAAGATTGATGAATTAGTAGGATGAAAATGCGTTCGGTACGCCCAACAATTTTGTAGGGACGCGATGGACTGATATAGATAGGGGGGGGGGGGGGGGGATCGAGGAGGGTCGATGTCAAGATGGTTCTAAACGTATTTTGTCATTGGAGTTTGATGATGCTTGGCCCATGGGACACCCTACACAAATATTTGCCTCGCCTTGTTGGCCCAACACGTTCACTTGCTATCCCATGCTAATCCTCGACACCTCCTACCCTCCTTGACTTTTTTCGCACCCCAGCAACTTACAACCAAGTGAAATTAACGCTGCAGGACTTTTATGGATTGATTTCACGCTTCTAAAACAAATAATTAATCATATTCTGAAATCTGAAGAGTAAATTATGGACAAAACTTTTTCTTTGTTTTCAACACAGTCATATAAATATACTGTGTGTGTGTGTGTATTTGTGCAACGATTCTGTCGTTTACTGAAAAAACAAAACAGAATTATTATAAATGAGATTTAATCAGCGAGAAACTTTAATGAAAAATCTGTGAGAGTCAAGTATACCAACCAGATTGTTATTGTTACTTTAATCGCGAAGCTTGTGATATGCGCGATTAATAAACGGGAGTTATGAGACGGGGGTAGAAAGGGTTTTTATGGACTGAGTTAATTCGATGAGGGGCAGTGAACACCGAACCCCTTGGCAATTCTATTTTTATTTACTGACCGACAGCAGGTATGGATTATGCTATTGTAAATAGAGAGCGTGTCCATTGTAAGTTCAATGATGTCACGGGTTAGTAATCCCCAGCGACGACAGGTTAAATTCGGATAATTTATTTGACTTCAGCCCTTTCCTCAATGGCTGAATGCAGAAATCATTGCTTACATCAGGCATTACCTAGTTAAGCTCTAATAAATTCTCTTTCTCTTTTTGTCATTATTACTCAACAGAAAAAATATGCTACTCTTCTCAATATTACCATTGTAGACGTAAATACTAGAAATACAGTTATAGACACTGAACTATAATTGAAGTGAATGCACACTCTATAAAAAAATTGAGGTACATTGTTTTTGTAAATGTATAAAACCAGAGGAAGAAATGGTTATCGGTGGGTAGATTGGATTTCCACGGGGAGGTAAAGGAGAGAGCAGGCTTTAACGAGTTCAGGAAATTCTTTCTTATTTCGTCCTAATTCGAGGGAACGACCGGTGTAAAACGAATCAGAGGGGGATCATGCCTCGAAATTTCTTGGCTCGATTACTCTCTGGACGCTCGTTGTCCACCCCCACGATTCCCTTACCCCTCTCGTGATCCCCTAACTTCTAAAACCCCACCACCGGAATTAGAAATGAACACTCGGGGCTTGGCCAAGTTGCCTCTTCCTTTCCTTTCCCTCATTCTCCGATTTCTTATCGAATCAAATTGTCCCACTTGCTCCCGACTGTCGAAAGATTTTCCATCCATGAGCATTCCACAAGCAAACCCATGGGACTGAAAGAGGAAACATTTGGAATACCCAAACGGATCTATGTCAATTTATATCTTCCGATGAACTATCATTTAATTCAACTCACCTTATTCCAGACATTTTATTCAGACTTATTTTCTAAAAACTGCTACCTCCACCATTTCCCCAAGAAGCTAGTCAGATTTATCAATCTAACAAATTGTAGAGAGCACTTTATTATTATACCTATTGTAAATAAGTTCCTACCGTTTATCACAATAGTACACTGTGCGGAATTGAATTGTCGTCTTTGTGTTATATGAGTGAATTTCGCACAGTCTATGGAGTGAAATTAATTGTAAAAGGTTGACGAATCAATTTCCAACGCTGTACAATATTAATAACTTTTAATTTTGTCTGCTACTCGCAACGCCTGCAACTTCTGTTGACGATGAAACAATTTTAAATAACGCACGCCAAGGCCCAAGATCAGGCGGGAAGAAAACCAAATCCGAACTGTGCTGACATCTAACAGGATAAAGCTGAAGTATAAAAAATAGATGGCAGCAGCAGTCACTCAACTCGTCTTCCTCCTCTCTTTCTCATCTGTCCCACCGGCCACCACTCCCGCAGTACTCCCACACCTCTCACCTGCTCCCTCCCACTCCCACCTGGTCCTGGTAGTACAGTCTCAACTCACAACACACAGTCACTACAATGTCTACCTACAGCAGTCTGTGGTACAGATGATTCGAATTTCGAGACTCCTGCATCGATGCTCTCGATCAGCGATCTATCTCGATTTTTCACTGGACAGCATTAATAAACTAAACTAAAGAAACAAAGGCCGAATATTAGTTTAACAAATACTTAAGACGAAATCTGAGTTAAACATTAATTGGCTATTGAAGGTAAGAGTGAAAAAATTAATTTTAATCAAGACAATACTAAGCTTAAGTTCCGTTTATTGATACCGCCTATTGATTGGTTATTTGGCTGACGGTTTACCACGTGCCTGACGTGCCGTCGCTACCGTCATCGTCATTGACGTAATTCCAAATTTCCAATAGTTCAGTGCAGTTCAGTCACCAGTGTCCACTGTGTCAACTGTCAAGTTAGATTAGACGATCCGTTATTATGAGGCAATTTATTTCGTTCTAAATTAATTTTTAACAATTAAAAAATGTGTGGAACAGAAAAATTTACGTATTGAAGCGAGATAAATAACAGGTTTTATAAATGTATTGTTTACAAGTGTACCAGACTCCTTTTAGGAATTTCGATTTTTGTGTTTGTTAATACAGTACCAAAAGCATTCGAACATTTAGCATTATTTTCAGACGGACGAAAGGCGAGAAGGTTCATTTCGACAAAATTACTTCAAAGATTTAAAAATTATGTTACAATTTAAATATAAATTATGTAGATCCTGTAAGTTTATTTGTTTTTATCCACTGTGTCTAAGCTATTAACCAATATAAATGCTAAAATTTAACAAAATAAATTATTTAAATCTGTTCAATATAATTATATCTTTGTTTTTTTTTAGTTTGCCATTACATTACATGTAATTAATGAATTATATTTTGGTGTAACAACAATAGAGTTGGATAATCTTGCAGCAGAGACAGCAGCTATCATGACTACTAAACATCTGGATTATATGCTATATTAGGTGCCAGAATCATAATTTCTAATTTGCACAAAGAAACAAAAATGTCCTTTAGTGGTATGACATTGAGATCTTTATAAAATTTCCATATAGATCTTAACTTGAAATTTATAATAAAAGTGCTTTTTTTTATTATTTATTAGAAGTTATATCGGATTTATATAATGTAAAAAATATTTACACAAATCAACCTAAGCCAGCAATTAATGCCAAGTATTATAATATTATACAAAACAATGCAGAAAAATGGAACTCTTTTCTTATATATGACAGAGACTTTAAATACAATTATTTTGGTTTTAAATCAGTGGAGAGAAATTATTTGCTCAAAATTGATGGGAAAGAATCGTTGAAAGACCTCAGCATATGTTTATGAGAGCTGCAATTGCAATCTGCGAGGAAAATATTGATAAGGCCATTGAAACATGATCTTCTGTCACAAAAATATTTCAGTCATACTTCCCCAACTCTTTCTTGCCTATATAAGTAGACAACAAATGTCTAGGTATTATATTTTTCATAAAATATTTAATATTACATAGTTTGAAGTAGCTTAAATGATTAAAAAATCAATCATTACAGCTGTTTTCTTTTAACAATAATCAAAGATAGTATGGAAGGAATAAACAGGAACAATGATAGATGTTCCCTCATTAGTAAATCTGCAGGAGGAATTGGATTAAATATACATTGTATTCGGGACAGAGATGCTCTTATTGCTGGTACTTTTGGAGAATTCATTGGTATTGTTTCAATGCTTAGAGTATTTAATAGCCTTGCCTACTATGCAGACCAAGGAAGAAATAGAAGTACTGGAGCATTCGTCACTTACCTGGAACTATAGCATGTTGAAATATTTGAATTTTTAGAACTAAAAAAATACAGGAAAAGAAAACCATGCACAAAAACTATTTTATGCATTATGGATTCCTGATTTATTTATGCAGCGAGTTCTTGATGATGGTTTATGGACTTTAATGTATCCCCATAAATCTCCTGGCCTCACTGATATATGAGATGACCAATTTGGAAAACTCTACATTCAGTAAATTAATCTCACTAATTGTACAAAGTTATTGATAATATTTTAGACTGTTGAAACATGTTTTCTCAATTCCTTAGGTATGAAAGCAAAAAACGGCTTAAACGTCAAGTGCAGGCGAGAATCCGTGGACAGTTATTCTTAAGTCACAGGTTGAAACTGGAACTCTTTACATGCTGTACAAGGATCATTGAAATCGTAAAACTAACCATCAAAATATTGTTAGAATAAAATGAAGCAATTTTTGCACCAAAATTGTACAATATTCCAATCCCGATGAAGTAGCAGTTTGCAATTTGACATCGGTCACAGTAAACATGTTCGTCGATAGCGAGAAAAGAATATTTGATTTTGAAAAATTTTAAATGATCACCAAAGTGGTAGCAAAAAAAAATAATTTAAATAGAGATTATTGATATTAATTATTATCCTATCAGTGAAGCAAAAAAAATCGAATATAAGACATAGACCTATCGGTGAACTTTTAAAATTTACAATATTAATCGATACCTTCTGTGAAAAATTAATCTATATATGATAAATTGTTCCCAGGAATTGTGGAATTCAAAGATTAGCCAATGCATTTTTATTGATGAGATATCGATTAAGAAACGAGGAAGCTCAGACACTTAATATTCAGATTTTCGAAACGCTTTACTACGGTGCTTTAGAGATGATTTGTGAAGTTTCAAAGAAAAAGGGTCCTTATAATTCTTACAAAGGCAGTCGAGTTAGTAAAGGAGCGTGTTTGAATAATATAATTTATTTTCTTTTGGTTTTTTTAATCTATAAAACGACGAGATTTATAATCGGTAATATTTGCAGATATTACAATACGACATGTGAAATGTTACATTGACTGATTTGTGGGAAGAGGTAACAGTCAAGACAATCTCTGTTAATCGCTCCAATGCCAACTGCCGACTACGTTTATTCAAGTCCACTGCTCAAATTTAAAGGAATCCATCATTTATCGAGCGGATCAAACCGTACACTAGTAATATCAATGTTTACGTTAGGCGAGTACTGTTTGGGGATTTTCAAGTTTTTAACCAACATTTTTTAAAGGATCTCACCCAATTAGATGTATGGGACGAAGATATGAAAATTGAAATAATTGTTAATAACAACTTGGTACAAAATACAGAACGTATACTGGATAATCTTAAAGCTCTTTATAAAACAGTGTGGACGTGGAAACCTTCAAAAAATCATCCTTAAAATGGCAGTGGATCGCAGATCATTCGTCGATCAATCCCAATTATTGCATGTATACATGGCTATACCAAAAGCATTTCTATGGATGGAAAATGGTAAAAAAAATATTAACTGACACTAAGAGTTTTAGTATTTTGTTTTAATTTTCTTTATACAAATTTTATTATACTCTTTCCGATTACTTTATTGAACATAATGATTACAGGGATTAAAGACAGGCATGTATTATCTCAGAACAAAACCAGCAATGAACGTTATCCAATTCACTGTCGATAAATTAAAATTAATGAGTGCAAAACGAAGTGTCAATAAGGAAGAAAATATTGCAACTTGCTTACGCGAGAACGGTGAAGTTTATATGGCTTGTAGTTTTCAATTATTAGTGTTATACTATTTTTTAAAGCAGGATACGCTTTAAACGAAAATTTAAAGCAATTTCGTATATTTTTAATACATTGGCTGTTGCGTTAAATTTCTTACAATGTAATCTTTATGGATCTACCGGTCACTGGTGACTCCCATGACAGTTAGCATATTAAGAAACGATTGATAAGTATTTAAGGAGGTTCAATTGTATCTTTGACGGGGCAAGGAACAGGGGCGTCCCTTCAAATCGCGCACCATCTCGCGGGTCCAATAAACTCGACGTTTTCTTTACATCTTACTGAATAACTTGAAAATTTTTTTGATTAACCATCAATCTGAGATTTCGCGTATAGCTTCTGTAGATTCTAAATAATAAGTTCAATAGTTTTTTATTTATCGCTTTATATTTTTACAACATTGCACTTTATGCCAATCGATTATGCTTGACCGCATCCCATAAAAGCCCATGTATAATCAGCAAACTTTTAAGTTGAATATTATTGAAATATAGGGGACAAAAAATATAAACAAAAATCAAGGTCATTCGAATACACTGGAACAATAAATTCTCTGCCTTTTTTGCATAACGCCTGAATTTTCTTAAGGGAATTAAAGTTAAAGAGACATTTATTTACACAGATAATTTTTAAACCTTTATAATTTTTATTGTAAATGAATAAGATTTATATTTTATAACATCATTGCATTTCAGTTGCTAAATTATTTCTGTTTAATATGAGAGATAAATATGAAGTTTTGCAATATTTACAATAGTTTCGCACTGCCGTCATTGGAAAGTATTGTTTGAAGAGCGCTAGCGCATACTGATGCAAGGCATTTTTTGTATTTTTCACCAATGCCTTAGCCTTATAGTTAGTATTGGTTAATATATACATACACAAAGGAATAAAATATGTATCAATATCCGGTTTGTATATGTATTGTTCATGGTTGCACCTGGTTGCACCCATTGCACTTTATGTGATCTTGTAGAGTGATTGCTGTATGGTTTTTTCTTTTTTCTTAACGCCCTATTTAAGAATATTTTTGTTCACGCATGACTTTAAATGTCGGGGCAGAGTCAATAGAGTGTTTGTGGCAAGGTCGTCTATAAATATCCATGAAAACGCAAAGGTATTTAAAATTGGACGTACGGCCGATTGTCAGGTTACTCAGCAAGAAGAATTTTGAAATTATAACGGTCTACCATTCAAGAGTCACGAGCCAACTTTATCCCCCACGCCAAGCACAGGAAACTTATGAACAGGCCGCGACTTCGTTGTATACGTGCCGGTGATTTTAAACAGTCTGTTTACCGAGAGATATCATCAGTCATTGTATATTAAATCCTGTCAATATGGGAAGCATAATATCCCGTTTTCGTGTGAGTAATACTATTAATTTTTTTATAAGTATTTAATAAACTTTCTCAAAAATATCACAACCTTTTTTTGCTATATTTTTGGTGACAAATTTTTAAGTGTCTTATCAGTTAGTGAAATATTTTTAATCCTATTAAAAGTAGGGTGTGGACCCAGCTGTGTTCTTTTCTCAATATTTTTAGAATATGTCTCGTCGACTAACCACAAGTTTTGATAATTTCATATTTAGAGGTTAGAAATTAATATTCAGCTCTTTAAAATGTGAAATAAATAATAGAGCTCTGCAAATAATATCTGTTACTGTAATTACGCATTGCTAATTATTGTTAAATTTAATGAAAAATAAAATTTAGTCAATGACATAAGTGAATATCATTGAATGATAAATCAAAATTTGATTCTTAATGTATTCATCGGTAGAATATCGTGGGAACAGAAAATTATCATTGAATAATGGGATTCTTATTGTATTAAGAGTCCTACGGTTGTCTGTGCACATTAAATATAAATAATGTTTACTTCATGTAGAATATTGAAATGGTATATTATATTCTTTCAGAAAAAGAAAACAACTATTGAAATTTTAGAAGATTTGGAACTGGTAAGAGAAATTTTTATAAAATAGAATCGATATCTCAACTTATTTTAATTGGGCAGCTTTACATTACAGAAAATTAAAGAAATTGAAAAATATGGACAAACAACGGAGCAGAGACAAAAAAAGGTCATTGGAAGATTGGTCATATATAGTGTCATACTTTATATTATGACAGCACTTATTTTCTACTTTTACTTTTTTCCTGCATCATTGTATGATCAGATATTTTATATTGTTCCTTTATTAATCTTCCCTATTTTGTAAGTATTCTTTTATATTCATATTTATAGTAACTCAGTAGATTTTATTAAATTTACATTTTACAATGCAGGATATTATTGACAAAAAAATTAGTCTCATGGTATTATAAGCGCAAACTAACTCAGAATGAAACAAAATTATCTACAATGCAACAAGAGAAAAAAAAGATTTTAGAACAAGTTACAGAAACTGAAACTTATAAAAAGGCAAAGGAAATCTTATTGAAGTTTGCTCCTGATCAATTGAAAATGACTCCAGTAAGTTGACCAATATATTATGTGTTACAAAATAAAATAATGAAATCACTTTTTTTTAGTTATCTCCACCGGTACAAAAAACTCCTGGAGTAGCAGTAATAGGAGAGACACCACAAAGAATTTCTAATCCACAGATAAACTTATCCAGCATGACAGCCTCAGCAGAATTAAGGAGAAGAGTTCTGAGTCCTATTAGTCGAGTATCAGCTACACCATCAATTGGTGTAACACCTCTGAATATCAACAGAATACCGACATCCGCTTTAACACCACTTCCGAATACTCCTTATCATACAGGTATGTGATTAAATAAGATTTGTAATTGCTGTTTTAAAAATAAAGGTGAAACGTTCTGCTTTAGGTAAAGCACTGCCGCGTCCAATAATTCCGCAACAAAGAAGCTTTATGGATCGTTTGGTAGATTATCTTGTTGGAGATGGTCCTTCCAATCGCTATGCTCTAATCTGCTGCCAATGTGGATCCCATAACGGAATGGCCCTTAAAGAAGAATTTGAATATCTGTGTAAATTACTATTTTTAAAATATTTTTTTATAATACTTTCAGTATTTCATTAACTTTTAAACTTACTCTTCAGCATTTAGATGTTGGAACTGCAATTTCTGGAATGCTGCAAAAAAACAAAAACCAAGCGCTCCAAAATTACAATTGGGAAATATAACTTCCCCAACTGGTGCAACTTTGTCTATTGACTCTCTTATAGATTCACCTCATATATTACAGGAGGATAAAAATTATAAAGAGAAAAACAAAGAAAACGAGGAGGAAGAACATACTGGTATGTGCCATTAATATGTTTCACACAAGGGAAAATTATAATTTAATTTTTTTCAAATAAAAATATTTTATAGGACCGACTATAACAGAAATAACTGATTTAACGTCTACAGTACACGATACGCCGAGTCCTTCCGATACTGGTAAAGTAATTTCTTTTGTATAATTAAACAAAAACAATTAAGCATTCCAAATTGATTTGATTGGTTTAGATTCTGACATCGAAGTAGTAGAAAGACCAAATGAATTAGAAGAACATAACGCAGAAAAAAGCTCAAACAATGCTGACAGTAAGTTAAATAATTATTGAGATTTTAAATTAGATTGTGTGCTCTTTATTTTCTCATTTTGTTAATAAGGTGTAACAGAGCATATTGAACAAGTAGAGAAAATTGAAGATGACACTGGTAAAAAGGAACATATTGAGCAAATGGAAATAGATGAGGAATTATAAATAAAAACACGTTGCTACTACATGGTTTATTAAGTAGCGTATGGTGAGGTAAAAACTGAATCTGTAATAATAACATGAGAAGATATTAATTTACTGAAAATGTTTATTTATTTATAGACAAAATTGCATCATTCAGTTCTCATTCTTGAGAATAGAAAACGATGAACGTGTATTGGATAAGACTAACAAGAGGCTCGTTAAATGGAAAATTTAAGACATGTTAACAGCAATTTTTGATCAAACGTTTTCTGCACTCTTATATATCGAGAAAAGATGAATTTTTATAGTGCATTACAATAATATTATAAAAGACATTGCAGGCAAATGCTTATGGTAAAAACCATTACATTAAACATAACTTATTTAAAGTTAAAATTGTAATGTATTTTATACGAGACTGTTTATCTTGTCAATAGTTATGACTAGTATTTATGTTAGATGCAAATTATGTTCTCGTAAGAAATCTTAAGTAATCTCCTTTATTTGCTTAAGCAAGTCATATTAGGATACGCTTTGTATAAAGCAATACAATGAACTTACACTGACTGATTTGCAAAATAGCTTCTACAATCGTTTCTCGAATAATTTAATAACGCTAATAGGGATGTGTAAAAATTGTAATGCTTTTGTCATATGGCTGTAAACATTTAGGCTATTCAAAGCTACTTTCCTAATTGATCAAATTATTTTTTGTAGGAATAATTAGCCCACTAATTAAATGATACTAATTTCTATTTTTTCTAATGCCTTTATTTGCGAATGATTTATTACACGATAGGATAATCACAATGCTTGTTGTAAATTGTTGAGAAAAATATATTTGATTTTTATCAAGACTTATATCTTCCAATATCATAATAGAAAATCTGCATTATCGATCAATAAGACTTATTTTTTAAAATATATCGTACGCAGCCTGCATAAATTCTTCTGAAATATTAATAATCGAAGTATTTTAGTAAATAGTCTCTGCCTTTCTATTATCAAGAACAACATCGATGCAATAAATCAGCAATTACACCTAAAATTCTCCTTGTCTGTGCGTTCGATCGAAAATGGCCGAACCGTGTCGCCTATATCTTCGCGAGTGCAACTGCACTAGAAACAAGACTTTTAAATTTCAGCTTAACAATTATTTAAAACGAAGACCGAGATGATGAGCGTGTAATAGTCTAAGAGCTGGCTACCAAAAACAGATATGATAAGGTGTAGTTAAAATTTTTATGTAAACACGTTCCTTATATAAATGAATATTACACTAGCTAGGCTGTGATAATGTGTAAGTTTGGCTCTAATGCAGTAGAATCTATGCAAACAGCTTTATTCACTTGACTATAAGAACTTTGGGAATGCGAAGGATCGCTTTAAACGAGATTTCCCATCAGTCTTTGACAGCCTTACAATATTATAAATAAAATGCAAAAAACGCATCGTAAGTTTGACGTTACGAAAATTGATACCATTGTCGAGAATAGTTTTTTAAAGCACGATCGATTTGTAACTAGCAAGAAGAAAAAAATCAAGTATCAAGTTAAATATGCGTTACCGTTAACGAAAAGAGCATTTAGTACTATAGAAACAAATAAATTGTAAAAATTTATGGAATATTGTTGAAATGTGAGAGGTTGGGTGTACGTGGATTTTTTCAACTTTTTCCAAATTTGTCAAACGTGTGCAGTCGTTGAATGTTTCTTACGATAATCCCGTGAATTCCGATGAAAAATAACGTGCTAATTTCGTCGAGTCTTTTTCTTCAAAAGAGGAACAATTAGTATTAATTTACATATTTCACAGACAATACGTTTTATATTGTGCTTGCACCTATCCCTCAATTGTAACGTTGATAAACTTTGAAGACGAATTTAATTGATGTAACAAACGCTTAATAAATTCAACAAATTCTTATTATTTGTATATAAAAAAGGGGGAAAAAAGCAAACAAACACAACACTATAATGGTCATGCTTCGTGTTATTTATGTACTTTATTTTACAGTTAAAAAATATAATTTTCAGGTAATTTCAATGTGTTGATCTAAAAATTTATATGATAAGGCACTTGTGATACCCCAGGATCAGAATGTAAAAATGAATTTTTCAGTGTAACTCTAAGAGATATAATAATGTTACTTGGAAGTTGGGACCTCTCAGGATGGAAATATAGAAAGAATCTGGAAGAAGGATCCTTGTGTGAATAAAAGATAAATATTTTAATGTCAATTGACTATGTTTCCATCGAGGGCCGAGGGGATTTAAGCTGGGTTGGGGTTAGCGTTCCACCAATAGAAACTGATAGAAATTGTTGAACACCGTTGAAGTCCGAATCTGAATATTTCTATTAATGGAACGCTAATTCTAACCCAGCCCAGTACCGAGTACCGACGTACGAGTGGCAGTGAAATCTGTGAAGTTCGACAATCGTCGCTGGGAAATTACAGAATCCCACTGCTCGGTCTTACAGGTCTCAATTAATTATGCTATATTATATTTAACATAAAATATATCATACGAAATACTCTACATATATTCCGCGTGACATTTATTACAGCATAATTAATTGAGACATGTAAGACCAGTCTTGAGGCTGCTTTCACATGCGGTGTAAGGTGCGTAAACGTAACTTACGCTAAAACGTATTAACCAATCAAATCATTTTCGCGATAATACGCAAGCATACTGCTGGGTGCTGGCGTATTACATACGCCGTAACATATCTTACACCGCATGTGAAGGCAGCCTGAATCCCACTAATCCCAGTACACTATTGCTCAATAATCTTGCGTCAGGCGAGGGGCAGTGGGGATAAGAGGGTCAAGGGGTTATCTAGGGAATTCTAGTGGACACCGTCAAATTTTAGATCGGCTATCCCTTTGACGTCAAAAGAGCTGTCAAAACCTAAATTAACCTGTATTTTGAAGAAATACAGAAAGATAAATATTTTTAAAAAACGAATAAAAGGAAAGAAAGAAAGGATTTTAATAAATATATAAAGAAAAAATATCAGATGAGTATTAGTTAATAGGAAATGTTAAAGTAATTATAAATTATTAAGAAAATATACTTTGTGGTTTTTTTATATATGTTACAGGTTAAATGCTGTTTCTGATGAGTTTAAATTACAGCAAAGAAATATATATAGACCAATGAATAAAAAAGGACTAATTTATGAAGCATTTCTGTGTGGACCAGTTATTTCAATAATTATGGTTTAATTATGTTATAATAGTGATTGTGAAAGCGTTTGGTGTATATACACAAAGAAATTCTATTATAAATTAATAATTATATATAATAATGTGTTGATTCCTATTACTATAAATTAAAGCTAGTTCAATTAAAATACTCGTTCTCTTTCTTCCTTATCCAAATTCTATACATACATAGTAATTAGATATTCTCATAGAATCTATCCTTTAAACTAATTAAATTGCAACTATTTGAAATGTGCAAGTCATAACTATTTGCTTCAATTATTTGTATTATTCAATGCGAGACAAATTGCATAAAGACTCTTCAAATTTCTTATTGATCTGTCACATTCTTTCACATCTTGTGTGACATTTATTTGCCTTGTTTGTTCCTTCTTCTTTTAGTTTTCAACATATACCAATATTTCTCTAGATATTTTCAAATACGCTGAAGTATGCTTATTCTGCTGTCTAATTGATTCTATCAATGTGAGGATGATAGGTAAGCTATTGCTCTATTAAATTTGAAGAATCTAGACACTTCACTTAATTTATTGTACTTAAATGTAATGTTTGGTACTTCATCTACATGATATCTTTTCTTTACATTTGACAGGATATTGTCCTCCAATACATTCATGTATACTGCTGAGTTAATCTTGTTTTCAGCTTCAAATAATTTTCCAACTACATATTTGGATATCCATTCCTAATATACAATACTTATTTTGTTACTCCTATTTGTTGTTGAGAATTATCTGTCTTAAATCCTTAATTTATCTAGTCGCCATATATATATTCTATTATTTTCAGATGATTGATATATCTTACTACCAATTCTGTCAACATTATAATAGGAGTAACAAAATAAATATATTCTATATTCAAAATGTATATCCAAACACGTAGTTGAAAAACTATTCGAAGCTGAAAGCAAAATGAACTCATTAGTATACACATACCTTCTAAAGAACTTTATCTTCCCAAGTACTATGAGAACATATCTCACAAAAGAGATACCAAATTTAAATAACATCATTCAAATGCCTATTTTTCAAATTTAACTAGACAATGGTTTATCAATGATTTCAATATTTATAAAATTAATTAGAGATCAGCAGAATCATCAGATCTGCGTGTAATAATTAATGATTGTAAAATTATTTTTATATGTTATAGACTAGAAGAAAATAGTGCAAAGGAGGCATATAAATGTCATAAAAGATAATATGTAGAAGGATGTGACATATTAATAAGAAATTTGCAGAGGCTCTATGCAATTTCTCTTACAATGAATAATAAATATCATTGAAGCAAATAGTTATGACTTGCACATTCCAAATAGTTACAATTTAATTAGTTTAAAGAATAGATTCTACGAGAATATGTAATTACTATGTATGTATAGAATTCAGATAAGGAGGAAAGAAAAAGAATATTTTAATTGAACTAGCTTTAATTTATAGTAATAAGAATCAACACATTATTATATATAATTATTAATTTATAATAAAATTTCTTTGTGTATATACACCAAACGCTTACACATTCACTATTAGAACATTACATCATAATTATTGAAATGACTGGTCCACACAGAAATGCTTCATAAATTAGTCCTTTTTTATTTATTGGTCTATATATATTTCTTTTCTGTAATTTAAGCTCATCAGAAAACGCATTTAACCTGTAACAGAAATAAAAAAACCACAAAGTATATTTTCTTAATAATTAACAATTACTTTAACATTTCCTATTAACTAATACTCATCTGATATTTTTTCTTTATATATTTATTAAAATCCTTTCTTTCTTTCTTCTTATTTGTTTTTTAAAAATATTTATGTTTCTGTATTTCTTCAAAATACAGATTAATTTAGCTTTTGACAGCTCTTTTGACGTCAAAGGGATAGCCGATCAAAAATTTGACGGTGTCCACTAGAATTCCCTAGATAACCCCTTGCCTCTCTTATCCCCACTGCCCCTCGCCTGACGCAAGATTATTGAGCAATAGTGTACACTAGTAATACACCATACAGTTTTAACAGTTTCCTGTTGGTCTGTCTGTACCAGTCTGTATTCTCTCGCGCACTCTCGCGGGAACTAGAAGCGGTATTCAGCGCCATCTTGCCTGTATGTCCAAACGCATCAAACCTTTCCTCTTCTCCGCCATCTTGATCAGAGTTTTCCCTCTGGTCGGTATACGCGCGCAGAGTTGTCGATCGGTAACGTCGGTATTTTGCGTATTCTCTGCTGCGATTTGCGTACCAATCTTCCCGCCAATTTGCCAGTAAGTGCTGCCGCCATCGCGTCAGGATAAAAGTTTGAAGAGAAGTTTGGCTTGGTAATCGCAGAGGTAAGAGATGTTAATTACTTAGTAACAGATGATACTTCTACTAACGAAATTTAATAAAAAGTGAATTAGGTAAAAATACTTATCATCAATGTGCAATAAGTCGTGAAACATGTGTGCCAAACTTTCCAATTGGGCTGTTACAAAATAACCTTCAAATAAACCTGGAAGTCCTAACAAGCTGACAATGTACGAGGTTTCAAGCGGTTTCAAGGCAACTTTTTCTGCGTTCATCGATCGTGAGTACATAAAATGTAATTATTTAGTTGCATGGACTTACAATATTCAAATCTACTAAAATTCACTGAAACATTAAATCATGAAAAATATCAATTTGCTTCATTTCACATACGTTAGTTAATCTCTATACATTCGTGTTGAAAGAATTTGGCCTGTGCATGAAATACAAAATCTTATTTTCATTACGGTAATTTTCTCTTCGAATATCACGGTTATCATTGATAGGCAACGTAGTATTTTTTTGCTACTGTGCAATTATTGTTTTGTTCCATGCCCATAAACGTTCGTAAATGTAAACATAGCAAACTACCGGAATAAGAGGTACGTTATGGAAAAATTGAAGCTACTAATAGCCACTGTTTATACACGAGGCCGTGTGATCATTTTAAAGCTTAATTATCTATGAAAATACTGAAATAACTAATAATTAATGAACGAATTAATACGTCATTGAAGCAAGAACGTCATGAGATTGGCGTTAAATGACGGAGTTAAGAGTTTTATTAATAAATACCAAGCAAAGGCGTTATTTCCAGAGCGAACCCTCTTATTACTACAGTCTAGTGAACCATATGAGATTTTGAATGGATTGCACGGAATAGTGTATTGAAGTGTAATAAAATTGTAAATAGCACACACACACACACACACAGACATAAGTAGGGTCAGATATCGTAATACCAAACGATTGAAATACTTAGATTGTTAAAGTTTACTGTTTGACACTCGATATAACACCAGCATTCACGGTATGTATATAATCTTGAGTATTATTCTTTGCGCTTAAATTATATTACGAGTCCAGACAACCCAAATAAAATTTCCTATGCATATATAAGCAATGATGATTTCGTATTTTCAAATATTAATATTATCATACACTCTTGTGGCGTCCTCTGCAGGAAAACATCAGTCATAAGATCTCTCCGACCGAAATTGCTTATATATACATATTATGGGTAATGAAATAAAGAACGCAATCGGTGTTCCATGTAAATATAAACAAACAAGATATTAGCGGAACTTGAGGTAGATTGTAACGTTTTTCGAAGAATGTGTATAATTATAAATTTACTTACAATTTTTATTCGTCTCAGTAAACAAAGTAGTTTTACAAAACTAGTCGACTATTACAATTTACTCCACTATATTTTAGGCAAGTTGTAAGAGATAATTTACAAGAACTACAACACGTAGAAATACTTTGTTCTATATCATTTTCCTTTATTAATTGACGGAAACAAAGTAAACGCACAAGTAGTGTTAAATGTTGATAGTAAAATAAAACAAAAATAATTAAATCTATGATAAAATTGTTTGAATTACAATTAATGCAGAAAAATGAAAAATTGTTTTCACTCGCATGCTTTACATGTGCCCACGCTTATCAAATTACGCATTGCGCCCATTCTTCTTCATTAGATTTGTGCTGTAAGCATCTCCGCGAACTAAGGCTATTACAACTTACCGCGAGCCACAATTTTGAACGTTTTTGTTTACGCAGGAAAATATAGCGCGAGTAATGAAAAAAATTAAAGTAGTATTTTATATTTAAAAATTTAGCCAGATTAAGTAAGTATTTATTTATATTTTGTTTTAAATAATTCGCCTTAAATATAACCATTTACAAAATATACATATTTTTCCATTTAATGGCTAAAAATATAAATAATTTATAGTATCTCTTAGTTTACTTTTTCAATTAGGCATTAATTATGTTTACGTAATAGAACTACTTCGATGTTTCTGAAATTTTTAGATAATATTTTTAAAATGGTAAACATTGGAAATTCGTAAAAAAAACATATTTTTTTAAGTCGACCAAATGGCATAACCTTAAGGGGATACCGTAGCTTTTTTCTTGAAAAGTGCAAAAAACTACGCTTCTCCTTCCATTTCACCTCACTATTCACTCGACTATCGTCAACTATTGTAAACGTTCGCCTCACAAATATTTATAGCAACATTCGTGACGCCAGTTGATATCAGTGTTATCAATC
Source organism: Prorops nasuta (assembly GCF_024137725.1). Taxonomy (NCBI): domain Eukaryota; kingdom Metazoa; phylum Arthropoda; class Insecta; order Hymenoptera; family Bethylidae; genus Prorops; species Prorops nasuta. Next base: position 3,016,388 of record NW_027116814.1, read on the forward strand.
ATGCGATATTACACGTATAACATTGTTAAAATTTACTTGGCGTTACAACGTTTGACGCGGCATTGACTATCTTCTTTCGTCTACGTGAAAGTGACGCAAGTAGTTGTGCTTTCCAAACGAGTTGACGACACGTATTTGTTTTTTACTCGTTTCTCTCAACTGACAGAATTATGGTTTTAATCGCACTATTTCCAGCCGTCCAAAAATACCACTTTGAATCTATGCGTCACTCTACGAAACCTCGCAATATTCCATTACACACACACACACCAGGATTTACACTTGAGAGTTTGGTAGTTTTTTTAATATTTATTTATATTAATGCATGGTTCCAATTGAATGTTTCTTTATTTTGTTTAACACGGATTATTTTCCATTGATATCGATCTCTTTGTTGCGAAATTTAACCATAAATTTAACGAATGTCTTACGTGGAGTCGCCAAAGTGACTGAGCTGATCGATATTTCGACCAGTCTCGTCCTGAAAGCGTTAAGAGTTATCGTTCCTTTTAATGCAATATTGTCAAGTTTTGGACTTGTGAAGAAAGAGATTAATTTTTTTAAGTTTCTTAAGACTACATTCTCAGTATTAAATTTTACCAACCGAAACTGGTCGTTACAGTGATAATTCTTTATTTCCAACAACTTTTTCTACTGATTTATTAAACGAGACAAAAGACCAAAGTATTTAATGAAACAAAGTGGGGGCTGAAAATTAAAAAGGCTAGTCTTAATAAGATTATTCCTTTTTTAGAATAGTTACGATTTAAATTTTGACATTTAATAATTTATCTAGCCTTTTGAATGGTTTTAATAGCCTGGTGTCTTAATAAACGTATGCTCTACCTCTCATTCACACTTGCACTTAAATTTAACTACTTGGCACTAGACGACCCTACCTTGTATCCTGGTGACTTCAAATCCAGTAGCATTCTTTTAAAATTAGAAATCACATTATCCATTCAGAGCATCTATAAACATTTCAGAAGATTCAATAAAAAATTACAATATAAAAGAAAAAATCTGTTTAATCCGTTACATCGAATAGTAAGATACATATATCCAAATAGATGAAATAGAGTAGTATCGGGAAGATGAGCTATGCGGTGGCTAAGGGGGTAATTCAAACGTTTCGCGTTCCGCGTTCCAGCAGGGCTTAGCTAGGCTCGCCAATGGTCCAAGTTTGTACTCGCTTGTGGCAACGGTTTGTGGCTCGATGCAGAGAGAGAGAGAGAGAGAGAGAGAGAGAGAGAGAGAGAGTAAGAAGAAGAAATCCGTTTGCATAGCATCACTTTTATCACCAAGCCCCACCGTATTGAAAGAATAACCCCACTTTGACCCAGCCGTGCGTGATTTACCACATAAATCAGCGGCTAGTCCGTTTGGATAATCCTTTTTCGGTCTCCCCCCCCCCCCCTCTCCCCATCGATTTATTCTTTAGGCTAGGTTAGCTTGTTTGGCTTGCGTCAGTCGTTCCACGGAAAAGAAGTTGGTGAAAAATGTCGAAGATTATTAAATTTCTCACCACACTATTCAAAATCTCTCCATCATTAAAAATTCTACAAGAATAACATCGAAAGTTGAATTCTTTCGCTCGGTCGATGGAAACAAGTAGGTGGCGAATTAACGGGAGAGTATAGCAACGTCGAGCGAGATAGAGAGGCAGTGGCCTCGGTGAACAAGAGGTGGCACCTGCTCTCCAGAGGGTGAGCGCACGACCTTCGCAATTTTTCTTCTCTCTCTTTCTGGTTTCTCCTCTCCGGCTTCGGTCGTCGTGCGAGGCAGCAGGCCCGTGCGTTGTGTTCAGCGTTTCGGCCGTTTGGCTACTGGTTCGGTTGTGCGCATGCGCGACTGGCACGCCGCGGCGCGCGCCACCGGTGAGCGTCGAGCGAAGCAGAATCGTGGGTATTCGGTCCCCCCACCACGCCCAGCGTGTTCTATCTTGATGAGCGTCTGGGAGGGCGGTGGTGGGGATCCCAAATACCCACAATCTTGCATTCACTGCTGGCTTCGCGTCGCGTCGCAGCTGCTCTCTCGTGGCTCGCGCGCCAAACCATCTCCACTGGCGTCCCTGCTGCTTTCCCCCACTACCAACCTCACTCTCCGCGCCATGACTACCCTAACTGAGCAAGGAATGGACGCCCGCTGTTATCATCGCATATTCAACGCCCTACATACATACCTTTGCGTTTACCTGTATATACGTTTACACAACCCCCTCCACCACCCACCAAACGTCGATTCAAATTCTCCCGATCGCTTTTAGTTGCCTCGTCAGGTTTGTACGTTTCCAATTTTCAATTGACCCTGTTGAACCGTTTATTGTAAATGGGATTCTTCTCTCCGACTAAATTTATACTGCTTCTCTCTCTGCTCGACTAACCTAACCTTCCGTATACCATAGAACACTCTTAATTCTCTTGTCACGACCCTCTCGGACGATCCGTTTGCATCTTTCAATATTTCAAACAACCCTGAATTAATAACTTTTCAATCTCTCGCTCGACTTTCTTTTCCCCGAAAATCAGGTTTAATTTCACATCGATATTAACAATGTTTGCACTAATTATTATAATTCGCTCTACCCAAACCTTTCGTAATATTCAAATTTAACAAATTCATAATTTTTCCATTCACCGAAATAAAGTGAGGTTATGTTTTGTATATATAGACAATTCTGACTCCGTCGTTTCTACGTGGTGTTCGAAACTTGAGCGGAAGTTTAAATTCGGCTTAGCGCGCAGATTTATCACTCGGTGCTTTTAATCTGGAAATTAATTCGTATTGCTTTAAAGTATCGAGGGGCAATGGTGAGGAACCTACATAGGGAGAGTATATATATATATATATATAACGTTATTAATTCTACGTATCAAAGTGGTGGAAACGCGTTGTTTTCTCTCGAGTCTTTCGGTGCACGGAAAATCGATGATGCGGAGATCTCAGAGGGGACAACTGTGAGATGTCTGAATTATAGGTCCGTAACCCCCCCCCCCCCCCCCTCAGTGGTGATGGTGGCACGGGCACGCACGGTGTGGGTTTTGCGCGTTACGCGGTTCGAACGAGATTCGCACCTGTCGCGAGGGGAAGCACATGCTGCACATAAATATTTGCGAGAAGAACAATATCACGCTCGACCATGCTCCATCCACCTGTTAGTCGAACCAGCGAGAAACGTTATACGATAGCCTCCTTCTGCTAATTATCTCGTGTTCCACGGGGCCGAAACCCAGCCCTTGGAGAGACGGAGCCTCGTCTCGTCGAGTTTATCCCTCAAACTCGTACGCGTAACACCCACCTTGACCTTTTGGTTTTTTGTCGAATAGTGGCACCTTGATTTGTTTTCGTTTGCTCTTCTTGGATTATCACGAGGATGCAATTTTTGTATTGATATACATATGTACAGGGTGAGGCACTTAAGCCGCCCCAGAATATGGATGCAGAAAGGCGCGTATCTCTTCACCTATAAAAGATATTCATTTTTTGCATAGAACCTTTCTGAAAGCAAATAACAGGAAGCTTCGAAAATGTCCTATGGAAAAATTGAATATCTGTTATAGTTAAAGAGATACACCTCTTTCGGCATTTGTATTCTGGGGCGGCTTAAGTGCCTCACCCTGTATATATATGAAAATTGTCAAATTATATTGCTGCAATCTCTGTCTCTCTCTCTCATCCCTGGTTAAGTTTTTTTTACACGTGATGCATAAAACTGTGTTGTAGTGGTGAGCAAAGTGACAACAATGCACACGATCACTTTTGAAAATTATATTTTGCTAAATACTGGCATCTTGATTTATTTTCGTGTATTCTCCTTGGATTATCACGAGGATGCAATTTTTGTATTGATATACATATATATATATATATAAGAGGTTAGTCAAATTATATCGCTGCAATCCTCCCTGGTTATCCAAAGGTAATTTTTCCAAGGTTTCTTTACCCTTGATGCATAAAACTGTGCTGTAGTGGTGAGCGAAGCGACGACATTGCGCACGATCACCTTTGAATATGTTGGAATCGTACGTGTAAACACACACGGTATACACGCATGACATATATATGTGCGAGGACCAGCATTGTGTATACGGAGGTAATCGACCGCGTTGGCTTGATAATTTAACTGGACGTTTATAAATGTTGATATTCCTATTGTAAAAGGAATTATTATTAACAAGCTCCCTTACCCCGAGATAAGAGGCAGATGAAAACGAAAAAAAAACACAAAATCCCAAGAATTGGCACGAAGTGAAACTAGAAAATAGTATTAAAAATTTTTTGTTATAATGATTATCGAGGAAAGTGAGAGAAATCCTCTGAAATATTTACAATTTATACGTCTGGCTTGACCAATTGTCGTTCCCCTGAATTTTAATTACACGATTGAATTATTTTTAATAATGGATGAAATATCGAATAGAGAGGATTTTCCTGATAAACTTTGATTTCGCTCTCTTTCCACCTAAATGTTTAATCGAGTTGCGTGTAATTGCGGCTATAGCGAGCAGTTACAGGAATTGGACTGAGAGTGTATTAGTGTAACATATTTTTGTTACAAGCGTGGTTTTGTGTTTGGAAAATTGCAAGCTTCTTTGGAAATTCTCTCTTTGAATATATAGATTAAATTGAAAGAGCAATGGGGCAAAGGCGTGTAAGTTTGATGAGGAAGAGGGGGAGGGGGGGGGGGTGAGAGGTGGAAGCGAGTATGTTTGATGGAAGATAGCGTAATAGAGCAATAGGTGTTGGCTATGCATGAAGGCGAAGCTCCTTTCTTGATGAGGCTTGCGCGCTGGGCCCCTCGATGCCCCCCACGTAGGCACGTACATGTGCTTTCACGGCGCCAACTTTGCGGATGCATATTACATATACTTCTCTCTGCCTCAAAGGTGAACTTGGTTGTGCCAGTGCATAAACCCTCTCTCTCTCTCTCTCTCTCTCTCTTTCTACGTCATAACACCCACACAGCAGCACGTACCAAAAGAGGAGCTCTCTCCTCTTTTCCCCCCACCCTTTTCTCCGTCGAGTCCCGGACATGTGTTCGAACTCTCGGAGCACGCGCATACCAACACACACGCACGCACCTTTACAGCCACCTCTATCCGGACTCTCGTGCATCCTTCTGTTGTTTGCTTGTATCGCGTGCGCCTGCTATCATACCACCTCACTTTGTATTACCATTACGCGCGCTGCAGTTAAAACCAATGCACCAGTATGAGCTGCGAAAAGATATTATATGCTCCGTGTTATAAGGTACGTATGCTGTTCTTGCAATAGATTTGCTTTCTACTGATATTTACGACTGATTCGTTAATCATTTTAGTGGGATTCGACGTTGAGACTGATTCCAGGAATTATTAGTTCGGTTGAACGAAAATTCTGCTGGATTTTTGTCACGGGTGCTGCTGATCAAGGCCGTATTTTTAGGGTGCTCTTCGAGGGGCTCGTACTTTCTCGTTCGTTTGTACTTTGTTTTACTATTACGTGCGCTGCGGTTAAAACCAATGCACCAGAATGAGCTGCGAAAAGATATTATATACTCCGCGTTATAAGGCACGTATGCCGTTCTCACAATAGATTTGGTTGCTACTGATATTTACGACTGATTCGTTACAGTCTCGCTAACTATTTTAGTGAGATTCGATGTTGAGACAGATTACAGGAATTATTTTTTTGGTTAAACAAAAATTCTGCTGGATTTTTGTCGTGGGTACTGCTAGCCAAGGGCGTATTTTTAGGGTGCTCTACGAGGGGCCCGTACATCTTAATCGATTTAAACTAAAACAAAAATTTTAATCGTGCTTTAATAAAACTCGAGACTTTTCAAACAAATTTTTCTCGAAATCAAGTTTTAAAAATTTTACAAAAAAGAGAAATGGGAGAAATCTTTAGCAAACGATTTGAAAATTTGGTCGTTTACAAATTCGGTCGATTTGGTTGCACCTTGCACGCGGCAGATAAAGCAACGCTGTTTCGCTGAAATTCATGGAGTATGAAATATTTAGCGTTTAATCAAGCACTTAACGCGTGCCCGGGGCTGCTTGAATTTTCGCGATTAGACAAGAGGCGAGTCACTGATATATCGATTTTCCGTGCATTATTAACGGATCGAGCGTTGATCGATCAGAATTTCTATAAAAATATTGTCGAAGCTTGGAACGAGTAAACAATAATCGAAGCCGCGCAAAATGTACGCAATATTTTCTTCAATTCGAACGATGTTAACCTCGTGGTTGATCCTGTTGTTTCAGCAGTTGACGGAAAACCGCGCGTGTTCGCGGATTTAGCACGCGTTAAAGTTTAATCTTTCCGCAAAAACAGACTACCTGCGTACGTTCGGTCACTCGTTCCTTCCTTTTTAGCTAGGCTCGTTTAAAACTAGCCATTTGACCCTTTGCATTTTTTACATAAAAAACCGGAAGTTTGTTTTGAAAATTCTATCTCTCTCGTTAATACTATAACATAATAATAATAATTACAGTAATTAAAACAAGGCATATGGTTTATGCTTATATAAAGTTTTAAAGAAGGAAAATCCATGCGAGTATCGTTGATAAGAAATTCCTTAATTTTCTCAAATTGTATGGTACAATTAACACTTGGATGAACTATGAATGAAACGTGTCCTGGCGCCCTCTACTTTTTCATCGATAATGTCAAAGGAAAGATAGACTCGACGAAAGGACCGTTTGATAAGAAAGAGTCTCCAAGAAAGATTCGCAAGTTTCACAAAATAGTGTATTTTTTTGAAAATTCTATCTCTTTTTAATATTATAATATAATAATTAATATAAAGTATATGTGTGGTTCACACGCTTGTAAATTTCTAAGCCGAGATCCTTCAGAATGTCATAGATAAGAAATGTCTAATTTCTGCAATTTGCCAAATTGCATGGTACACTTAATGATTGGATGAACCATGAATGAAACGTATCCTGACGCCCTCTGCTTTTTCGTCGATAATGCCAAGAGAAAGATAGACTCGACGAAAGAATCGTTTGATAAGAAAGAGTCTCCAAGAGAGACTCGTATGTTCCACAAGAGAGTGCATTGTTTGTTGATGGAGGGTGGAGGGAACAGCAGGCGTCGCGAGCGATACGTTTCTGAACCGTTTGATGGGCAAATGACGTGGTCGATGAACTTTCTCTCCCCCTTTTTAGTCCTCCAGTCACACAGACTACTGTATTCCCGTAACTCCCTCCAATTATCTTTAACGAAAGAATCACACAGCCACGAGGCAAGTACCGCCGAAACTTGGCACGAATCTCTGATAACAATCCGCAGTTATTCCATATGACGTAGAAAAAGAAAAAAAAAAGCGAAAATGAACGTGAAAGAAGCAAATTGATCGAGTGGATGAATTACGAGTTCCATCTAGTATTACTGACCGAACGTTTGGTGCTTCGAGTAATGTAAACAAAAACATTGCGCGCGTTGTGTATATCTGAAGGAGAGACTCGCGAGTCTCGAGGTCCCTCCAATATTATTTTCCTAATAACCTGTAAAACGATTTGAAGCTATAGATTCGCAAAAACGATTTCATACCACTCTTAAACACTGTTCAACGAGAAAATTGATTCTTCGTAGAGAAATTTGTGTTTACAAAATTCTTGAAGATTTTCTAAAATTAAATATAAAGATTGAAATATAAATACTAGAGGAATCGTAACTCTTGGACGAGACTGTTTGTTCGAAAGCAAGTATGCAGATGGATTACGGTCGAATAGAACGATCGCAGCACGAAATCGCGATTTGCCCTACTTACGAAGGAAGCAGGCAGCGGCAAGTGGAAGCTAGAATCACGTTGGCAGTATCAGCCGGAGCTAGCTAGCAGCCGAGCGATTCAACAGCGACGGGGAAACGTTAAACGAGCAGCTTCGCGAAGGCCTCATCCTCTCATGACGCAATAGAAAGTAGAGCCGCAAGGCTGTTTTCAGCCTAGGCCATTCCGCTTAAGGAATACGCAATAACTATTCATTGTCAGTGTGACTTACTTCGCTACGATCCTCCCCCCTCCTACCACCCGCTTTTTCTTGCCCAAGTCAACAGCCAGAAAAACACAGCGGCTCCCCCCTGCCCCCCTATCGAGTCGCTTCTCAAAATCCCAAACAATAACAATGGACTACCTACTCGCGAGCCTACTTTGTTTACATTCTGTTTGCAGTGTCAGTTTGATACACGCGAGAAATAAAAATCTGTATTATGTATCGAAACTACAACTAAATAAACAAACTTAACCTTGTCATCTTGTTTTTCTTCGTCGAGGGTCTTCGCTATTTCTCACAGTGTCTCTTATAGTTTTATTTTGGTTCCACGAATCCGTTTCTTTTGTTTTCAACCATAATTCCGTGTATTCCTACCAGTATATCGATTCTCCTTGCAGTATAAGACAGTATTATTTGTAAACAACCCAGTTTTCTTCTATATACTTGACACACGCGTGCTATTGAACTCTTCTTGGTATTATTTATGGTTTCTTCATTTGACTGCTCAACTATTTGCTTCATTCGCTTTGGTCTCTTGCGTGTTTATAGACTATAATTCGCATGTGTACCTTGTTAAATTTTGCTTGGAAATCTTTAACCAGTATTTTTCACGAATTAACGATCATTCTCATTTGTAAAATATACTGCTACTTGTATTAAATTCAGAAAATGTTTTTTAATCTTTTCAGCCTCTTTTTTCTTGTCTCTTGCTTCATTCTAGTTCCTAAGGAGAGAGAGAGAGAGAGACTACAGGCGAGGCATATCTTGACGATACAAATATTATGACACAATTATATAACGCAAATGGAGGATATTAAACGTATTGGTTCAGTGCACATAATCATAGTTGGCGTAAGCCGGAGAGCAGGAAAAGCCTTGAAGCTAATAGTTGAGTTTTATGCATTGTTCGCTCGTTTACCGCGCTCGGCTGTCACTCTCTTGCAAATGTCCCAATTTTCTAGCCACGGAGTATACCTCAGTCGCGGTACCCCCTACCCCTTCCACACCTGCTTTTCTTTCTTTATACTGTCAGTCCATAAACTTTCTCTTTTGAAAAAAGTCAACGTAATCGCGTCAGTTCCACTTCCAATGAAATACCTCGCGAGTACAATCGCTACTGCGTTGTACACTTTTTTCTCTTTCGAGGAATCCTGTATTATTTTATCCATTTTGGATCCATCTCTTGTTTTATTCAATCTAATTGTTTGAATTGGTGATCAGAAATGCCAATACACAATCACGAGACTTTCCCTATATATATATATATATATATATATATATATATATAATAAGTGATTACGTTTTGGTAGAAATTATCCGTAAAAGAGCAGCTTCTGCCAAGTCTTCCACTGATTAACTTAAAATACACTCGAGTTCCTTTTGCAGAACCCAATTTCACGTCGAGTGAATCAATAAAATAAATTAAAGGGATTAATATCAGTACATAAAAATGAGAAATATTTTGATTTCAAAATTCGGTTAAGATAAATCGATAATGGCTCGCGAGTAATTATTATCTCGTGACGTCGGATCGCAGTTCCAATACCGGAACTGCGCGTGTCCCTCTCTCTCTCTCTCCGTAAAAGAAGTCGAGGACAGATCGCTGAAGGTCGTAGCTGGTTCGCCACGACGAAACACCAAACACTTTCGATCGTCGTACCAACTGACTCTACTTCTATACTGACAACTCTTGCTCTTTTATCCCTCCCCCTTTTTTTAACACTAAACGTACGGAGGATTTTTTATACAAGCGTGTTTACATTTAAAAATGGTCGTTTTAACGTCGAATGGTAGTTTTAGTGTTAAACTTTTCTTAAAACCACTCTTCAACATTAATATAAAAAAATCCTAAATTTATTCACTCTGAAATCGCTCTATTATCCCTCCCCTTTCTTAAATAAATGTTTCTTAAAACAACTCTTCAACATTTATAAAAAAAATCCAAAATATATTCACTCTGAAATTGCTCTATTATCGCCTCCCCCCTTTCAAAATAAATTTTTCTTAAAACAAATCTTCAATATTTATAAAAAAAATCCAAAATCTATACACTCTGAAATTGCTCTATTCTCCCTCCCCCTTTTTAAATAAATTTTTCTTAAAACAACTCTTCAACATTTATAAAAAAAATCCAAAATCTATTTACTCCAAAATTGCTTGCAAAAACTGATCCCTCATCATCATCATCATCATTATTATCATACCGAATTGTCTATCTTCAGGATAAACCCGTTTATCGTTCGAACAGTCCAATCGTTCACGATTAACTCAGTAGGTGTGCGACGACGATTCATCGAGATCGTAAACGTCAAACGTCAGATTTACATCACGCGAAGTCTCGACGTATATCGAAGGCTCGTTGCGTTGTTTCCTCGAGTCTCGACGCCTATTTTAACCCGAGTTTTCTCAGTCTCCTTCCACGTGGTCGTTGCTCGCTCCTGGATCCATCACAGCCACTCTGTATTTAAGCGAATTTGTACTTGGATTCGTTTCCAACGTACTTTCTAAGCAACTGCGTTTGTACACAGCCACCACGAGATTATGTACGACTATCTCGGTTTAACAATAGCTTTGAGATACAAGGAGAAAATTCACCGGAGTATTTTTCGTTTCTTTTCTTCAACGCTCGATTTTACGTTGTTATATATATGTATATAGGTTGATTATCAACGCAGATATAATTTCTTCGGGACACAAATGAAAAATTGGATTTTTTGTGAATTTTCGTCGGATTTTGAATTGCGAAATTTTCACAGTTTCAAGAAATTTATATATATATATATATATATATATGTTTAATCGGAAAGGAGTAAAATGCGTACTCGCGATGTATTGTTGTAAGCAAGGCGCTATTGCTCCGTAACGACCTTGTTACCATTCGTAGCCCGTTCGAAAGTGCGTATCCGGAGAACCGTGTTATCGCCCGACAAAGGGGAACTCGTACTATTTTCACCGAGATATACGGACAACAGTTTTGTGCGATTCACGAAGGAAATCAGCTGCGTAAAATATCGTGGAAAAGCAAAGATTCTCGTCGCGTGACCAGATGAACATTATTCCAAAATAGTAATACAACAATTTTTTGGATTAAAGGTTAATATATATATAAATAATACTAGGTATATGGAAGGCATAGAAAAGCAACGTCCGTCTCGTCGCGCAACCAGATCAACACTAATCCAAAATAATACAACAATTTTTTCTATATCACATTCCAATAAAAATCTCGCAATACCTTGGATGAACTTAACACATAAACATATAAATACGAGTAGACAAACGTGGAAAAGAAATCATATATAACAATCATCCCTCCCTTCGCGCAACAAAATGAACACTATTCCAAAAAAATAAAACAACAATTTTTTCTATATAACATTCCAATACAAATCTCGCAATACCTCGGATCAACTTAACACATAAATATATAAATACGAATAGACAAACGTGGAAAAGAAAGCAAATACAACAATCATCCCTCCCATCGCGCAACAGAATGAACACTATTCCAAAAAAATAAAACAACAATTTTTTCTATATCACATTCCAATACAAATCCCGCAATACCTCGGATCAACTTAACACATAAATATATAAATACGAGTCGGCAAACGTGGAATGAAATCATATACAACAATCATCCCTCCCTTCGCGCAACAAAATGAACACTATTCCAAAAAAATAAAACAACAATTTTTTCTATATAACATTCCAATACAAATCTCGCAATACCTCGGATCAACTTAACACATAAATATATAAATACGAATAGACAAACGTGGAAAAGAAAGCAAATACAACAATCATCCCTCCCATCGCGCAACAGAATGAACACTATTCCAAAAAAATAAAACAACAATTTTTTCTATATCACATTCCAATACAAATCTCGCAATACCTCGGATCAACTTAACACATAAATATATAAATACGAGTCGGCAAACGTGGAATGAAATCATATACAACAATCGTCCCTCCCTTCGCGCAACAAAATGAACACTATTCCAAAAAAATAAAACAACAATTTTTTCTATATAACATTCCAATACAAATCTCGCAATACCTCGGATCAACTTAACACATAAATATATAAATACGAATAGACAAACGTGGAAAAGAAAGCAAATACAACAATCATCCCTCCCATCGCGCAACAGAATGAACACTATTCCAAAAAAATAAAACAACAATTTTTTCTATATCACATTCCAATACAAATCTCGCAATACCTCGGATCAACTTAACACATAAATATATAAATACGAGTAGGCAAACGTGGGAAGGAGGGGGCAAAGACGTATCGATTGGCGAGCGACATTGGCGTTTGCCTGATGAGTGGAGGATGCAACGTTTATTATTATTATGCACGTACACGGTGGGAAGTCGCGGGGGTGGAATTGCGAATCAATAACCCATGTTATAAGGCATTTGGGCACGGCGATATCGATTATGCACCGGTTACATGGGACACACACACACACACACATACGTATGCGCGCGCGCGCGCGCCTTTGTAGCCCGAGAGTATGGTAGCGAGCGAGCGGAAGCATGGTTGTGTTTGTCATGGTAAATGGAGTGGGGAGGGGGGGGGGGCGCAGTTGGTAAGACGCGATTCTCTCGCTCTGGCACGGCTCGGCCTCTCACACTCCTTCCCCCACCACCACCCCTCCCCTGACCTAACCTGGCCTGGCCTGGCCTGGGATATCGCGTAATGCGACGTGCGCGACGCGATGAAATCACGATTACACGCAGAGGCCGGCACGCGACCAGAAACCATCCGACACTTGACAAACTGGCCTTGACGAACCCCACCCCCCACCCCCTCCCCCTCTCCACGACCGCACTAGGCTCCACTACGAATTTTACTCCTACTTGACTCTCATCTTTCTCCCCCCCCCCCTTAATTCTAACATCTAACTAACCCTTATCCCAGTGTACAATCTCAATCTCTAACAGACCCTGAAGAAACTACGGTATGCGTTATTCTTGCTGTAATCTCGTAAAAGTTCATGGAAGAATCAATAAAATATTATATCACATTTTTCCCACTAATCAATGCCCTTAAGTATGCTCGACGTCTTAAGACTTTTCCATTTTAATCCGTTTCTCGAGATTATTTGGAGAGGTAATCGAATTCAATGAATAAATCAATGACGTTACTTTTTTCTCGGTATACTCTGGATTTGAGAAGCAAATTAATCGTAATGGGTATTACGTAATTATTATCGAATCCGTGTGTATCGCGATGGAATTAAACATCTGTTTGGTGTATGTATATAGACACTGGGTGTATGTGTGTGTGTGTGTTCGATAGGAGAGTCAATTGCGAAGTTTCAACGCAAACCGAAGGTTGGTTATTACCGACGTTTGTCCAATGATATCGCTGATTTTGTTGAAATAATCATGGAAGAGACTTCTTCTACCTTGAAGAGTCAAAATCTCTCAATTTACTTATTTTTGGGAGGACTAAATCAGGTTTGGTTTTTTCTTACCAAAAATAAGCCCAATTTTTCCACTGGTCACTCTTTTCCATATTACAAAAACTGATGGCAATTTTAAGTTCCAAAATCGTATTTCAATATTACAAAAACTGATGACAATTTCAAGGTCGAAAATCGTGCCTACTTTACTTCGTGTACTTCTTGACAAAATTTCAACTAATTAAATACCCGATATGAAGTGTGTCAATTTGCTTATTTCCGGGTAGACGAAATCAGCTTTAGTTTTTTCTTACCAAAAACAAGCCCAATTTTTCCACTAACCACTTCTTCCCATATTACAAAAACTGATGACAATTTCAAGGTCGAAAGTCGTGCCTATTTTACCTCGCGTATTTCTCGACAAAATTTCGGCTATTTTCAGAGATATCCTCGGTTCGGTTTAACTAATTAAATGCGCGATATCAAGTACGTAATTAGATAGCGCGGATCGCGCAGCACGTACGATTCGGAGTGCGCGATGAAATCACAATTTCACGCACGCCTGCACGCGACCAGAAAATCTTTGACAACTTTGTTAATTCTAGCGTGCATTTCGTAGCGTTCCCACTACCGCAAATATATAATCTGCTAAAATCGTTGGCTCTGTTTTTAACGCTGCTTCCGTTTCATCGAGACCAATGCGTGTGTTATATATATATATATATATATATATATATATATATTTGTCGAATTTAAGTGGATCCTTCAGCTTCTTATTTCGTAATATAAACAAATATGGTGTAGATGATATTCCTCATCACAATAATGTCCACTAATTGATATTTTCAAGGTATCTTTGTGTGGTTTAATTGTACACAGAAAAACGAGAAAAAAATGGGGAAAATAAGGTTGGAGGGGGGGGTGGGGGATTAAACAGCAAAGCATCGGTATTCTCACGAAATCGTTGAATCTGTTTTTACTGCTGCTTTCATTTTGTTCGGAGCACAATGTGTGTTATATATATATATATATTTGTCGAATTTAAGTGGATCCTTCAGCTTCTTATTTCCTAAAATCAACAAATATGGTGTAGATGATATTCCTCATCTCAATAGCGTCCACTCACTGATATTTCCAAGGTATCTTTGTGTGGTTTAATTATAAGGGGAATCGGAAGCAGGATGTTGAAAATAAGGTTGAAGGGGGGGGGGGGGGGATTAAACAGCAAAGTATCGGTGTTCTCACGATCCAGTGGTAACCGGCGTGTCGTTGAGGAAGCACGCGGTTAATGTAGGTTGCGTGCAGCTGGCATAGACAAGATACTTTCGCTCCTACATGCTGATTTCTCGACGTAACCACCTCAACCCATCCGTCGTACGTGTCAGGATAGCAGAAAAAAAATAAACACGAAGGAATTTTATCGAGACTCGTCAAGATCGAACTCGTCTTCACCTTTGCATAATTTAGTTTTTTATAAATTTTGAGAAAATTGTTAATGGATATTTAAACTGTTGCTTCGATTTTTTCTTCAACGCTGTCATTTTGCTATATATATAGGGGAAAGACGGACAAAACGGGGTACCCTACTTTATTTCTACACAAGTAGCTTTATGTACATAATATTTACGAAATTATAGTATACACGCGTATATGAAACCTATGCAATAAGGCCGAAATCGACAGTTATAAGACAATCGCTGTCCTTGGCACACGTCTGTTTACTGTACTCACAGTTCTAATATCACTGCGTATATTAAATTCAACGTAAGTACTAATAAACCAATTTATCATTGAAAAATATTATTACAAACTAAAGGTAGATAATTACTAAATACTATTTTGCCATATGTTAAAAAAAAATTACATCTAATAAAAGAAATAAGTCATAATCCAAAAATCGGCTATTTAGGGCAAAATGGGGTACTAGCAGCTGAAGAAAAAAGAAACTTTACCAAGGTGAAATTAAAGAAAACTAAAGATAGTAGATGGTCAAAAACAAACGCGCACAATTCAGAAATTTAAAGTGGGAAAAACTAAAAAAGAAAATTCAAATTCAGAAGATGAAGTCAGTGACGCTGAATGCTTGTATTGCAAACACCTTTATTCAAAATCCACAGAGGGATGGATAAGTTGTTCTAGTTGTCACAAATGGGCTCACAATTCATGTGCAGGTGTAGATGATGAAGATGATGAAGTAAAGCTAATATGTAAACATTGCTCATGAGATTTTCATGATTTAATCATACTACCCCAATTTGCCCTAAGCGACGGGCATAACGGGATAAATTGCATTCTTTGATTTTTTCTGCAATATATAAGAATATATTTATTTTTTTATATGTTCCAATGTTATTAATAAACAGTTAATAATGTTACAATGATATTCCCTTATTTTCCAAATTACAAAGTTTCAGGTTTTTTAACAATTTTATTTCAAACATTAAGTACACCATTTTGCCCGCCTCTCCCCTATATATATAATGTCAGCGTTTCTTTAAAGTAACCAACGGAATTTTTGCATCGATCGTTGCACGCGGTATGGTAACTCGATATACCATTTACCGAATCTCAAGCTTTACGATGGAAAATAGTGCGGAGCGGGTGAGAGGATAGAGTGGCGAACAAAGCGTTTAAAATGAGTTGGGTGGATAGGCTCGCGAATTCCAGTCGATCGATACAGTCGACCACCACCAGATGGCCCGACGACTCTCCAAAACCTCCGGCCAAAACTCTATAACCGAGAAAACTAATTGAAACGTTCTTAAAAAATTCAGGTTTATATTTTTCTTCAATTTTCCTTGTAATCCAAAAACAGAAATTTATACATATAGTATATATTGTTGAAGAATAATTTAAAGAGGAAAATTCTGTAAATGTTTGAGGAGGTTTGTGAAAAAAATAATTTTTTAGGTAAAAATGTGCGAGGTGTAAAATAAATTGTGTCGTGTATACTGTAGTGGAGGGGGGGGGGGGGGGGGGTAAATGAAGCATGTGGTTAAGGCGAAAGATGATCGAGACATGCTCCGAAAGGATTAATGAAAAGGAGAGGGCTCCCAGGCCCGACTGCGTTCCGAAGTTGGGTCAATGGCGCGGTAACCCGAATAGAGCCCTCTAATCCCGCGCATCTCAATGGATAGGACCGCGAGTGGCGAGTGGCGAGGGACATCAACATAGCATCCCCCAATAGGACGGATACTCGCCTATGTATTACCCCACAATCTCTCTTCGAATCTTTCTTCCCCGTTCCACTCGAGACGCGTTGATCAAGTTGATGATACTCGTCAGAAAATAATGCTGATATATATATATATATATATATGTATATAATTGATTTAAGTGGATTCCTTATCGTTTTTTATCCGAATTTTTGTTCCGTTGAATTAATTCGATTATTAAAATTAACACGATGTCGAATCCACTCGAGATGCGTTGATGAAGTTGATGATACTCGCAAGAAAATAACGCTGATATATATATGTATATATAGTTGATTTAAGTGGATTCCTTAGCTCCCTACATAAAAATCTCTAAGCCTGTTGGATCGATGCGCTTATTCCCTGGCACCTAACCTTCGGACTTTTCGACTCGGCGCCTCTAAAAGTTTCTCACCACCAAATACAACCCCGAACAGTAAAATTAACGCGATGTCGAATCCACTCGAGGCACGTTGATCAAGTAGACGATACTTTCGAGAAAAGAATTCTACTATATATATATAATCGATTCAACACGATTTCTCAGCGTCTCTCCATCCAAATCTCAATTTTCTCAAATCGATTCGCTTCCCAACCATCGAGCCTTCGCCAAGATCCCAGCGCCTAAATTTTCTTACCACCAAAAACAAACGCTGAACAATAAAATCAACGCCACGTCCAATCTATTTACTCCGCGCTCCCCTAACTCCCCATCCCAACGACCACGTCATCAACAAAGATTCATCAAAAAATTCTACTCGTTAGAACACCGTGACGCGTGCACCGGATCACGCTAGACGCCTCGATTGCGTCACCGTAAAACTACGTCATCGAGCGAACGCCTCGGTCGCGAAGCAACAAGCGCGTCAAAAACTCTCGCGGCTGCTATGTATTCGATCTGTCTGCTAACCGAGAGTAGTACCTATTGCTTGGTAGCGAGAAGAAGGTGGAGGGGGGGGGGGGGATGACGTTAGCTACCGTATCCTCGCTCGCCGACGCATACCAGCGTGTTCAGTACCCCCCCCCCCCCCCCCCACACTCTCCCATAGCGAAGCTCATCGATCGAGACGCCCTGGCGCGGGAACCTCGCGAAACTTCGCACAACCAACCTTCCTCCTTCTCCTTCTCCACTGGGAGCTTCTCCGTGTACACAAACTCGCTTATAAACACGTCCACGCACGGTTTCTCGACGACGCCTCCGGGTGAACGGCGACCGGCCGGACAAAGCTGAAAAGAGCATAGACGAGATTAAAACGGTCTGGTAATCGCGCTGTATCGGAATCCTCTCTCCCCCCTCTTTAGGTTTAGCGCGAGGCTCCCGATGGTCGACCGATCGACTTGTTTTGTAAACGTCGCAGCGCGCTCCGTCGCCGTTGCCCTCGACGTTCCTCCTTGCTGTCCCTTGCAATTTATGCTCGCTTCTTATTGCGTCCATTCGTTATTTCCTACTTAGCGACTCTCTCGACGTTCGCCGTCTCAACACGTACTATATTTCTCTCGTACGAATCTCCGGTGATGTTTATCGAGCTGGGTCTCGCTGGCGTCTGATAAATCGGTGACGTCATCGATGTAAACATTGCCCGATTCGAAGAAATACTCGAGCGGCTCTCGAAGAATGGGTCGCTCTTGTTTCGTTTACGTTCTTTTCTCGGTATGGCTTGGATTTTGACGTTGAAAAGAATTTTTGTGCTGCGATATTTTTATTGTTGAAGAATTCATCATTTTTTCGTCGATCATTCATTGTTTCTTGCTGGTTTGTTTTGTTTTGTTTACATGGTTCAGACTGACTGTTGTCGAAAGGACGCTAATATACGAGGTAGAGTTGTTTTTCAGCGAGAGATATTATCTATATTTGCTTAGTATGATTCGGTGACTCTGTTGTTAAAAAAAATGTTGATCCAATCAAATTTTAATTGTTGAAGAATAGATCATTTTTTCCTCGATCATCGATCGTCTCTCGTTAATTAGTTCTGTTTGCATGGTTCAGACTAACGGTTGTCGAAAAGACGCATATAAATACGAGAAAGAGTGGTTTTTCAGCGAGAGATATTATCTATATTTGCTTAGTATGATTCGGTGACTGTTGTTGAAAAGAATTTTCATGCAACAAAATTTTAATTGTTGCAGAATAGATCATTTTTTCCTCGATCATCGATTGTCTCTCGTTAATTAGTCCAGTTTACATGGTTCAGACTAACCGTTGTCGAAAAGACGCAAATAAATACGAGAAAGAGTGGTTTTTCAACGAGAGATACAATCGAGGTTGAACTTTCACCTCGGAATCTTTCAAGTTTTTTCACGTCGATCGTTACAACCTCGCACTGTGTGAAAATCGTGGAATCGTCGATGCAGCCACGTAGGTAAACGAAATTACTGTAAATGGCCGCGTGCATGCGTGCTTGGTCGCATATCGGAGGCATAGTTCGGATGGATGCAGCCAAACGTAATTGTGTAGTAGTAGTAGTAGAGCAGAGTAGAATGGAATAAAGCGAGCGAAGCAGAGTCTAGTGGAGAATGAGTCAAAGTGACGCGAGCGGCGAGAGTCCAAGCATCGCTTGCACCATCGCGAACCATCGTAAAACCTCGGCAATCATCGCGATTACGAAGCTTCCTATAGTATATAAACGTAGAAGGAAAAATAGTGACAGATGTGGAGCTCGAAATGTGCGAGGTTCCGTCATCAAAATCATTGTAATAATGATTTCCACAAAACTAATATAAATTATATTTGTCACGTATAATAGAAAAACAAATTAAATACCTAGATGAAAAATATAGATAGAACTGGAAAATCTACGAGGTTTCGTCGTAAAAATCATTGCAATAATGATTCCCAAAACTAACAGACTTTACATTTCTTACTTATAAAAGAAAAAAAAAAAAAATACAAATTAAAGCTGGACTCTCGCATAGCTTTAAATCACAGTTATATTCGCCTTTCCACGCGGGGTCGCATCGCCGTTATAATTAAATGACCGTGTCAAGAAAGCGACATACGTCAGTGACAATTAGCGAGAAAAAATTGGAAAGTACAGGCTCGCAAGGAAGAAGAAGCATATTTCGGTATGTCGCGAGGAAGAAAAGAAATATTTCCCACTGGAAATTTCCAGGTAAAGTGCTGTACCTGCTGTGTCGTCGATAAAGAAAAGCAGGTAGAGCGGGAGAGAGAGAGAGAGAGAGAGAGAGAGAGACAAAGATAGAGGGAGAGAGAGAGAACGCAGAGTCCACGAATACATAAATAAATATAGATTTTCGGTATAAAAGTACGGAGAGAGATCGCGGGAGAAAAGTTGATTTGAAAAATAGTGGCTGGAAGTTGGAATAAGACAGAATAGATCGATAGGATCAAGTTTGATTTCGAGAATCGAGAATATAACGCAATTTCTTCCCGATCGAGACAATATCCCTCATTTTCCAATATCAACACTGATTTGCATCTTGATGTATTCCTGCGAAAGTCGTACGTCCTTGGCGACTGTCTGGCTGGGTTCAAGGCTAAAGCTGATCATCTTTTAGCGAGAAATCAATTTCTATATACACGAACACTGGATTTTCCCTTGTATCGAAGTAATAATTAGAAACTACGTCTTTGGTCCCTTTATCCTGAGCAAATTAGGGAAGATCCAGGAGGATGTGGACGAGGTTTTATATTTTCTGTCTTTTACCATATTGATGCTGTGTAACATTAGGAATTATTGTGATAAGACGTTGGCATTGATACGAGATATCACGTGATATCGAAATAATTAAAAACTACATCTTTAGTCTCATCCAAGAATGTCCTCTTTGGCAAATCGGGGAAGCTCAAGAGGACATGGACGAGTTTTAACATTTCTCTGTCTTTGGCCATATTGATGCAGAGACAAACATTAGGAACGAGGGTGATAAGGCGTTGGCATTGATACGGAATATCGCGTGGTATCGGTATAATTGAAATAATTAGAAATTATATCTTTAGTCTCTTCATCCTGAGCAAATTGGGGAAGCTTCAAGAGTACATGATCGAGTTTTAACATTTCTCTGTCTTTGACCATATTGATGCAGAGACAAACATTAGGAACGAGGGTGATAAGGCGTTGGCATTGATACGGAATATCGCGTGATATCGGTATAAGCCAGTCTCTTGCCTCTCTGGCCCCTGTTGATCCCAGAGTCCAAAGAACAACAGAGTCGAAAGGAGTCAAGGTCGTCGGTCGAGTCGTTTTCGCGTCGTCGACGTCGACGTAGTCGTCGCTGATTCGACCTCGCGCCGCCGGCATTCATCGACTGTTCGTTCGTGTGTTATCGCGAGGCTTCGGTAACGATCGTTTTCCGACCCCCCCCCCCCCCCCCCCTCCTATCTTACTGTGCTCTTTCTTTATCCACTTCTCCTCGTACGAGGTGTAAATACCAAAGTAGGGGGGGGGGGGACTTGCGGCACTTTCGTCAGCCACGAATCAGCTGAGAATTCGTCCGTACAGGAAATTATCAACAAGCTACGCGTCTCTCTGCCTCGGGAAAGAGTGGGAAGCTGCGACTCGCGAGACTCGATCAGCCAATTGAAATACGAATTATATTGCGAGGATCCTGAAGAATCATTTGCTGTTTTATTTTTTAAATTCTTTTTTATAATTTTAGCCCATGAAAACAGATTATGTTTCCTGTACGTTCGAGAATAATCTATAATGATTTTTTATAATTTTAGTTCATTAAAGTAAATTTAGTTTACTGTACGTTGGAGAAAAAATCTGCAATGATTTTTTTATTTTTTATAATTTTAGTCCATGAAAGTATAGATTTAGTTTGCTATATACTGGAGAAAATTCTGCAATGATTTTTAATTTTTAAAATTCCTTTTTGTTATTTTTATAATTTTAGTTGATAAAAGTAGATTATATTTACTATACATTAGAAAAAAAATCTACAATAATCTTTTATTTTCAAAATCCCCTTTGTTATTTTTATAATTTTATTCCACAAAAGTAGATACAGTTTACCTTACGTTACTTCGGTAACTATTCGAATAAAGTTTCTCGAGTATTCAAATACCGGAACTTCAAGGTCAAAATCAACGAAAAAATTAAATTTCCCGAAGAGTTTCAAGTCCAAAAACTGGATAGCCTCTGCACAGCTTTCGACCGCGTTTCTCACTCTATTTATCGCTTTCTCCAATATTCTAAGAACCTCGATGCTCGTTCCTTTCATTTTCAATAAATCCACACAAAAAACACACTCGGTTCCTAACCTTATTCATCACTTTCCCATTACGATTGTCCACTTTACACACAAAATTCCAACAATCCTCCCAAATCCAGAAAAAAATAAAAATGAAGAATTCTGCAGGAATTAAAAAATTTCTCACCCATATACCCATCATCCAATCCCTTCAACACAATCAAACATATTTTACACTCAGTTCCCTAAAAACCAGCATCAAAATCGTCCCAAACCCACACCTTGCAAAATCTGGTATCTTATCAATCGAATATCTCGATTTTATCATTCGTTTGATCGTCGACTTGGCAATAATTCCCTGTAAAGTACGTTTCATTCTATCAACGTTGTAATGAAAATTAATTTCGGTTCATAGTCGAGTCAAGGTCTACGCGATAACACGCGTGGCTCGAAGAAACGAGGTTCATGAAGAGGAAGAGTGGGGATGGAGAACCATATATATATATATATATATATATGTGTGTAAAGCGAGATTTTTGCTGGAAAAAATTATAATTTTAGAGAATTATATATTATTATTATTATTATAGTTGCAACGATTTCCTCAGGTACAGTTTCGTCCACGAAGTGTCTCGTAACGATTAGGCTACTATTTCTGCAGGAATGTGATGGTTCAAGGTTCCGTTATATTAATATCCTCGTTAAACGTATATAACTCGAAATTCTTTCGTTAATTTCGAGAGAATCTCCGATGATCCGTTGGAAAACAACAATTCCGATTAAAGGTTTCTTAAGTCGATTATAATTGTTTTTCTCCAAAGACTCTGATAAGAACTTCGTGCGAACGAGTCTCGGTAGTTGCTTTGTTTACTTTCGCTCTCGATTCCAGGCGTTTGCTCGACATAGATTTACTTGTTGGCTTTTTTCAGGTCGTTTTTCTTCAGGGTTCTTCGGGATTACGTTTTTTGACTGTGTGGATGTTATTATTGTTGTTAGGATCATAGTCCTGGAAGAGCAGAGTGGATATTTGGTTGGTGAACGTTTCTGACCCTCCATGATGTTGTGCATTCGATGCTTTTAATTCGATATAGGATAAGATCGTTTTCTCTTAGAGTTCTTCAGGATATCATTATTATTATAAGGATCATAGTCCTGGAAGAACAGAGTGGATATATTTTTCCCGATTGTTTCTGACCTTTCGTCATGTGTATTCGACGCTCTTCATGATTTCGCTTTTAATTCAATATAGGATAAGGTCGTTTTCTCTTAGAGTTCTTCAGGATATCATTATTATTATAAGGATCATAGTCCTGGAAGAACAGAGTGGATATATTTTTCCCGAGTGTTTCTGACCTTTCGTCATGTGTATTCGACGCTCTTCATGATTTCGCTTTTAATTCGATATAGGATAAGGTCGTTTTCTCTTAGAGTTCTTCAGGATAACGTTGTCACACCTCCATCACAGTCACCAGTTCTCAGTTCTCATCGAACAAAGTAGATATTCGCTTCGCGAGCGTTTCTGACCTCCCGCGACTCGCTCGGCGCTCTCCGTGATTTCGCTTTTAATTCGGTATAGGAAAGTGGGTTTTTAGGTCGAAGCACGCGCGCGCGATTGCTCGACTCGAGCGAGCAGCGAAACCAAGATTCTTCGCTCAAATAATTATACCACCATTTATTATCACCCTCTCCACTCATCCCCCCCCCCCCCCACCCCGCTACCCTTTTCCTGTGCACTGCAATAATTGTAATTATATCGTGACGTATCTCACTGGAACTTCTTATATATTCTCATATGACATATATATATCGCTCAACGACTGCAATAACGACACAACTAAAAAATTCAACAATTTGAGAAAACCCTCTCTAACGATTTTACCTGATAGAGAAGCTACCATTGTAATGTCTTAGGTTCGCCGACAAAATCCCGAAAGACAAAAGTCAAAAAAATTATTATTAATTATTTTGGCATTTGTTTTTTCGGAATTTTGTCTTTCGGGAATCTTTTTTTAGAATTTTGTCGGCGAACCAATGTCTCAATATCACGAGATGTAAAAAATTGCGTTGCGCTGTTATTGTAAAAAGTTATCGATATAATAGTACGATATATTAGATATAGTCGTTGGACAGGGCTCACTCAAATTTGTATATTTTTGAGTTGCGTCGTTATTGCAGTCGGTGAGCTATATATATATATATATATATATATATATAGAGAGAGAGAGAGAGAGAGAGAGATTCTAACAGTGGGACTCTGAAAATTTTATTCCATTCATTTTAACACACTTTCCAACGTATTCTAATCTAACAATAACTTTTCAGAGTGATACTCGTTGGAATTTATATGGAAAGCAACGCGTCTCAAAATTTGTACATTGCACGACTAACAAATTTACATAGTTATTGGAGTTGACGTAAAACTCTTATGATTTACAGCGTACTTTTGAAATTTTTTAATTTTCGTTTATGAGTAAGTAAATAAATCAAGTTTGCACTGGGAAGAAAATTAATTCCAAAAAATATTGTTAGAATTATGCACGTTTATCGAGATGTTTATTTAGTTTAATAAATAAATGATTGAAACAGTAATCAAGTTTAATTTATTAATTAAAACTAATTAATTTAAATAAATACTCATTGAAATTCATTATATATTTGAATCAACGTTTCGACAACAAATTTCAATAAAATTTCTCAAGGTCAAGAATCATCATAAGTAATAAAGTTCCTCCTACTCGCTTCCTACATTCATTCATTAAATTATTAATGACCACTGATGATAAAAATTAAAAAAAAATGACTTAATTGCAGAATTTTTAAAAAATTTCCACTTTTTCCAAAAAATGGAAAAACATCCATGTTATAGATCATCAATTATTTCCACTTTTCCAAAAAAAGGGAAAAACATCCATGTATATAGAATCACCAATTATTTCCACTTTTCCAAAAAATGGGAAAAACATCCATGTATATAGATCATCAATTATTTCTACTTTTCCAAAAAATGGGAAAAACATCATCTATATAGGATCATCAATTATTTCCACTTCAACAATGATGATATTCCAGAGAAATCATTGACAACGTTCTTTTACCACGAGGACTGAGAAGGCAAATCGGTGTTTCGATGAGCACAAACGGGACGGTGACGTTTTTGTGAAAGTGAAAGCCAGATAGCTCGATGGTGCAACCGTCAACTTTTACACTGACAATACCAAGGAACGCGTGTAAGCTGAAATCGATCGACCCGAAGAGCTTGCTGAAAATCATTCGATTATATTTCCACCGGTGCACTCTTTCCTCGATGACGAGCACCTCGAGATTACTCGCCTTCCTATGGGCGATCAGATAAGATTTTTACGACTCGTAATTATCCTGTATAATAGGTAAATAATGACCGAAGAGAGAGGAGAAATGTTGGAAGGAAGAAGAGGGGAGATAAGACTGTTGAGTTTTCTAAATGAAATGAATAAACCTGGAGATTTTCTGGGTTATGATGGATTAACAATTTTTGTTGAATTTTCTTAATGAAAGGATAAACGAAAAAATTTTGTAGGTTAAAGTGAATTAACGAATTTTGTCGAATTTTTTTTTAATGAAAATAATAAATCAAGAAATTTTGTAGGTTAAAGTGAATTAATGAATTTTGTTGAATTTTCTAAATGAAAATAATAAACCAAGGGGCTTTCTTGTTTATAATGGATTAATGAATTTGTATTAAATTTTCTTAACGAAAGGATAAACCAAGAAATTTTGTAGGTTAAAAGTGAATTAATAAATTTTTGTTTTAAATCTTTTTAATGAAAGGATAAACCAAGAAATTTTCTAGGTTAAAGCGAATTAACGAATTTTTGTTAGATTTTCTAAATGAAAAGAATAAACCTAGAGATTTTCCGCTTTATAATGGGTTAACAAATTTTTGTATAAGAATTGTGTAAGATGAAAAGTGGGGGGAGGGGGGGGGGGGGGTTAGGAAAAACCTGACTCTATAAGAGTCTAATTTGGAGGAACGTCCAAGAGTAAGGCCAAGTGAGGTCACAGCGAGGTAAAGGGGAAATTTTCGTGTACCGAGTGCGAGCTGCGTAGCTCTTCAGGGTCGTGCGCGACGATCCAATAAAGAGCGGCTCGACCTTCCGAGGCTTTGCGTCATAAATCGAGTGTGTGTCGGAGTATCAACCGTTTACGATGAAAACACCTTAATTCTTAACGTAGGAAAAAGAGAGTAACCAAATTGTCAGAGGATTCGCTAAGTTTGTGCATTTCTCGTCAAAGGTTGCAGTTACGCATGTTTCTATATATATATATATACGATTAATGCGATGGACATGTATTAGTTTGTAAAGGTTGCGTGTCGCGATCATTGATCGACGATGCATCTCTCGTTGTTTAAAAATCACCTTAATTTCAAAGCTACGAAGAAGAGAATAGTTCAAGAATAACTGAATGGACAAAGAAGACAATAAGTTTGTGCATTTCATCAAAGCTCGCAGCTTTTGATGGACGCGTGTTAGTGTGCAAAGGTTGCGAGTCGCGGTCTATTAATCGACGACGCACTTTTCATTGTTTAAAAAACACCTTGATTCCAAACCTACGAAAAAGATAATAATCAAATGGTCAAAAGATTCACCAAGTTTTTGTGCATTTCGCCAAAGGTCGTAGCTACACTTGTTTATATATATGTATATATACGACTAATGCGATGGACGTGTATTAGTTGGTAAGGTTTGCGTGTCGCGGTCGATTAATCGACGATGCATCTCTCGTTGCTTAATCCACTCTGCATGCAACCCTACGCCACTGTACTCGATATGCCATTGCGTTTATCGCGCAGCCATCTTCTTCTGTTCTGCTCGAACGTATTAAAGGAAAACTCACGGTGCATCCAAAGATTCTTCACTCGTATTTCACTGTAAAATTATAGTATTCCTAAAAAAAAAAATTTTTTTTTTTCTCCTAAAATCTCAAACTTTTACATTTGTCATACAAATTCTGTGGAATTTAATCAACGAATGTTTTTTTCCATTCATAAGAAAAACATCTCGATATGCCATTGCCTTTATCGCGCAGCCATCTTCTTCTGTTCTGCTCGAACGTATTAAAGGAAAACTCACGGTGCATCCAAAGATTCTCCACTCGCATTTCCACTACGTACCTACTCCTTAAAATTATCTGTTTACCATTTCATAATTTCTATCCAATCGCTCGACGATTACCCCCTGTCCCCCTTTCGAATCCTACACAAAATTTCCATCAATTTAGTTTTTTTTTACTAAAAAATTGTAAATAAATTGTAATTCATCAAAACTGTTAATATTTGATAAAAATTAATTCAACACCCAGTCCCCCAATGTCTTCGATTGGATGTTACACCGTAGGAGGATAAACTTTTCATCCGATTTCGCTTTGTGGAATAGGAAGTTGGATTTCCAAACCGGCTGGATTGCTCCCAGCTGCATAAATACTATAAACAATGACTCTGTACGATAAAACACGATAAAAGCTGTTTAAAAAGGCGAAAACACGGATTTCCTAGCTCGCATGCTAATACGATCCAATAGCACATTTCTTTTTGCCCTTTTTCCTCCTCCTTCGACTCGTTCTCGAGAAATCTCACGAATCCTACGCTTTCGATGGAACATTCATAGACAAGTTTCTTCTATTCTTATATATTCTCTCCCCCCCCCCCCCTCCCTCTCTCTTAATCCTTCCCACTTCCACTTTCAAAGACTCCAATTACTGCAACGCAAGAAATGATTTCTTCGACGAAACTTGCACCCTGCTGATATCGCAAGTTTTTAGAGAAATTTCTGTCTAAAGGGAAATTTGTCGAGTTAACAATTATAAGACGCTCTTCCTAAGAGACTGGAGGTTTATTTCGGCCCGATACTCGAGAATCGTAATCTCTTTTAGAAAACTGGCTGTGCGAAAGAATAAGTTGGAAGTCTCCGCAGAGTCGTAACGCTGCGACCTGTTCGGAATAACTACGTCTATACTAGTGGAACTTTCATTTATCGCAACGAATCTGGGCGCGGTTAAGTAACAGGGATGCCCTTATCGCTGCAACAGAGTCCACTTTTTCCATTCTATATATATATATATATATACACAAATATCTCTTAACCCTTGGAGAAACTTTTCGAATTACATTCGAGTTGCTTCGGTATATCAAAGTGCAAAATTTTGTACCTGAAGAGAACAAGTAGTTAAAAATGCAAATTTAACAATTTTGTATTTGTTTAATTGCGAGGAGTTTTGTACGTTAGAAACATCGACCTGTGAACACTGGGAAAAATTGTAGCGATCCTTACTTGGATGAATCATTCTTAGACCTGCTGATTAGGCAGGAAAATGAATTGTGCTAAATAAGTTTGCTTCAGGTAGTAGAATAAAGGTATATAAATATATTTTAACCCTTGGAGAAACTTTTCCAATGAAATCCATGCGCTTTTCCACACAAAACTCTAAAATTCCACATTTACTCGATCCTGAAGAGTTTCGGACATCCCAAAAATCGCCACCCAAAAACTACCAAAAACCACACCTACATCCTTACTCGAATAAATCCTTCATAATCCTAATTAAACAAAAAAAAATCATCTCTCCAAATAACTTACTTCAGGTTTTCATAACCCTGTACACAGAATGTAGAAAATAATCGGTATACGCGGATGTACTGGATATACAGGTTTGTGGTTGCAGTTGATGAAACAAGAGACATTTTGAGTTTCTCCGGAGTGTGGGATTGCGTGGCGTTAGCCTCATCATAGCAGAGCGAGAAACCGAGAGGTCTAACTGTACATAAAAGCGAGTTCACAGGGCGTTGAGAGGGGGGGGGGGTATGATGAAGAGAGAGAGAGAGAGAGAGAGAAGAGAAGAAACGGTCAAGAGGAGGAGGAACAGGGAGGCCAACGTGGAGATAGGATAAGAATGTCGGGCAACTCACCGGTTGGGAAATGAATTGTGAAGGTGCGCGCGAGCGCGACCTGGCATTGAGCGGAACTCACCAATTTCTCGGTCCTGAAAATATGCTGAAGAAACTGTTTTTGCTTATTGTGTTTTTTGGTTTAGAAAATTATTTATGGTTTTTATTGGTCCATTTGTCAAAGGTTTGTTTTATATATATATATATATATATATATAGGTGATAAGAGGACTAGCGAGAATCCATGTGGTTAGGCACCAAACGGGATTTTCCTAGGAAAGAGAAGGTAAATCTCGCGAGATTGCACTTCCGACTGGAGCTTCTCGCTAATCCACGATGTCAAGCTGAATGTTTCTCCTCTCTTCAGCTATTTAATGATCGTGAGAAGAATGGTTTGCCGAAATGATTCCTTTGTTCGAGTGTCGTTGTTGTTACGTCAGGAACCTAAGGACGTTTCTGTATGGAAATTTTTCTGTACTGGAAACAGCGTTTTATAACCAATAAATGGAATTAGTTGTTGTTATATATATATATATATGTGTAGAAACTTGAGGAACGGTCTGTAGCGTTGATAATACTGATCTGGTGGATGTGAATTGTGAAATGTCAAGAGTTGCAATTTTTTATTAACTGATTAATAAAATTTGTTATCATAGAAATATATATATGTATGTATTTATATATACTTGGTGAACACTCCTCAGGGTTGACCCTGCTGATTAATGTATTGTGGATTATGAGATATCAAGTTGCAATTTGTATAATTAACCAATTAACGAAATGCATTGTTGATGAATATATATGTAAACTTGAGGAACACTCCTCAGGGTTGGTCCAACCGATCTAACAGGTTGCGAGATATCAAGCTGCAATCAAGAAGCACAGTAAAGTCTCAGTGGCACAAATACATACAGCCACGCGCTACCATGTAACTTACACAGCAATTTTAGTCCTCCTAATATTTTTTATCAACCAATTAACAAAATTCGTTATTATCACAGAAATACATATATAAACTCGAGGAAAACTCTTCAGGGCTGGTCGAACCGATCGAGTGTATTGCGAGACATAAAACCACAATTCGTATCGCGACTCTCCAGTGGATAATGATCGTGAGAAAAGAGACTGGTAATTTCTGTGAAATTTCGTCGAGTTGGCTGAGGCCGCGAAAACCATGCATATGCAAATGAACGCGAGCTTACCGCTCGGCTCTAAACGGGGAATATTTACGTTACAAGCGTTCTCGTTAAAAATAACTCGAGCAACTTTAAGATTGATCTTGAAAAAAAAAAAAATAATTCCTCTTGATCTCAACCGTTATCGAGCAGTGGCTGTTCTGTAGGCGGCAAAACATTTGACCTTGGTTGACCTTGAAATTAATAACAACATTGGAGAAAGCCCTTTGTTCCTCCGTTGGCGTGGGAAAGGGCGGGGAATGGCGAGTCGTCGATGAAACGCGAGTTTTCTCGGTCTACTACCCCCCCCCCCCCTCTTAAAAATATTATCTATCAAATCAACCAATAATCGCAAATTTAATACCATCGAGCTCCCAACGTGTAAAATCTCAACCTGGCCACTTGGTCAATTTATACCAAAGATCTTGTTTATTAACGGTTCGCCTTACCACGTTATTTACACACACACATATATATAGTAAATACAACTCGAACCAGTCTCCTCTTCCTCATTCCTTTATCCGGTCCCCATCCAACCTCTTACCCATGCAGCAATCCCTCCTCTAAACAATAAAATCCCCCCCCCCCTTAAACTACAAAATCCTCGATAAAAAAATATTGTTTATTTTCTTCGTCGAATATCGATGGTCGAGTTTGCCTCGTGATTAGAATGCTGCAAGTTGAATAAATTAATCTCAGTATTACTGAATTAAGATGGGGGATGAGCAATCTGATGTTTTGAGACTTTGAGCGATGAGCTCAGTCACAGTATTCCTGAATTAAGAGGAGGGATAAATAGGGAGAATCGTTAAAAATCGAGCATTCCTTCGGGTACTCGAAGCACGCGTTACGATAGAGTATAAAGTCTTGGGGGGGGGGGGGGGGGAGAGCTTAAGAGCGTCACAGGACGATGAGCTAAATTAAGAGGAATTTGCTTTATTCGTATCGATAGACTCGCTTGCACGGTTAAGTCTGATATTATGAGACTGAGCGATTAGTTCAATCACAATATACCTGAATTAAGAGGGGGCATAAATGGTGAGAATCGTTAAAAATCGAGCATTCCTTCGGGTACTCGAAGCACGCGCTACAATAGATAAAAAGTGCTGGCCACGCTAGGAACCTTAAGAGCGTCGCAGGACGAGGATCTAAATTAAGAGGAATTTGTTTTATTCGTATCGATAGACTCGCTCGCGCAGTCAACAGCCCGATGTTTTGAGCGATAAGCTCAACGTCCGACACTAATGGCTCGATTTTACACGTTAACGACAGATCGCAGACACGTGTATAAACGAAACGCTCGGTAATAGATTTCCTAGTGGCGGAATGAGCCGTTGTAGCGTAGAGTGAGAGAGGTGGAAGGGGGGGGGGGGGGGTAAGTAGCCGAGCGAGGATCGACTCAGCATCGACTGCGCATGCGCGGAGAGCTACGCAGGCTACGCTAACGCTATAGACTATCTTAAATCCGTTTGGTTGGTCGGTGCTGCTGCTGTGTATAGAGTGACAGATGCTAAGAGGAGATATATAACCAGTTTGTTCACGTGCCGAGGAAACTCGGCGCTCGTGCTGGCGCGTTACGCGCTCGGCTCGCGCGATTCTCTTTCTCTCTCTCGCCCTCTTAATCTCTCGCCCCCCACTTCTTTCTTTGGCTGCATTTCTTCGGCACTACGTCATTATTCTCTTAAATTCCTGTAACTTCTTTTTTTGTATTATATACTATATTCTTTTGTTTTGATTTTTGTCCCGTTCTTCAGCAGCCTCTGCTTTGTTTACAATTTCTCTGTTATTGTTTTTTACGCGTTACGATGTTTTCTCGCTCGCTCTTTCCATCGATGTTGTTGGTATACATTAGCTGCTCTGCTATGCTGACTCGACTCGTCGATTTTATGATGGGGTATTTGCAGGACAATTTTGTGGCAGTATTTTTATTGTTCTTTTTTTTTTAAATGTTGATTATGTGTTGGGGAAAGTAGATGATTTATTTGTTTCCACTTTCCATCGATTTTTTAAAAATTATCCAATGGCGTTTCCGAATAACAAAATTCAACAATTTCGGTTGATGATACAGTGTTGTTGAAGAGTGTTCCACTGAACATCTTGAAAACGTTGTACGCTTTATCTTACAACATTTCTCAAAGGTTTTAATTTCTCAGCGAGAAAAATACGCTCAGAATTCTTAAACACGCATAAAAACCTTTCCTCTGGATCGAAACAAACGCGTTAGCGTGATGAACGACAACGTTGAGTTATCTGAAAATAATTGGAACGATGGACTGTATTGTTGACAAACGAAGCTGTTTAAACCGGATGGATTTAAGTGGCTTCGTGGGGCAAAAGAAACAATTCGGTGCTCGTAGCAGTTTCTGGGTATCCCGTGCGACGGATACAGGCGTAAAAAGGTGGAGGGGGAGCAAAAGAGGGGGGGGGGGATACCGAGACATAGACCCGAGTTCAGTTGGCACGCGAATAGTATCGAGAGCACTCTTTACCTCCCCCGGGTGAACTTAAGCTTGCTTTTCGCATGCGTCTCCTTTTACGTATGAACCAAGAGAAAGACAAAGAGGGAGAGGGGGGGGGGGGGGAGAGGGAAGCAGCTGAGCCGGCAACCCGGCATCGTAATCTCGAGAGTGGTATTTAATAAGTAATCCGCAAATCGCGCAAGTACTTATTACGCGTCTGAATTTTACATGACCTTGGACAATTTCCATAACAATCCAAGCATTTTTTGTGTGGTTAATGTAATGAAATAATAAGATAAACTCGTTGAGTTATTTGAAATTATGCAGAATTTTGTAATTGTGACGTAAGAGGGGGGAAGGGGGGGGGTTGGGAGAAATAAATAAACATATATATATATATAGTGTATGAATCAAGCATACGGTATGAAAACGGTAAGGGAAGCAAGTGCGAAGGCAAGCAGAGCGAGAACGGTAAGCAAGCATCGGCAGCAACAGTGGAGGTTGTTGAAGGGGGATTCGCATAAGGGGACAGAGAGGGGGGGGAGGGAGGGGGGCAGGCCTCAGGAACGAGTGCTTTGTCCCCGCGAACGACGTGCGTCGACGAAACTCCAACGGTACAGTCTGCACAATTTCACACACACACACAAGTTTACTCGCTCACTTCCCACCCACTGCAACGCACGTGTGCGCCGCTGCAGTTGATAGCGTGTATCCGCAGATATCTTATACACACTGCTCAGCCATGCGCGCAAAATCCAAATACGAATCCTTACCATCACGAGGAAAGCCGACCCTGCACGTATACCTGCGCAAAACACACGCAGGTGCTCGACAAACTCGCCTGTACAGGTAAAAAGCTGTGTTTCCGACATATTTACGCACGCTCTTTCTCTCTCCATCCTTTGCGCACGTGTCACGTGCGCGGTAGGCTACTGCGCATGGTGGGCGTGGCCATGTACAGGGTGATTGAGAAAAGTCGATGTTAAGAGACCCAACGAGGACTATTTTCTCTCCCGAGCTGTGAAAATTTTTGGTCGTCTGGGAAATGAGTTCTCTCGGTAAGGAGGGGGGGGGGAAGGGGGGAACCAAGTTTAGGAAAGAAGCGGGGGGGGGGGGGGGGGTGCGCGCGGCAGGAGCGCGTTGCACTATCGAGGGGAGAGAAACCTCGGTGGATCGGTGCAACAAGGAGGCACGGGTCGAAGACTGAACGAATACGGGAGGCAAGGAAAGCTGGTGGAAGCGTAACACACACACAGGCAAAAGCGAGCAGGACTGCGAGCGTCGAGGAGTGACGGAGAGACACTGCGAGCTGTACAGGACTAGGGGGGGGGGGGAGCTGCGGCAGTTGGCCGGAACAGAAGAGAAGGAAACGACAAAAGATCGCGGAGAACGCAACACACGTTCGTACACTCGCGCGACCCTGCTTGCTTACTCGTACACTGGCAAAGCCCGAGGGAGTAGAGTCGAGCTGGAGGGAGAAGGATCGAGCCACGTGCACGGGACGAGATGCAACGTCGGGAATAACATGTGGCACATTTCTGAGATAAGCGACCAGCCACGACTTTTTATATTCTTCGTTTATATATTTTGCCCCCCCCCCTTTCATCGAGTTTCCCGGATACTCGCAGAAATGAAACGCTCGAGACACTGGTACCCCCCCCCCCCCCTCCCCCTCGTCATAGGAAGAATCAATATTTTTTCCCCTCTTCCCAGCCATTTAATTCAATCCGGTATCGCTCTGATCCGCGTTGGATCCTCCGTGCGATCGATGAGCGTTAACGCGGAGAATAACGATCGCCTTAACGAGTGATTGCTCTCGTGAGAGTTCCATCTATTTGCGTCGATGTTTAGAGCATATATATATATATATGTATAAGGAGGCTTTCTTGTGATTTTATATGGAGTATAGTTTTGTTTAAACGCATGGAACAAATTATCGATGTTTGGCCTCTTTGCTATGTCTCAGGACAACCCCTTTGGGTATCCCTGTGTGTGTGTGTGTGTGTGTATGTGGAGGTTTTGGAACGGCTTCATCCTTACGTGCAGTGTGCACGTTTGTAAACGCACCGTACTTTCGTCTCCCTCTTTCCGACACTCTTCTTTCTCTCCCGTACCCCCCCCCCCCCCCCCTTTCTACACCTCCCCCTCCTGGTTCTCCAGTTTTCCCCCGTCGGATATTCGGCCAACACGCGTCTAATATTCCAAGCAAATTGCAACTATATCCAACTGACTACGTTTATGTAAATTACTTTCTCCCCCCCCCCCCCCCCCCCCCCCCCCCACTTCTGCTCCTCGTAACACTTACGAACCACGTTCACCAACGAGCCTCGGCTATCTTGCGTTAGCCTGCTCGCACCTCGTCCTACTTGCCAGTGATAATCGTTGAATTTCATTGTTCCACTCGATATTTCTTTCCAGCTCCTCGTATATCTCTCTTAAATTACCGAATTGTGTTGCGAGCAAAGCAAGAGTGCTATATATACGTCTATCAACGTTTCTCACGTTTCTTTCCGAATTCTCAAACTGTTACCAACGAAGCAACATTGTTTAAAAAAATCTGAAAAATTAAAAGCACTAATTTTATTTCTACAAATCTGTACTAGCAAAGGACCTAGAGGATCTCAAAGAAACAGATTTATTTCGAAAACGTAAATACACTCGAGTGGGCCTTACAAATCTGATTGGAGAAAATCATGGAGGGGGGGGGGGGGGTGACAGGGGGCCAGAGGCAGACAGAAAACTCTTACTCCGGATACACAGGCACTGCCAGTGTCTATACAGATCGTTCGAACCACGTTCTCTACGAAAAATGTAGTGGTGGGGGTAGAGTAAGAGCTCGGAAAGCCTCTTTGTTTAGTTACCCCTATGCACAGCGTTCCTTCCTCGTCTCTTCGTCTCTCTCCTCTGCGTTCGCTACACTTAATTGAAGCACCCGTGTTACAGCCACTACTCGCTCTATCGGTGCACTCTGTGAGCACACACACACATACAATGTATATATATATATATATATATATATAGTGGTGGCTTACAGCATTTAGCAAATTTTACAACGTTCCCTGTATGTGTGTGGCAAGTAATAACCTATCCCGTTAACGA
Organism: Prorops nasuta; assembly: GCF_024137725.1. Lineage (NCBI taxonomy): Eukaryota > Metazoa > Arthropoda > Insecta > Hymenoptera > Bethylidae > Prorops > Prorops nasuta. The sequence continues at coordinate 3,051,793 of NW_027116814.1, forward strand.
ATCGATACAAACATTCTATATATATATATATATATATATTGGAGAACATTGAGGAACTCGTGCAGTCATTGACAGTTTTTAAACGAAGCACGATGTATAATTCATAGTGCGATGGTATCGATTACACGAGTGTAAATAAAACACAGAGAGGGAGGGGGGATATTGAATTTACACGATGGATTATCTAGAAAATCTCTTTGATTATCGACGCGTTGCTCGACCAGGAGCCACCGTGCTGTGTTCGAGGTAGTGTGTGTGTGGAATATAGAGGGGGGGATAAAAGGAAGAAATCGAGAGAGGAGAGAGAACCGGCGCCGAAGCCAGTCAGAGTTCATTCGTCGTACTTTGTCCGGTCGTCTAGCGTCTCAAGGACGAAGGATCCTCAGGTTTAAAGGTGTCCTACCGATGATTCCTCGAAAGGCTTTTCTGTGGTAGCCAAGAGAGAGAGAGAGAGAGAGCACTGTCTCTCTCTTTCTCTCGCACACATTCTGACCCGGCGCGGGCGTCCCGTTTACGAGCACGAATACCAACGATCCTCTTGTTTGTGTGTATATATATATACACAACACTCGCTCGCCTTTATCCGTATCTTTACGTGATTTCGAATGACCAAGTCCGAGTCAGGCCGGAGTCTGCCTGCTTGGCAATAAAGATCGACTGGCAACGCTCGAGCATCCTTTAAAATCCTGACGACGAGGGACGATCGACTGGCGAGGGTGAGAATGGAGTTAGGGGGGGGGGGGGGGAGTTGGAAGGAGCGAACGATCCGCACGGAAATTGTTCAACGATCTCTCGCATTCCTCCATCGCTTCTAATGTATCCCCCCCCCCCCCCAGCCCTACTTGATTCTGTGAAATAGGGGTGGGGGTTGCGAGAAATCTGATCTTGCGATAATAATCGAATTAAGAATTAGTGATATATATATATATGTACAGGGTTAGACGGTTAAAACGGATCAGATCTTGGATATAAAATGCTGTTTGACGTCGTAATTATAAGAGATAGCAATTTTTGCTATTAGATCTTTTTGAAAGTTAATTAAAAGACGATTTGGAAAGGTCTTATAGTAAAAATTGATATCTTTTATAGTTACGAGATTAAACAGCATTTGTATGTCTATGGTCTGTCGAGATTTTGGTCGGTAATCATCAACACTGCGATTGGTTTTGAGTGGAATTATTCGAATATATCAACATCCTCCATTTTTAATGAACACTGAATGAATTTCGAAATTTTTGTTGTTATAATCAACATTGCGATCGGTTTTTGATGAAATTATTCGGATATATCAACTTCCTCCATTTCGAACGAACACTGGATGAATTTCGAAATTTTGGTTATTATAATCAACACTGCGGTCGATTCTGAATGAAATTATTCGGTTATATCAACACCCTCCATTTCGAATGAACACTGGATGAATTTCGACATTTTTACATCTCGTCGATTTAAGCAGCGCGCTGCGAGCAATATTATAAATCATCGCGGCTGGTAGGGTAGCTGGAAAAAAGGAGAGAAACACGAGAGGGAGAGGGGAGGGGGAAAAAAAATACTTAGAGCGGTCATAAATCTAAATGTACTTTTATGCGCTCGTCCATGTCGAAGTACCGTGGAAATTCTCTTCAGCGAGGAGCAACATTTCTCTTCTCCGGGACGAGGCGACGATGCGCGTGAAACTCAAAATACAGCGGAAAAAACCTTCCGTCTCTCTCGTGGACATCCCAGAAAAAACTTGCTACTTTGCGGACGATTCAGACGACTTCCTCTTTAGGGAATTTTTTTCTAAATACAAACATAAATATATGTATATAGAAATTTATGAGTTATTTGGGAAAATTGAGTTTGGGTTCGGTAATTTTGCAGTATTTTGTGGATGAGACGAGTGTTTGAGGAATTTTTAGAAGGTTTGGGTGTCCAAGGGTAAGTAGGGGAGAGAGAGAGAGAGAGAGAATTAGTGCTCAGAGCAGAATTATTTGGTCGCGATAAGGTCCTTTCTGTGGTGGGAACGATTAAGAAAATTTCTTCCTAAATACAAACAAATTTATATCTATATATACAAATTTATGAGTTATTTGGGAAAATTGAATTTGGGTTCGATAATTTTGCAGTATTTTGTGGATGAGACGAGTGTTTGAGGAATTTTTAGAAGGTTTTGGTGTTCAAGGGGGGAGTAGGAGAGAGAGAGAGAGTAGAAAATTGGTGCTCAGAGCAGAATGATTTGGTCGCGATAGGGTCCTTGCTGTGTTTTGAACGCGATTAAGGGAACTTCTTCCTAAATACAAACATAAACACATTTACATCTATATATACAAATTTATGAGTTATTTAATAAAATCACATTTGTGCACAAAAATTTCGCAGTCTTTCTGGATGAGTCCAGTGTTTGAGGAATGATGAGATGGTTTGGGAGTTCAAGGTAGTGGTAGTAGTAGTAGTAGTAAAGGGAGAAAGAAAAAAAGAAAGAGAGAGTAGAAAATTGGTGCTCAGACCAGAATGATCTGGTCGCTAAGATCCTTGCTGTGGATGGAACGATTAAGGAAACATCTTCCTAAATACAAACATAAACACATTTACATCTACATATACAAATTTATGAGTTATTTAATAAAATCACATTTGTGCACAAAAATTTCGCAGTGTGTGAGGAATGATGAGGTGGTTTGGGAGTTCAAGGTAATAGTAGTAGTATAGAGAGAGAGAGAGAGAGAGAGAGAGAGAGTAGAAAATTGGTGCTCAGAGCAGAATGATTTGGTCGCGATAGGGTCCTTGCTGTGGATGGAACGAAAAGTAGAAGAAGCAGTATAGGGGGGGGGGGGGGGTTGAATGGGGTGAGAGATGGATAGATATACATATATAGTTGGAGAGAGATGGAGGAGTTGGTAGTGCAGAGGAGAAGCTCAGAGGTTAAAGGGGCTATGACTCGGATGCCGTGAAAGAAGCTGCAAAACTGGCGAGAGGGGGTGGAAGGAAGAGAGGGAGGAGGAGGGGGGGGGGGGGGGAGTGAGCGAGCGGAGTGCAGGGACAGCGATCGAGGGAGAGAGGTGAGAGAGCTCGCGTGCGAGAGAGAGGGAGAGGGAGCATTGGCCAGAGTGTGTGTGTGTGGGAGAGAGAGAGAAGGCCAACGATGGTAGGAGTGAAACTGCAGGAAGAGTCGAGAATCGAGCCGGTGGTTGCGTTCCGATATTCACTGCTGGCTCACTTTGGCGGCCATTTACTGGAAACCCTCTTTCCTGCTCCACGATTAATGTGTATATATATATATATGTGTGTGTGTAGTCTTTATTCTTCCCCCTAAAAATATTCAATTTTTCTCTCTCGCGCTTGGACTACGACGACGTCATCGACCGTATCACTCCGTGCTTGGATATTCTCGTTGTTCTTTGGCCATTCTGTATCAACATTGCTCGGTGATGGGCTTAAGATTGCGAATCACGTGCTTTGGCGAGACTTGGAAATTTCTCGAATTTTTATTTATGTGTAGAATCGACTATTTCGTGTTGGGGATCGTTTACTGGAAATATTTTTCTAGCTCTTTGATATATATATTTTTATGTATAGTCTTTTTCCGTCATCCCAAAACACTCAATTTCTCTTTCGCACTTGGACAACAACGACGTCATCGACCATATCTCCCCACGCTTGCTTATTTATTCCTCTTTAGCCACTCTGTGTCAACATTGCTCAGTGACGAGCTTAAGACTATGAATCACGTGCTTTGTCGATTCCAAAAAATCTCTCAAAATTTCATTTACCTGTAGAATCGACTTCTTGTGTTTGCGTTAAGTTTTGGACGAATGTCCACACTTTTTTGCTCGACCTCGAGCCTCTCTCTCTCTAGATCTTTTCTGGGCGCACCAATGACGCGCAGATACAGAGCGCGTATAAAAATAGATTTCCTCGATAAGAGAGGAGACAAGGAAGATACGTCATGGGTGTTCTATATATATGTGTGTGTGTGTGTGTGTGAGTTGCGCAATTTCGTGTTTATAAACGATTGTTTGGTAGATGTATCGTAGGCTGGCCTCTTTTTCACGAGGTACGAGGCTGTCGATGGATTATACACAGATTTCGGGGTGGATGAAGCGCGACAAAGCGTTCTGGGCGATGTTGGATGAGCCGAGGAGTGGTGAGAAGTGTGGTTGAGACCGAGTGGGTCTGGGAGAACCGCTGGAAAGAGCGTTGATTGTATTAAAATGTTGTAGGAGTGAGAGGGATGATGATGAAGAGGGAGGGGGGGGGGGGTGTTGAACCGACAAAGACAGCGGAGAAACCGAGCGAGCTGACCGAGAACGCGATGGGAAATGAGAATGAAGGACAACAAAGACTGCCGGATGGGCATGGAAAAAATGAGAACGTTCTGTCATGAGCCAAAAGTGATTTTTAGTCATAAACAAAAAAAAAGTATAATTTTATTATCGATGACCTATTAACGTCTATGGAAAATTTTCTTCCACCCCCCCCCCCTTCCCCCTTCTCGTTTTATAAAAATTATAATACTTGAAATAAATAGATTAGCACCCCTCTTCCCCCCCCCCCCCCCCCCACGCATGAATATAAATGAAAAACAACAAAAATTAAAGGATGAGCATGAAAATAATAAAAAAACTTTCTATCACGATCCAAACGTTATTTTTATTCCTAAGCCAAAATATTCTACAATATTATTATTAATGGTTTATCGCTGGTTATGGAAAATTTGCTTCGATCCCTCCCCTCCCCCCTTTATTTTACAAAATTTATAATTCTCAAAATAAATATATCCTCCAGCACCATCCACGCACCTATTACAACGAAGAACACCGAAAAAGGACGAGCAACTGGATTTTTGCAAAAACCCTACGACGCTCGACTACAGTTGGTAGGGCGGAGCGGGGGGGGGGGGGGGGGGGGGTGGCCCATTCAGCTGTTTATCGACTACTGGAAAATGGCAACGGTATTAAAGCTGGTGTTTTATGCCGCGTAAAATACTTTACACCGATAGAGAAAGAGCAGGTGAGGCCGAACAGTAAAGGGCCTTGTGTGGTGGTCCGTTAATGTGGTGTACCCTCTCTCCATATTAAACACACACATATACATATATACACATAATTAATAAATTAATCGAAATAGAAAACTGAGCAAATAAAATAATCTGGTCTCTGGCCAGTAAAGATCGATTCAATAACGATCGATAGCTCTACGTATTGGTAATAATTTCTATCGTGCATTACAAGCAAAGTATACTATATATATATATATATATATATAGTGATACAGTTAAGACTCCCCAGGGCTAAAACGCAATAAAAATTCATTTATCCGCGTAAAACTCCATGGAATATCAATTTGTTGCATAAAACCATCTCGAATGCAAATATATATATATATATATAGAAAGAGTGGAAAAGGTCCTGTGCAAAAAACTGACGTCATATATATAGTTAACGAGATATTTTCTTACGTCTGTACCTTAAGGCGTGTTAACTAGCTCACCCTCTATTACAATATATATATATATATATTAGAGAGGTTTTTAAACGAACGGTTGATGAAACGTGAAATATCCGAGGGATCAGGAACCGGACGAAGGAAGAGGAGAAAGAAAAGAAAAGAACGAATCGACTGCTGCACTGTGTAGTGTGTGACACGGCGTGCCTCGTTTTGTCGTGGTATGCTGCGAGTCGTAGGTACGTGCAGCTTTTACGTGAAACCGTGAAGTGTTTCCACATGCGCGCTTGTTGAAATGTGGGGGGGGGGGGGGGGCTGGAGAAAGAACGTGGCAGATTGTGCGAGAGAGAGAGAGAGAAAGTAGGGGGGGGGGTATACAGCAGAGCAGAGCAACTAATATGGTACGAGGCATGGCAAAGTGTACACTGTACGGCCAGGGACAGAACGCCCGGCACAGGATACGAGGGGGCAGGGGGGAACCGGCAGGTAAGAAAGAAGCGACCAGCTGTTTCCTTGCGTGTGACGTCACACAGGTGTCATGGGAGCTGGGACAGGTTGACAATGCTGTGATCCTGTTTTTAGGTTTGGTATTAGGTTTTTTAGGTCGATACGAAGAGTTTGGGAATTCTGTAGTGTTTTTAGCCAAATTTTGGTTTTTTTGTTTTTAATTGGGAGATCTTTTTTTGTTTGGATTTATTTTTTAGGATTCTTGTAGGAATATTGGTGAGGAATGTTTTGGTTGTAAGTTTTTGGAATTTATTTTTGGTTGGTAAATTGAGGTTCTAGGTTCAGGGTTTTTGAGGAAAGTGTGTAGAAAGTAGTGTATATGGTTGTTGTTATGTAATTGTTTGTGGTTGCTGTAGGAGACGTGTTGAGAGTGTTCTGATTCTGTTTTAAGTTTGGTGGCGTATTTTTTTAAATCTGTGTCACAGTTTTTGAATTCTTCAGTATTTTGAATCAACTCTTTGTTTTTTTCATAATGTGTAATAAGGTCATGTTTTTTTCTCTGGGTTTACTTTTTTATAGTAGAATTTTAATTATTGTAGAATTGATGAAGAACTTATTCTTCTTTGTTATTTTTTGAGACAAATTCTCATTCGATAAAACCAAGTAGCCAAGTTCAGAATTTTTGACGAAAGTGCCTAGAAAGTAGTATATATAGTTACTTTTACGTAATTATTTCTGGCTACAGCAACAGACAGGGGAGCAGGGAACAGGCTGAGATAATACTCAGATCCTTTTTTAAGTTTTACTATCATTTTTTTTTAAAGTTGACATCAAAGCTTATAAATTCTTCACTATCTTAAATCAACTCTTTACTTTTGCTCTATAATCAATAATAAGATCCTATTTTTTTCTCTAGATTTATTCTTTTTATAATACAATTTTATAATAGTCTTATAATTAATAAAAAGCACTGTTTTTCTTTGTAATTTTTTGAAACAAATTCTCATTCGATAAAACCCAAGTCTCCAAGTTCAACATTTTTAACGAAAGTATCTAGAAAGTAGCATATATAGTTACTCTTACATAATTATTTCTGACTGGATGAAGACACTGAAAGACTGAGAAAACCGTTGGTGTCCCGACCCTCTTCTCTATTTTCGTAAAGGTCTCAATTTTTTGTCAGTATTTCTAATGCCTGAACCAATAGAGTTTTGGTCAAACACACACACACACACACACACACACATGGAGTTATTTGAATTGCCTAGCATATATACGTGGGTGGCACGCGGGGCCAGCTCCGATCGTTCCATTTGATTTATTTACCCATGAAAAGATAGCAGTTATTTAACTCGAGCAATTAATGCGATCCAGGCTGGCGAGCGAAGAATGTTGACTCTACATTTTACAAGGAGAGCCATGAAACTAATTCATTCATTACGTCGAGGAGCCAACCATTAGTCGGTTCGCCTTTAATCGATACCGAGACTCCTCGAATTATCCAATAAAGAAAAAGAGATGGAAAAAGTTTTGCTTGGGAAGAAACCTCGAGGAGCTTTCCTCGCGAAATTAAGAGAGAGAATAATGAGAGGATCAACGCTGAAGAGTGGTCGGAATCATTTTTTATCCGGAAAATTTCCGAAGGTTCGAATGTGGCTCAAGGTTGGGACGAGAACGAGTGTCAAATCCATGGGAGGATAATTTTGAAAGCGAGGAATGTATTCTAGTTCGCCGAGGTCTGGGAGAAAAATGTTGGCTGGAATTTCGTCGTGGTACGAGAAGAAAGAGGGAAGTATGTAGTGTGTGTGTGTGTATATGTGTGTATCAGGCTCGGGAACGTGTAAGCTTAAGGCGATGTCGTATCTATCGAGAAGAAACGTGGCTATCAATTTTTGGAGGTCCGATTACTCAACGACCTGAAGCAGACATTTTTTTCGTCGCGTGATCGAGAAGAGGAAAATCGTGACGAGGGGTCTTCGTTAAGGGAGTCCTCGAGCTGTGTTTGTGTATCGATCATACGCACTGGAGAGATTGTGGGTCAGATTGAACGAAAGTGGTCTGGGAATATGGTGTTGGAACGTCCGAGAGATTCCCATCGTTCCCGTTATCTTACCCGTGGTCCTTTATGATACTGCTGATGAGTAAATTGGGAAATAAGTGAATTGAATTCGGTGAGGGATCCGCGATGATTTTAAAATATTTCATTATCACCGGCGTGGCACCACGCTGGGATAATATTTGGGATAGGGAATGGTTGAAATTGTTTTTAAAAGTGATGAATGGAGAGATTTAGATACAGAGTGTAGCCAGACAATTTTTTTACAGGTGTATTTATGTTAAACGTGTGGATTTGATACCGTTGAATAGCTTTGGCCTTAAGGGGATCGTTGTGCGAATTAGAGAAAAGGGGAGGGGGTAAGTGTTTTTATCGATTGTAACGAAGGTTGTAGGTCGAATGAAATGAAAGTGATCTAGAAAGATGTTGTTGGAACGTCCTAGACATTCCTGTCGTTCCCATTGTCCTATTAAGTTCATTATGAGATTGTGTTGGCACAAAAATTAATAAAATATAATATAAAAACAATTCCACTAAATATCTACAATATTTATAAAATATTTAACAAAAATCAACGTACGATATATATAAAAATAATATCGAGAATAGTAGAAATTATCTTTAAAAAACACGAATAATGAAATTTAAGAGGATCGTTGTGCTAATGAGAGAAACGAGGAGGGGGTAAGTGTATGTTTATCGATTATAACGAAGGTCATAAGTCAAATAAAATGAAAGTGATCTAGAAAGATGTTGTCGAAACGTCCTAGACATTCCTATCGTTCCCATTATCCTATTAAGTCCATTATGAAATTATTAGCACAAAAATAAAAAAAAACAAAACAATTCCACCGAATATCCACAATATTCACAAAATATTTAACAAGAATCCACGTACGGTACACAAAAACAATATCGACGATAATAGAAATTATCTTTACAAAAACCACAAATAAAAAAATTTAAGAGGATCGTTAACCGAATGGTAGAAATGGAGTGGGGGGTAGGTGAGTGTGCGTCGATTATATCGACGACGAGAAGGTTGTAGGTCAGATTAGACGTAGTATGAGTAACTCTTAATCCTCGAAAGGGAGAAGAGGCTTCGCTAGGGCAATATTGGGGGTAGTAGGGGGGGGGGGGGTTGAAGATAGAGACGCGCATGCGTGAAAAGGGACGCGCGTGCCGCGCGCAAGCTAGCGGCACAACCTATATATTCCAACACTGCGAAAGAGACTGGAGAATCGACCGAAGCATACCACGCCACGCCACGTTATCCAACGTCTCCCATCCCATCCCATTGGCAAGCCCGAGGCTGTCGGCTTTTGGATCCTTTTGGAGAGCATTCCGAATATCGAGCACCGACTCCTCGTCGCCCTCGCATTACTCGTCCCTATCCCTAGCTTCCTCCCTTCCACCCTTCATTTATCTTCCCTTTTCTCTTCTTCCTTTCTTCATTTATTTCTCTCTCTATATATATGTTACACATTACGTATATTCTTCAGCCCCCACGTCACTCTCTCGTTCCTCGTATCTTCGTTTCCTTCATTCACCTCTTTTCCATCTTTCTCTTCATTTATTTCTATATATATGCTTCTCAACCCCCTTAAGGATTTCTTCATTTGTTTCTTTTATATATATATATGTTACATGCCACGTATATTCTTCAGCCCCCACGTCACTCTCTCGTTCCTCGTATCTTCGCTTCCTTCATTTATCTTTTTTCCCTCATTTTCTTCATTTATTTCTATATCTTTATATGCTTCTCAACCCCCTTAAGGATCACCCAAAGAAGCAAAATTCCACCATTTCCAACCTCTTCCTTCACCTCTCAATGAATCCAGCTTGGCCAAAAATATCGAAACCGTACATCATAAAACTCTTATCGCGTAATTAATTCATGCCATAAAAACGTGGATTATTCGTGGCTGTGACGTTAAATAACACAGCGGACACGGTCTAGCGTTATTCGAAGGCGCGTTGGTCGCGCGAAGCTTCGACAAAATTTCGTGACACGTATTATTAAAAAGTTTTGTCTGTGGAGCGTGCAAACAAACATGCGCACTGATACACGTATGGAACTGTGTGTGTGTGTTACGATGATCTGGCGTTGACGCTATCCTCTGGTCCACCCCCCACCCTCCCTCATACCCCCAACGAACCACTCGTGGCTCGAGGATTGTTCAACCTGATTGTTCGGTTTTTCATTTATTTTTCAGCACACCAGTTACAATGACTCGTTACCAGCCGTACGCTTTTGATTATTTAAACCGATTACACTCTCCTGCGCGTGCTTTTTTCGCGTAAAAGTTATTTAACGATCCGACTAATCGCTTTTATCTCGATCCGGAGGAAAATATTCGTTTAGCCACGTAGAAGGATCAACAGACTTTGAGCAGACAAATTTTGTGTTCAGAGGGACTGATTCTTTCGAGAGACGTGGAAGGATCATTCTTGGGACTCTACAGGATATTAATGTTGTTTTTTCGTTGATTTAACCAATGATATTCGTTTTGCCACATAGAAGGATCAAGAGACTTTGAGCAGACAAATTTTGTGTTCAGAGGGACTGATTCTTTCGAGAGACGTGGAAGGATCATTCTTGGGACCCTGCAGGATATTAATGTTGTTTTTTCGTTGATTTAACCAATGATATTCGTTTTGCCACGTAGAAGGATCAATAAATTTTGAGCAAAAGAATTTCTGGCCAAGAGAGATGGACTCTTTCGAGGGATGTATATAGAAGGATCATTCTTGGGACCTTTACGACACAATTATTATTTCCCATAGATTCAACCAATATTCTCTCCTATTATACAATCACATAGAAATAACAGTGAGAGATAGCTTATCCCACAATTAACAATGCGACTAATCACTTTTATTTCAATCTTGAAAAAAATATTCAGCCACTTAAAAGGATCAACAAACTTTAAGCAAACAAAATTCTGTCCAATAGAAACAATCCCTCTTAAAAGACGCAGAGAAGGATCATTCTTAATCCCTCGCACGACAAAATTATAATTCCCCATAGATTTAACCATTGCTCTCTCCTAATGTACAACCAGATAGAAATACCAGTGTGAGGTAGCTTACGCATAATTAATAATGCAACTAATCACTTTTATTTTAATTTTGAGAAAAATATTCTCCCACTTAAAAAGCTCAACAAACTTTAAACAAACAAAATTCTGTCCAATAGAAACACAGAAGGATCATTCTTAGTCCCTCGCACGACAAAATTATAATTCTCCATAGATTTAACCAATGCTCTCTCCTAATGTACAACCACACAGAAACACCAGTGAGAGGTAGCTTATCGCATAATTAACGATGCGTTTATGACGAATCTGCTGTCAGAGGTTAGTTGGCATAGCCAGATTTTCCATTGGCAAACAGATAAGAATAGCGAAGCCAGATTCGATTCTCTCTCGAGCCAGTACAAAGTATATTTTAAGTGTGCTAAACACACGCACACACACACGCACTAACTTCTATTTAGCCTTGTTTCCACCTTATCGACTCGCTTCATTGAATTTGGTTATACGTTATTAGTTTTCCAAGAAGGTCACGATAATCGTGAACCTTATCTTATCGAGAGTTGAATGCTCCTATCATCGGATTGTGCAAGGTTCCCCTTCTACTCCTCGCTGCCTCTTTTATCAACCATTTTTGCTATTCGAAAAAATGGGAAATTCTTGCTCCATCGTCTTTCGATCATTTTTTTCGTTTGCAATTTTTCATTACCTGATCAACAATATTACACGAAGAGTGGAGGAATCGAGGTTTGATTATAGTCGTCCACATTATTGCTTCGATTCATTTTCTTTGTTGTAATTTTGCTGAAGAGTCGAAAGATTTATCCAAAAGCTACTAAAACGCTTTAAAAATTCATAAAATTGAATTAAAAATGGGAAAATGTTGCTTCATTGTCTTTGGATCATTTTTTTTTGCAATCCTTCAGTACCTGATCAACAGTATCACACACAAATTGCAGAAATTGAATCTTATAATCATCCACATTTGTAACGCTCCGATTGATTTTCTTTGTTGTAATTTTGCTGAAGAGTCGATAAGTTTATTCAACAGCTGCTAAAACGCTTTAATCGAGCCTGATAAATCCGTAAAATTGAATGATTCCTTTCCCATTGGGATCTACACCAATGTGCTGTAATATATGTGAACGAGAGTTACGTAATGGGGGAAGAAAGAATCCGTCTGCTTTTCAATTATTATCAGCTGACTCTTCTATAACGGCTGCTTTAACAAAACAGATTGGCTTTTTTATTTCTCGAGATAAGGACGGTTTACAGCAATCGTACGACGAATGGATACAAGGTGGAGTTTGGTATATTAATAAACCGAGGTCCAGAATTTTACTATATTTTTAGTCGTTGTAAATTATATTTATAATAATACGTAACTTTGCTGATAAGAGATAAGCTTTGGAGCTCTTCTGTTTATCAGATGGATCACTCTGTTTTCGTTTAAGTTTATTAATTTATAAGTCATAGTTATAAATATGATTTTTGTGTAATGTTTATTAAAAAGCTATCTAACGGTCATAGTTCACTCAGAATGGATTTTAATAGACAAAATCAGAATAGTTGATCAGAGTAACTTAATGTGTTTGTAGAATTTCAATTTTTTTCAATTTTTTAGGATTGATTGGAAGGAATCTGTACTTGGAGCATTTTCACTTTTTTTTTGGTTTGTGTGTAAATAAGAAAAAAATAGAAAGAAAAAGAAATACTAAGTTAGAGTAGCTTGTTCTATTTATAGAATTTCAAATTTTTTCAATTTTGCAATTTCTTTCTTTTAAATCTCTGTACTTGAAGCTTTTTCACTTTTTTATTTACATTTAATAAAAAAATAGGAAGAAAAAGAGAGGTTAGATTAGAATATTTTATTGTATTCCTAAAATTTCAAAGTTTTACAATTATTGACTCTTTTCAAAAAACCTTTATATACTCAAAATATTTAACTTTTTTTCACATTTAACGTACAAACTCCAAAAAAAAAATACTAAATTAATTCTAGTCGTTTGATAAAAAAATTCTAAAATGCAGAAAAAGCATCGAGGGTTGAGCAGGAACGAATGTTTACGCCAAGATTTATGTTTTTTATTATCGCGCGTGTTCCGGTAGAACGAATGTTATTACTCGAAGCTCGCTGATCTTGGAAAAATCGTTAAGATTCGTCGTCGATTGGCTCGGAGGTGATTTTTCTTCGGCTTCGAGGTCTGTGTCCATATAGCATAGTTTACCGTACTTGGGCTCGAATTCTTTCAGCTGAGGCAAGTAGGCTCGTGTATGACTAAGAAGAGAGAGAGAGAGAGAGAGAGAGAGAGAGAGACAACACGAGCAAGGGAACTAAAGAGCGAGAGAGATGGAAAATATCTTTACGTTACGTTTGACCGTGGGGCTCGCCACTGCACTTTCCTTCTCGAGTCTTGCAAGATTATTTTATGCTTTGGAGGAAAAACCATTTTTGTCAATGATAAACTGATCACTCGTGGCCTTGAAAACTCTTCTTCGTTAATAAAATATTTCTTAATCGTTGATCTCCCGCATTCTTTCCACTGGATTATCTTATCTCGTTGTTGGAATCGAAGAGTGTCTTCGATTTGATTTATTAAAATTGCAACTTAATTTTGTTGAGTACTAAGAAAATTGATATATATATATATATTATTTTAAAAATTGAATTTGGTTGAATTTTTTTATATTTATGCAATTTTGTTTACTAGAAATTTAATACAAATTTACTGATAAGGATTGTTTATCGTGGAATGGCTGTAAAATTAATTTGTTGAAATTTTGTGGAATAAATTGATGCACAAAGTGGCTTTTTCATTTTAATGTTTTTTTTGTGATTACACGTGTTAAAAATTATGTTGCTGAGCATGGGCATTGGAGAAACTTGAAATTGAAATGTCGCTGAAGTAAATATTTGTATACGAAGAGCTATGAAGGATCTCGGTCACGGTTGTGAGTTACCCGAGGTGGGTTCACGCGTTATAAGGATTACTCATCAGCTGGTGCATTGTTTTCATTGTCTTGAGACCTAGTGAGGCCACCGAGAGACCATCGAGTGACGTTCGCTGAAAAGCAAATTATGACGAATCGGAGGAAGTGGGTAGAAGAGAGAGAGAAAGGGACAAAGATATATATATATATATATATATATATATACAGTTAGAAAGGGAATTGATATAGCTGCTATCAGTTGAGAAACAAGCAACTTACTAATTGTAGTGACGACCATATTGAGTGACGCAGAAAAACTCAACTATGACGAGGTAGGCAGACACACACAAGGATATAGGAAAACTAATAAGAGATATGAGATATACGATAAAAAATAGTTATTAGAAGAAAACAAACTTGCAATTTACGAACATTGGAAACTCTTTTAAGAAGTTAATAATTTTCTGTTTAAAAACAGGAGTTGTAAAGAATTAATGGAAACAAGGAGAGGTGGAAAAAGGGAAAGGATTGAGTTTTTTTTATTTGAAAGAAGGAGGAACTTACTACATTAAGTGTATAGGAATTAGAAAAGTGAGTAAAAACGAGTTAAAATAAGGAAAGGGTTGAATTTCTATCATTTTGAAAAAGAAGGAACTAATCGCATCAAGTACAAGAAATTTCTACCAAAAACCAGAAATGATAAATTACGAATAAAAACAAAAAGACGTTAAAAAAGGGAAAGGGTCGAATTTCTATCATTTTTACATTAAGTGTGTACAGGAATTACAAAAAATGAATAAAGACAAGAAGTTAAAAAGAGGAAAGGGTTGAATTTCTATTATTTTGAAGAAGAAGGAACTTATTATATCAAGTTAACGGGAATGATAAAAAATGAATAAAAATAAATAGACGTTAGAAAAGGGAAAGGGTCGAATTTCTATCATTTTAAAGAAGCAGGAACTTATTACATCAAGTGTGCAGGAACCCTTCTGCGACACCATCTGCTTTTCTGCCAATTTTCTGCTCGATTTTAGTCAACAAAGAAACACGCGTATAACCATACGTTTCTTCGAATATATATTTCCCAGGATTCTCCAGCCACACAGGAGTACACACACACACACATATATATCCAAACGTAGGAACCGTTGGTCGATTCTCCTTCGATTTTCATCATCGTCGAGTCTCTTCATCTTCCATTATGCTGCAAACTTTTCAATGGGTCGCCTTGCTACAATTTAGTCGTCTGTGTTTTTCTACAGTCTCGATGCAGGTGCTCGCCTTCTCGGTATTCGATAGTGTAGCACACACATACATGTACATATAAACATATATAAGAGAGGATCCTTTGCACGAATACCACATGGAGATTGGCAAAAAACGGACAGAGTCCTGCAGGACGAAATCATCGCAATAATCGTGTTGTTGATTCGTGTCAGGTGGCCATGCTGCTACCAACGCTCCACCACGCTTATTTGGACAGCTGCTCCTCGCGGATTCCCTCCTTTTTTCACCTACATACTTACAAACGAGCTATTTTTTTTTTCGATGAAACTCTCCTATCTCGAAGAATCGAGTCTTTCAAGGACGAACAATTCCGTTGTGAGAATTACATGTTTTTAGTGCTCGTTGCAGGGTGCACTCGTTGGAACTTGACTGGATCTAATGTTTCCAGCTGAAGCGAACGTTTGCAGCTTTGAAAAAGTTTTTTCATTAACGGACCGATATAGCATACGTGCGTTTTCATCAAACTTTTCGTTCAGTTTGAAGGTTTTTGTCGAGTTGTAAATTGGGACTAAGGTGGTTCGTGTTGATGGGGAGGTGGAGTAGAAGGTTTGGGAGGGGGTTTGTTGATTGAATTGTTTGGTGAATCGTTGTTGAGGGACATCTTGGATGTTCTAAAAGTTGACGTTTACGGTGAAGGTCAGAGTTGATTGTGTGTATGTGTGTGTGTAAACATCTATAGCTGTTCCTCTATTTTTTCTTGACTCCTCTCTATATATACTTTATTTTTTTATTAACGGACCGATATAGCATACGTGCTTTTTCATCAAACTTTTCGTTCAGTTTGAAGGTTTTTGTCGAGTTGTAAATTGGGACTAAGGTGGTTCGTGTTGATGGGGAGGTGGAGTAGAAGGTTTGGGAGGGGGTTTGTTGATTGAATTGTTTGGTGAATCGTTGTTGAGGTTGAAGGACATCTTGGATGTTCTGGAAGTTGACGTTTATGGAGAAGGTCAGGGTAAATTGTGTGTAAAACTTTATTTCTTTATTAACAGATCATTTTTATCCAGTTCGAAAATTTTTGTCGAGCTGTAAATCGAGACTAAGGTGGTTTGTGTTGATGGGAAGGTGGAATCGAAGGTTTGGGAGGGGGTTTGTTGATTGAATTGTTTGGTAAATCGTTGTTGAGGTTGAGGGACATCTTGGATGTTCTGAAAGTTGACGTTTATGGAGAAAGTGAGAGTAGATTGTGTGTAAACACCTACAGTAGTTCCTCCATTTTTTCATTGCACTTCTCTATATTCTATTTTTTCATTAACAGATTAATATAGTGTATACATGCGTTTTCACCAAACTTTTCATCCAGTTCGAAGAATTTGGTAAACCTGTCAATCGAGAATGAACTTGGGGGACATCCTGGAAGTATTCTTGATGTTCTCAAAGTTAACGTTTATGGAGAAGGTCAAAGTAGATTGTATGTAAAAACCTATATATATATATATATATATATATATATAGTTCCTCCTCTCTATTTTGTCTTCACTCTTCTCTATATTCTATTTCTTCATTAACAAATTAATATAGTGTATAGATGCATTTTTATCAAACTTTTCATCCAGTCGAAGATTTTTGTCGAGCTGTAAATCGAGACTGAGGTGGCTCGTGCTGATGGGAAGGAGGTTAGTCGAAGAAACCGTTTGACAAATCGTTGTTGAGCTTCGGGGACATCCTGGATGTTCTGGAAGTTAACGTTTATGGATAAGGTCAGAGTAGATTCTGTGTAAACACCTATAGTTGCTCTTCTATTTTTTCTTCGTTGCTTCCTATATTCTATCTTAGTGTTCTCAAATGACTATGACTACTTTCCAAATTACACTACAAGCATAAAAAATGTACAATTTTATCATAAAAAATTTAAACATTTTACAAATGAATATTCATGATTCCAAATGAACTCTTCAGCAGCTGACGAAACGTACAATTAACACAATTTCATAACAACAATTTGATTTATTTTCCAAAAAAATGCTCGATAAAAACCATACTTAACTCTAGGCTCTTCCTCCTCTTCCCTTTTTCTTTATTCGAAAATATACCCAGTGTAGTAAGAAAGAAAAATTGTTCTATTATCCGAGAAAATTCCACTACATCCACTTTAACATCCACCTTTTCTCCGTTCACTCTAATATTGATCTGAATCCGTGAGACGGCCGGGCTACTCGTCGTGCCATTATTTCGGTCACGCCACGCAACTCTAATTCATTATCGTTCGTAATCAAGAAAAGTAGCAATTAATAATTGCAACAATTTCTCCATTACATGATTATGATATTTTTGCACGAGCTTTGTCGAGACCAGGTTACAAAGGTTTCTTTCTCACGTGTTTATTAATAAGTTTTTTGGTCGGTGTCCCAAGAGTTGGAAAATTTGTATAAAGTAATAAATAATGGTAATTTTTGTAAAAATTTTTGGGAACCATCGAGACAAAAGTACAACGCGATTAGAAAGGATTCGATACGTCGAATGGTGTTCGAAGAAACGTGAATTCGAGGGTGACCGAAGCTGTTTAAAAATAACCATGCTGCCACTGAAAATAAATAGTACGAGTGGCACTCGTCGACGCAAGATTACCCTTTGTAACCAAGTGTCTCAAAAGTTCTAACGCTTCTTCTTTCTGCCATCTTCCATTGATCGCGTGTCTTTTATTATGATTTTTCAAAGCAGCTATTAAATACTTCTAATTAACTAATAATTCAGTGAGTAGCCATTTATAAATTGTGAAATCAAATTTTCAGATTTTATGCTAATTTTTATTAATCGCGTGTCTCTTATAATGATTTTTCGAAGCAACTATCAAATACTTCTAATTAACTATTAATTTAGCGAACAACTATTTTTAAATTGTAAAATCTAATTTTGAGATTTTCTGCCATTTTTGATTAATTTTATATCTTTTATTCCGACTTGGCAAAGAAGTAATTAAATACTGTTGGTTAATTGATCATTTACGGAACAGTCATTTGCAAATTATAAAATAAAATTTTAAGATTTCCTGCCATTTTGTATTGATCCTATATCTCTTATTCCAATTTGGCAAAGCAATAATTAAATACTGCTGATTAACTAATAATTTAGTCAACAGCCATATGCAAATAATAAAATAAAATTTAAAAAGCAATTTTTATCAGTCTAACATTTTTTAAATATACTTTTCACAATGGTTCAAAAATTGATCATAAATGGTAATAATAAATAGATATTACAAAAACTTTCTTTGATATAATATAAATTTCGAACTAAATTGTTGGTAGAATTACAATTATTTCTTTATTTTTCAATGTTGTATTTTCTAATATTTCAAATACATCGCAATATTGTATATAGTATAAGCTCTGGCAATGTTTTTTTTCCTGGGAAATATCGAACAGCACGCAATTTTTATCACAATATAATATTTTTTAAATATATCTTTTAAAATAACTGCAAATAATCATGAATAACAATGATATGCAAATATTACAAAAACTCTTTTTAATATAATATAGGGGAGACCGGGGACAATTGTAACAAAAAGTGAATCTCATTTTTTTCCAAAGATCCCAGTAGTGTTAAAAATCTCAAAAAAATTGTAATACTTACTACGTATGTCTAGAATGCAAATATATATTTTTATTGAAGTGATATTTTAATTAATCCATGCGCAAACAATGAATATAGTACCACGTGCAATTTGTTACAATCGACACCACACAGGGGTCAATTGTAACACACCGATTTTCAATTGTAAAATGTGCGTAATTCCCATAGTGCATGGATAAAAAAGTAGTTGAAGATACTTCAATAAACTGAGTATGTTATCTAAAGGTTAACATGCACGATACAATGAAATTTACTTGTAAAAAATCAAAATAACCACTATTGACTGTTTTATAAAAATAAAATTTTTTTTATGAAAATTATTTTTATTTCTTGTAACATTTGAACATTTACTTGATCGGAACGATGTTTATTGCAATATGTAATGAGTTATTGAAGACGCGATAGAAACATCTATGATTTTCCTATTCAATTAGCATGGTACAATCGACATCGGTTTACTTGTTACAATTGACCCCACACGCTCCAAATTACTACATAGTAAAATTTAGCCAAGATAATTTCATATTTAAAAATCGTTCGACGTTGAAACATTTACTCAAAGAAATGACGATTTCAGTCATGTATTGAATTTTAATATTTACATAATAGTATTTCAGCAATTCAGAGTTAAAGAGCAAGTGAAATAATTACACAAGAGTGCCTAAAACTGATTTTCTCATTTCCACGAACAGTAGCTTAGCATTGGCGGTCCTAAACTATTTCAACTACAGCGTCTTGTAGTTTTCAAGAAAGGTACTGAACGATTTTAAATTTCATTAATGGACGGAGCCACAAATTTGAATGTTACAATTGTTCCCGGTCTCCCCTACATTTGAAAATAAATTTTTCATAAAATTACACTCGTTTATTTGTTTTTTAATTCTATATTTTCTAATACCTCGCAATATTATATATATATAGCATAAGCTCTGGCAAAGTTTCTTTTCCAGGGAAATATGTACTGTTTAATCGAACAGCAGGGCAATTGTGTACACAGAACGGTTTACCCAACGAATTTTACTATTTTACGGAGAGGAATACGTAATTGAACATTAGCTTAACCGGCAAGAGTGTAGCGCAGCACGCTCGATCAGAGCGTAATTCGAACGGATTGCGTAAGCAGCCTTCTAATGATAGAACAGTGGATAGATGGAATCTATCATTTTGTTAGAAACAATTGATCGTCGGATGGGCCAACGCTGCCATTATGCTTTTGTAACAACAACGCGTCCAAGATTGACTTTCACTTCTTTTGCCTCGGCAACAACAGAAACGCAACTTTGGCTACTCTCCTTTTACGTGTTTTTTTGTAACTTTGTTGCTCGTTTTGCCGCAGCAACAAGAAAAACGCAACTTTGTTAATTCTTTTACCTTGGCAACAGCAG
The DNA here is from genome assembly GCF_024137725.1 of Prorops nasuta. Lineage (NCBI taxonomy): Eukaryota > Metazoa > Arthropoda > Insecta > Hymenoptera > Bethylidae > Prorops > Prorops nasuta. The sequence continues at coordinate 3,071,934 of NW_027116814.1, forward strand.
AAACGCAGCTTTGACACTTCTTTTTCTTGAGCAATAACAGAAATGCAGCTTTGGTTATTCCTTCTACGTGTCTTTTTAACTTTGTTGCTTTTTTTGCCTCAGCAACAACAAAAACGCAAATTTGGCTACTTCTTCCTCGTATCTCTTCTTTGTTACCTTTTTTACCTCAGCGACAATAGAAACGCAACTTTAGCTACTCCTTACACGTTCTTTTAGCTTTGATCGATAAATGGAAGGCTCCTGAAATGCCGGCTAGTGTATGTGTGTGTGGCTATCCGACACTAATGCGAAATAATTGACCATTTTAATAACTATCGATCGACCTTGAAGAGGTAATCAATCCCTCTAAAAGCAAACATCTCAACGTTGCGAGTAGTAAATCGTCGACCAATCGTAAAATCCTGCAAGGTCCATATCCATGCTCTGTATATACACTTGGTGAGTCCAATGGTTCTACTGTATATGTATATACACATATATGTGAATATGTGCATCAATATTACCTTACTACAAACATTTATTGTTTCCACACAAAACCTAACTCTCTTAATTTCTGTTAATTACAATCGTTTCACATCCAGCAACCACACACACATATAAGTTTTACTGTATAATTTATTTAGCAACCGATGATAATCTTTTTAATTGCTCATAAACAATTAACCGCGCTATCTCAGCCTTTTAAAGTAATTGATAAGACAGACAGTCTTGCAACGCAATTTTGAATAACGAAACTGTCAAAAGACGAGTTTTCGAAAGTTCTCAATAAGAGGACTAGGTATAGTGTTTTTTTTTTATTTAAATAACATTTTGGTATAATAGCAAGTCAGTGAGGTCAAAACAATATTTGTATTGTGTAAAAAGAGAAAATATTTTAGGAAACTTTTTGTTGCGTTTTTGTGACTTTTTCACATTTCAGTAATAATTTTTTATATACAGCACAATGTGGATATTAATAAATGTGTTATTATTATTATAATTTTACTGAATAGCACAGTAGAGTACTTTAAAATTTGTAACCAAAATTTCTAATGCAAGATTAAAAAAAATAGCAATTATATATACATATATAAACCTGCTATGCATTATGGCGTGATTATGAAATACAAAAAATATCAATTAGAAAACAAAAATAAACTCAAATCTGCTGCAAAGAATTAACAATTAATCGAGTGGATAGTCATCAAGTGCCAAGTTCGAATCACATAAATGCTGAAGCTGTATAAATTAAATTTTTTTTGCTCAAAATGACTACAAAAATACAATTACAACACGTAACGACTTTTATTACCATTACACGCATACCAACTTTGTAAAATTAAACGTATTTTTTCAGTGGAGCCACGTCGATATAAAAGAGTAATTTTTCGTGTAATTTTTACATTAAAAACAATTCAAAAATTTTTCCCTCCTATATCGTCGAATAACAGAGAACGAGGCTTGGCTCAGTCAGCACGTGAAAATTGTAAGAGTTTACGGTATTCGATTCTGTGTCGATGGTGTGTAACTGCCACTGTCACTGTTCCCAGCTAAGGCTAATACGGAATCGTTACGTAAGCTCGTAACAATAAGGCGTAAACCGCTCGACCAATCGCAACTATTGCACTAGATTTCATTGTTGAACAATATACTTTGCGATTTACAAGCAACCTATCCCATTCCTATTTTTCTCAATCTACCCCGGCACAAAGGTCAAATGCCCTATTAGCAGTAATCGTAAACAAAAACTGTACAGTTCCAAGGAAAGACTGCAGAGTGTTTATCAAGAGAAAAAGACAAGTTTATGTGGCAGACTGAACTGATATTTCAAACTTGATCTGTATTACCTGAGTTATATGTATATGTATGTATATGTGGATGGAAAAATATAGTTGTAACTCGAATCAGTATCAAGAGTACACAAAAATTATTTATAGAATTTCTCTTGAATATTTTGTTTATATTTTAATTATTTCAGTAAAATACGTATTTAATTAAATTGATCTATGCTTCCTGAATAATGTATATATATATATATATATATATATATATATATATATATATATATATACATCGATGAAAAAACAATGTGGTAACTCCAATGAGGATAAAAAGTACAACAAAATTAATTATAGAATTTCTATTAATTTTTTTGTTTATATTTATTTCAAGAAAGCACGTACGTGATAAAACTGACCTGCGTTACCTGAACAATATATATATGTACACTTCGATGAAAAAACATAGTTTAACTTCAATGAGCGTCAATATTAAATACAAAAAAAAAATACAGAATTTTTCTTGATTTTTGTTTCTATGTAAAATATTTTGATAAATCACGTACTTGATAAAATTAAAATACGTGTGTGTATGTGTGCGACCTACACAAAACACATACACACTGGAATAAAGAAACATATCATAATGCCAATAAACATCAATATTAAATACACCATTTTTGCTCGTATAGCATCAATAATTTGTTTATCCATTTAAATACTTTTAAAAGGATGAAGCAGAAAGAAATTGACTTGTTTATTAAAGGACCTCTATGGAGTAATTTATTAAATTCACAATTTTTACTTCGATAATAATCTTTCTATCCATTTAAATAAACCCGTAAGAAAGAGGAAACAGAAAGAAATTGATTGGTTTCTTGAAAGACCTCCATGGAACAGTTTATTAATTCTATAATTTTTACTTCAATAATAATTTCTCTACCCATTTAAATAAGCTCGTAAGAAAGAGGAAGCAGAAAGAAATTGATTTGTCTCTTAAAAAACCTCTATGGAGCAGTTTATTAAATGTATCATTCTTATTTCAATAACAATTTTTCTATCCATTTAAATAAACTCGTAGGAAAGAGCAAGCATAAAGAAATTGATTTGTCTTTTAAAGGACCTGTATGGAGTAGTTTCGTGGTGCGCTCTAATAATCTCGGGAACCGTTAGGTTTTCTCCGTTGGCGAAATGACCTGGCCGTTTGGTGGTGGCTCCCGACCGGAGGAGAGGACTAAGAGAGAGAGAGAGAGAGAGAGAGAGGTCTCTGTGCTGCGTATCGGTCGTCGGGCCTGCGAAGGGGTTTCCCCGCTGTAGCGCTCGGCTCGGATCTCGAATCGTACTGGCTCTCTCGTGGCCTCTCAGCCGATAGGCCAGCTTGGGTTAGGTCAGGGTGAGCGCGCGTAACCTTCCGAATTACGCGCGGAACGCCTACGCGCGGACCCTCCGACCACGCTCAGTCTTTTTCCATCTTCCACAAATCAAATTAGAGTTTTCTTGCTCTTTCAAAAAACTCTAATCTCTCTTTCAGAATATTCTCTCTCTCTCTCTCTCTTTCTAATTGGTTCTTAAATTATTTATTAATGGTAAAGAATTTTTAGGTCAGAGATTTTATTTTTAATTCTGTAGAAGTATGAGTAGTAGTGAAAGTTTTGGAGAGTAAAAGGTAGGAAGGTCCTGAATGTTGAGTTTTATTGTGAAAAAGTGGAGAATTTGGTAAATCAGTAACTGGTTTGGTTGATTGTTGTACTGAATTTTAACACTTGTCTTTTTCCACCTTCCACAAATCAGAGTTTTCTTACTCTTTCAAAAGACTCTAATCTCTCTTTGAAAATATTTTCTCTCTCTTTCTAATTGATTCTTATATTATTTATTAATGGTAAAGAATTTTTAAGTCAGAAATTTTATTTTTATTTCTGTAGAAGTATGAGTAATAGTGAAAGTTTTGGAGAGTAAAAGGTAGAAAGGTCCTGAATGTTGAGTTTTATTGTGAAAAAGTGGAGAATTTGGTAAATCAGTGACTGGCTTGGTTGCTTGCTGCCGGACCCTTCAAATCAAATTAGTTTTCTTGTTTTTCCAAAAAGCTGAAATCTTTCTCTTTAAATATCCTCTTTTTCTCTATTTGCCTCTTATTATCACCTTGAATCCTCGATCAACAAATTCTAATTCTAACCACGCATCGCTAAGAAAATTCGCACAAAACTGCAGAAATTGCAGAATAAAATGTAGGAAGGCCTCGATGATGGGTTCCATTGGAAAAAAGTGGAAAATTTGGTAAGTCGGTGACTGGCTTAGTTGCTTGCTGCCGGACCCTTCAAATCAAATTAGTTTTCTCTCTCTCTCTCTCTCAATTCATTTCTTATTATCACCTCAAGAATCCTCGATCAACAAATTCTAATTCAAACCGCGTATCGCTAAGAAAATTCGCACAAAACAGTACAAGAATTGCAGAATAAAATGTAGGAACAGCCTCGATGATGGGTTCCATTGGAAAAAAGTGAAAAATTTGGTAAGTCGGTGACTGGCTTGGTTGCTTTCTGCGCGGACCCTTTAAATCAAATTAGTTTTCTTGTTTTTCCAAAAAGCTGAAATCTTTCTCTTTCTCTTTCTCTTTCTCTCAATTCATTTCTTATTATCACCTTAAGAATCCTCGATCAACAAATTCTAATTCAAACCGCGTATCGCTAAGAAAATTCGCACAAAAACTGCAGAAATTGCAGAATAAAAATGTAGGAACAGCCTCGATGATGGGTTCCATTGGAAAAAAGTGGAAAATTTGGTAAGTCGGCGACTGGCTTGGTTGCTTGGTTGGTTGCTTGCTGCGCGGATCGATCTTTCCGGTGGCGTCGTCGGTGAAGGTGGATGAGTGGGGGGGTGGGTGGTAGTGTCGGGTGGATGGTTGGGGGGGGGGGGGGGTCCGTGGCGACCGCCGGCCGGCCCGGCGCGCGCGTGTGTGTGTGTGTGGGGAAGCGCGGCTAAACTGCGAAAAGCTGTCGGCTGTCGCGCCACCATTGTCGTCCTGGACGCCGATAACGAGCCTGTTTTACACCACGCTCCCGAATAATCGCATTGGCCGAATAACGTTGCAACGAGGAAGCCTTTCCTTAACTCGCGCGTGTACCCTTCCTCGCCCCCCCCCCCCCCCCCCCCCCCTCGTCCTCGTCAGCCACCGAAATAATCCAGCGTTCTTCCACTTTTCTCCTTTCTCAAGGTCGATGTCCAATGATCAGTCCCGATGTTACGGGACGAAGAGTCATCGGGGGATTTAGTGGGATTGTATAGTATTTTTTGTGAAGGACTGCGCTAAATATAAAAATATATTTATTCTGTGTGCTATATATATATATGCAATTTTTAATTATATATTTTGTATTCCAAGGAAAAGATTCTCGCGAAATGTTTGTTTTTTGAATTTTATTAGAGCTTCGAGTTAATTTTTGTTTTTGTTTTTTTTTTTTTGAGAGAGAGAGAGAGTTATAGTATATTTAATCTTTTAAATTCTCTATTAGAGCTCCAAGTAAATTTCTACAGCTCGAGAGCTCGAGAGAGAGAGAGAGAGAACTCGACGCGATTAATTTCGAGTGCTCACGGGCCGTTTTGTTATCGTATTAATCGGTTTTAGGGAACATCCTGTTGACCGGCTAATGGGACGTCCCGATCGATTTTCGTCCCGCGCGTCCCGCGGGACTCTCTCTCGACTACGTGCCGCGCGACGCAGGCTCATTGGGAGTTTGGGATCCCTCTAGGACGGGGAAGTGGGGGGGGGGGGGGTAGTGGGAGGGGGTAACAGCGCCGAATAAATCTTGCAGTCTATTACACACCGCTCGCAGCCCCGAGATTTATTCTAAACTCTCCTCTCTACAATGATCCCCCCCCCCCCCCCTCCTTACCCCATTCATCCCCCTTTTCCAGACACTTTCGATATTGGTAATACGTTTACTTCCGGCGGCAGCACTTCTTGTTAGCCACGCCAGCAAACCCCCATCCAATTTGCATACTCTTCATTTCAGCAAAATAGACACCAATGCCTCGCTGATAATCTTTCGAATTATTCATAAGCCTCCGTCCGTCCGTGTGTCCCTGTTCTTTTACCAAAGAAAACTGACGATTTTCTTTTTTTTTTTGACTTTTATTTTTTGGTATTTTTCGAAAATTAGGATTAACGGTGTTTTTATAATTATTGTTTTTTGGTGGTCATCGTGAGAGTGTGTTTGTTCGTCAGCATTGTTTTATTGGTTATGGAGAATGTGATTTATGACATTATTTATTCAATCACGCGAGTTTCGTCTCTTAATATTTTTTAAATCAGCTGAATTCTGAGTTTGTGTATCAAAATGGGCTATTTTAATTCTTTAGCATCGTTATTGCATATGTGGGACAATTTTTTAAACGATTTATTTGCTTCACCACGTGCATAGTCCCTTAGGACATAAGAAAATAACAGAATTCCAATTTTACTAAACTGGACTGTTAACACTACTCCATTGCTAATTATTATAATTGATATTTATCAAGGGACTGCTTAAATTCTTCATCTTCATTATTAACAAAATACAACAATTTTTTTTAAACGATTTCTTTGGTCTACTGTCAGTATCTTCCCATAAAACCTCTGAAATCAGCAAAATTCTGATTCTAGACACCAAAGTGGACAATTAATGCCACTCGAGTCCTAATTATTATTAGCCAATATTAATCAAAGACTGCTTGAATTCTCCATTTTCATTATTAAGAAAATACAACAATATTTTTAAAACGATTTCTTTGCTCCACCGTGAGTACCTTCCTTTAAAACCTCTAAATCCAGAAGAATTCCGATTCCACCTAGCTGGACTGTTAACGCCATTTCGATATTCCTGCTCGGCCTGTTTTCACCGTTCGAGAAACTGACGTTAAAGTGTCTCGGCGTCTCGTCGAGACTTTCTACGCTCACATCCCATTCTATCGAAACGCTCGTGTTGAAATTTCCTAGAAAATCACGTTTTACCCCACCCACGTACCACCATAAACAATTGCATCGTTGGATCGACCATTGGTATAGGATCTCTTCAGGTTTCAATCTCGAAAGTGTGCTCAATGATGATCGACACTCGTGACATTCCAAATTCTGCCATCCGTTTGAAATTATTCCACAAAAAGAATTGTTTTATAATAAACAGAGAAAGAGAGAGAAAGAAGGTTGGAACTTTTTTCCAATGAGACGGTCAGTATACAGAATCACTTCAGCTTTCAATCTTGAAAGTGCTCGATAACGATCGACGTTCGTGAAATTTCATATTTTGAATCGGTTGAAGATTATTTCACAAAAAATTGTTTTATAACAAACAGAGACAGAGAGAGAAAGCTGGGTCTCTTTACCAATGAAACAATAGTTCAGGAAAATGATTCCAGCGCGAGATGGTAAATCTAATTTCGTTTACCTTTCCGCCGCTGTTTTCTCCTGGCTTTGGACTTTAAACGGTGCGTAATACGTTTGTCGAGGAGTATCACGGGACTGCATGGTATTGTGGCTTTTTTTCGCGTTGCGAGAGACGCGCGAGTTTCGTTGATGGAAGAAAGAAAGGGGGGGAGGGGGCGAATGTGGTTCGCAGGGGGAAAACAATTCTGAAATTCATGCTGGAGTACGGGAACGAAGGAGAGAGAGAGAGAGAGAAAGCGTAGGTGGTAAAAGTAGAACGAAATGGCCGTGCGTTGTAGCTTCCTCGCGCGCTTTATTGGCCCTTGGTCTGGCGCAGTCACTTTGCCATTCATTGGCCACCACCACCACCGACTTCTCCCCCCCCCCCCCCCCTCCCTTTTTACTTCTCTAATTCCCAGACCCTTCGCACCATCATCGTTTACCCCGTTCCCGTCTTCATGACTCCATGATCGCTCGCTGTCCCAACGTCATCCAGCTCTCGCAACTTTCTCATCCGAGTGGAAAATTCTTTCGATGAGTTTTTTCAATATAATTGTAAACTTGGGGTTTTGTATATCATATATATGTATATAGAGTGCAGAAGGAGGAGAACCATTTTCTTTTATGCCTTTTCCTGCTCCCCTACGCGATGCTAACCTGCAGCCCCTCAACCTCCTCCCCCCTTAACCCTTCGCGAAGCTTGTCCAAAACCATCCAACCTTGGAAGGGTAGGTCGTTGACGAAGAGAGAGGCCAAAGTCTGCGAAGTAATTACCTGTGGACTTTTAGTCTTCCGTGTCCTTCGACCTACTCGCCGGATCAATCATTTAACCATTTTTACCACTTTTCTAAATGGTACCAGTGACGTCACAGATCTCAGCACCGGTGTAACGGTGGTGTCTTCGTCGTTCCTGGTTTAATCCAATAACAACCCTGTAATAAAGAAAGAGAGAGAGAGAGAGAGAGAGAGAGAGAGAGAGAGGAGGGGGGGGGGGGGATACTGAAAAAGAATCGCCAGTAATTTGATTAAAATAAAAAAGCATTCTTCTCGTTGGAAAAAATAGAATATCCACCGTTTCTTCGTTAATCATAAAATTTCAATTAGCCGAAATGAAGGGAAACATAACGGAGTAGCGTAGCGAAATAAAAGACAGAAATTAGATATCGATTTTCCTTGAGTTTAACTAATTTTATCCTGATGTATGATCGGATCCTGGCAAACAGTAGCGTTACTTAGCTAATCCGTTCATTTGCTGTGATCGTTACGCACCTGTTTGTTCATTTGGTGATTCGAGCAGCAGTTAGTATATATATATTAATATCATTTTGGAAAAATGATCGATGCTTTTGCTTATTCGAGTTGCAACGTGGAGCATCGTTACCTTGATAATGAATGTTGTAAGATGTGATGCAATTTTCCCAAAAATCATCAAATCTTTTGGTTATTCAACTTACAACATCATTATCCTGAAAATAATGTCCCAAAAAATTATACAATTTTTGTAAAATTCCTGTAAGAATTATCAAAGCTTTTGTTTATTCACCTCGCAACATCATCATTACCCTGAAGAAGAATGTATAAAAAAATTATAAAATTTTCGCAAAAATGTTGTAAGAATCATCAAAACTTTTACTTATTCACCTTAAATGTAACATCATCATTGCCATGAAAAAGAATGTCTCAAACAATTATACGATTTTCGTAAACTCCTGTAAAAGTCATTAAATTTTTTGTTTATTCTACTCGCAACATCATCATTACCCTGAAGAAGGATATCTAAAAAAATGACAAAATTTTCGCAAAAATCCTGTAAAAATCATCAAATTTTTTGCTTACTCACCTCGCAACATCATCATTACCCTGAAGAAGAATATGTCTCGAGGAATGATACAATTTTCTCAAAAATCTGTCCTTTGTTTGCGCACGTTAGGAAGCGTGAGAATATACATACATATATATATATATATATATATATAGGAGTTTAGGAGTTTATTTGCATAGGACTTGGGTGCTCGTAGCACGAAGTCGGAGGGTTCGATCCTCGGAAACCCGATCTTCCTAGCATTGTGGCATGTATCGGGGTGAATCGATAAAGAGGCGTTTCGCTCTGCTGCCATATACCAATCGAGCTTTTTTACACTTACACAATACACGCAAACATATAGCAAACACCTGCCCGTGCCAATAAGTAGAAACTCGCGATTTTCCTCGCGTCGAATTGACTCGCTACTAGGAATAGGCCTGCAGCTCGACGCTAATCACGAGGAATTCAATTATTCCTCCAACGATCCTGTAAAATCATGCATGATGGATCCAGCAGAAAACAAGCTTCGACTGTGAAAAAAGGCGGCAAGTGCATTACATCGTCTAGCGTAAATAATATAGTAAAATAAAATATTGCAATTAGAAAAATGATGAATACCACAAAAAATAAGCTTCGCTTGTAAAAAAAGGCGGCAAGTGCATTACATCGTCTAGCGTAAATAATATAGTAAAATAAAATATTGCAATTAGAAAAATGATTCCTCGCATGATCCTGTAAAATGATGAATTTTGTCAGTGACGTGGAACGAAGCATCCTTCGCGTGTCCATTTAAATAAGAATAGAGCTCTATATATATAGTAACATCATTACTCCCACAAAAAGCAAGTTTCGCCTGTAAAAAAAGGCGGCAAGTACATAAATCGTCTAGCGTAAATAATATAGTAAAATAAAATATTGCAATTAGAAAAATGATTCCTCGCATGATCCTGTAAAATGATGAATTTTGTCAGTGACGTGGAACGAAGCATCCTTCGCCTGTCCATTTAAATAAGAATAGAGCTATATATATATAGTAACATCAATACTCCCACAACTATATATATCTCACAAAAAGCAAGCTTCGCCTGTAAAAAAAGGCAGCAAGTACATAAATCGTCTAGCATAAATAATATAATAAAACAAAATATTCCAATTAAAAAAATGAATCCTCGCACATTCCTATAAAATAATAAATTTGATCAGTGACGAGGAAATAAGCATCCTTCGCGTGTCCATTTAAACAAGAATAAATCTAGCAACACCAATACTCCCATAACTATACACACATATACTCGTATCCTAGACTCTAAAATACACTTTTTCCATCACCACATCACTTCTCGAATTTTTAACGTGTAATTCTGTCTTTATTTTTCTCCTGCCAGACGCAAAACTCTCGCTCTCTCTCTCTCTCTCTATATATATATATATAGAGTCGTAATTATTATCAAAGTGAACGCAGCGAAAAAGGACTCGTTCTTTGTCTCTTTAGTTGGAGACAGTGGCGAAGGAAAGGGGGAACGTTGAAACCCTTATGTGCAAACTCCAATCGAGCCTCTTTTTTTCCCTTTTTTTTCCCCCACTCTGGTCCCACAGCTTTCGCTCGATATATACATATACGCGATACTTTGAAAGTCTCTCATCGATATAACTCTCCGATTGACTTTATTTCGTTTCGAGTAGCTGCAATTATAACCTGCTGCATCGTATCGGTGAAAAATCGTATTTAGCTTGGCGAGAGCCATTAGAGATTCACGTGACCCGTTCGAGAAAAAGGAATATGGTTTTATTGTGTGGAAAATAGAGAGAGAGACTAGTCTCCCTTGAAGAATCGATAACATAATATTCTTCAGTGGGAATAATGTGTTTAATGAAACAAGCGGTTCTCGGAATAAAGTTGCGTCGAGATCTATTTTTTTTTTTTTTTTAATGAAAATTGTTGGTGTGGTGGGTATCGATGGATCGAGGAAGATCGAACTGATTTTGGGATCGATCCTCGTGTATAATCGTGTGCATGCGCATCGCGATCCTTGGATTATATGGGCATTGGTCTAGTTCGCTGCTCTGGTGGATAGTAAAAAAAAATTCTCCCTGGAAATGAGAAAGAATCGATTGCAACGAGAATCCACCATCCCCTTTCGTTTCTCCTCTCTCTCTCGCTCGTTCTTTCTCTCTCTAATAACGGTACTTCTAGGACTAGGGTAAATTGCATGCATAAGATCTATCGAGGATCGTTCAAGAATCTCCAAAATTATACTTTCTCTTTCTAAAAAATGTCTGTGTTTATAATTAATCACTTGAATTGTTTTGTTTAATTTACAAATTTTGTAATCTTTATTTTTGCCTTTGATAAGTATTAATCTTCTTTTTCTTTCTCTCTCTCTCTAATAACGGTACTTCTAAGGCTAGAGTAAAATGCACAAGATCTTCGAGGATCGGTCAAGAATCTCCAGAGTTATACTTTCTCTTTCTAAAAAACCTCTTTGTATATAATTGATCACTCGAATTGTTTTGTTTAATTTACAAATTTTCTTATCTTTAATAAGTAAATATTCTCTCTCTCTCTCTCTCTCTCTCTCTCTCTCTCTCTAATAACGGTACTTCTAGTACTACGATAAATCGCAAAAGAGAAAGAGAGATCATCGAGGATCACCGAAGAATCTCCAGACCCACAACCTTGTAAAAAATCTCTTCATATACACAATTAACCACTCGAATTATTAAATTCAATCAAAAAATTGTCTCAATCTTTCTCTTCGCCTTTAACAAACATTAATCTTCCCCCAACAAGTATTAATAATCACCGATGCAGAAATACCGGATCAACGCAACGAAGCGTGCGTCCCGACCGAAAATTGTCGCGGGGGAGTAAAGTTGTTTCGAGTAGGATGAAAGTTGGTGCTGGAAAGAAGATCGGGGGGGGGGGCGAGAAGGGCAAAGGGAAAGGGGGGGGGGGTGAGTCTTTTAGGCGGGCAATAAGGATGTCGGTAGGATTCGGATGGTGGTGTCCGGTCGATGAGAGAACGGGAGGAGCCTTGTATATGGGAGGGTAAATAATGCGTTTGACAAAAAAGGGTGAAGGGCGAAGGGCGAAGGACGAAGGGCGGTGAGAATTTGGAGATTCGATGAGAATCGATCGTATAGTTGGCTAGAGGGGAGAACGAAACCTGGACGTGTATGGATTGGCGATCTTACGGCGAGGAACGAGGAACGCGTTGCTACTGCAAGGGTGAAGGGCTCGCTCTGTCCTTATTGGTTAGTGTGAGTGCAAACGAGTATAGTGGAGGAGAGTAGTGGGCTACGTGACGATCAGTGCGTACGTAAAAGAGCGCAACACGACGCAACGCAACTTTGAACTGGGAAAGGAGTTTGTGTGTGTGTGTGTGTGTAAGAGAGAGCAGAACGCAGCGTAGCGGTAGACGAAGCAGAACAAAAGCCTCTCCTGCCGCAACCCCCACCTTCAAACCAGTTCTCTCAGCCTGGCAGATGAACGAAGACGGGAGCTGAAAGGCACGAGCTTGCGGAAGCAGGACAAACTACGGGACACCGTACTTATAACAATATATATATATATAGCTATAGAGCCTACATGTAGCATCATAGCCTTTCGCCTTCTAGACGAGAGAATCTCTTCGGGGAAGATTATTTAGTACAGTGGAGTAGATATATGCTTCTGTAGAGATGTTCGTCTTTTTTTTTTTTTTTTTTTTTTAGTTGTTATTATTGAAAAATTTTTCTTTCACTTTGTGGCTTATTTTGGAATTTACGAATTTTGTTGCAATGATGGCACTGCTTTCTTTGCTTTCTTCGTGATTCTTGAGTAGAGCGAAGTTGAGATTTATTGTTGCAGTTTGGTAATGTTGAGTGGAGTTTATTAGAAATAGGATGATGAAGATTTGCAAAATTTATAGAACGTTAAATAATTTTGTTTTCACTTTGTGGCTTATTTTGGAATTCACGAATCTTGTTGCAATGATGGCACTGCTTTCTTTGCTTTTTTCGTCATTCTTGAGTCGAGTGAACTTGGGATTTATTGTACAATTTGATAATTGAATTAATTAAAGTACGAGCAAAGAATTACAAAATTTACAGAAAAAGTCACAAAATCCTGACTATTCCTGAATATTTCATCTTAATTTTATAAACACTCGACTGTTTATTTTTTCCTCTAATTATCCAAAAATTTACGTGCATATATACAACTGAATCATGATTATTACACAGAATACCCCATTAAAATTTAACAAACCAAACTCCTACAATTCCTAAAATGATAAATTATAATTCGATTAATCGTGATTCGCATGTGTTAGTGATTCCTTTGAAGATTTATTTATGACTCGTAATTATCTGGAATCTACAGCATTTATTCTCTGTTACTCTCTGTTTATAAGAGAATGAGCGAGAGTATCATGGAGCTATTAAAAGTGTTTACAGGATTCTTAGAGAGGTTAGAGAGTGTTTTTACAATGTTGAGGAGACAAAAGACTGTCAGGTAGAGGAAAGGAAGAATTGTGAATGGTCCGGAGGCGAATGCCTCTGTTGCCAGAAGCCGGGGGGGGGGGGGGGGGGGAGCCAAGTCCAGTCGGGCTGGCTCGGGTCAGTTCGGCTTTTGCCAGGAATTTGCTTTGAGGTTACCATACTGCACCACTAGCCGTCTTCACCCATTTTCCTCTCGTTCCTGTTGCTCGCTCTCCTACTCTCTCTCTCTCTCTCTCTCTCTCTTTTAGCTCACCCCCTCCCATCCCTCTTGTTGCTACCCCATTACTCTCCAGCTGGCTCGATATTTTCCCTCTCCCGCATCATGGCAGATCGGCCTTTAAACCGAACCAACTTACCTCCACTATACACACACACACACACATATATACATAGACGAATGACCTCTCTAAAAGAAACTTCCCTGGAAGTAGTTAGCTAAATCAAATATTTAAGTATTACAATTTAAAAAATCTAAACTTATCAGCTTATGTGAGCTATATCTTCCATGCAAAATAAAATTTAACTTTAGTGTAATTTGTACATGTGTGAAGGTAATATGAGAGAGAAGTACGCGTATAGAAAAATAAATTGTTAAAAAGGAGAAAGATGTGATAGAAACAGGAAAAATGTTACATATTTGTAAGTAATTATAAAATTGGAGTGATTCAGAAATTATGGATTTTTTATCATTTCAATTGTATAATAATTATTAGATTTATTTAACCACTAAAATCCATTTATTGCAATTTATAAAAAAAAACATTCCTTAAATTCTATATTTTATAGTATATTTATTTAAAAAATTTCAAAGTGCAAACCTTTGTATAATAACAATAATACTATTTCTACATCACTTTCTCTGTCCGAGGACTACAATCCGCGCCAAAACACCTACACGTACAATACAAGCAAAGAACCGAACGCACGCACGCGCCAAGCCAGCCAGCCAGCTTTTGGCCGCTTCAACGATTTCCAATGGCGAGCCTCGCAAAATACCACGCTCCGTCATCCTACAAATTCAGGATACCAGTTTTACCATTCTTCAAATCTAAATCTACGTCCCAAGAATCAGAGTAACGTCAACGAATCAACGATGAACAATTATATTGATGATCTTGACTAAATAAGAAGATTTGCACCAGATGTTGAAGAGACGAAGAGGCGACTATTGTCAAAACTGAATAAAATACTGAAAAACGTGAAAAAAATATCTGATTAAATATTAAAAATCTCTTAAATATGCAGAGATATTCACAGAATATCCTCGGAATATCCACGGAACATCCTCAGTATCTACTTAAAAAACTCAACGTTGAAACTCACTAACGTCAGCAACGTTTCATTAAGAAGCTCAAAAATAAGTTCAGAAACAAGTTTCTGCAAACGGGAACGTATAAAAACCTAATAATCGTTATATATCAACTACTTCTTCAAGGTATATTAGAAATGAGTTTGGCATAAAGTTGAAGGGAGTGCACAGTGTAGCCATCGGGAGATTACAGCCAAAAGGCAAGGAAGGTACAGAGGATGTTGAAAGGATGATCCGGAAGCTCGTTGAAAATTCAAAAACAATTTTCTGAAAACAGGAACACATGAAAACCTAATGATCGTTACATATCAACTGCTTCTTCAAGGTATATTAGAAATGAGTTTGGCATAAAGTTGAAGGGACTGCACAGTGTAGCCATCGGGAGATTACAGCCAAAAGGCAAGGAAGGTACAGAGGATGTTGAAAGGATGATCCGGTAGCTCGTTGAGGCTAGTTGGCTGGGAGGAGAAGGATGCAGGTAGGCAGGTAGGCAAACACGCAGACAAGGAAGCGCAAAGTAGCTATGCAGTATGGTCACCAATGAGAAACTATCTGCAAGAAGAGACTCGCAAAATACCACGTTCAATCATCCGACAAATTCGAGTACCAGTTTTAAAATTCTTCAAATCCAAATCTACGTCCTAAGAGTCGGAGTAACGTCAATTATAAGATTAAATCAATAAATCAACGATGAACAATTATACGGATGATCCTGAGTAAATAACAAGATATGCGTCAGATGTTGAAGAGACGAAGAAGCTGCAATTGTTAAACTGAATAAAACACTGAAGGTCGTGGAAAAAAGATCTGAATACATATTAAAAATCCCTTAAATATGCAGAGATATTCACAGAATATCCACAGAACATCCTCGGTATCTATTCAAAAAATTCAACGTTAACAACCGATCCAACATCAGCAACGCTCCATTAAGAGGTTCAAAAGAAGACCCTGAAGTATAAATAGGAATACATAAAACCCTGAAAATCATCGAATATCAACCACTACCTCAAAATGAACTAAAAATGACATACACAAAACCCTGAGAATCATCGAATATCAACCACTACCTCAAAACGAGCAAAAAATGACTATACAACAAAGTCTAACTTTAGCATGGTGCAGCAATCGGAAGACTACAGCCGAAAGGCCCGTGAGTTACAAAAGAAATTGAAAGGATGATCCGGTAGCTCTTCGAGGCAAGTTGCGAGCAGGAGGCTCGTTGGGTTCAGGTAGGCAAACACGCGGACGAGGAAGCCTGCACACAAAGTAGCTAGGGGGCACACACAGTATCGTCACCGACTTCCGAGGTATCTGCAAGAAGAGGCTCGCGGATGGGTCTTCGGCCTCTGCGAGTCTCTTCATGGTAAAAGCGGTGGCGGTGCGCGATATTACGCCGGGACGGATAACACGGCTCTCCTCGGTCTCCTCCGGCAACGTCCTTGAGAAACAGAATTTTCTCGCACACTCTCTCGCTCCGGGCTGATGGTAGTACCCGGTGTAGCCTGGGACTCCGCGCGCTTTCCGATGGCAGAGCGTAAATGTACGCTGTTCTCTCTCTCTCTCTCTCTCTCTCTCTCTCTCTCTGTCTCTGGAGGAGCAAACGAGTAAACTTGCCGCTGCTGCTTCTCTTCGCTGGAGATAAAGAGGAGGGGGGAGGGGGAGGATGAGAGACGCAGTTTTGTATCGCGAAGAGAAGAGAGAGAGGCAGGACTCGTTTCGTAGCCATGATGTTTTGCACGCTTCCCCGAGAGCGTTGTACTCCGACTCCGGCCTGTCTCGTAATTGAACGGACACGAGGCACGAAAAGGAGAGGAACGAAACTCTGTAAATCGCCCTGTCCTTTTCTCTCCTTCCTTTTTACTGTATGTATATATATATATATATATGATTCGAGTAAGCAGAAGACAAAACCAACCCTGTTTGTACGTAAAACACATTGGTGTTTTGGTATAGGATGCTGTTGATGTAATTTTATCATAGATTAGAAGTTTATTTTGAGCATCGCACATTCACATTTTTAACATACGAGTATCCAGACTTGATCTAGCCTTTATATTTTGTGGAAAAATTGTTCTCGGAGTTTCGACCGAGTTCTGTTTCTATCGTAATGATTGCATTTCTAATGTCATATGTACATCAGTATTTTTTGTGGGATGCACTGTTAGTACACTTTTGGTAACTAAGCATACTGGTCCTACTCCTCACATCCCCTGTCCTTTTCTTATGCACCAAAACGAAGCAGAAAAACGAGTCAATTCTTTTTCAACTATCCAAACGACCGAGTTCCATTTGTCTTCTTTCATTATACTATATATATATATATAGAAGACAATTGCACATTTCTCACATATATATCAATATTTATCTACTACAAGGTGCACTATTAGTACACTTTCGGTACCAAAACACCCTGGTCCTACTCCTCGCACCCTTTGCCCTTTTTCTTATGCACCAGAGAGAAGCAGGAAAACGCGTCAGTTCTTTTTCAACTATCCAAACGAGGCCAAGCACGCGGCAAGCCACTCTCTCCCTCTTGCGCTCGACTCGCCTAGCACCTTCCCTGACCCCCACCATTCACCTCTATGCGTGTGGAGCGTGCCCACCGTCAACGAGCATGATAACGCTCTTTAGCGTTTCTCCACTCATCCTCTCTTCCATGAAGCCTCTGTGAATACCCCCCCCCCCCCCACCCTTATAAATTTCTCTCTACCATTTACCCCCACCCCTTCATCATCCACCTTTTAAATCCTAACCCTATGACCTTTATCACGGATTAACGATAATTCCCGTTTTTTCATAAATTTCAATAGAACTTTTTCTACTATCGCAATATTCCACGAGTTGAAGCGGATTGCTTGAAAAACGCTGGTTAAACGAGTTAGTTACAAGTGTAGACGCAGCGCGCGCAAAGTGGCAGGAGGCTCCTTTCCCATCTCGGATGCACTATATATATATATATATATATATATATATATGTGCGTGTAGTTCGTGTTATGGTTGTGCATCGGTGTCCGTGCCGGAACATTGGCCTTTGACTACGTCTCCGTGGGATCGGGCGAGATTACCGGAGGGTTAAAGGGGTTAAGCAGGCGGGGCGGGACCTTTGAAATTCGGAGGGTCCTCCTTTTGTGACTCGAGAAAAATTCACGCTACCCTTTACCCGTTTTAACCATCGAACACAGACAAGCCACTAAATCTGTACGATTTTCCACTTGGGTTCGTCGTAAACTAATTATATATTTATATTTGTGTTAATAAGCACCTGTATATATATAGCAAAATTATAGGAAGCCTACGTTAAAATATTTACTGTACCTAAGACAGTGGAAAACTCTTATGGAGAAAGGAAACTCGTTACAGAAAATCGCTGTATCTTGTGACTCGAGAAAAATTCACGTTGCTCTTTACCCTTTTTAATCATCGAGCATCGATAAACCACTAAATCTGTACAATTTTCCACTTGGATTCATCGTAAATTAATTGTATATTTGTATTTGCATAAACAAACACCTATATATATATATATAGCAAACTTATAGATAGCCTAAGTTAAAATATCCGCTGCACCGAAGATTGTACGAAACTGTTATGGAGAAAGGAGAGACTCGTTGCACAGAGAACCGCTGTAAAATCAGCGTTGGTTTGTCAGTACCAGCCGTGGATCGCCGTTCTGCCGGACTAAAATCCATTTTCCTTGCGCAATTAAACAACGGGTAACAAAGGAACTGTAAAAATACCCAGTATACCTAGATGTATCATACACCTTCCCACATACATATACATATATATATACATCCAACATCAAAGACGATATCTCTCGAATCTAAACGAGCTAATGGGAAAGCGATTTGGATGGACAAAGAAAATGATTCGGCGATTAAATCGTTATTTGCCAAGAGCTTTCCGGCAATTATGAGTTCGCACATCGTATAATTCTCGATTGCACCGCCAACGAGATTATGACACCCGTTACGATGTTACGCTCCCGGTACGGTGTGTACGCGTGCCGCGTTCCACCGCGCAAATATGTACACGCACCAACATGGGTAAAGCGGATCACGCTGCACGTTTGTCCGAAGAAGCGTCCGCTCTTCGGTGCCGATACGGAATCGAGTGGAGCTCCGTCCGAATCGTAACGAGAGAATTAAGGCGATCTCGAAGCGATGGAGCGTGCAAAAAAAATGGAATTACTGGCAAGTTTGGACGCAGCCTCGAGCGAGGTGGAAAAAAGTGCGGAGCTGGCGAAGGACGTTGTGGTGCACGGTGACGGAGAGGTTAGGCTTCGCTTTGACTCGGCGCGTGTACGAGCGTCTGTGTGAGTGTGGTGGTGGTGGGGGGGAGTTGGAAAACGGTGGATGGACGGATAAACAGCTGGCAGTGGGAAGTGACAACGACGGCTGGTGTTTGAGGGGGGGGGGGGGAGTTGCGAGGAAGGAGACGGATAAGCTGCTCGGAGGGGGAGGGAGAAGGGGGGGGGATCACTCGGAACTCGTGTCGTAGCGGTACTCGTTTTCTTCGCAGCGGAACGCGCGTATCTCCTCGCCACAAAATTGAATAACCACGTTATCCTAGGCACCGTCTCGTGTAGCCATCTTGCACTCTTTTAAAGGGACGCTCCGCTAGAGTTCGCACGCGTGCCAGCTTAGCCCCCCCCCTTAAGGTTTTTTTTCTACCAATTTTTAGCCTCTACGACGCTCTACGATCGCTGCCATTTTTCTGAACTCTTGTTTAGTGTATACACGACCACCGGAAGTGACCCCAAAAGCTGTTCACAGAAGGGGGGGGGGGGGGTAAAGGGAAAATCACAAGGAACTCGTGTCGCAGCGAAACAAGGGTATATTCTGGCCACAAATTTAAACAACTACGTTATCCTACGCATATTCTCGTAGCCATCTTGCCACTCTTTTAAAGGGACGCTCCGCTAGAGTTCGCACGCGTGCCAGCTCAGCCCCCCCCCTTAAGGCTTTTTCTCTACCAATTTTTAGCCTCTTTTACGACGCTTTCCGCTCGCTATTTTTCAAAACTCACTTTCAGCCTATGCTCGACAACCGGAAGTGGCTTCAAAAATTATTTGGAGGGGGGAAAGGGGGAAATCACTCGGAACTAGCGTCGTAACTGTACTCGTATTCTTCGAAACGGAACCTGCGTATCTCCTCGCCTCAAAATTGAACAACCACGTTATCCTAGTCACCGTGTCAGCCATCTTGCCACTCTTTTAAAGGGACGCTTCTCCAGAATCCACGCGCGTGCCAGCTCACCCCCCCCCCCCCCTTAAGGTTTTTTTCTACACCACGCTCCGCTCGCTATTTTTTAAAACTCTCTTTCAGCCTATGCTCGACAACCGGAAGTGACTCCAAAATCCACTCAATCTCCTTTCGCCGCTAAATCCGCGCGTCTAGCCGGAACTTGTCGATAAATACAATTTACGTAACATATATTAGAAGCACGAATGGATTATTTTAATTGGATATTTATTACATGGTAAATTATTAGTTGCATTTTATGCAGCACCAGTGAACAGAAGAATGTCGATATACACAGAGACCCTTCCTGTACACTCTGGTGCACCTTTCCTTTGGCTTTCCGCAATTCCCCTCTTTGTATACCTGTTTCTCCACGCTTCTACCTATATATATATATATATATATATATATATATATACAGCATCCATCCTCAACACAAGCAAACACCGATCCCCCTCTCGTTACACGCACAGCACACTCTTCAGCATCGCGTTTATTTCCTCTTCAGCAACGCTAGTGTCACACTGAGACTCGGTCTATATTGTTATTATTATTATCCTAATAGAAGTACAGTCCGTGAGAAAAATTCATCAGCGTCCCTAGATCTTTGTCTTCGCTCGTGGAAAGAGACCGGCGATTGCATCGAATTAATCGCATCGAGGCTTCTCGAGTGGAACGTGGATGCGGGGGCGGGTCGCACGAAAGTCGACCAATGAATTTTAAGGTCGCGCGCGACCAACGATTGCGGAACGCACGACGAGTCGCACGCATCGTCGAATGGCTAAACGCCTGTTGCGCCGAGAGCTCTCTCTCTCTCTCTCACGCACACTCTCAATCTCAGCCCCCCTCCCTCGTCTCTTTAAACCTGTAACCATTTTCGTCATACCCCCCCCCCCTTTATTATAAATAGCCGCTTCTCAATCTCGCATTTTTTAAGTACAACACGAAAATACATCCTGTTCCAAACGACTTGGAAATAAAATTTCAGTGAAGGTATAATTTCACCCTAAAACGAAGAAAAAGTTTGTAAAAAAAATAAAATCATTTTCAAAGTATTTTTTCGAGACACGAAATTTTACAAAAGTTGGCCCAGCGATATCCTTTCGATAATAAAATTACGCTTTACCCGGCGTCGTTTGTAAAGTTACGAGGAACTATCTCGTTAGCCCCCCCCCCCCCCCCCCACGTTGCAGTAAAGTTGGACGAGTAGTCGAATAGTATTATACGCACGAAGCCAGAGTCTGATACGGTTATAAGAAAGTATTATTAAGTTGATCGAGGAATCTTTGCTGTTGCTCGCTGAATCCAAACTTAGGCTTGTCTCAGTTTTTCCAATCTTGATTCGTCGGGAGTATATGTGTGTGTGTATTTGGATGGACACGAGACTATGTAACGTGTTTGGGTTATTCCCCCCCTCCTCATTGGTGCTCCAGTAAAAA
The DNA here is from genome assembly GCF_024137725.1 of Prorops nasuta. NCBI lineage: Eukaryota > Metazoa > Arthropoda > Insecta > Hymenoptera > Bethylidae > Prorops > Prorops nasuta. Next base: position 3,093,369 of record NW_027116814.1, read on the forward strand.
ATCATCAAATGTGTAATCGAAGCTTTTTTTTATGTCACTCGAACAAACGCACTGTTCGCATTATCTACTGAATTTTCATTTGCACAATTTATAGATTCACGCTATCAAGTACAAATACGAGTTATCACTAGCACTGTTTATTTTCGCACGACTCTGGTTAGCCCTACTATTAACTGGATTAAACCTCGCTTTACGAGTTATAAAGTACAGTTTAAGGATAAGTTATGGTGATACGATTGCAGATTTTTTTTATTATTAAAAATTCAATTATTTTTATCAATTTTAATGTTTTTTGTTAAGAACCATATTAAAAGAGTGAGAGGGGGGGGAGAGACCAGTGTTATCGAGGAAAGTTTGTTATTATTATTATAAAGCTCGATTAAGTATAAAAAACGATTTGCAAAAAAGGAGTGCCAGGAACTAGCTGTTGAATCGTAATAAATATTTCGTCACGCGTCGCGTCACTTTGAATCCCCCCCCCCCCCTCCAATGATTTTTTTTATTATTAAAAACACTATTTTTATCACTTATAAAAATGTTGTTAAGAACGATATTAAGAGACCAGTGTCATCGAAACAAGGTTATTATTATTATTATAAAGCTCGATTAAGTATAAAAAACGATTTGCAACAAAAGAGTGGCAGGAACTCGCTGTCGGATCGTAATAAATATTTTGTCGCGCGTCGCGTCACTTTAAATTCCAATGACGAATGGTTCGGTTTTCGCTGAGCGGCAAGAAAGTGCTTTATTTACCGCGCCAATGCGATATACAGATACACCATACATATATATATATATATATTTATATTAAGCAAAAGAGAACATCAATGTTATCTAGTCGATATTGAAAATCAAGTTCATTCATATTTACACTTTATACACACACAACTCCACACACGTATAGAATTTTCGTGCGTGGCCAAAGCTTGGAAACCAGTTTCTTTATCTAACCAGCAAGGTTTTAGATAATGAACAAACCGACGGATAAGCATATTCCAGTGCTTCTTGAAACTTTGAAAGCCCCATCAGTAGCGAGTCCAGAGTAAATCAAATATTAAAGTCTGTACTGCGATATATATATATATATATATATATATATATATATATAGAAAGAGAGATCCACGGTAACAACACGTTTACATCTCCGTAAAGCGACGAGTGTGCGTGAAGAAGAATCGAGGTTACGAAAGGCCGTCGGAGCCGCGAGCGTATCGAAACACGAGCGGAGAACGCTTCGTCATAATTAACGAGTTAATTAAAATAGGAAATAGGGAGAATATTGGGAAAAATGGAGACTGTAAGGACGAAAGGGCGTGTGTGTATATATATGCATAAGCTATGAGGTTGCGCTCGCGCTTGCACGAGTAATATTGTATATATAGTACAGTGGAGGTTGGAGTGCGAATAGAGGAAGAGGCTGATGGTAGTTGCGGAGAGGAGGATGAGGTGGTGGTGAACGTCGAGGGAGAAGGTGGAGGGGGGAGGGAGGCTACGTGTCGATGGACGAGGATCGGTGAGCGCGGGGTGGAGGGTCGCGCGTGGTAGGCAGGTGGAGTGGGACGACTAGAGAGGGAGATATAATGTGTGTATATATATATATAGTGGTGTATACGTAGCTAGAGTAAAGGAGAGTGAGTTGGGGAGGGGGGGAAGGGAGGAGAAGGACAGCGACAATTGGTAAGAGCGAACCGGTACATCGCGAAGGAGTGGGGGGGAGCCGAAACGGGTCCGAACTCCGAACTCGTGTCGTAGCGGTACCGAGGGATTGACTCGGCTATCTTCGCGCCAGACGCTCGGCCGACGTCGGCTTTCGGCATCGCCGTATACGCGCCAGCGCTCGCTCGAGCCCGACTCCAGTTCCGATCGTCAGTCGTGCTCGAGACTTACTCGCGTGCGTATCGTACTCGAGATACTTCGTAGCTTCCAATTGGATTTAGTGTTTTCTCCATCCACCTTGTTATAATAACTCTATCTCTCTCTCCTTCTTCCTTCCGTCCGTCCTTCCCGACTCGTCCTTACTCTTTTTCTCCCACACCCCCAACCGTGCTTCTCTTTATCTCTCCCTCGAGCTATCCTGCCTTGTAAACCTTTGCCCCACTCTCTTACTCCCCCCCCCCCCCTTGAACGCGCCAACTACAGTCTTCGAACTCTCATCATCGGACAGAAGCGAGTCGAGCCCGATCGTTCACCGAACCTGCCGTGTCTCTCTGGTGCTAAAACGACCAACGTTCGATTGCACTATTTCTGGTTCGACTCTCGCAAACATCGATATACGCAACTGTGGATTAATAGATAGTGTTTACAATCTCTTCGTGGAAGAGATCGGTGCTTTCTACGACTCTGTTTTCTTTTTTGTTGGTTTTATTTCACTGTGCAATTTGAAAAGGTGTTGTTGTGTACTCGGTGCTTTTTTGCTCCTCCGTGCCGCACACATCCGTTTCTACCACGCTACGGTAGCGATATCTGTGCGCGTGTGAGTAGCTCGGACGGACGTCTAACGTGAACCGATTAACTGACGTTCCGTTATAAAAGGTATCCTCGCGAATGTAGCGTACGTCCGCGGTGTGTATAATATACAAGTTTGCCGAGCGAGCAGGAAGGAGGAGGAGGAGGAACAAAGAAATGTGCTGCTGCTACATCGGTTAATACACGATATTGTTGCTACCGTCGCCTTCGGGATAAATCGATCGCTCGATAGTGTTGGACAGTACCGAGTGATAGCACAAGTTTTCAGCGTCGTTCTCTCGGACATTGGGGATCCAGATACCGATCTGTCGCAAAGGAGCAGTGAGAAGCAGAAAAAGAGACGATCGCGGATCAGCGGGGCAGGCAGAGGCGGCTCGATTCGTGGTAAGTCGAGTCGATTTTTTGGTGACGTCACTGCGGACCGATGTCAAGTTGAGCAACCTCCGACCACGTACGCTACCGACCGCCTCTCCCATCTCTCTCCACCTTCCCCCCCCCCCCCCCCATCTCTTCGCGCGCGCTTCTCTCTCCTTCCACGCATACAAAGACCCTCTATAAATATATATATATATAAACATAAGCACTCTGTGCCACCTTTTTCTTCCATCTTCTCTTATACATCAGCCTCCCTCCTACGATCGCTCTACTCGACCGACGATCCGACGGCCAAGAACAACGATGTACATATATATATATATAGTGCGGTATAGATGTATATACGACACGCAGCGCATTAAGGGGATAGCGTAATCGGGACGATTCTACGCTATACACACGGCACACGCGCGACTCTGGTTGACGCGAAGGGAAAGGACGAAAGCGGATTGGTAAATTGTGTGTATATATATATATATATATATTGCCTACCACTGTTGCTCCCCGACGCCTACGCGAGTGTGTGCGTTTGTATATAAAATACACACGATCCTCGTCTTCCCATTGAAATACGTCATCGAAGCATCACTCGTACAGTTTATGCCTCGTAATGACCGCGATATCGTTATTCCATTAGAATACCGGAGCAGAGCTCGCAGCTTTATTATTATGGGCAACGCGTGACTTTATTAAGGGCTCCACCACACCAACGACGCAGCATCGCGCCCTATAAATCCCTTAATGAAGTCGCGGATAGGGTAACGCGTGGGTTAGGCGGATCGCTAGAAATCAAAGTTACGTGGCAATGAAGTTATCGATCGATCGATCGACGCAGCGTTAAACGTGGTGTGGTGGGGGGGAGGGGGATGGAGGGGGGCTCGCACCGTTAAGTCACTCACTCCTCGTGTTTGTAGCGAGTCGAAACAAACTGCTTGCTTTCTCTCAACGAGAAACGAGAGAACTTTGTGCGTCCATCGCTGCACTGCTTATAGTTTATAGCGTATACCGTACACACGCACACACAGTCGTCCTCCAGCCGAACTCTCGCGCGCGTTCAATAGTTTCTCGACACAGATTAGTATAGATTCCGCAGTTCGATATATAGCTGGCGCTAGCATATCTAAACAGCGACTCGGATTTATCGCGTCCAGTCGCTTATGTCGCTTCGTCGAGTGCCATTAAGCGGATTGCTCGTTGCCGATATCGATTTTCTAGTCTCTCTCTCTCTCTCTCTCTCTTGATATTACTACTCCACCCCCCCCCCCCCCCTCCAATAAATTTTTGCCTTTCTTTCGGTACACTCCTGCACCAACATTCCTTCGCATACCCATTTATCTCATTTTTTCCATCAACTTTTGACCCTCCTGCGTTACGTAGCATCGTGCTTTCTCGATGTTATCGCGATAAAAATGATGCGCAACGAAGGGAGGGGGGGGGGGGGGATTCGCGATGGTAAAGTTTGAGGTAGCCTCGACGAGTCACTCGCTTTACGCTCGGAGAGCATTAACGAGATTCCCCGCAGCGATTCCATTTCGCGGTAGGTACAAAGTGCACTTTTGTTCCTTCCACATTTCTTTTTCCCGCGAGTGATGACGCACTCGGTCGTGCACACAACCGCCTTCTCCGATACGCGAGCTTTCCTTGCTCTCTTTCTTTCTTAATCGTGCGATTCGCTGTGTTACATACACAGGTTGCAGCTCCGACATCCCCTTAAAGCATCTTGGAACCCGTTCGTCTCGCTAACCGAAATCGTCGTCACTGTTTTCCCTATGACCTTTCACCTCCCGAAAGTTCCTCGGCAAAATAAGTTCCCATCCACCGTGATCTCGCGGATAAAGAAATTCGCCACTTGGACGCCTTAAGCCAATTTGATCGCTGGAGCCTAAGTACATTTTCGGTGCTTCGCGATTCCACTCGAATCGTGTAAATGCGCTACTTTTTACGTGAATGAGTAGGACCGTTTGGGCGGGGAGGGGAGTGGTGCGCGCGATTGTATTTTTAGCGAGTTATCTCCGTCCGTGGCGCATCGGCGCATGCGCGCTGCGGTGCTACCCCCACCACCACTCCCGCTCTCCCTCTACCGTCGTCTCTTCCTACCACTGTACTCCCTGTATCATACGCTATTATTGTGCTCTCGCTCCTCACGAAATTGATCCCCGTGAAGCTGCCGCGCTAATACGAGGGGTGAAGCCGTGTCGGGGTGGCCAACAGTGTATTTTCGCGTTACGCGAACCGCCATTGATCGTCGATCGGTAAACCCCATATTCCCTGACCCGTAAACATTTATGCCCCACTTTTGACCGTGCACACCGAGCACCGCGTTAATTCTGTCTCGCGCGTAACAAGTTGCGATCCACCGCCAAAGAGTACAGTCTCCCCCCCCCCCCCCCCATTTTTACCCCCTCCCCAACTCTCTATACCCAACAACTCAGACTCGTATCTCTACATATTAGCTCGACGCTCGATAAGCATTTTGTAGATAATATAAGATTGATAGAGTATATATATATATATTCTTTCCTACCGCTTCTTTCTTTACCCCTTCTCCTAAATCGATTGCACAATTCAACATCGATACCCACGCAAAAATATTCGAGAAATCAGTCGTTTAATTATCCCACGCGTTAATTGGAGTTTTTTTTACACCTGTCGCTATCGAAGCGACCTTGCGAGATAATATTTTTCAGCGTGAAAATTTCAAATGCTCGGAGATTCGTCGAGTATCCCTCTGACACGGTTCGACTCGATGTTTTTGTTTTTCGTACGTTCGCAGAAATGGTTAGGGGCCTTTCAGCTTTTTACTCGGAAAGAGATTCGACGTTATCTCTCGTCTCCCTCTTTGCTCGCCCGATTCAATCGACATTATTTTACGCTTTGCGTTACGCCATTGGCCGTTGGACGTTGTTGCCATCATCGCAGCAGTCTCGACTTAATATTCCGTCGCGTTTTCAGCCACGACGCAATCCAATAACATTTGCCATCACTGTTAGTCATTCCTACGTGTTTTATTTTTTTTTTCTTTCATTTCTCTAGTTTTGTTTTTCTCTTCTCTCTCTCTCTCTCTCTCTCTGTGTATCAGTGTTTATTAATTCAAGTTTGCACACGGAGTTTATAATACTCTTTTGTCTCGCGATTCTATGATTGAGAAACAATGTAATTATTATGCAGCTTTATTTAATGAAAAACTTGGGGTATTAAATTTATTAGTAGTTTAAATAGAAAGTCTGACGTTTCTGATTTTTTCTACTTAAAAACTTTGCATTATACTTAGTTGTTGATCGTTTCAAAACATTGTATAGTTCAATATCTTCTCTCATAACCTTTTTTTATAAATAACTCGAAAGATTATTTTGTTTTTCTAAGAAACTATCTTAACAATACAATTTTAACCAGAATAATATTTGTGCTGTAATCTCTATGTAGTTGCTTTTTTACACACAAGGCTTGTGTTTCGGGGAAACCTCGTCTTTTCTCGGACAAGCGTCGATAGGAGAATCAGCGTCGAGCCTTCTAGCCTTTGTTTACAAATAATTCAAAGAATTATTTCGTTTTTCTAAGAAACTCTTTTAACCGGAATAATATTTATCCAATAATTTCTACGTAGTGACTCTTTTGCACAAAAGACTTGTTTTTCGGGGAAACCTCGTCTTTTCCCCGATAAGCTTCCAACATTCGCTCGGATAAGCGTCGGTAGAAGAACCAGAGTCGAATATTCTGTTTCGCGCTGACAGTCCGTTTCACCACCGGGGCTGAGGCCTGGCGTATTACTCGCGGCGGAGTCGGAGAGACCGTAGCCGCGTGACGAAAGTAAGCCAAGCCGGATATTGTGGGGATGTCTCGCGCTAAGCTTACTCCCCACCCCCTCCCCTCTTCCTCTCTCATTCCTCCACCACCTCCATCAATTATCTTACGGCGCAACGAAAGTAAGCCGGATATCGCGCGAGCTCGCTTGCTTCTTATTACGATTACTGCTCCTCGCACTTTATAGTTTTTGCCACTATCCTCTCTTCTACTCCGTCCCTCCCCCCCCCCCTTGCTCTTATATATATATACACTAACTATAACTCATTATCATTAATTATCGCAGATGCGACTCGCCGACTAATTTTAGCAATGATCAAAGCATTCTTCTGGAGTTAATTGAATCTTGTAAAAGATTTGCAGCAATAAAATTGGTATAAAAAATAGAATTCTTGTTCTTTTGTCGCGAGTTTTTTTCATTGATATGTTACACGTGGCTCTGGATCAGTGTGTGCTTGTACGGAGCGGTTGGATCGTCATTACGAGTTGCTTTTGATTATCGCAGATAAATTTCGTCACAATTGATAACTTTAGGAAGGTTTTTGCACCGTTTTTTTTTTTAATAGTGCAGCAAATCTCACGTCAGACTTTTAATATACAAATCACAATATACAAGGTGTAACAGCAATGATGTTTTTAATTTTAACCACATTATAACAACTTTTCTTATTTTCCTGTAAATTGGCCTGCGTTGGTGTGCAAAGTAGGTTTGTGCTCAAAGCGTTCGAATTGTCATTACGACTTGCTTTTGACTGTCACATATAAATTTTGTCACAAGTAATAACTTTAGGAAGGTTTGCTCCGTTTTTCTTAATAGTGGAGCAAATCTTACATCGGCGTTTTAATACAAATTACAATATACAGGGTGTAACAGCAATGATGTTTTTAATTTTAACCACATTATAATAACTTTTCTTATTTTACTATAGATTGGTCTATATTGGTGTGCAAAGTGTTTGCACAAAGCATTCGAATTGTCATTACGACTTGCTTTTGATTATCGCAGATAAATTGCGTCACAATTGATAACTTTAGAAAGGTTTGCTCCGTTTTTCTTAATAGTGGAGCAAATCTTACATCGGCGTTTTAATACAAATTACAATATAGAGGTTGTAACAGCAATGATGTTTTTAATTTTAACCACATTATAACAACTTTTCTTATTTTCCTGTAAATTGGCCTATGTTGGTGAGCAAAGTATTTCCACAAAAGCGGTTGGATGTCATTACACGTTGCTTTTGATTATTCCAATTAAGTCTCGTCACAATTAACACTAAAGCTACCATTTGGCGGTCAAATAATCCTTTTTAAATGTAAACATGTGCGTGTATTAAAAATCCACACTTTAGCAGGGATCGCACCGTTTTTCCCAAGTAGAGCAAATCTCGCATCAGCTTTTTAATAAAAATCACTCGAAGCTAAAAATTGTCTTGTCCTATCATATATATATATATATATTTATATAACAGTTTTCCTTCTTCTCTCGTAGATTGGCCTGTATTGGTGAGCTAGTGTGTGCTCGTACGAAACGCTCGGATAGTCATTACAACGAGTATTCTCTTTCACGCTGCTGACAACGACCGTTCGTTTCATCGACGAGCATTTCTCGCTCTACCAACACGTGCTAAGATACTCCTCGACGAGCTAAGCCGGATATCCGCGTGTCCTGGGATATTCTATCGTTGCGTTTCACCGATAGATATCAATTTCCTTTCAAAATCACCTCCCTTCATCTCTCCACAGCTCTCTGTTTATCTACCTGTCCTCTTTAACGTGGAATTCAAACCTTTTCTTCTCATAATTAATATTATAGTATGTTAAAAGAGATGATTCTAAAATTTTTTACAAGTTTATCTACAAAAATTTGCTTGTATAGATTTTTTTAAATGCAAATAATTTTTTTTCGTAGAAAGTATTTTCGTGTAAATAGATAATAGTTTCAAATGGGTCCTATCCATTAAATCGATATCTCTTAAAATTATGCAGATACACAAATTCTTAAGTTTTACCTCTCAGAAGTCACGTGTCTCAGGAATTCAAACAATTTTATTCATAATTAATATTATAATACATGAAGAGATACATTTCTCAAATTATTCCCAAATTTAGCTTAAAAATTCACTAGTATACGTTTTTTTTAAATAAAAACAATTTTTTGTCGTAGAAAGTATTTTCGTGTAAAAATACATACTAATTTAAAGGGTTTCTATCCATTAAATTGATATCTCTTAAAATTATGCGGATACAAAAATTATTTAGTTTTACCTCTCGGAAGTCATAAGTGTATCACTATATATGTCATATGGAGAAGTCAGATAAGATAACGCGAGGTTTTAGATGACGATATAAATTCATAATTCCCCTCGAATCTTGCAATATAATAATTTCACTATTTTATTTGTAGTTTATCTTCCTTGTACCCACAAAGACTACTAGAATTACGAAATTGCTTATTTACGCAAACATTGCATATTTTTATCATAGTTTTAACACATACACCTTTTTTTCTTTAATTCTTATATATTTATAAAAAAAGCCTTATCAAAAATTTCTTAAAACGTAATTTTTTGCAAGAGTTAACAAATCTTGTAAAGAAATTTAAGGCAGTCTTGCAGACTCAGTAGACTCTTTACCCGATATAAAATTACCCTAAATTTACGGATAGATATCGACGCGATAAATCTGCAACGTGGTTTAAGGATGAGAGAATTATGAATCGATAGAGCCACAAAGACTACTCACAAAATTGTTTATTTACGCAAACATTGCATATTTATACAAATATTGTCTATTTTTCATCAAACTTTTAACGCATACACCTTTACCTTTAATTCTTATTTATTTATAAACAGACGTTTTATCAAAAAATTCTCAAAACGTAATTTTTTCCAAGTTCTCAAAGGAAATATAAGATTTAGTCTCGTCGACTCAGTGCACTCTTTACACGATGCAAAATTACCCTAAAATTACGGATAGATATCGACGCGATAAATCTACTACGTGGTTTAAGGATGAGCGAATTAGGGATCGATAGAGACCGTCTTGGATTACCTCGAACAATTTTACGGTTTTCGCGATTAAAATAATGAATTTTGAGCATACATAGGAGCCTGCGTTACACGTGCTCGATACATTATCGATAGGGAAGAATAATAGAGCAAGAGGTCGGTTATTTCTCGAATAGCCGCTCGATAAAGCCCGGGGCCATTTAAATGTCGCGCGCAAAGTCTTGTGGGCGTTCAATTAACGCCTACGGGCGATCCAAATGCCACGCGTACGTCTCTCGGTAGAGCCACTCTCCTTCCTTTTCCTCCACGAGCATCGTTTCACCAGCAGCGATCTCTTATAACGCGTAAATTCTCTTGCGATAAATTTCTCTTTGTCTCAAAATTTCCTCTCAATTATCGCGGAAAATTTTCCTATCGACGATAGGGCACCTCATATATATATATTAGAATGCTTAAGAAGATCCATGTGAGAAACTCTTTTGAAAAACTGACAGAAACACTATACTCTTTCCGTTCCAACCACTCGTGAACCGCGAAAGGTGTTTGCCTCGATAAGCGATAAAAAGTTGGAAAGGAAAAAATGTGATTATCAGTCGTGGCGAGATTAGCAGTCCAGGCTCTTAATCGTGTTTTCGGAAGTGTATTTGGCGCTGAGCGCATAATTAATACGATTGAGATAGGCTGTGGCGCAGCACTGGCCCCGAGGAATAATTTCAACAAGTTTATCGCTACGGATAACTTTCCGTTGGTTTGCTTTGCTTCGTCACCCCCCCCCCCCCCCCCCGCCATGGTAAATCGTACACAGCGGTTTCTCCCTCGTTCGTTGGCTCAGCTACTTTGTGCAGCAGCGACCGTGTACGGTAGATAACTCCCGGCGATTTTACGCACGGATCAAAGCTCGTCCCGTTCTCAATTATAAAATTAATTACGACGTGATACTGTGTTTTTTTTAATCTGAGAAATTAGACGACGACGGAGAAGGAATAAGGTGGGCTGTATTAGAAATTAATAGAGTTTCTTGGGAATCGAGTCGCAGGAGGTAGGAGCGCGCGCAGGAGGAGCGTGAAAGTAAAGAAAGTGGGCCGTTCGAAGTAGTCTTCAACCTAGAAGAGACAGCGAGCGTACGCTCTGCGCCAGTCTGCGACGTCTCCCCTCTACCAACGCCATCCCACTCCCCCTCCCCCCCCCCCTTTACCGTAGCACGCGATAGTGTATTCTTGTATACACGTAGGAAAATTTATCGAAGAATCGCGATCACCGTGGATCATTTTTTGCTGTCCTCAAATTCACTTTGATTCTGATGATTTTTTTTTGTTCTCGATACACAGAATTTTGTATCTCTACGTGAGTGATAAACGAGAATACGAGTGGCAAAGCTAAAGCTTCTAATCGACTCACGGTTGGGAGAAAAAAAAATAACGCTGCTTCGTCATCATCACAAGTTCTAGAAAGTCTTGTCGTCAAGGTGATTGTTAGGAGTTGCTTGGAGTCTGGCCAACGCGAACGGCGTCGTAGCTGCCGTCACCGAAAGCGAGCTAACTAGCGAATTAAAGCAACGATCGATTCAGCTAGATAATAATAATCTCGAAATAATCGCCATTTTTAACGCTTATCTCTCGCATTTGTCTCTCTCGCGTTTACGAATCGATGTAGTATAGTGGCACATGGAAGCTCAATCTCATTGTTTTGGATACAAGTATACGCATCTTGGATTACTTTTTAGGTTTTTTCTCTGTTATATTGAAAGTGGTGAGAAAAAATGTAACAACTATACAGGGGGGGGGGGGGGGGGGCACTTTTTCTTACATCGATTCGTACTACTTTATTAGGAATATCGAAAGAGACTCAAAGAGTGTAAACGCTTCTTGTTTGTTGTTTTTCTCTTTCTTCTTAGAACGTGTAAAGTCTTTCGAATCACTATTTTTAACGCTAATCTCCCTCGTGTTTACTAATCGTTCCGCGGTACCTGGAAGCTTCAAGCTCATTATTTTGGCTACAAGTATACGCATCTCCAATTAATTCGGATTTTTTTCTCTGTTGTATTGAAAGTGGAAGGAAAAATGTAACAGTTGTAGAAGGAGGAGGCACTTTTTTCTTACATCGATTAGTATTACTTTAATAGTAATATCGAAAGGGATTCAAAAAGCAAACGCTTGTTTGTTGTTATGTTTCTCTTCTCCTTCTTAGAACGTGTAAAGTCTTTCGAATGACCATTTTTAACGCTCATCTCTTATATTTATTTCCCTCGTGTTTACAAATTGCTGTATGGTACCTGGAAGCTCCAAGCTCATTGTTTTGGCTACAAGCATACGCATCTCCAATTGCTCAAGTTTTTTCTCTCTCTAATATTAAAGGTAGCAAGAAAAATCATAACAAAGCTGTATAGGGTGGAGGGGGGACTTTTTCTTACATCGATTCCTAGTACTTCGCTCGAAAGAGATTCAAAAAGTAAACACTCCGCGTTTGTTGTTATTTTTCCCTTATTCTCAGAAGGTTTAGTCTTTCTTCGAAAGACTCAGCAGCGATCCGCTGTTTCTGTTTATTAGCAGCGCATTATTCGTGGCACGGCAGAACACACTTTGCTCGTTGATAGAAAAATATTTTCGCAGTCTCTAAACACGCAAAGCTTAGCTCTAGCGCAGAGGCTCTAGATAGCCGTCGTACTCGACGATAACGTTTACCACAGGATTTTCATAAATGTCACGGTCGCCGATCGATATTCCCCTGTAAAACGACGAAAATCCTCGTCGATGCTCTCTTGAAAGGAAGCCGCGCGACGAAATCTCAAGCCGCGGCAAGCTGGATTAAACTTGTTCAATGGAGCTTTGGAAAATTTTACGGATTATGCGCTTTCAATAACCTTCGCGTGGATATTAAAAGATTGCGTCCTGTTTTATGGGAATAACTCTGAGGAGTGGGAGCTTTTAAACAGTATCGTTACACACACACACACACACACACACACACACATATATATATATAGCTAATAGTATATCGTTAAAAGGCACCCAGAGGAAAATAAACAAATTAGCGCGACAATCTTAAATCGTGACGCGTTCTCGCAGGGTCCGACGCCAGTGACCGGAGGACTACCTTACACAAAAACCCGCTTAAAAATATCGGTATTCGTTTCCAAGAAAGCTCGCTTGTCGATTTTATGGATAATTCCTGGAAAATTTCTAAAGTTCCAGGAAAAGTTCGACTTACGGTTTAACGCTATCAGGAAACATTAATAGGATCGTTATCCGATTCCTGCAAAATATTCATGCGTACGCATAGCGTTAAACGGGGAATCTCTCTTAATTATGAACAATCGAGCGGTTTTCCCTCGTTCATAATTGAACTCCGACGATTAATATATTACTCGCGTCGGTTCTGCGAAGAGAGGATGCTGCGCGCGAAACGTTCCGGGATCACTCGTGTTTTTCACTCCGCTAAATAAGATCGTCGGCAAATGAATTAGTTGGCTCACTGCCATGCGAGTCATCGAGCCTGCCTATTTTACGTTATGAAGCTTCTCGAGGGCAGCGCCAGTTCCCTCCCGCTAAATAAAATCACATGCCACACGAGCTTACCTCGCCATGCGAAATATACATTCATTTGCTTTATCATCATTATCAACGCTTCCTCTTATCGCCTTAATTCCATCAAACTTTAACAAAATCTTTTTTATTCATTAATTAAACACTGAAGAATTTTTAATTTAATTTTTTACTTTTTTTTAGTTTATATGTATTGTACTATAGAGGTAAAATAGTTTAATTAGTATATATATATATACGTTTGTAGGTTGAAGGTAGAAATACGTGGCTCATTTTTATGTTCGTGTTAAAAAAACATACAATAACACGCACGTGTGTGTATTTAACGCTGCTAAAATCGCGATTGAGAGGTAATCGTTCTTAAAGATACTGTTAATAACAGCCCGCCTTAAGCTTCCTTTTTCGGAATTACGTTAGCTTCCACTGGATTTTTTTCAGGTATTTTTATGTCTTGTTTATTGTCGTTGGAGGACGAAAACTCTCTGGTACAAAACAAAACAAGTTCCAGCTTGTTTACGCTAAAAAAAGTGATCGAAGTCGAGCATCGTGAAAGCTTGACGAAATAAAATGCTCGCGCTACGCGGTGAAAGATTCTCTTATAGAAATAAGCGTATGACGACTTGCAAAACGCTACAATGTGCCGTACGTGTGTGTTTATCAATAGAGATTATCGATACGTGCGTCATTTCTTGGCAAACACTGGCAAAACGCGCGTTGATATTTACCCAAGCTCCGCTTCCTCCTCGTCATCGCGCGAGTCGTCTTAGAGTGGCCAAAGTTGGAAAAATGACGTCGAGGAGAATCTCGGGGTTCAAAGTTTACCAGGAATTCCCATCGGTATGTACGGCTAATCGTGCTAAAGATCCCTCGACTCTGTTGATATTCCTGGAAAGAGAACTCTAGGAGTATACGAGGTGGAAGAAAACATTGGACACGATTGAATAGATTTAGTTATTCGGCGCGCGCGTTTTACGCGGAACAGCGTCGAGTGTTTCTATGACGGATGGAGACGCGGTCGAATCGACGATTCGTCAATGTCACCAAACAATCTTACACTTGATTACGTAATATACCCTCGTTGCTGAACTTAAACTTGTCGTAGCGTCGCTTGTAGTCTCGTCCGCCTCCCCTCTACAAATCGACCCAATCCATGACCCTTCCCCACGACCACAGCTGAAAATGTCGCGCTGAAATATTATCTTTGATTACGAACGCCTCGCTCGCGAGACGTACTCGAATGGGCCAGGGGTAAATAGAAAAAAAAAATAGTTTTGGATCGAAGTGTGACGACTAAGAAAGCTATTTTTGAGTGTTCGTGGTACACGCTTGTCTCCAGGGTTGCTGCTTTACGCGTTCCTCCAGAATCCAGTGGGCAAGAGGAGAGGGGGGGGGGGGGGGAGTCGTAAATTTAGCGCACTGATCTCATTTCATGGTGAATCCGCCGATGGAAATAGCGCACCTACCCAGAAGAGCTGGCCTTACGTGCTCTAAGGAGAAAGTCGGTGAATGCACGATACGCGTTACTTTGCATCCCCCCCCCCCCCTTCATCTCTCTCCACTCTTCTACTTCACCCCAAAATCTACCAAAAAAACACTCGAACGACGTCATTGCGCAATTTCAACTTGTATTATTTTGCGCTTTTTTTGTTTTCTTATATTTTATACCGTGTGTATATGTATGTGTGTGTATATCCGGTATGTACCGAGTCATGCAGGCAATTGTCGTATGCGGTACAATTTCACGATGAACGTGGGGAATGTAGGGACCGTAGAAACATACATCACCATCGTAGTTAGATCATAATAATTACGGTCGCTGTCGGTATACTACATGAGGGCTTTACGCGCATTGCGATTGCACATTGCCTCTTGGTGCAATTCCGCTAACGTTGACGTCACAAGATTCCAGCAGTCTTATCACCCCCCCCCCCCCCCCTCCCTGCGCTCATAGCTTACGTACCTGCAATGGAGATTATTACTCAATCGTAGTTTAATAATTTACGGTTTACTGGATATCCATCGGGAACTGGACGTTGTTGCTCGTTTTTTCCTCCATCTCCAACCTTCCGCTTTTTTCGTCCCCGCTGATAGGCCAATTTCGATCGGAACCGGCGAGGAGTTGTTTTCCCAGCGTCGAATCAGAAACGATTACGGATATCTGCGGTTCTGATCTAGGAGGAACGAGATCTCGCTCTGTATCGATATATTTACGTTCCCGCGTTACTAGTACGTATATATATATATATATATATAATGTGTACTATGTGTACATCGTCCAGGTATAAAAATCCCTAATGCGTTTGTTTCGCGGAAACCGCATTCGTGGACCGTAGATTCCTCTGTTATTCGCCGGATGAGAGTTCTCGGTAAATCCGCGCGGAGAAATTCCGGTGATCGTCAAGAGTTTCGTTCCATCTTCGAGCGAACTGTATTTGTTTACCTTTTTTAAGTGGAAGCAGCGCCCGATCCAGCCACTCGTTTTTAGGCTACGTTGACAATGTTTTGAATAGGAGCGATGTTTGTACAACGGTGAATCGCGACTTTGCGCGAGGGTCAATTTTAGTCCGAGGTCGGATATTGTATATATATTCCGGGTATGAAATTTAGACTCGATATTAGCCCAACGAACTTTTCTCCCATTGGCTCCTCCCCGTCGACGGTGAGCACATAAACATACGCTGTTTGTTATGCCTGAAAAAGTCGTGCTCGGTGCAATCGCTCATTATCTCGCTTGGACGATTTTATCGAGAACTTGGCTAAGAAGTTTGTACTTGACGTCGCTTAAATTGCGCGCCGATTATATCGCTTAGAAACAAGGGGCATCACTTATATACTCTCCCTCTCTCTCTCTCTCTCTCTCTCTCTCTCTCTTCTTTGACTCTCGACTTTTACCCCTCCCTTACCACGCCCCCTCCCTCCAACCAATCGATATTCCGTTTATTTGTTTTCAAACCTTCGGAATTTACACTAGTCTGCGTACGAACACTGATAAAATTCGTCCCGGAAATTATAACGCAAATGCAACGTTTTCCGTGCAACCCTTCGTAAATTCCTCCCCTCTCCTCTTTTGTCACACGTGCATCACTCTCTTTCTCTCGCATTAGTTGGTATTCAACGGATCCGCAAGGTACCCCCCCCCCCCCCCGCATCAGTTTCATTCCAAGCCGCGTTAAATTTAGGATTCGCGGATACCGGAGGATCTCGGGCGAAATTGTGTTCGAAGAAGTATCGGAATTACGGAGAATCGTTCTATGAGTAAGACTCCGCGAAACGCTCGTTCGTTGGCGTTAATAATTGAAGTACGAAGAAGGAGGATAGAGCGGCATTCCGGGACGAATAAAACTGTCCCAAGCTCAATGCACGATAATACCATTTCGCGTTTATCAATATAAACACAAAGAGCGAGATAAAAATATTGCGACGCTGAACGTACGGCTCTTGGGGGAAAAAAAACATTACCTAAAGTAAACAAATCTTATTGATCAGGGATACAATGTCTGTTATGCCTTTACGAGTGTTGCTCGCTACTCGGCACGGATTTTCCACGAGCACTAATCGTTTTTCAGGGAAAAATTTGCTTGATTAATCGATTACTCTCTCTCTCCCTCTCTCCGTCTATCCGTTCCTCGACAACTAGCTTACAAACACAGTGCAATGCGGATCAATATGCATTTCTCCGTAAACTGATGGAAGCCAATGAATTCCTTTTGCAAGAGCGTATCTCTGCTCGTGTGTTTCTGTGTGTGTGTGTGTGTGTGTGGTGGAAGCAGCTGAGATTCAGAGAGCAAGAGAGTGAGAGAGAGGGAGGGAGAGCGAGGACGTATCGAGGGGGGCGCGTGCCGAGATCCGGCGTTCGACCAGCTGGTGGAACGCGTGACGTCACGCATCGCTCCATCGCCCCCCACTCTCCTCCTCTCTCCTACCGAACGTATATACATAAATACAAGACTCTCCTCTCAACCGGTTTTTGTCTCGTGAATACTCGTGATTCCCTCTGTTACTTCCTTCCCACCAAGCCGTACTCAAACACGAACGCACTCACGCACGCGCTACTCTCACGGATATCCTCGCTCGCTCCTTATACACTGTAGGAAATTGATTCGAGTGCACGTTTGCCCTGCCCTGTGCTATATACAACCGTAGAATATCGTACAAAGCGAACTCGGCTAACGCGTACACGAATGAATTTCCCCAACCGTGCTTCTCTCAACTGCTCCTTTTGGTATTTGCACGCTTCTGCGCATGCGCGTTGTGAAAAAGTCTCACTGCGTCGTTTGTTTTCGATATCGAAGTAAGGTTATGTTTATAGGTTCGTGCGTCCTCGCGCCTCGAAACGATTCGACGGGCTGCGAGTTATGCGGGGACAGTACGGGGGATCCGGAAAACACGCGGGGATATAATCAGTATTATCGGTACAAGTGATTTTGATGAAGAGGACGCGCGAGCTCCCAGTTGGAAGCGAATCGGTTTTCATGCGAAGGAGGAGCGCGAGATAGTGGGGAGAGCGTAGAGTGTGTATACACAAGTTTGACGGAGCAGGGAGTGGGGCGACCGGGGACGGCCGAAGTCGCACGAGCGCCGACGGGAGTCACCGAGTCGCAGAGCGTGCGCTCGCAAAGTAGTGGGAATGGATTTGATGCCGTCAGCGGTGAGCGGAGTGGGAATGGCGAAGTGGGGAAGAGTAGGGAGGGGGGGGGCGAAAGAAAGGGAGTAACATCTGCTCTTAGCGTGATTGCCGTGTATTGATGCGGCTTTATGTCGCATTCGCTCGCGTCCGTCAGTTTTTCCCCCCTCCTCCCCTTCGCGAAGCACGAGTCTTCATCGACCGATCGTCTCCAGAATCATTCGACTACTCTTCGCTCGTCCTTTATCAAGGCTCGAAAACAATCGCGAAAGACTAAACTTTTCCCGCTTAAACGTTCAAATTTACTCGAATCTCTGTCAGTCTCCTCTCCTCTGCTCGACAAAAAAGCGCTAGGAGCTTTTATACCCTGCTAAGCGAGAACTTTTATCTCGACCGTCCCAACATTTACCGTCACTTTTTTCGCTCGCTGATAGTACGTTAAAAAGCTTATCGGGAAATTTCGAACGGTGAGAGAAGTTTTCTCGCGGATGATCCACGAGTGGATTAGCGAAATAGGAAGGATCTTTTCAGAGTCCTCGCTGCGGGAGAAAGCCGTCCGAATGGTCACGGCCTATTTAACGAGAGTCGTGCAAGTGTACACCAGTTAAGAGAGACAGAAAGAGAGAGAGAGAGAGAGAGAAATCTCAGTACACTCTCTAAACTGGCCGAGAATACTCTCTCGCCCCCCCCCCCCCCTTCATTCCTCGCTACATTCGACACAATGCAGAGTTCCAAGTAGCAGTGTCAACAGTAAACACAGTTCGTTTACGCAGGATTTTCTTATAGCTTTCCGAGAAATCTTTCAAAACATCTTCCATAGCTGCGCGTATTAAGCAAGGGTTGAAGAATCGAGCTAAATTAGCCGGTGAAATTGATGCATAACGGGCCTTGCGATACGGAACGGTACCGCGTCCCACATGTAGATTGCAGGAAAAGTAGTAGTGTGGTAGTTGGTAGTAGCAGCGAGACAGAACAGTGGGCAAGAGACTGATCGCGGCGCGAGGTTACCGCGATCCTCCGGTAGATGGAGATGCAAGACAATCAACGATTTCTCTTTCTCCCCACCGTTAGCAGCTCGATTAGTCAACTCCCAATCACCGTTTTACATTCGTTGAAGCAGAAATTTTTCTATAATCTCATTGTTGACCCAAAGAGTTTCCTCATTTTTTTTATATCCCAGCCTCTCCTTGGTGACAAGAAGGAGAGGCGCGATTCGTCGGTAAACGCCATAAAGTCGCGTAATAAAAGCCAACGAGTGGAAAACTATAGTTGCATATATATATATAGCGACGCGTACATTTTACTGGAAAGAACCTTGCTTCGGAGGCTCGCGAATAAAATGTCGTATACTTTGTCCTTCCAGAATCGTGTCCTTGCTGACGCACTTTGTGGTAAATGATCGTTTACAGGACGAGAGAGACAAACGTTCGATAAGGAAAGAATCCAAAGCAAGAAAACTAAATCGACTAATTCAATCGATGCCAAATAAACAATTTTTGTGCATTTTACGACACGTGAATAAAATGGCGTCTACTTAGTCCTTCCAAAATCTTGTATCCCGTGTCCTTGCCAATGTACTTGTAGTAAATGCTCATTTACCGGACTCAAGAAACAAGTGTTTGCTAAACAAAAAATTCAAAGCGAAAAATCTGAACCACCCAAACAATTTTTGTGCATTGTTCTATATATAGTATATCACTAGTTAGTCCTGTCGCACTCTCGCTAAACGTTCTCTTTCGACTCCCGCGAACGTTCATCGATCCTTCGGAATGCGATAACTGGCGATTTCCGAACAATTCGTTGCATTGTCGGGAAATCAACAGGCGAGAGTCCAGTTTCGATTCTCGCGATCTCTCGAAACTCTTTGGAATCGAACTGCGATAGCTTTCGCGCAGTGTTTATCAAACAAGCGGCAACTGGACGAGATAAGGCTCGTAATGAGTCAACTATATAATTCCTTGCAACGTGAATTCGCGGATCGAGATAAAATTCGTGATGATGCATCAGGGTAGAGGGGGGGGGGGGGGGTAGAGAGGGATGGAAAAAAATAGCCGCGCGGGGCAAGGGGCGCCAGTTCAGCGTCCGAGGGTTATTTATAAGCGCAAAAGACGATTTCTTTTTGTGGCCGCGCGCGCGCATTCCTTTCAAGGCCCCCGCGGAGAGCGGTCGTACGACTCGCTTTTTACGCTCTCCACCACTACCCCCCCCCCCCCTACACCCCCACCCCCAACATTTTCCATTTTCCACCATCACAATCAACTCGTTCCTCGCCTTTGTTTCCCGCATAAACAACGAACCACGTGCCATGGTCCCGCTTCTTTTTCATCATCCCCTTAAAAAAAATAACCCCCCCCCCCCCCTCCCGATCCTCATCATCGGCGTAAAATTCTCTCGTGTTTTACTTCCTCCAGAACCACGGAACTTTATCCTTCCAGGATCTAATTTTCTCTCGAGGCCGCGCCGTCCCGTTAATTGCCCGAAGACACTCTGCTCCGCCATTTTGGTTCCTTCCAAATTTCTCTCTTTTCTCGTTATTCCGCAATGATTTTTTATTTCGTGAGTGGGAAACAATTGTCCATCGCAGGCTAAATTTTAATTCGTCGATCCAACAGCGAAATTTTGGACCAATCAGGGACAGGTAGATCGTTCTTGGTCTCAGTCGGTGCACGAGCCACGGTTTTATAGGTTATAGGTGGCCTAGACTAACTTTCTCCGTTAAGGAAAAAACGGCAAGAGTTACCTAACCTGCCGCGAGTCTCGTGTACCTTGCATTCACCGACGCTACTGCTGTGCAGCTAGCGAGCGGGCTCCTCTTTTGCTCTTTCTCTCTCTTCCCACCCCCCCTAACCAATACTAATGCGCTTAGCCGCGTACCTTGGTAATTACTCGAGCGAGTCTATAGACTGCAGACTACTCGGGGCCTTGGGGCCCAGCCCAGCGCGTGCTCTTAACTCGACAACTTTCGATATTACACGGTTTATATATACCCCCCCCCTTTCTATAACCACGTCTAAAACTCCTATCCCGTTCCATCGATCGCTCAAGTTCAATTAATCCTGTCGGAAATTCCGAAAGTCCTGCGATTCCCCTAGAACAATAAAGTATTTTCTCAAAAATTCCCCAAAGGACCCCCCCCCCCCCCCAAATTCAAGGATCAATTTCCAAAAATCGCAATCATTTCGAATAATTATTGGCTTGGACCAGTTTTTTCGAGTGTCGAAGGAAAAGTAAAAGTCGAGAGGCGGAAGTAAAAGTGGAAGCACACTTTGGCAATGGAGGGGGGGGGGGGGGGGCACGACACGACGGCTCGTTTATGAAAAGGAAAAGGAAAGAGAATTGCCCGTGCGCCGGAGGGTCGAGGGCCGCGCATCTATTTTCGTGTGTGCGAGAACGAGCCACTTTAATACGGTCAGCTAACTAACGAGCTAATTGTAAACCTTAACCGGTGGACCCGTTTCCGACCTCCCTTCCCCTACTTCCGTGCCCCCCCCCCCCCCCGGTCAAAATAAATCCCTGCTAATTCCACGCCGCTCGTTCACTCTTACTTTCCCAATCGATCCTCGATTCTTCGATGCCCCACGCTCCGATGAAAATTTACGAATGACTCTCCGACTGACCTACTTCCCCCCCCCCCTCTTTTGTGTTACTAGATCGTTCTCAGGAATTCGAAAATCTTTCCGCGTGATTTTTCGCGGTATTAATAAATAAAAGTCTCCATTTTTAATTTTTGTCGATAAATGAGTAAAGAGAAAAGTTTTTTTTTATAATCGAGTCTCTGCGACCAATCCTTATTTACCAATCGCGGCTGAGATTATTGAGAAACTCTGGTTAGAGGGGGGGGGATGGGCATGCGCGCTAATATTAACCGGATGTCGCAACGCACAGTCAATCTTAGCAAGAGTTAATCCCATGGAAATCTTTCATTTTCATTCATTATGCATAATTAAAAGTTTTTATTAAATCTCTCTCTCTCTCTCTCTCTCTCTCTCTCTCTCTCAGCCCCCCCCCCTCCGAAACTCAACTCCTCGATGCTGAGGTCTTGAAAAATATTCATAGGTGAATTATTCGCTCCAAGGGTGGAAATGGATAATTCGTTGTTGGAATTCTCGCTTTTTAATCGCGTTGCACAATGGCTAAATAGAGAGGAGAGTCTCTATGCGAGTGACGCGAATAAAAATCAATGAATCCTCTCGATGCGCTCTACTCGATTTATCACTCTCTCTCGCCAGCTCATCCTTTCTGCTTTACAGCTGTTTTTAATACCTTCGCAGGGGAGATAACTCACCCTCGCGCTTTTAACGATGTGAATTTTTGATTTAATTATGCAAACCACGAAGATTCCATCCCCCACCCTCTTCCACTTCTTCTTCCTACGTATATATGTCAATATTTGTTACGAGAGACTCGTGAATTGTACTGTATATATATGTCTAATTTTTTCAAAATTTATTTTTTTGTTATTCACTATTTTCAAAACGCACTATAACTAATATTTAGGAAAAATTTGCAAAGATATTTTCCTCTAAGTTGAATCCTACAAAAATCTGTAAAATTAAATTTTATTATATAAGATTGCCAATTTGCAGTGAATTAACCAATCACCATAAGTATTTTCAAAAAATTGGCAATTTTTGTAAGATTCATCCTAAATTTATATAGTAAAAAGTTTGAGAAAATTCCTGCAGGAAAATTTAATATTTTTTATAATTATATCATATATATCACACTTTGTATATATATATTTTATAAAAAAAAAGTTTGCTTCAGCAAATTGAATTTTTTGCTCGAGGTTAAAACAAGATTTTAATAAATTCCTCTTCTTGCAGACGCTACTAAGATGAGATTGGAGGTGGCACGCAGACCAACGATGTTTTCCCCCAAGTATCGCGCTGGCGAGGAGCGCCGACGATTTCTGAAAATCTCGGCTCGCAAACTCCGCAGGATCGAAGATCCGGAATCCAGTCTCTGCAGATCGGTACTCATCAACAATGCAGTGAAGAGGCTGCAGAAGGAGAATCGAGATGAGAAGACGAAGAGCTACAGCCTACCGATAATCAATTACCTCGACGATGATGTGAAGGAAAACGACGTCAGCAACCTTATCGTAACCGGTGACGACGATGCTTCGAGAAAGAGGTACGTTGAGGTCGTTGACACGCAAATACGAAAGAAGAGCCAATTTTGGAGCTAGTTGTGGATGATAAAGCATCTGGGAGATAGTCTCAAGTGGCTGTAAAAAAAACTACGATTTTGTATAAAGTATTTATTTTTTATATAAGAATAGCATATATATGTTGTTAGAACAAAAAAATTAACGAGTGATCGTATTACTGAGTCTTACTTAATTTTATGTTAAATTTAACGAAGGAGATTGGTTAAAGTGAAAAAATACTAAATCGAATAGAGAAAAATGCTAAATTGAAGAATTTCTAAAGAATCTGTGTTTTAAAATTGTCCACTTGTAAATGATAAATTATTTGAAAAATAATCTCAAGTACCTGAAAAAAGCTATAATTTTATATAAAGAATGAATTTTTAAGGATAGCGTATATAGATATGTTTTTAAGACAAAAAGAATTAACGAGTGATTATATTACTGAGTTTTAATTAATTTTATGTTAAATTTAACGAAGGAGATTGGTTAAAGTGAAAAAAATACTAATCGCGAATTCGAGTACCTGCACTAGTGAGCACTGAGAATATCTCTATCCTCTGCTTTCATATTAATAATAACAAGATAGAGATACACTCAGTATGCAACCAATGCAGGTCTCCGAATTCACGATAAGTCGAAAGAGAATAAATTGTTAAATTGAAGAATTGATGAACAATCTGTTTTAAAATTGTATTAAAATTCTTGATAATGTAGTTTATAATATCGTTAAAGAAACACTCTGTATAAGTCTGATTATATATATAGGATTAAATTATTTATTGATAATAATTGAAATAAACTCGAGAAATTAATGAAATTATTTTTCGTAGACTCAGCAAGGACTCGAGGAACGACGGAGTGTCCCCGAAACGACAGAGGCACGACGACCTAGACCTGCAGGACGACGTCTTCAGCAACTTCTACATTCTTCCACCAACCCCGAGATTGTTGTCGCAAATCGACGAAGCGCAAGACACAGAAACGGAGAGGATGTACTTCGAGGACCGCTTGAGTTCCGGAAGCATCTCGATCGCCAGCGAGAGGACGTCCTCGAGCACGACGTCGGGCAGCACCGTCAACGGCGTGGCATCGACCAGCAGTTTCTTCGTCTCCGACCTCGACGAGATCTCGAGATCGACGACGGACATGATGGAAGTGGCCGATGCGGTCGGCTGCGACGCCGACAGGATCTGCGACTTTGCAAGGTTCGCGGACTCCGCGAAGACCCTCGAGGAACGATTGGTGGAGCTGCAAAACTTCGAGGACCACTTTGATCTAGCCAAATTCGAAAGGAACAACAACCAGAGCTGTGGGAGAGCCTTCCACGATATTCAAACCTTTCACAGCCTGGTACCAGGACTGGAGACCTAGAGTAGGGGACCAGCGTCAACGTCGAGCCAATGCTTGTCTCGAAGATGCTCTCGGTCGCTGACTCAAACTTTAGCGAATTTTTCTGTTTCATGAGGGTCGCAAAGCACGAGAGCCGATAGAAGTCTTTCTTATTGCTCTTGGTACCACTCTTCAGGGTTGTCTTTCAACGGGTCACAGACGTGTGACGGAAAGCGCTTTGATATTTCACGGTCAACTAGCTCCGTGCTTTGCGTGCCCCATATATATATATATATATATATATATATATATATATATATATATATATATATATATATATCGAGAAGCTTTCAATGCCACACCAGCACACCATGCCTTCTCAACAAGTGGAAAAGTCGTTGACCAATATACAACTGTTAGTTCCTCGGATATCGTGTTGCGTTACCCCATTGGGGCATTCGATTGTAACCTTCTTCTTAATTCTTTTACAATTGATTCAACTGCATCGTGCTTCTATCGCTAAAGTAGGTTCGAGGGGCTTCTGCGAACAGAATATGAGAGAATCTGTCGGGTCCACACTATTGTTGGACGTTTAACGAAGGACCAAAAATGCTAGATAATAAACAAACTCTTAAGCCAATATCATCATCGTCATCGTTCTGGATCCTCCAAATGTTGATTGGACCAAAAATTGGCTCTTATTAGAGAATGTAGAAAAAGAGACTAGAGCCAAGAAATGTTGATGAGGGAGAGATTCTTCATTTTTAGTAATCCGACTTTCCAACGGTACCATAGAGATATTCTACAAGTGGATTTACGTAAAGAGTGCAGTGGCAATAAAAATCATGATGAAAAGTCTGACGACGTGCGTTAGATCGCTGGTAACCCAAATGATCTTTTTGCAAGAAGAGGAGCGATAGAAGATTCTCCAGGAAATAGAAGAACGAACGCGCGTTTAGCTATGTGTGACCGGAGACTATAGACTATAAATTAACTCGATTATTACTGAGCGACCTTTCCTCTAAACACAAAAATAGATGCTGGCCAATGAGGTTTTCCACTCGTGAAATTACATTAAAGCATGAGCAGCTGTCGCAGAGCATGTTTCATCGTTCCTTTTGAGAAAGCTAGATCAATTGACATTAAAAAGAGATATACAAACAAGAACCATCAAGGACTGAAGAATCTAAATTCTTACATAGCTTTTACACTCTATAAGTTATTTGCGAAAGAAACAACTATTCTCCGCGTAGAATAGTTTCATAAGCCCCTAAATGTATATGTGTATACACTATTAAAGAATATAAAGCTATGCTAACATGGATTGACACGCGCGCACACAGATAAACACGATTGTACATATATTGTGTAAATATAATTAGGGCATAATGTGAATTGTAAAAGGTAAATGCGACGGTAGCGCCAGTATGGGACCGAGGGGTTTATATAGAATGAGGAAAAAAAACAAAGAAACGGAATTTAAAATGATAAATTCTGTTGCAAGTTTTGGCGCCTGTTCGAATAGGTAGGCTAGCCACACGAATATTCATAATAATAAAGCGGTAAACTCTATATAAGCAATAGAAATATTACTACGCCACGATAGGCCTTAGCTCTTTTATGTTCTTCAGTTTTCTTTTTTCTTCTTTCTCTTTTGAATTCTCTTTGGTTGATCTTTATTAATTCGACAAAATATTTAACTAGCTGGTAATATTACCGTAATCGGTGTATGTATGTACATACTTGTGTATATATGTATATATATATACTAATGCACGGGGTGGCTTCCTTGGAAAAGTACCGCTACACCACATTGTTATTCATGAAACTTAATGAAATTATAACTCGGCTCTGATTTTGATTATAATATATTTAAAGGGTAAATCTAATCTCGAGTGAACAAAATCGATAACAAAGTTTCATTCTCTCCTAGACTTTTCTTTTATTTATGAATCTTCGATAATTTTCTATAAATACCAAAATATATATACATACATAAATAGTATATGCATATACTGTATTTCACGGGCTTCTATTTATTCGCGTCTAATCGTGAAAGCTCCATTTCTTTTTTATACGCGGTTTGTATTGCAATGTGTATCTTGCGAAAGGTATTTCATCACAGCGTTCATCAACTTTAAATTAGCAATACGGAGTGGAGATGAGTTGGCGTATTTATTACGTATACGATTATTTGTTAAAAGGAAACACTCAATTTATTTTTACATTGTTATTACAATTTGACGAGATTGATTTGTGCTTTGTTAATACGACAGTTTTAGTTCAATTTCGTTCGTCGAAACTTTATGAAAGAAGAGAGATTGAATTATGTTTTTCGTTCCGATCTGTTTTTTTAAGCGATGCATTTACCGATAGCTCTGCGATACTTCGGTAACTCCGTTTTTATTATGTTCGGTGCAATAGTTTTTCTTTCTTGTTATCACTCGTTTTCTTTTTGACAAATAAATAATGTGACCAATGAACATTATATTCTCATTCAATTTGTTTTTCGTCGACTGTTATGCTGCGACTTGAAGCGTGTTTGCGAATTCAAAATTGTAACGAACGATAAGGAAACCGTGTGCAAAAGAGAAAATCGATCCACGGAAAAACAATTGCTTTTCTCTGCACCGCCACGCCAAGTCTTTTTATTTTTTGTTGTATTGTTTTTTTATCAATCATGCGAAACAGTTCACATACGTTTGATATTTGCTGCATATGCACGTATTCGAGCGGCTGATAAGACGTACTACTTGATAAAATATTGGTCCTTTCGCAAGCGTTATCATTCTACTCTTTCGTATAGCCTTTGCATTCTCATTGCAATTCGTTCGTTGAAAGCCTTATATTATCGAGTTAGGGGGCAAATATTATACATTCAGAGATTTTTATATGTTCGTTGACAAAAATTGAAAATAAAATATAATGAAATTGTATATTGTACTTAAATGGTAATTTCTCTTGGTAATAAAACAATCGCACAACTCTCAAGGGAGAGGATGACACGCGCGCTATTGCTTGTCGAAAAGAAATCAGCGGTTTGTAATAAAAATTGCATTAGGTATCGTGCGAATCATAAGGCTATATGAAAATAACAATCCTACTTCGAGTGTCGAATCGCAATTCAATAAGGGAGAGAGGCACTCGTTGGTTAGATGGCAAGAATCACGCCAATTTTCAATAATTAGCATCGAATTGAAATGAAACGAAAAATTGTAATGAGTGGCCCAAAGCCGTTTTTGTAAATATCCGTCTTAGCTTCATTAAGGCAACTAGCTATGTATAAAGTTTCGTACGTTGTTTAGGTTTTTAGAATTAGTTATACAACATCAGTTACCAATTATATTGAACAAATTGCAAATAAACAAAAAAAATATATACAAATATCAAGTATAACATTATTTCCTTCTCCTCTCCAGTCTTACCTTCCAAATACTTCCAACGGTATTTAATGGTAAACCAAAGGATTTCGGTGAAATAACATCGATCTTCCTATTTATTGTTTTTTTAAGTCTTTTATTTTTTTTTTAATATTATAATGTTGCGAATATATACAGAGGATGAAGAACTAATAATAGTAACTAGTAGAGTTTAAAACTAAATAAACAAAAGGTTATCATAATAGTATTAACGTGTGTTAATATTAATTTAAATAACATAATATTCGTAAACATGTATGAGCCCAAACGCAAGCAATCATAATGCTGTATGTAGAAAACGATAATGTTGCTGACGCTAAAATTCTTTTTCTTTTTCTCAAATAAAAAGACATGCGAAATGTTGCAGTCATTTCAATGACGTAATTGTTAAACATCTCCATTTGCATGACCCGTGCATACCGTTAGCTCTCTATATAATCGAGAACATTTTGTTAAATAAATCTTTACATAGAAATTTTAGCTAAATTCCACCTTTTTATCGCGTATACGTTAGACTTGATTCCCCCAATTCAGTTTCAAGAGAAAATAAAAATTTAGGTTACAATTTCATTATCTTTATCTGTTTGAAAATAAAAAAGAATTTCAAGTAACACTGGGTCTAACGATTGTTACGACAGGGCCCAGAATCGTCCTTTAAGAGAGGTTTGTTTATGAACTCGCGCGTATTACGAAAAACACCGAATCGGTGAAGCCAGACTGTGTCTTGGCAGAACCCCCACTCTGACCCCCAAGCCCGTACAGTTGTACGAGCTTGGAGGCAAAGTGGGGATCTCCGTTTAGACACAGACTGGCTTCACTGAGTCAACGATAGATGTTTATTGTTATCATTCGTTTAACTAGTTAAATCTACGCGGTCTTTTTGCTGTTATTAAGTAACGTATTTTTGATACTTCATTCAATTTAATCTAATTTTGACTTGCATAAAGTTGCAGCTACAAATTATTAGCTTTGTTATAATCATTACGCGATTTCTTATTACTAAAAAAGAATTTGATTTTTTTTCTCAATATTTTTGATTTAGCTATATCGTAGCATAATTATTAAGTATATAACGTTAGTGAATAATTTTTAAGTAAGAGTGAACAAAGTGCAACATTCCAAACGTAAGCGGCGCTTGTACAGTCACCAGGTAACAATTTGTATAATTTATTATTTCATCTATACGTAGCAAATCGTGTATTAATGCGTTAACTATGTATTGCAATCGCTTCGAATATTTCTTAATTTTAAAAATCTTGCTTCAGAGAATCACATTAGTTTATCGAAAAAAGTTATTATTGAAAATGTTCTTCCTGTCTCGTATATCATATTATTATTATTCGAAACAATAATTTTATGGACAATTTTCATTACCGAACATGCAAGCTATAATATATCTATCGCACGAAATAAATATTTGATTCAAAGTATATAGTTAATTACAAAGTCTTCAATGGTTAAAGATTATGGAAATAAAATGATCAATAACGACACAATCGTATGTCTTAAACTCGGTAATGAAAATTTAGAGTAAACATGTCAAAAGTTGAAAGCTACGGCAGTGCTGATCGATTAACAATTAAGTATCCTCCTTTATCTGGTAAAACTCTAGAAACATTATAAAACTCTAGTACTACAAACGGTGCCTCGGGTCTTGCAGTTTGGATCATCATACAACGAAAAACCTTTGTCACATGCTCTGAATACACAGCGTTTTCGCGCAACTTTGTTTTTGCCCTAATTATTGCTTTGTCTGCATAATTTCGCTTAACGATTCTGCGTCCTTCAACAAGCTCAACCTCCATAAACTTTCGTTAATTTCGCGGACAATCTTTTCCACATTGTTCGACAGGCTCGCTACGAAATAGCCAACCTGCGTCGATTCAGGAAGGGACGTTTGAGCATGCTTCTAAAAACTATCGCGTCCAAAAAGGATAAAATGAAATCATGCCAAAAAACGAAGTCGCGATGTTACAATCACAAGTTCTTTTCCCACTCTACATTCGTGGTTGCTCGTAAACTCCAAGGACGTTTGATCGAACTAAAATTCAGAGTTGAATTAAAATGTGTGGAGCAAAATTTTGCTCAATTTTACTGTTGATGGAGTTTGCGAGTGCACGTGGCACGTCGCGTTACAATGTTGCGAAATTAACATTAGTCGTCGTATGCGCGCGCGAGTGCCACTACAATTTTCCTTCTTCGTCTCATCTCATTCTTCCCTTCCTTCAACCGGGTCTCCCCTGATAATTCCTATTGAGCGCGTCAATCGTCGTCTATCGGTATCGCGCGTTATTCAGAATATACTTTACATTCTTTTGTTTATTCGCAGAAAAATAGAATTCTTAAAACTTAAACGCAGTGTTTTTTGTTGTATCGTCTCGCACCACTTCACACATATTTCTCTCTCTCTCTCTCTCGCTCTCCTTATCTCGTTATCACTTTTTGCACTTATCACGGAGCAAACGCGCAGCGATCGTTGGGAGAAGCTTTCGTTTCGCAATCTAAAATTTCTCCAATTTTACATTTCTTGCTCTGTTTCGAATCGAACGGTGCGCGCTATCTCCAGCAGCAACGGTCGAATCTCGGTTGGCGATTTTACACCTCGCACAGCTTTTTTCGCTCATCATCAACAATCCTGATGATTCGTAAACGAGAAACCATTGCTCGTATTTCGCTCAAATTCGACATATATATATATATACTTTCTGCTTTATATTTATATAGATATATCAAAAATATCCTTATTAAAATAGAGCATTTATATTAATAACATACCGTCGAGTACCTTGCCAGTACCAAAGATTTTTTAGGCTTGCCGCACATTAAATCGCGTAACGTCTTACGTCCGCACAACGCGACGCGTAAAGAGTGCCATAGAGCTGTGTGTGCCTTGTCGTACGGCGCACTCTTTACGTGCCGTGCGGTATAAGGCGTTAAGTGATTTTATGTGTTCCAAACCTGACTCGCTATTTATGCACACACACACACATGTATACGTATATTTATATGTGCGCAATGCTCAGCGTGATTGATTCGTCCTTTTTCCATATAATGTATATATATATATATATATACATTTATATATGCATACGTACAATAATCAGAACATCATCGAAACGCGCATATATTTATCCATATACACACCAGTGCTGACACATTTCATTCGTTTCCAACTCTCGGCGCCGACTTGTGAGTAGGAGTTTTAAACCATTCATTCGTCTCCCCTTCTCCGTTTCCTTCTTTTTTACAATCGATTTTACATTGCTCCCCATTGCGAATTGTTGCGAAAAACACTAGCATCCAAAGGCCTCGATTTGTCATTTTGAAACTTTCGTTACATCCACAATTTATACAAAATTTAAATTAATATATAGATTAAATGTTTTTTCACTTTTTGCTTTTTAAATCTCCTATGCGTACTAACCACAGGTCTGTTTTCGATACCTAAACTTTGTGTACTTTTCATTAAAAGTGTATATAATTCGAGATTAAATAATATACCATTTTTTTAAGTGCAAAATATAGAAGCAACTAAAACAGGCCTTGTATAAGATTATTGCAAAATAAATCTTTTAACTTGATATATATAATATATATAAATATATTAAATGCACAGTCGAATCGAATATGAGAAGTTCTCACGATTGAACTCACATTTATAGCTCACTCACATCGCTGCTGCTTAATTAATTATTATATAAAGTTACAAAATAAAATATCGTTAAACACTGAGTAATATACAAAAAAAAAATTAAACAAAAAAATGTATGAATGTGCCTGATAGATAGTAACACGCGAGTACGGTCAGTAATAAATAATAAAAGACCCGTCTAGATAGTGATTCTCGAAGACGGAATAAGTGTGTTCAGTGGAATCAGTCCGTATACAGTCAGCCAAAAATATAATACACGCGTACTCGGACAGTTCAACTTGTAATAGAATTTCACGACAAGCCTGGCACTTGTCTTGTTCGAGTCACTTTTTAACATTCTCTGATAAATTGCTCTCCCTCGCCATTACGCCTTAAACATCTCTCTTCCTTTCCTTACATCGTTATAAATTTTGTCTCATGTTGCAACAAAAAACACGCCATTCCACATTATGAAACAAGATCAATTTTTAACATACGTTCCTTTCGATTTTGTCAATCGATTCTGAGAGAAACAACAAATTTCAACAATCCTGATAAAAAAATACATTTCCCGATTACACCTACGGTTTACTTACATTTTATCGGTTCTGACAAGCTTAATTTCTCCCTGTGTTTCTCTTTTACGTTTTCCACATTATTTACATTGAATAATCGCAACATCATTAATCGTGTCTTCTTTAAGGCATCATTTATCACTTAACATTTCGCTATAACCGCTTCCTGTACAATAGTATCTCGATTTTAATCCAATGGAAATTAACGTCCGACAAGAAGGTAAATCGTAGAAAAATATGTACTCTTGAGCTTCCCATCGCTTGTGCTCGTAAAATCGAGGCCTTTAAGGAAAGGACACCAAAAAATTCCCATAAATCAACGCATCCTGGCGCACGCGTGTATGTTTCAAATAGAGCAAAAAAAAAACGACTATGAACTAACGAAGCGGAGAAAGATAGTGGTAGTATAGCAAGGTGCAGGAGAAGAAAGTGTTTTCCTGCATGTTCTTTTTTTTTTAAGAAAAAAAGGAGCAGCCATAGTCCATTACGTTTTTCCTTGTTATTTTTTTTAGTTTTTTTTTGTTTAAAAAGATCCCGCATTTACGTAGTTATCGAATCGTGACGGTAGTCATCGTCCGTTACCAGATAAATCAAATTACTAACTAGAATTAATATCCGTTATGTACAATGCAATAGTGTAGTAACGTAATAAATAAGCTCAACGCATAAATGTACCTACGGCTACTTAATATACTCATCACGTCTCAAACCTTATCTTTTTGTTCGAGGCGCGACAATTACAATGTGTTCGTTGCGCACTTCGATAAAAGAGGGCCGGGCCAACAATACAATATAATATACAATTTTCCACTCTGAAGAGGGCGTACAGTGGATAAAGAAAGTAGCTTTTTCTCGACAAAAAGAGAACTTTCAGCTTATAAACTCCCCTGGTAATTCCACTGCGAGCACGCGCGTGCCTTCAGCTATACCGCAGTAAGATTTTGTCCTTCGGAGCCTGAGGAACACCATTTACTCTCATCGAAAATATAGATAGGCTTCTACTACTTCCAAGATCGGAAACGAAACGATAAGTGAGATGACCAATTAACATAATTCGAGTCAAACCGTTTTATGCACTCATCCTCCATGCTTTCATTCGTGAGATTTAATGAATTCTTGTAAAAAAGAAAGTGAATCCGTTTAAGTGATCACGAGTCAGCTTTATGCTTGTGTTTGCATATACATATAGATATACATGAGTATGTATAGGTATATAAGTATATATATATACTACGTTAATAAAAACTAACTCTGTTCGTGTCACTTAAGGCACATTTCTTGGGATTTCACGCTATGCAAAAACGCGTGCGACTTCTCGAAGCTTTGGTTGCTAATGCCTAATAAGGTAGAGTTCAAGTATCTCCGGTTCGCATGATTATTCTTTTCTATCTATAGTTTGCATTAATAATGCAAATATATATATATATATATATATATATATATATGTATGTATATATATATATATACTTTATATATAAGATTTTAGTCTTTGTATCACCTTAAATCAAGAACAAAAGATGATCGTACACTTTTATCGAAGAGTCGCAATTCGACGCGTGTACCTTCTTCACACGAGATTAAGGCAGGCTGGGCTTACTACTCTCTTTCCTTTTATCTACATAACTCTTGTTTCATCAAGGAAGATTATGTTTTTACGGATCATTTACCAGGCTTAACAAGTGCTCTTTCCCAAACGGCTCCTTCGTTTTCTTCGTTTATCCCCTTTTCTTTCTGCATTCGCAGTAGTTCATTCCAACATTTGAGAAGTATTATTCAAACTAGGTTGTCCCCGAAAATTCATTTTTCTGGTCTCGTCACCGTCTGTGGGATCACCGTGAGGGATTTTGGAATTTTTGGCAGAATCGGAACGGGATTCGATGATGGCTTGGTCGTCACTTGTATGGACTTTGGCAAATTTAAATTGTGCAACAGGTTTTGCGTGGGGCTATTCTCGTTAGCCAGTGCTCTAATATCGCAAATCAGAGGTTCGAAATCGCCTCTCGACTGTCGATTCAACATTTCCTGTTGCATCCTCAGATGCTTTTGAAATTGGGTTTGCGCGGCTAGCTGAGCTTTCTGGTATTGCGTGGAGTTTTTCAAACTCTGTTGTGACGAGGCTGACATTGAGTTCGCAACAATGGATGACATATTACTTCCGGGACTACCCGCGGAAGACTTGTCGTTCAGCATTTGTTTCTGCTTCTTCAAATTCTGCAATCGCTTAAATTCAGGCTCGCTGAGTTGAAATACTTTACCACCACCACTACCGCCACTACTGCTGCCACCACCGCTTCCAACAGTGGAACTAAATTTCTGGCCATCTTTACGTTTCGCGGCAGCGTTTGCCGAGCTGGTCGACGGTAAATTCAGTCTTTGCAGGCTAGGTGGTGGTTTCTTAATGATCGATACTCCAGAATTTAATTTCAATACCTTCGGAGGATTCGATTTTGGCTGTGACGTACCCTTCATTGAACTCGTGCTTGGCAGCGACAATCTGTCACGTTCCATAACGTAACCTCCGCTCAATCGTCTAGAATTATTATATTCGCTGATCGGTTCTATGATCGGCTCATCCATCTTCTCGGGACCTTCGTAGGAGATCAATCTGTTTTGAACCGATGTCGAATAATTGATGGCGTTCCTCGAAGCGTTGGGAGCCAAAATCAAATCGCCCGATCTGTAGTATTTTTCCAACAGTATTAAATGCCTAAGAAATGAACTCTGGTTTCCGTAAGGCCTCTGCAGTTCTTGCCACAACATTTTAGTATCGCGATCGTACTGGATCATCGTCGCACACTTCTCCCAGCCCTGCGGAGTGATCTCTCGAACATTGGTAAATTCTACATTAGCGTGTAGATTCATTTCTTCCTCGCCTGGGAAAAGTGTGCGAACACTGATCGAAGGATTAGCACCCAATCGCTGAACTACCGGCGTTATATCGTTATTCGTTCTGGGCCTCTTTGGCAGTCTAGTTAAGGTCACTTCTTTGTCCATTGCAAGTATTTCAACCACCTCGTTAGAAGCGTCGCTGCCCGAGTTATTTGTCATGTAATCCTGAATGTCGAGCAGTCTTCTCTTCTTCAGCTTTTCCACTGTGCTTTCAAGGCCCACGAATTGGACCTCCGTTGACGCACTCATGTCTGTAGTGGCTTTAGAGCTACGTTCAATCTCCGTCTCGCTGATTTCGTTCTTACTTGTCGGCTCTGGCGTTGACTTTTCCGAATTTGAATTTGTCGTCTCTGGAGATTTCGGATTGCTGGTTTTTGTCGAGGGAACCTTTGTCTTTTTCCGCTTATCCTTGTCCCTCGACAATTGGCTCTGACAATCGTCCTCCTCGTTCTCTTCCACTTCAATGTCGTGATAGTGAAGGATCCTACGAAATTCAGGATAAAACACGATAAAAAACATTAAGCACATTTCCCATATCGCAGAAAATTTATTCGTTCGATTTACCGTTTACGATAGCTTTTGAAGAAGCTCTTGTGATTCACGCTCATATTTTCGACGTCCTTGTACTTGAGTTGTAGCTGAGTAAAGTAACGACAAAGTTTGCAAACAAAAGTTCCAGCGGCCAACAAAACTGGGATACCCTGTTGGTTCAATCGATCATTCAACTCGTCCGTTTCCGTACTAGCCAGCTGATGAGTATGATTCCTTGCCAATCTCCTTGTGCACAGTGCACAAGTGAGAAATCTTTCAATTTGTGAGTAATGACTAACGCAGAACGACATGGACGTGTGTTGACTCGACTCCCAATCTATGTCAATCTGTAAATTTCGGTTATGATTGAATATAGGGACAATTGTAGAGTCGAAATGAGAAGTCACAGAAAGCGTTACATACACTACTCACGTGAATTTGGAGGCCCTGCTTAATCTTAAGCAACCACCTTCGCTTAACATGATGCCTAGCCGCATCCCTACACTCTCGAACCGAACACTTGGAAACCATTAGTTGCCGATGCTGTTTTTGTGGTTTAGGTTGCATATTTGTAGGACTTAAATTGGCCTAGGAACAATAATTCAATGATATTTAACAGTTCAACAAGATTATATTATAA
The DNA here is from genome assembly GCF_024137725.1 of Prorops nasuta. Taxonomy (NCBI): domain Eukaryota; kingdom Metazoa; phylum Arthropoda; class Insecta; order Hymenoptera; family Bethylidae; genus Prorops; species Prorops nasuta. The sequence goes on from NW_027116814.1 coordinate 3,129,354, forward strand.
AACTGTAATCGTACTGTACTCCCAAAGGAGTTTGCAATTTTTATTCTCTGATTCTAAAAATAAATCCGTAAGATTTAATATCATCAAACTCAACATTCCAAGGATACGTAATAGTTTGTGAATTTATCGATTATATATGATACAATTTTCTACTAAGAGAAATTTATTTACCCAGTACCAGTGTTGGACAAAATGTAATTCAACGTGCAAGAAAATTTCGGTTATTGTAGTTTGATATTTAAATAAATTTAAAGCTACAATACTATTTTTATGTAATTTTACAATTAACATATACAGAGTTTACAAGTGTTTGAAATTAAGTTTTTACAATTTGAATTTATGTTAATTGAAAAAAAGTTGTCTTAATTGTAATTGCAATTGCATCTTGTCCAACATTGTCCCCCACAGTTCTCCAAAAGTTTAATACAAAATGTTCGCACCTTTCTATACACATGACGATAACAGGCGTCGCAAAGACACGAATCTTTCGTCAAGTGTCTCTCGATTGCCAAAATCTTTTTGCGCCTCTCATCAGATTTCATTTGTGCCAAGTGCATGGGAGTGTCCAAGCAACCAAATTTACCAAAACAGTAGCAACATACATCAGCGCACAGCCGTTCCGGATGGATGGAAAAAGACGATGATTTTTCTGGTATAACGAGTGATTGACGATCTTTCGACGATGCTTCTTCATTGTCCTCCTCTGTTTCGTGATGGAAAAAAGAAAGGGATTTTTTTTTTTTATCATCTTAAGCTCATCATATAACTATATGTTTCAATGTTATCAGGATAATTTGAATAATGAATTATTCAAAGAACCATATAAATAAAGGCGCATGCTGTGTTAAAAAATTACGTTCGTTCAAATAAACTTTACGAAAAGATCGCTGTGCAACAGGTGGCTTTTTCTGGGCAATAAAGATGATTAGAATAAAATTTGCTAATTTGCTCAAAAAGAAATGCAAAAGTCAGATCTTTTGATCAGGTAGAATTGATCAGCGATGCTTTCTATACATGAGTAAGAGAATAACTTTTCGTGTGAAGTGTGTGTATTATTGGTTTTAATAAAGCATCGAGGGAGAAGGAGTGATTAAAGTAGTTATTCCCACAACCAGGGGATTACCGCAAGAGTGTCTGTGGTTAGTAGTGAACTTTCGGTTCGCACCAGAGCTGCTATCTCCCAAACCACTGGTTCCAAACTGAAAAAAAGAAAAGAAATTAAGAATAGTCCCTTGGGGGGAATCGTTAAAAATATAAGATAAAAAAACATAATTAAGCTGAGTTTAATTATCCTACCAAAGATTAACGTTCTCTTACCTCCTTCTGTATGGTGTAAAACTCTGGCGCGTCGCCTTCACCGTCTCCCTTGCCTTGTTTCAGGACCATTTTCAGCGGGGACCGTGATCGTTTCTTGTCCTTCTCCTTCTGCACCCTGATAACGGTCTTCAAGGTCCCGCTGGAAACCGCGGAGCCTTGCTGTTCCTTTCTTGCTTTTTGATGATTCAATCTCTCCGCAGCTTTCTCCAAAGACTCCAATCCCAGCAACCGTAAAATAGACTCCTTTCGCTCTTTATCCTCGGGAGTCTCCAATATTTTAGTACCAATGGTACTACTGTTGGACGACTCACTGGAGTCCTCCTCGTCGTTCGGCTTGTTCTTACCATCGATACGTAGATCCTCACTGGCTTTGCTCTCCAAATAAACCTCGTTAACGTTATCACCAGCCATACTAGCTTTAACATTCCCATCGCTCGACGTTTCCCTAGAAACTATGGACTTGTCAGCCTCGCAGTCATCTTCCATCGCCTCGTCGTCCATCTTCTTAACATTGGAATCTCGCTCGAGGTTCGCTCTGTCTCTGCTCTCCTTCTCCAGCGGTACAGATTTATTCGAATCTTCGGAAACTAAAAACTGGCTAGAATCATCGGGACCCGCATCACAGCCTTCAACACCCAACTTACAACTGGTTCCCTCTTTCTTGGCACAATCCTTGGTTTCGCTGTTACCAAGGGTCTCAGAGTTTCGCGAGTTTGCTAATTTCTCGTTAACGCCCCCCTCGGCCATCCTCTTGCTGGGACGGTCGTTGACTAGGGACATTTCAGTATCGGCGTTCGGATCCTCCGTTTCATCCTTCATCGAGACATCCGAGTCCTCGTGACCTTCGTGTTTCTTCTTAGTCGAGTCGCCAGCAGCAGACGGATTCTCCCTGTTATTCTCGGCCACCAATCTCTCTACCTCGCGTGATATACTTTCCAACGTTTCGGAATCCTCGGTCTCTTCGATCACGCTACTCTGCTCGCCTGACTCCACCCGATGATGACCATGATGATTCTCCTTTCCTTCCGCAGGGGAGGAGGACTTCCTCTGGGGCTTTCCTTCGGATCCTGGTGAGTCCTGGAAGATACCGTCATCGTTCTCGTTGACTTCCTCCACGGGACTCTTGGACGGTCCTCGAGCATCCGAGGGCCTACGGGGAGGAGTCTCCTCGTCGCCGGCGCAGGAACCCGAAGAGTTAAAGCGGTCCAGGGTGTTACTGCTGTTATTATTGTTGCTACAGGTTTCGGAATTGCTGCTGGTCGTTCCAGATTCGACCACCACGTCCATCGGTGACTCTTCCTCCTCCTCCTCGACACCGACGTCGGTGTTCTTCGCGCACTCCTCGGCCACGTTCTCCTGGGACTCGCCGAGTCTCTTTTCGTCCTCTTCCTCCACCTCCTCCTCGTTCTCCTCCTCCTCTATGCCTTCCATCTCGCTCTCCTGGATATTCTGCGATTGTGTATCAGCTAATTCAATGTCGCCCATGACTAGTTTCTCAATTTCTTTGGCAGTATCGGCTACCTTGGGTACTGAATTGTCCGTGCTATCTGATTTAATCTCGATTTTAGATACGTTGGGCTTATCCTCCTCCCCCGTCTCCTCCAGGCCGAGCTTCTGTGAATCCGTGCTCAACGGGGCGATTACCTCCTCGATTTTGGGCACCTCGAAGCTCTTCCCAATTCCCAAAGCCTTCTCCGGCCCAAAAATCTTACTCTCGATGGATTTGGCAATGGTTAACTTAATATTCTCTATCATTTGATCGATTTGAGACTTGGGATTAGAGTCTGATTTGTCGGATGAGTAGAACGAGCTAACGGTCTTCTTCATGTCTATGTTTAGACTGCTTCTCCTTCCTTTTGGTCTGTCGACCAATTTTGATATGATAACGTCCTTCCTAATCTGCTCCGAGCTGTTGGTCTTGTTCAATTTCTTCTCGTCCTCGTCCACGTTTTTCTTAGATAGCCACACCTCACCGATATGACCAATCTCGTATGTAAAATTTTTTGAGTCATTCTCGGTGCTACGAGCTTTTGTCTTTGACCTCAAAGTTGGACCCACTTTTCCCACTACCATTTCGTCCTGGCCACTGTTATTATTGTACTCTACTACTGCTACACCCTCGTTGTCATCTTCACTAATCTTTGGCATCTCTGTTTTCACTGAACATGCTTCATCAGGACTTTTAACCACAGGCACTTGGGTTTCATTGCCATTGGATTCCGATGAGGAGGATTCCACATCCATGGCCAATCCTGCAGAATCTAAGCGTAAACTATCAGGATTTTGATCACACTTTCTTTGCTTACCATTGCGTAGAATCTTGTCGATGAAAGGGACAATGCCTTTCTTTCTGACTTTATTCACTTTACTTCTGGATTTTTGTTCTGCATCCATAGATGATTCCCCGTCGGAGGTAGCTTCTGGTTCCTCTGTTTCTACCTCCTTCTTTATCTCCACATCACTTATCAGATTATCACCGATTAGCATTTTCCTGCTTCTTGTTAGTTTCCCCTCTAAGTTTTGAGTCAACATCGATGCTATAACTTCATCGATTGTTTTGTCAATGGAATCGTTATGTTCGGTTGAGCCTTCGATACAGTCTCCTTCTTTGCCACTGGTTCTTCTACCTTTTGGTACCAGCTTGTATCGAAAGGCACTGATGTTGATCTTCCTATCTGTCGAGACTTTGGGTGATTTGGCACACTTGGAAGCTGTATCAATGATCGACAAAGTAGGCTTCCCCTTCTTTCCAAGTTTTGGACTGACTTTAGCAGGACTAACTTTAGTAGTACTGTCGGTTGTAGTCTCCAAGTCCTGAATATCGTCGCTTCCTGAATCCCCTAAATTTTTGGATGCAGTCTTGGTCTTCTTGGTCCTTAGGCTATTCTTAGCTCCTTTGTTAATGTCAGCTTCCTTTATTTCGCTTTCTGTACTGTTACTCTGATTTTCCAAAAGCTTTACATTAATATCGGCACCTTTTTCGCCTGTTTCGATAGACTGCTTTATTTTTCTTGTCTGAACACTTTTCTTAAGCTCAGAATTGTATCTTCGTATATTCTTATTTGGTACTTCCTTCTTAATTTTAATCTTAGATGCAATAATATTCCCTCTTTTAGTTTTTATCTTCTGTTTGTGCTTAAGGTTTTTAAGAGCTCTTTTACGTGGCAAACTAGCTTCTAACTTTGGAGGAAGCTGACTGCCTGTAGCTACTGCTTCCAATATTTCATGTGCGACTTGTTGATTCTTTAAAAATGTCAGTGCCTTGCCTTTTTTAGTCTTAGTTTCGTTAGATGGCAAGCCAGAGTCATTATTCGCCTTTTGCTTGGATTTTGAAGGCACTAAGGGTTTCTTTTCCCTGGATGCCATCTCACTTCCACCCACATTGGGCTCCTAAAATTTGACATAAAACTACAATTCTTTCGAGGAAAAGCAAATTAGCTTGATAATCTTATAATAGCAATAAAAAGCATGCAATAAAAGCAATAGGAAAGTTATTCCTAAAATATTTCAATATTACTACCCATGAGGAATAAAAAAATTTGTAAGGTACGTGAGAAGAAATTTACTTCAAGAAAAAAAATGTGTAAATTGTAACAGCAAAAGAGAAGTCTGCCAAAAATTATCCCTTCCCATGTAAAACATGTATACCTAATGAATATTTGCAAATGAAGACATATATATGCATGTATGTATACATATAAGTAAGTAGAGTGTGAATTGTGAATACAAGTGTTGGCCAATAGAAGCTACACTAGCACGCTTAACGTAAAAAGGCAAGTAATATGAGTTTTGGAAAGAAAGCAGCGTTTCAAGAAGCAAATTTCCTGGGCACCGAATGGGAAAAACTGCAGAATTCATGGTATCCACAAGTAGGTGAACGGCAGGTCGAGTAGTGGGGTTGATAGATGCGGCCCTGGCGGTCAGAAAAATTACGTGACAAACTTTGCATTTACACGAACACGGATCGAGCGCCTCTTTTCGGTAAAAAGAACGTCTCCGGAATATTTTGGCCGATAACGGCCAAATGACCAAAATGAGGCCAGAAATTTCTGTCCCACCAGCAAGTAGAGACAGCATTGTAACTCTGGAGCAGGAAAATCGGCCGGTTGGCCATGAGCAAGTATCGAAAATCACGCTAGAAATCATCGCGAAAAAGTAGCCACGAATAAACAAAAGGTTGCAGTCGATTGGAAACTTTGGTGGTTTAGTTCGGTCCAGCGGTAGGGATAAGGCCGAAAATTATGCATCTAAAACTTTGCAGGCTTGATGTACTTACCTCTGAGCCAAAAAATTCCCTCCAAGAACCGCGATTTCGATGGGAAAACGCGAAAAACAGTCTCGTGAAAAACACAGTCCCGTTGTAGGGTGTCTATACGCTGTCCTACTGTTTTCCGACTACCGCCACCTGACGGTAGAGCACGCGACCTCTCCCAGGTCCATAGTCCGTTCAGGCTAATATACCATTATGACTGATATGCGCGAGATTACCCCGATCGTATTCACCCCGATTTTTAACCCACCCCCGGCCAGTCTCAGGCTCGATTTTATGATTGACCAGAAAGTATGATGCCCCGGCTCTCTAACCGACCGGAAACCACCCTTCCGTGACTCTTTCTTCAGGCGGAAAACTCCTCGCTAATACCATTCAACAACGCGGCACTTTTCCTAATCCTATAAACTGTTCGCGATAACTGACCCCTCGCGTTGCTCCTTATATTTTGCCACGGAGTCCCCTTGAACTACGCCCAACGTACTCTTTGACTTATTTGCAAAGGCTTACAAGCAAACTCTTTCTACTCGAGGAAAAAATCACCGAGGAGCCGTGTTGCTCGTCGAGAGAACTCGATCGGACGCGCGAGTACGCGAAGGAAGACGCGCCCGTGCGCACCAATGGCGGACACCGACCCTTATTTACCGAACGCAAAATGGCCGCCCTTCGTCCAATTTTCGCACGCTCCGCACTTTCGACAGGGATTCTTCACGGTTTTACAAAGACCGATCCTGCAAGCAGCGCTCTGACAATAGCTTGCCAGGTAGCACCCTTTTAGCTTTATTACTTTCGTTCTTCCTACCTTTGAATAATCCCTTCTGCTCTCGGCTGACTACCTTCTTTACTCTCTCTCCCTCTCTCTCTCTCCCCCTCTTATTCTCTTTTTCTTCCTCTACCTATCTATTTATCTATCTGTCTATCTCTTTCGTTCTCTCTCTCATAAAATATTAACATTAAAGGGCTTGCCACACGTGTCGCCTGCAAATTCTTTTCTTTACTTTCGAATCTTATTATTTTTTGTCTCCTTATTTCTTTTATTCTTCTAATTTCTTTCATATAATTTATTTCGGAATTTTCTTTTAGCTTTTTTAATCCCTTTTACCTCTCTGTACTTTTTCTTTCCCCCCTCTTTCACTCTTCCTATGAAAACTCAGCATTAAAGGGCATTACATACATTTTTCTCTATACCCACCTATTATGGTTATCTTTCCTATTTTAATCAAATATCATTTAAGAGGACTAAACTGTTTGAATTATTTTAATAATACTTACATTTAATTAGGTCCAAAAGAGAAATGCCAGATTTAATGCTTCACCACAATATTCGAATACACTTAAATATCCAGAATGCGAAATATCAAAAGATCCAAATGAATGGAAATATGTCGAATGGACGTTGAGACCAAAGATTATAGCTGAGCCACCGATGGATAAGTTAAATTTACCATCAGGATGGGTACCGCCTACAGGTACTATAATTTCTAATGTTTGTCGTATAGCTGTTGCAACTTGATTATTGGAAAGGACAGTGTTTTCAGTATGTTTATATTTTTTTCAGCTTCTCCAAATGATTATCCGTATTTCATCAGACGGACTAAAAATCACATGCTTCCTGTTCATTTATATATAGGTTTTAGAGGATATAAAAGAGTTACCAGAATTAGTAGAATAGAGGGAGATATTTGGGCTTTAGAAGCAGAATTAAAAGTTCATATCGAACAGAATAGGCAAAGAGTAATTGGCAGTCAAATTAATGAACCTGCATCCACAATTAAATTTAGAGGAGATCATGTTAATCTTGTGAAAAATTGGCTATTAGAAAAGGGATTTTAGGTTTGGAAAAGTAACTTTTATGTTTTAAAAAAATACTGCAAAGTTTTTATCAATAACTCTCCTAAATAAATTCTTGCATTATTTTAATTATGTTTACTAAATTAAGTTAAAAAAAAAAGCATTACAATAACATGAGACTGTGTGACATTTAATATTAATGGTGAAATTGTACCAGTAAAAGCAAAAATAAAATTGGAACCTATAAGTATCTTCATTGATTCAAGGTGTATTAAGACTTTTTCATTGATGTTTGACATTACATGACTTTGTCTTTATTTTTCCTTTTATAATAAAATTTTATTTTAATCCACGATCTTATTTGAAGATTTTTCCTTGATTGAATTTCCGTCCCTCTTTATCAGTACCAGTCCAACTAAGATATTGTTGAACCAATTTCTTAGTTTCCTCTTTCTCAGGATCCAGCTTTGTCCAATTGTAGGATTCGTAGTCCACTTGCCAGTCAGGGGATAACTGCAAATTGCAATTAATGACATGTATCAAAGTCATTCTTGTTGTATTTTTCTAAATAATGGCATACTCACTGTGAAGGCAAGTTCTTGACCACGCCAGACCCAAATACCGCTAATGGTACTGTCATTGTCGGTTCCAAATAAACAAGCGCTAGCAAATGCTTGCTTTCTCATTTTATCTAACCGTTGATACATCCCACTAATAAGATTACAAGACATAAATACCTAAAATAAGTTTAAACAAATCATAAGATTATTGATCCTTCTATTATAATTGTATTTTTTCATAAATATATATCTTAACACCTTTGTTAATTCATTATTATATTTGTATTCCCCAAACCAAATGCTGTAATGTTTAGGGTCGAATTTTTGCCAGAAATATGGGATAGACTTTGACTCATCTTCATTGGAGTAGCATCGTTTAAAATCGTCAAGGTCGAAAGTACCTTTTGGTAGACTGTCAAATGGATTTGATGTTTTAGGCTCTGCTGCTAGTGCAGCTTCTGCTGGATCAAGCTCCTCTTCTTTTGGTTCTTTTGGCTCTTTCTTTGATTCTTTTGCTTCTTTTTTCTGCTCTTTTTCCTTCTTCTCTTTCTTTGAAGACTGTACAAAAAAGTGTTATTCTTTTGTGAATATATGGATTCTTATAAGTAGAACAAGAGAAACTCACTTTGCCCTGAGTCTCTACAAATTTCTTAGGGTCGTATTCGAGGGTCTTATCAGCTAATTTGAAAGCCCCTAGTACAGCAATAGATTCAGGCTGATGAATAACAGTTTGGAACCAGCGGTTAACATTCTGGTATGGTTTGCGTAGGCTAGGCTCCAAAACATATTGATACAAATGTAGTAAAGTCATAGCTACACTGATGTCAGCCAAGGTTATTCTTTCCCCTACCAAGTAGGTTTTTGTAAGTAAATGAGTATTAAGAGCAGCTAATGCCTTATCGACATCATCCTTGGCATGTTCAAGAGTCTAGAAAATATAATTTATTTTTTTTCAGTATGATGTACTGTAACTGTCAAATGCAAGTTTTTTATTGTTTTAACTGAAATATGTATTACAACTATATGACTCTATATACACGTATGCATATAGGATCAACATAGCTGTAACATTTCTGTATCTCCTATTGTTACAAAAAAAGGTTTTTAGAACACCTTCATTGCCTTTGAAGGAGAACATGCAGCTTGAACAAAATGATAATTTCCTTACTTGCTTCTTGTATGGCATAATTCCGAATAGAGGAAAAACCCAAGCACAGCTTGCTGGTAATATCTCAGAGTCTGCAAATCCTAGCCATTGGATAATTTCTGCACGTTCTAAGTCAGTTTTTCCTCTAAGCTGTTCATTGGCAACTGCAAAAATTATTGTTACCCTATTTAATCACTGAAATTCTCTTTATATTAATTTAAACCAAAATAGTACCATAATATGCGATAGCATTGCTTTCTGTGATACATTTTCCATCTATCGTCTCAAAGCTTGGAACCTATAAAAGTCAATACTTCTTTAATCAACTATCAGAAATTCAACAAACATTTCTATTAAAATTTATAGAAATAAATCATTTATGGCAAAACTAATATTTTACCGTACAAAACTCATGCCAGCTGGCACTAACTTTAATTTATAAATGGTACATAAAGGAGTGTAAAATAATTATTACTATGACAAATTTACTCACTTTTCCCAGTGGAAACTTTTTGAGAAAAGCCTCGGTTTTGTTAGTTTCACCAAAGACAAAATCTTCGGCTACTTTTATCTGAGCGCCAGAATATTGGGCTGCTATCAGCGCCTTGTAGGCTCTGAAATTTCCCGGATACGTGTAAAGTGTCTGAAAAAAATGTGCATTTTATTAGATATATTGTTACTCAAAATTCGTATTTAACGTTTCATATTTCAATAGTTTCAAGCTATCGTGTCGATGTTTAATGCTGAAAATTTCAATTAAATTCACTTACACCAGACGCCATTGTATCCTGCTACGGAAAAAGGAAGTCGAAGACCGGTTATTTGAGATACTGCTTGTGAAATGCGAATACGGTCAATGGCTAACAATAGAAAGGAAGATACGCTCGCTTTCACAATTTATGTGTTGTGATGGTCGCAAAAATTGTATTCGAACGTTTTTTTGATAATGATTTGAAAGGGGGTGCAGGGCAAGGGGTAACAGACAAAAAATTGACCGAAGTAAATTTTCTCTCTACTCTCTAGTCTCCACACACGGGCACATATGCTCCCATGATCCGGATATGACGTCAAAACTGTATAGTTTTTAATTATTTAAAAAAGCATGAGTGCAACTCGGTGTACCCTTATCTCTGATTAATAATTAAAAAGCTTGCTAAATTTATATTGGTAATATGTTAAATTAACTCATAGCATTATAAAAAACTCGAAATTATTAAAGACATATAAATGACGCAAAGCGTGAGTTTGATTTAGCCGCTTTCTTATTTGCACCAAATTTGTACATTATATACACTGTAGGAAATTGAGGGAATGAATTGAAATCGTCGTTTTTGTGGTAGTATGTACTACAGTGTGATATGAGTAGTAGAGAAAATGTATGTAGTACGCGGGCGGAGTGAAGTTAGCTGAAAGATAACCGAATCAATTTTCCCGCAGCATATAAAACTGGGATTATTGGGAAGCAGAGACTTTTGCAAACAATTGTAGCTTTAAGTTAAAGTCAGGCTCATTAGCCGTCATTAGGTTGCATTCAAATTCACAACCGCTCCGTAAATTGAATTTCGTCAATCAAATGTAAGTGTGTAGTGTTCAATGAACACTCACTGAGTTGAGTGCCCAATTTTAGGACATTTTCCACTTAAGGCCAAAAACGCTCACAATGTATAATACCTGTCACATGAACTATTGTAATATGATCGTTTTGGGCCTTAAGTGGAACGCGTCTGTAGAGTTCGAACATACCACTTCGTATGTACCTCCATGGGTAAAAATATAACCTTTGCCCATACTCTATATTATCATAACTAGACTATAATAAATAATGGAAGGGCCAGTTTACCATCCATTGGTAAAATTTATCTGCTGGTAGTCTGTAAATAATTATTTTATTGCTACCTACTGGCAGTTGGCACATTTATTTTTTGTCTTTTTTTATGCAGGGGTTTAAACGATTATAATAAGTTACGAGTATACTGGTTTGTTGTAAATATAAAATGTAAAGCGTAAAATATTATAATACTGATATTGTATAAATGTCTCCTAAACGACTACATCAAACATAAGGTATTTGCTGCCAATAAATAATATAAATAATATTCTAATATATATGTATTTTAAATTCCGGGCACCCGGCTTGCCGTATACCACGAGGTACATAACCGCAATTTTCCTTTTGTGTACAGCATGTATGGGAGAATACCAACTCATTGCCCAATTTGTTTAAACAATGGCTTAAAGTGCAAAATAAAAGCAATACAAATAAATTTTCAAGAAGCTGTATGGGCGTGTGAATCAGCAACTGTAAGTTATTATTTTTGTATTGAAATAACCATTTTATTTATATTGTATTTGTTTGCATTTTTTCTATTATTTCTGTAATTAGTGTCTGTGGCCATTTGGATATAGAGACTGTACATTTATACCAAGAGTCGTTGGTGAAACCTGGTCTTGCTATTGGAATAATTATAAAGCACAAGATGTCCAGACAAAAAAACATGATGAATTACAAGACATCAATATTGAAAGCAGCAGAATCAGTCATTTGACTCTACCTCAAGAAAAGTTGAAAGAATGTGAAAATATAGATATTCAAGTTCAAGAAAATATTGACAATTTAACATCTTTAAGTGAGGATAGTATTTTTAATAGTATTTTTGAGGAAAATCCAATCTCTGAGCAATTAAACAACTCAGTAACAATCTTAGATACAGATGTAGTAAGCAGTAATGGGACTTTTGAGTCTGGTCTTTTAAGTACAGTAAGCTGCACAAATTATCCTGTTTTTGTCAGTTCTGATGAAAAAAAGGAAGATAAATCAATTAATGAAAATAATTTTGTTAAAGTTTTGGATAATCAATGTCTTGAATTATCACAAAATGCAGTCACCTTTCCATTTAGTACTCCTGATATAAAAAAGGAAACAATTCAAATAGATGGTTTACCTCCAATTACCGTAGCTTATCAGGCACAAGATGTAAATATAGTTTCTAAACCTTCACAACTAGAAAATACATCAGTAGTAAGAAAGAAAAAACGAAAACTTTCTGATAAAACCACATTACATAGAAGTATGGAATGTATGAAGTATGAAAAATTTAGTTTCAGTGCTATTAAGCAACAAATGATGTTATCTAAGAAAGATGTAATTAAAACTAAAAATGTTGAATCACCTGCAACAAATTCTACTGATTACTTTGCTCCTCACATAAAAATTAAGAAGGAAGAGAAATTTGAACCAACTGAGTCTCCAGTTAAATTAGTAGTAGATAATACAGAGCATTTGGTTAAAAAAGAAGAGCTTGTGATCAAAAAAGAAGAGCCTGTGGTTATAAAAGAAGAGTCTATGGTTAAAAAGGAAGAACCTGTGGTTAAAAAGGAAGAGTCTACGGTTAAAACGGAAGAGTCATTGGAGCCTATTCAATCTGATATTCATTTAACAATTAGTAGTGTTTCAAATTCCATAAACTCTATAGATACTAATAATTGTAGTACTAATTTAAATATTGATTCATTATTGAATGACTTTTTAAGTACTGTACCAACCGTACCTGATGATATAAGCGACGACTGGCTAACATCCTTATTAATTTGAAATTTTATTTATTTTTAATATAATTATTTTTATAAAAAAATATATTTATGTTAGCAGTGAAAACTTAAGGATTGTGATTTTTTTTTATAATTTCAAAAATAAAAATACATGTTTGTTAAAACATTACATTCTTTACTTACACTTAATTAAACTGTTAACATTACTAAATAATACTATAATGATAGCGTAAAACAACCTAATTTTGATACTCAAAAACGTGTGAATTGAACTCAACTCAAGCTCGGCTTTATTTGAGTTGGTTCGAATAGTGTAGGCTTTATAATGACCACAAAGTGTAGTTTCTCCAGTCGAATTCGATTCGCAACTATGATTACGGCTGTAAAAGAACAGTTTTTATTAAAAAAGCTGGTGCAAAATATATTTTGCAAGATAAAGATTTTATATAGCTACACTCCTATCAATTGCTCATGAATACTTTGGCTCTGACATTAGCTGCTCGCCGTTTTGCAGCATTCACAGTATTTTTCATTAACATAGCAACAGTCATTGGGCCAACTCCACCTGGAACTGGTGTAATAAATCCAGCAACTTCTTTAACACTTTCAAAATCAACATCACCCACTAATTTCTTCTTACTATTTTGTAAATCTTTTTGAATAATTGCTACATCAATGATGCAAGCTCCTGGTTTAACCATTTCTTGTGTAATCAAATGTTCTCTTCCTGCTGCCGACACTATCAAGTCAGCTGATTTTGTAAATCTAACTAACTCTGACTTAGGTGTGTACCTATGACAAATTGTTGTGGTCATATCTAAAGCTCCACTTTCTCCTATAATAACAGAAAATTAAAAATTATCTTTAGTAAGTATGCAATGGTCAATTAAAAATTAAAATTTTTTACCTTTGCTGTCAGCATGAAGCAACAAAGCTATTGGTAGACCAACATGTTTTGACCGTCCAATGATCACTGCGTTTTTCCCAATAGTATCAAAATGTATTCTTTTTATTAATTCTACCACAGCCAGTGCAGTAGCTGGAATAATACTAGAATTGTTTAGAGTAAGATTTCCAATGTTTGTTGAATGAAAACCATCAACATCCTTTTCTGGTATTATAGCTTCACAGATTTCTCTTTGCTCAATTCCCTTAGGTAAAGGCAACTGAACCAAAATTCCATCTACTGAAGGATCTTCGTTCAGCTGAACTATTTGCTGAATTAACTGTGCTTGAGTTATTTCGTCATCCATAGAGATAGTATTACTTTCAATCCCTAATAAGTGTAGTAAAATGAAACAGATAAAATGACAAAATCAAATTATAAATATTAATATAGCTTCAAAACAATACTTTACCTATAAATTTAGCAGCATTCATTTTATTTTTAACATAAACTTTACTTGAAGGATCATTCCCAACAAGTATTGCCACCAATTTAGGCTTTTTATACCCATTGTTAATCCAAGTATCAACATTTTGTTTGAGCTCTTTTTTTATTTCTTCTGCTATTTTCTTACCATCGATCAAAATTGCACTGTTCCTGAGAAAATTCAAAGGTTCTACTTGTTTCAATTCAAAAGTAACAATTCTTATTAAGCTAATTGGTATAAAACTTATAAAGAAAACCTAGATTTAAACTTACAAGATTTGAGAAGTATGCAGTTTTTTGAAATAAGAAGTATTGGTGGAAAAAATATTTTTCAAGGAGAGCATCTTAGTTCTTATTCTTCCTCTGTCGAGCTGTGATGAAACAGTAAATAGATTTGACCGCACGTGTACTGCTTTTTACGTTATAATACTAAACTGGTTGACGACTTGTGCAATTTTTGTTTTCTCTACCGTCTTCGTAATACGAAACTGTTATCGTTAAACTGATATAAACAGTACGTGTAGAGTATTCAACAGATATCAATTTGTTCGAGGCTATGAACATTATGGCCTATGTTGCCACCGGTTGTATCTTTTGGAACCATAACTAACTGCTTTCCGTTACTTCTTATTTTTCTTTATTGCAAAACTGGTTCAACATTTGCAATTGCCTTTCCATTTCCCCCTTAAACAAATCAAATTTAATAAACTTTCACCGTGGGCAGTGCGGACTGCAGAGTGCAGTTCCTGCAGCTGGTGAGCCGGTGCAGGCGGTGGCGGTGCAGGCGCAGGCCGCCCGCCGCAGCCGCAGCGCCCGCAGCCAGTCACTCTCGGGTCGACTCACTCTAGCTCTGTCTCTCTTCCACCTCATAGTTCGGTACTTCGCCGTCAGGTGGCTGGCTCGCGTAGCGACTTTCTCGCTGGTAAAATTTTGCCTGTGAGGAGTGTGAGGTACTTAAGCCGCGAGTCACGCTTGTTCGCTTTCTCGACTATGTCGTCGAGACTGGTCGAGACCCTGGAGACAATATTATATAATTAATTTTTGACAATAGAGCATATGATTGAAGCTTTGTATTTAAAGTACTCTATGAATACCATTAAATTATCGTATCTTCATGCAAAATGTAGGCTTCAAATTAAAATCATAATAAATTTAGTGCAATGATGCTGTGTAGGTAAATTTATTTATTATTGCAGCTAATTCTTGATCGTTTATGACGAGTTAATGAAAGAATTGTAGTCAATGTTTAAAAGGCTGTTTTGCTTTTGTCATATGAAGTCAACGCTGTAGCGCAGGCGACAAGGTTGCCATTTCTCATGCGGCGGGCTCGGGTTCGAGTCTTGGCGGAGTTTAAAATTATTTCATTTTTTTTCATTACAAGGATCTTTTTTTTGATAACCATTATCTTATTGGACTCAATAAAAAATAAAAAAATACATTTGTTAGCAGATTAATACAAAAACATTGAGTTTATTATACCTCGATTCATTATTTGTTATTATAAGAACGCATTTTTTGTATTTATTACCAAATCAAATAAATTAATGAATAAATGTCAGCATTTTACAATAATTAAAAACTAATTTAGGAAAAATATTTTGATTTGCTTCGAGTTTTTGGGTAAAAGCAGCATTTAAGAGA